>NC_090928.1:869287394-869912394 GCF_040938575.1 Ambystoma mexicanum
TCTTATATGATCCTGTAGTTCCCGTAAGGTTAGTTGAAATAAACGTCTGCAAGCTTGCTCTGCATCTCTTCTTTTGCTTTACGTTCAGCGTGTCTGCACTTGGCTAATGAGAAAAATAATAAAAGCTATTGACAGTATGTATATGTATCTGTCCTCTATCTACAGAACTGTGTAAGAATCTTCTTTGTGTGAGCACAAGTGTGTTCGTGTAACTTTGTGCATGGCGGCAAATTTACTTCATGACTAATGTTGCTATGTCGTGGTGTAACTAATGACATCATCACACTGGTTTTCCGTTGTTAGTCAATTTAATCCATCGAGGCGTTTTGATCCATGATCAGAGTGGCAGCACCTGTATCCATAAAGATGTTGTCTGTATAAGGTTTGAATGGCTGTCTAAGAGAATATTTGTTTGCTTATGTGGATGTCACCGGCCCTTCTGCGGGCTGTCTAAACAGTGAGTTGCTTTGTGAGTTCTTGACTCTGTGGGCTGTCATGTTGATGGGGATGATGGGGGGCATTCCAGGGATCCTCTCTTCAATTCCCCCTCTGGTTGGCTTGTCAGCCAAACCACCATATTTAGTCACCCTTGCTTTTTGTTATTCCTCCAAGATGCCCATAGTAATTTGCATGGTCATCGAAACTCCATGTCATGTAACTGCAGTCCCCTTCCGTGTTCCACCATGCCCATTTCACCCAATACTAGTTGTTGTCGAAGGGATCGTCGAATGTTATCATCACGATCAGGAACAATGGGCACGCATTTATCTTTGCCCTCAGGTTATTTCTTTCTTCCACTAACTTGTCATTTTCTTCTTCAACATTTATATTCACTTGCACTTTCATCCCTATCTTTTTGTCAGTCATTTTTTGACATTGTGTAATACAGATCGTAATCACACACAGTCCTACTAGTACTAAAATGAGTGCTCCTAGTAATACTTTTAGTCCGTCTACCAGCAATATTAGCATCCATGACCAAATATCTGACAACCAGCTCTGGTCTATTCCTGTTCCCTTGGCTTCTTCTTTCATTTTGGTGTGCATTCTTGATAATCTTGCTACTGCTTCTGTCAGTGTGCCATTTTCTCTGTCATTTGCAGGCACGAACGTGCAACAGGAACTCCCGAGTTTGGCGCAAACTCCTCCTTCTATTGGTGGGAGTAGGTCTAGAACATATCTGTTCTGGAGGCCGTCAACCTTACTGCTCGGAGCTCTTCTTTTATCGCGTTGAAGCCATTTACAGTTGAGTCTATTGTCTGCATCAGTTCCCATCTTGTTATCTGCAACCATTTCGTATTTGTGTATGTCTGCACATCTGGAACTACTGACGCGACAAACAGTCATTTTTCAGGTGGCGCATCGTCCAGTGATGCTTTGGATGCTGATGAGAAATAGTTGTCTCTTTTCACTCTACTCACTCCGACTGATCTTTTCTTTCTTTTGTCCATCTGCGGTACTGCTAGTGCTGTCATATTAATGTGTACCAACAAACCAACTCCTCCCCATTTGAGTGGCAGCTTGTTCTGTGCCTCAGCTATGCCGCCCAATAGTGATCCATCAGTACTGCCGTTCCAGTCTTCATTGCTGGAATTTTTTTTTGTGTACCTTCACCACTTGTTTCACCAACCTTTTCTGCTCCATCATTCTGGAAACACAATGGGTCTCATTACAAGCATGGTGGTCTGGGAACTACGGTACCGGTAAGCATGTCGGTACCGTAGTTCCTGGACCGCCATACTACGAGCTGTGCTCGCGGGTGCCTATCAGCCCACCAGGTTTTGCCTGGCGGCTGACTGGCCCCCGTGAGCACAGCCAGTCGGATGCATAGCCAGCACTCTGAATGCACCAGTGCATCCGACATCCCCATTCCTATTCAGCCCTATGGGGTCGAATGGGGATGGGGAGTCCCTTGTTTCCGGCACCCGCAAATGGGCAATTACCGGGTCCGCCAAACTCGGCATGACCCGGTTCTTGCCCATTCACGGGTGCCGGAAAAAATGCAACTCTGGGGGCAGCCGTACCAGTTTTACTGGCACGGCTACCACCAGATTTGTAATGAGGCCCAATGCCTGTTTCTTAAGTGGTATCACGGGCATTGGTCCAGCTTCATTGTCCATCCAGGTCAGTAACTTGGTACTTGCATCCCATTCCTTCAGGCACTTATCATTCTCTCTGTGTACTCTGTTTACTAGTGCTTGTACTAGGGTATCTGCCTTGCTACCTATTTCTTCCTACGCCCATCCTTCAGCTGTGTATACTTGGCCATGCACAAGTATTTGTGGTCGTTCCCAGCATCAGAGACTCCTCCTATTTCTTTGGATCCTTTCTTGGGGCATGATAATTCTTTGAGTGTTATCGTTTTTGTTTCTCCTTTTTGTGGGCTGTCAGTTCTGTATTGTATGGCCTGGTCTAGCTGCCAGTAACTGTTCATCATGTCAAGTGTCTTTATATAACTGTCTTCATAGGGAAATGTTGCCTTGTACATCCATCTAAACGTTGCTGTTTTCCCTTGGAATCTTCCTCGGGTTGTAACCATGGATAGGTACATAAGGCATTATGCTCTGGCCGTTGGTATTTCAGTTGATATACATGTTCTGGAGGCACTCATGGCATAAGGCATTAGCGAGCAGATATAGTAGCTCTCCCCAGTGGTTTCTTCACCTACTTTGGTCATGTGCTTGTACAACATGTTGTTAGATACTCAAGCAGTATCAGTGAGATAGAGCCGCACCCCTCATGTCTGCATCTGCACTCTGTCTACCTCTCCTTAGTGTACGTACAGTGCTTACTGGTCCACCTGACATGGTTGTTCCACCTGCTCGAGTTGGGGCTGTGTTAAGAAAGGATGCATCGGTATTGTTAGTCAAAAGGGATATTCGGCAAAAAAGAAAATCAAAGACACTACTTGGAAATAAGAGACAAAACAAAATGAGCAATCTTTTAATAACTGTATCCATCACTTATGCTCTTCTTGGCTCCTTGTGTAGTTGAAGATATCAGGTTCCCGCCTGAAATGTGCAAAACAAACGTCATTGGGTTAGTATTGTATTAGTTCAAGGCCCGCAAACAAAATAGTCTGCCACAGCAAGAAGTAATCGCTGTTCCCACACAGCTTTTATTCTGGGGTTACTTAATACTGAGAGTAGAGATAGATTTCCTCTTTCCAGGTGTGGGTATACTTGGGACAAGTACGCTATGAAGACATGGAAATACATGTTAAGGTGGTGTCTTCTGGTATTGTTGGATCTCCTGACAAATTGGACAAATTGGCCTTGGAAGGTTTCAGGATGGGGATCACAGGCAATCATAGTACAAATGCATTAAAAACAGTCGCGCTTTCACAGTGAATGTTTGTGGAAAGAAAAATAACAAACAGACAATGTGCCCTCACTCTGGATATGTAGGAAGTCCTTGCCCTAGCTCTCCTGCACCTGAGCATGTAACCATTGAATGTCCTCTGCTGGGTTGTGCTGATTCCGAATTGTTGTTTTGCTCTTCTGTTTGTGGTTCGTTGGCTCTGTCCATATTGGTGCTAGGAGAGGCCATCGCTTTGTAGGGCTTGATGGACCCAAGGTGGTTCCAACTGTTTCTCCTGACAAGTTTGACTGCTCACTCAGTAATCAGTTCAACAATGTGTGGTCTGTGAACCGTGGGGCATCCCACTTTCTGGAGAAATTGAGTAAGAGGACTTGGTTCCCCAGATACAAAGGCAACTGCTTAAGTAATCCTCGTTCAGTACTGTTGCTATCTTCTCTGGCTTCAGGCCTCTCCCGGTGTCTTTGCAGCTGGCGAGAAATAAAAGGGGCACTTGCAATCAAGGAAGCGATATACTCGTACATTTCCTGACCCAATACATCAGACACATTTCCAGCGACTTTCATTGCCCCAGTGGGAGGAGCCAGGGGAAGTTGCATGCGCTGTCCTGTTACCACCTCATGTGAGGTTAAATGGTGGTCAGACCCTAGTTTATTTCGCAGTGCAAACAAGGCTAAGGGAAGGCAATGGAGCCAGTTTTTGTTGAGCATCTTTTTAGTTCTGGCTATATGTTCCTTGAGCAAGCCAATGAGGCGCTCACACATCCTGTTTGCTTGCAGGTGATAGGCACAAGAGCATTTGTGTTAGATTCCCAACAAGGTTGTGATGTGTTGGAACAACTCATTGACGAAGTGAGGGTCATTGTCAGACCGTACAACCTCACAGATGTCGCATTGTGGGAATACCTCCCGGACCAGGAATGTCACCGCTCTAAGGGTGTCAGGATGGCAACAAGGACCAGCCTCGATTCAACAGGAAAATGGAGACACAACCACTATCATGTAGCGGTAACTTTTGCAAACTTAGATCATGTCAGCATAGGCGACGAGCAGGTGTTGGAATGGACCCACTGGGCAAGGTATGGCTCCTCTCACTACCCTCAATGTATGACGTGCAGTAAATTGTTTACACACTAGAAAATTTGTTATGAACTCAGCCACGTGTTTTGCCAGGTTAGGACAGAACCATGTTTCTCCAATATGAGCAGCAAACACCTCCTTCTCTGTATGGGTCGGATAGTGTAATTGTGTAAGTGCAGTGTGCAATAATGAGAATGGCATGACCACTTTCCCTGTATTGTTTTGCCACCATAAGGCATCTGTCAGAGACACTGTACATTCCCTCTTTTTCCACAACACTTTTTCTTCCCTGGGTGCAGCTCCCTGCAACTCCATAATCTATGTCACTGGTAATGTGTTGTACCCTTCGTTTAGTATCACTGTTCTCGCATAATCATGCGCTTGGGATGATGCTCCCACTTCAAAAATGTCCCCAAAGTAGGCAGCACATTTTGCTTCTGTGTCTGCTGCTTCGTTACCCCTGGAAAAGGGGTCTTCCCCTCTCGTGTGTACCCTTGGCACTTTGCTGCTGCTATTCGCTCTGGTAGGTCTATTACCTCAATCAATCTGCCCAATTGGAGTGGGTGCTACACCAGTGACTTATCAGCATGCCTGAAACCCCTCCTCAGTCAACGTGACAGCCCAGAATGCATTCTGGATGCCACGTAGTCTGAATCCAAATACATTTTCACTCCCTTCTCCCTGCTGTGCTCTAGTACCAATATTAAGGCCACTAATTCTGCTGCTTCAGCTGAATGGTGTGGTGGCAGACATTCACTTGTCACTTTCTCACTTATCCTGTCCTCTCTCAATCTCACAACTGCTGCCCCAGTATGCATTTCCCCATTTGCTTGGTCAATTGTTGACGACCCCTCAATGTAAAGTAGGTTTCCCCCTCAAGTGCATCCTCCTGTACCTTGCGAGCGTCACTGAATTCTTCTATGTTTGCTGTGCAGTCGGGTGCATAGTCCCCCTTCTGTAAGGAGTCAGCGATAGAGTCGCCGGGTTGACGAGTCTGCATCTCACTATTTTGAGAGATGGGTTTCACAATAACACCTTGTACCCCAAAGCTCTCTGTGTTGTTAATATGCTTTTCACTCCTTCCAGTGTTGCAAAGAGAGCATGCTCCACATAAAGAGTGGTGCAGCATCCCATGGTAATACTTGCAAATGTGTCCACTGTGAATGCGACTGCAGCCAATGCCTATTCTTATTGGTTAGTGTCCTTTCATGACTGGGTCTAATTATCCACTGTAGTAGGCTAGAGGCTTGTGCCCCATGCTCGTCTTCTGTTTCAGTGCTGCGGTCATAACCACTCCATGGGAGTGTGAGAATAGGAAGAATTCCTTTTGATAATCTGGGATTCCTAACACTGGAGCTGTGCATATTGCTTCTTTCGGCTCCTCAAATGCCTCAGTCATTTCTGTTGTTCTTTGTAATGTTTTTTCCCCTCTCTGTGCTTCTTTCAGTGTGCTCAATAAGGGCCTAGTGTAGGCGCTGTAGTCGAATTCCCATGCTATGCAATAGTTACAAAGTCCAAGGAACTGTTGCATTTGTCTCACAGTTGTGGGTTTTGCTGTCCTGCTTATTGATTCTGCTCTTTCTGGCGTTACTCTTCTGCCATTTTGGGATATCAGCTGTCCAATGTACAACACTTTTGCCTGGCAATATTGCAACTTGGCTTTGTCTACCTTGTACCATTTTTCCGCTAGTAATGTCAACATGTGTACTGAGTCATTTCTACACTGTTCTTATGTCTTGCTGCAAATCAATATGTCATCTACGTACTGTATAACTGTGCTCTCCATCTGTACCTTGCCTAGGTATATTTGGATTACCCTGTTGAATATTGTTGAATATGGAAGGTGATTCACAGTATCCTTGAGGAAGTCTTGTATATTTCCACTTCTTATTTCTATAAAGAAATGTAGTTAAGTCCTGACAGTCTGGGTGTAATGGTATAGAGAAGAATGCATTCTTCAAATCTATGACCGTGAAGTAGGCAGCTTCCGTGGGACTAATGTTGCTATGTCGTGGTGTCACTAATGATGTCAGCACAGTGGTTTTCCATAGTTAGTCAATCTGATCCATCGAGGCGTTTGGATCCATTAACAGGGTGGTGGCACCTGTATCTATAAAGACGTTGACTGGATATGGTTTGAATGACTGTCTAAGAGAATATCTGTTCGCATATGTGGTTGTCACTGCTCATCCTGGGGGCTGTCCAAACAGTGAGTTGCTTTGTGAGTTCCTGACTCTGCGGGCTGTCATGTTGATGGGCGTTAGGAGGGGCATTCCAGGGACCCTCTCTTCAGACCGCATACCCACAATGAACATACCGCTGGAAGAAAGGGAAGAAGGGTGTGCTCTAGCACCTTCAAGTGTATTTGTGCTAGATAGAATTACCAATAAAATGGGCCTCATTACAAGTCCGGTGGTAGCCATGCCGGTAAATCTGTCAGGCTGCTGCTGGACTTGTGAATTTTTCCAGCACCTGGCTTCACGGAAACACCGGGGGATTACCACCCCGGTGTTACTGGAAGTCAGGCACCATAAAATCGTTAGTCCCCATTCCCATTGAGTCCCAAAGGACTCAATGGGAATGGGGATGACGGAAGCACCAGCACCATTTATAACAGTGCCGGTGCTTCTGTGAAGGTCTGTGGGCTGGTGGCGCCCCGCCCGCCAGGTCAGACCTGGCGGGCAGCACGGCAGCTGTCTGCAGACTCAGACTGTACCGGTCTGGTAACAACGGTGCCGGTAGGCTTATCGGCAACGTTGTTACCGGACCGGCACACTCGTAATGAGGCCCAATATCTTAGACCAAAAAAATAGACAGACTCACAGAAGATGCTAAAATACTGCTTTTATCTCAATGAAAGAAAGCAGGGTGGATCATCATTCATCAAATTGATTCATGCAGGATAACAATGGGCCTCATTACGAGTATGGAGGTAGCCATGCCACTTTTAGCGGCATGGCTACCCCCATACTGGGTACCGGTTCCGGGTTGCAGGAATAGGGAATTACTGGGTCATGCTGACTTTGGTGGGCCCGGTAATTCCCATTCTCGGGGCCCGGACTTGGTACATCCCCATTCCCATTTGAGCCCCCATAGGGCGCAATGGGAATACGGAGGATGCTAACAACGGGCCTGACCAGGTGCTCCAGAGCGGGACCGGCTGCAGACCTCGTAATAGGGCGGCCCAGAATGAACGGTGCCGGTTCCTTACCGGCACCGTTCATTCCATGGCCGCCTAACTCCTAATGAGGCCCAATGTCTTTTTGATCATACTTAGCTTATATAATGCTGGATGCGTCATCTATGATATCATGCTACGTGGCATATTACAAAAGCCTATCGAGGGGTGGGATTGGATTAGGGGAACATATCTACATATAGAATGTATGAATATTAGTCTCCCATTGGCGGTCCCTTGTCTCTAGGACACACCCTGAGCTACTTGTACATACGTAGCACAATTACAGAAAAGTATATGGCAACAGAATAACACTTGCAACATTGTATGTGAAAGAACATAGCTGGCTTTTCTAATTGTTTGGCAACCCAAATCCAACCTTGGACATTCGGCTCTCTAGAAGCACGTACATAGAAACAAAACCCAAGTGCTTGGAGATATGTCAGCTCTCCCCTTGTTTTCCCAATTAGTCCACCCTCTCTCATCGGTAGGCCTCATGCCAAGGTACTGTCCTGCCTCAAATTGCCTCAGTGGTGGATAAAGTACACCCCTGCTTTTTCTATAGCTCTTTCTCTTCTTGCGATGCTTGTCCTTGCATCTCAATTAACTGTACAATGGACATCATATTAAATCCTTCTTTAACCAACATGCATCGTCCTGCCGCTTTCTTTGTATCTTTCATCTCATTTTCAATTATGGGTGAATAATACGTAGCACGTTTGGCCTCTAAATCTGTGGCTTGGTTCCTGTGAGCGATTAAATCTGTTTTTTTTAATGTGCTGTGCATTTCACGATGGCTATGGTTTCTGGAAAGCTTAAAGATTCAATGAGTTTGTCTAATCGCCCCGCATGTAGCACTGGAGTGCCGTCTGCGCTGAGGAATGCCCTCCTCTTCCAATGTGACCGGCCTGAATGTACAATAGAATAGGCGGATTCAGAGTACACGTCACTTGCTCATACACGTACACGCCCAAAAATGTCATAGTGCATCAATAAGCGAGGCTAATTCTGCAGCCTGTGCTGAAAAGGTTGATGGCAATCTTCTACTTATTAATACTTCAAATGCACCTCTTTGGATAAGGTTTAGTACTGCTGATCCTGAATGTCTCACCCCAGTTTTTTTATTGACTCTAGATAAGCCATCAATGAATGCTACTTCCCCCCTTCCTAGAGTATTCTCTCTAACATGGGGCATATCATTGTAACATTCAGTGTATGTAACAATGTCATGCACATCGTCATCTTCTCCCAATGGTTCAGCAAGGAACGTTGCTGGATTCACAGTGCTACACCTAACAATTTTGATTACAGGGTATGAGATAATTACCTCATACCCCGCTGCCCTTTGAATAGTCAATGTACTTTTGGGGTTTTCTAAAAGACTCTACAAATAGAGTTACGGAACACCCCATAGTTATACTTGAATCCTTTCCTATGGCAAATGCATCAGCTGCCAAAGATTGCTCACAGGTGTAGTGTCCTTTCATAGCTGTCATGATTCCTGCCCCTCATGTCCCCAGCCCTCCAAGATGTTAGGCTGGAGCCAGGCCACGATCACCTACATGGCCCTCAAGGGCGTCTCCATCCCTCCGAAGACCCACTTGGAGTCAGACTTGGCGCTTGTGGCACCAGACTCACTCACTCCCATAGGATAACATTGGGGATTGGACTTGTAGTGCATTGATGGGGACAAGATGGATGCCCACACATATTTCGGTTCCCTGAATTGCATGTGCAGTCGAGTCTTTTGGGTGTGGTTCAGCCCAGAGACACCTGGGATACCCAGAGACTATTTAAGCCATGCCCAGGCTGAGAAACATGCTTTGTGTTTTCTGCACCTGCAGCGTGACACTCACCGTGTTCGGATCGGTCTCCAGTAGGCCTGCATCTTTCTTCTGCGCTCAGCTCCTGCAAGAACAAGAACACCGTTAGGAACAGCCTTACCTTGCGGCGCATTTGCCCATCATTCATCGCTCCTTCTGTTCTGCGGGCATCTTCGGCGGTGTCATTCCCATCCCGGCACGCCGCTTCCTAAGGAAAAGGGGAAAGAACAGAAAAAAGGCATTAGTAACCATTCAGCAAATCTTTGCTTATTTTTAAAGACTGTACGAGCTTCAAAGGCTTACCTGAATCCTAGCCGCTCTGGGGGAACTCTGTCTCTGGAACTTCTCATCCATCTTCAAGAGGGAAAAGACACTCCAGGTTAGCGTGGAAAAATCTAGAGGTGCCGCATACCGCGCTTACTCACCGCATTTCTTCTTAATAACCGGCACCAATGCTGAAAACGTCACGGCACCTAAAAGACACAGAAACATAACTCAGTTCAATACAAATACAAAGGGTCGCATCGTGCATCGCGCTCTCACTCACCTTCAGCGCTACTCATCTCAGCAGCATGTCGCCATCCCCGGACGCCGGCCATCATCTAAGGAAGGAAAGGAACGAAGTTAGAGAACTGTTGAAAAGACTCATTATACTTACCTGTCGGACTCTTGCCAGTGAAGTAACTAGGCAGCAATGAGCCCGCATCAATCAACGTGCCCCTGCGCTGAAAGCAGGACAGAGAGCACACTTTCCAAGTAAACAAGGTGAGCTGTGGATCAAAGGGAAGGGTTGGACCCCGGGGAAAAAGGGGTTCAAGCACACAGAGACGATAGGGAGTTAAACTCTACCAATCCTGTGTTTCAGGCACAGTCTCCAGTCGAGTAGACTCCAGGGAAGGGTTCGAGGTCGTAAGAGGTCAGAACAGGCTGAGTGACGTCCCAGTGGATACCATGTGAGCGTTACAATAACTCGATCTAAGATCCCACTGTAATAAGCGAATGGGTTATGACCATGTCCTAATGTTGTTTTCTGTGTAAGCACTGCTGTCATGACTTCTCCATTTTAATGGGAAAATAAGTAAAATTCTTCACTGTCATTTGGAATCCCTGATACAGGAGCTGTACTAATCACATTTTTCTAATTCATCCTTCAGTCATGTCTTCTGTAGTCAAAGACCTAGGCCCTGCTCTAATTGCATAGACCTAAAAAGTGCTGCATTTGTCTCACCGTTTTTGGCTACACGGTTCTCATAATTGCTTCTGCTCTTTCAGGTGTCACATGTTTTCCTCCAAGTGAGATTAACTGTCCTATGTATAATACTTCTTCTTGACAATACTGTAATTTTTCTTTGTCTACTTTGTACCCTTTTCCTGCAAGTATCGTCATAGGTTTGACAGAGTCTTCTCTACATCTTTTGTCTGTCTCAATGCACACTAAAATGTCATCCACGTATTAAATGATGATGTTTTTGCGCTGAACATTTCCAAGTCCATCTGAAAAACTCTGTTAAAAAAGAAGGGGATTTACAGTACCCTTGAGGCAAATGAGCGTGTTTCAGACAAATCTTTCTATATGAGAAGGAAGTCAAATCCCGTGAGTCTTTGTGTATGGGAATTGAGTAAAATACATTTTTCAAATGGACAACAGTAAAATACCTGGCTGTTGACGGAATATTGCACAATATTGTTGCCGAGTTTGGAACTAAAGGAAACTCTGCTTTGACAATATGAATCTCCATGACCCCCCCCTTTGATATTTTGACAGAGTACACAGCCTTGTTGCATGGAGAATCTGATGGTACTAGAATTCCTTGTTTCATTAGGGCAGATATAGTTTTGAATATCCCCTCATCCGCTTTTCTGGACATCAGATACTGTTTAGCATGTGGCAAAATAGCTCCTAGTTTAAATGTAATGTCCACTGCTCCCACTCCATTCAGTAGGCCCATATCATATGGACTTGTAGTCCATAAAATACACTTTTTCCTAGTCTTCCGGAATAAATGGCGGTTTAGTTTTTACCAACCCCATTCTCTTTGGTATCTCTATGTTCTCAACTTTAATCCAATAAGTGAGACTTATAAAGAATACCAACTCATCATAATAGCCATCCCTCAACAGTTCTTCATCTGTCAAGTCTGTCAGTCTATATGCTTCATTGAGGGAAATCACTGTCCTCCATCTGCTTCGCTCATCATTTGTACCATGAAGCATCACCCTTACTTCTCTTACAATTGCTGCTTTTAGTTCCAGAGGAATAACTTGTCCTTCTTCATCATCCATAGGAATTTAAGGCCTGAACAAAAATGTATCAGGTATCCTTATTATTTTATCTGGCAATTTAGGTAAACATGATATTGAAACTGTCACTCTATAAAAAAACACTTTGTCGTCTATAGGGACTCCCCTCAAAGCGTTCTTTCCTGTAAAGGCTAACATAAATTCCCTCACTATGCCTTCATCAGTAAAAGATGGTGTCATGTTAAGATTTGTCATTAAATCACGTCCTAGTATATTTACCTGTGTCTTTTTAGAGTATAGCAACAGCATACATATGTCATGTTCTCCTATAGAAATGGGTAATTCTTCTGTAAATGGAACTAAATTTGTCACCCCAGAAAATCCCTGAGCATTCATGGCAATGCCTGACATTGGATATTTTCCTCCACGGACACAGGAACGAGTCGCTCCAGCATCTACAAGAAATTAGAATGTCTTGCCTCCGATCATCACCTTGACCCTTGATTCCTCTTAGGGGTCTGGTGTTACAGATAGTACTGAACACATTAGGTCCTCCTTTGGGTTATCCCATTGTGTGTTTGAATCTATCCCCGTGCCTGTGAAAGGATTCTCTCCCACCACAGTCACACTCACAAGTTTGGTGTTTGCTATTTGTGTAGCTCCCATGTCCATTTGCCATTGTGATGCACCTGTCTGTTGCATTGGGATGTATTGTATTTATTGAGCGGGTATCTGTTGCATTTGCATAGCTGTTTGCTGTTGTTGCCCTGTAATGACTGTGTCTGCAATGGCACTCGTTGGAATTGCTGTGGTTGTGATGCATATTCCTGATTTTGCATGTGATCTTGGGCATGATATCCTTGCGAGTCTGCATTGTGTTGTGGAGCATATCCCATCCCCCCTTTTGTAGATTGCCACTTCTGTTGTTGCATGCCTCCTCTTCTTCAAAATGCTCTATCCATATGTCGTATTTTTTCACAATTCCAACAAGTTAAGGGCTGTCTGCCATTAAGTCCTCCCCTTCCTTGAGGGTTTCAAAATCCTCCTTGTGCTCCTCCTCGAGGCCCATTCCTTGCACATCTTGGCATATAATTATCCCCATTCTGATCTTGGGCATTGGTTATAGTATGTTGCTGTGGGAACTGCATCACTTGCATCGTGCTTCCCTCATTACTTGTCGATACTGCTTCCTCTATGGTGAACTTTGATCATTTCTTCTGCACCAACTACGCCTCTTATTGCTTTCTGCCCTCAGCTTTCTTTTTATCTTTTTCTTTTAGAATGCTAGAATAATGCAAGATTGCCAATTGTATCTCTGGCCATGGTTTTGTTTCCATTCCCACCTGTTTCTTTTACTGCCTATGAATTGGTTCTGGTATTCCCTGACATAATGGGCCTCATTACGACCCTGGCGCTAATGGGTTAACGGCGCCGTAAAAGGCTGCGGTGCCGTTAACCCATTAGCGCCTGATTACGAGGTCCCTTTGCGGGACCCGACCTTAACGGCTGGTCTACATCAGCGGTTAAAGTAGGGACCCACAAAGGGACCTTGGTGCTAACTACGGTACCGCAATTTGCGGTACCGTACTTAGCGCCTTCCCCATTCCCATTGAGCCCTATGGGGCAAAAATGGGAATGGGGAAGGGCCATGGAGTAAGGGGGAATTACTGCCCCGCCAACCTTGTAATGGGGTGGTAATTCCCCCTTTCTCCATGGCTGAGTCAGTAAATTACTGGCATGGACCATGGTGCTATTAGCACCATGGTTTTCCGCCTGGGTCGTAATGAGGCCCAATATGTGGTAACAAAACGCTGCCATTTTATTCCACGGGTCATGCGCCTCTGCACTCCATCTATCCTGAATATCCTGAATAAAAGCAATGGGGTCTTCATCCTCCCTCATTTTCCTAGTCATTATTGCCCCAATATCTGATGTATCTGGATATTGTACTCAAGGGAGGGGAGATAGAGAAGGACAGGACAGACAAACATGCTAAGCCTAGTACATTCGGGGCTGTGCAGGTGCGCAGACAGAAGTGCAAGGGAGGGGGACAAGTGTGCCCAGTTCAGCAGGGGCCAGGGTTAAGTGCAGAATGCTGTATTGTTAGTACACACAGCAAAGACTCTCCAAGCCCACATTAATACATTTACAGAGTTTCTGAGCATTCATGGACTTTCAATAAATACCTCGAAGTCCAAGGTGATGGGATTGTGTAGTAGCAAATTGCGGTTGTCTAGTATTTGGTGTAATGGTCGAAGGATGGAATGCGTTGAGAACTATGATTATTGCCCTTTCAAGCTCACTTTCATGGGAAATACATATTGATAAATCAGTCAACCATATGAAGGGATTCAATGCTGCCATTTTTAATTTTTCAAAGAACATTGGTAACTTTTCAATTGAGCATATATCACGTTTTCATAGAGTAAAACAAGTAGAAACTTTGGCATATGGTTCAGGTCCGGTCTTTGGGGCACAGACATAAACCCATTTGGAGTATGTGAAAACACATGTTTAAGGAAATGATTAGGTGTACCAGAATGATGTCCTACATTTTCTTTTTCTCTGGAATTGGACATGAAACACTTAGTTGATTATTTGAGAATTAAACCTCTTTTGCTTTGGGTTGCGGCATGGACTAATCCTGCAACTCAAAACATATTAAAGGATTTATTAAAAAGTGTTGATTAAAAAGTGTTGCTGCAAATACAATTCAATGGTGAAAATATGTTAAGATAATGTAATGCTGCTGGGTCTAGAGAGCTGGTATGAAGATGAACATGTGTTGGATGAAAATTCCAAGAATACATTTAAGAGGCTATGATTCTGTAATAGACAACGAGGAGATCAAAATTGGATGAACCAAAGGTCCGCCAGCATTTTCATTTGATATTAAGCTTTGATTGTGAGCCATACTTAACATAGATGAAACAAAGATATCACAGTTCGCTGATAACTACATTCAGATTAAGGGCCTCATTACACGGATGGCGGAGAACCATGGCGCTATTAGCGCCATGGTTCATGCCGGTAAAATACCGGCACCGCCTTGGTGGAAAGGGGAATTACCGCCCCATTCCAAGGTTGGCGGGGCGGTAATTCCCCCTTCCACCATTGCCCTTCCCCATTCCCATTTTTGCCCCATAGGGCATAATGGGAATGGGGAAGGCGCTAATTACGGTACCGCAAATTGCGGTACCATAATTAGCTCCCTGGGTCCCTTTGCAGGTTGGTTTTTAACGCCTGCAAAAAGCAGGCGTTAAATCCCCCAACCCGCAAAGGGACCTCGCAGTAAGGCGGTAAGGATTTACCGGTACCGGTATTTTACCGGTACCGGTAAATCCTTACCGCCATCTGTGTAATGAGGCCCTTATTTTACCTTTGAAGAGTGGAACCCCTTAATGGATCAAAGACGGCACTAATATTTGAGGGTGTAAACGTGACCCAAGAATTGTGCAAAATACAGTAATTTTATTTTTTTCTGCCAAGTATATAACTCAATCTAACATAGAACCATCATTCCGATTGTAAGGAAAATGAATTTAAGACAATATTGGGTAAACTTATTTTTTGATGTTTGGGGGACTTTTAGTATGTCTCGCAGTAGAATGGCATTAATCCAATGCTGTAAGAATTAGAGATAACTTTTAGGATTTTAAGAATTTAAAATGTATGATAATGATCTTAGTCTTGACCCAAGAGTATGCATTATGTATTTTCTTATAATTGTGAATTTTCTTCCTTGTCATTGATCTGTGAACCTAGGTGGTTGCTGCATGGAAAAGTTGTGTTTCCCTAATAAAATATTGACATTGACATTGAAATACGAATAACTTAGGACCAAATACAGCATGTTGTGCACCTTCCGATGCTCCTGAGGCAGACTGCCTCTTGTGCGACATGAGGGCGAAAAGCGTACGTGGTTAGTTGTTGCATCCTTGAGAGTTGCCAGTCTTTTGTTGATAAAGCTATTTATAAAATAAGACTGCCCTATAGGACGATGACAATTTCTTCATATGGGGCAAAACGCCAGCTTTTCAGCTAATTTGCATATCCATAGTGCTTTGCGGCGTGGCTGTGATCTGAAAGTGTACTTCCAGTGATGGCTGCTAGGTGTTGCTGTGCAAGTGTGACTCTTTTGCAGAAATGGCCTAGTCCTCTATCCTGTGTATCAGCTATTCAAATGCTGTCCTGCTGAATTTGTTTTCTAGTTTTCTGCCCTAACATTATTAACCAATATTAGCAAGAATAATATTCAAGGCACAGCCATTATTGGCCCCTAACAACAGAGTGGTGTCTCCTGCCACCTGGCGACCTCAAACCACTTCTAAGGGATTGCACGGAATATATTGATACTGTCATGTTACATCGCCGTCAAAAGGAGAGGAGCAATTAGAGTGAGATAACAAGAGAATCACACACTATGCTTTGAAGAACAGACTAGACAGGAAAAACAGGAAAGGGGGAGAAGAGCTTTTGCAATTGGTTACAGCCAAAGAGTCATGAGAGTCAACAGACTTTGGGCGGCGTAATCGGATTGCTATTTAACAGGCGTTATCTGCAACATCAGTGTGAAATGAATGCATGTAGAACGGGCCACAATGTTCGCCTGAACAAGTTCTGAAAGCATTCCATGAAAGGAATGCCAGACAAAGCTAAACACAAGAACTGGTCAGGTGTGTATCTTCAAAAGTGAACATTTGAATGCTGATGAATTAATGTGCATGGATGAATTTTAAGTCTTTGCTTTAAAAAAAACAGCCCACAAATGCAACACTCTGCTGAACTTTTCAAAGACTGAAACTGCACCTAGCACATATTTTCGAGATAAGTGCATTGATCAATCTAAAGTGGTTAGAGGATCAATTAGCAATGGACCAGATTCTGCTCTCGTTACATCTTGGCTAAATGGAAAAACCCTATTGAATTCATCTTTGTTTCCTTCAGATCCAGAGTTTGAATGCAACCCTGATTTGTAAGCATCTGTTCCAGACATTGCACAAGATATGAAAGAAAAGGGGCGCATAGGCGCAAGTAACCACTCTTCCCCTGCTCCTCTCTTTCCTCCTTCCAGTGTTTACTCATCTTACATAAGAACCAGGAGGAGGAAGAGTGAACTGGAGGGCGAATTGGAGTATTGAAGATATAAGTAATCGGGCATCTCCTCCTCGTCACCTTACTCGTCCCAGTTCTAACTCATCATGTCTGTGTCCTGTGAAGAGAAAGGAAGAATCAGAATAATTCAATTCAGCAACATTCATCAATAAAGAGTATGAAAACGCAGCACTATTATCGCCATTTGGCCGGTGCATTACAGGGAAAAATGTGTCACACATTTATGAACACATTTTGAAGAGAGTTGATCTTGCATGAAGAAATTAAAAGGTATACACTTTTTTATTACAACATATTGATCAATCATAGGAGAAAAAGGTCTCCAATTAATGAAAAAATGAGTCTTGAATGACAATCTTTAACATGGCTTAGTTGAAGCCAACCTCATCACATTTCAGAATGCCAACTTGAGTTAACATCAATGTAGCATGCTGTTTAATTACCTTACCAAAATTGTAAATCTATGCAGGTGACAGTGAGGCTCAGTTGTTAATATACATAAGCCCTAAACATGGCTATTTAAAAAATAAAATGACACTTCGTCTGCAGGTATGTTAACTAGGGGCCGCCAGCGGTAGCAGTAGCAACCCCTCGCAATCTCCATGTTAACACAGTCACCACTTCCTACATCTGCTGAATTTCAAGGGTTTTGTTGCCGTAAATCCGCTCCCCTTAACTCTCCTTATTTCTTTTCTTTTTTGCTGCTGTTCATATTGCAAGAATGACTTCAATAAGGTAAGGCCACTGGTCATGGACTTTGGCCATGGCCACTGTTTGTGGCCTACTCTCTGAGAACCATACCCCCCTCACTTAATTAGATCCCACCAGCCATGTCCTACGTGCATGGCGAGTTGCCACAGGCTCCACTAGCATCCGTCCACTACCAATGTAGTAGATCCCACCTCTTTGCAAGTTTCAAATTCTATGGCTAAACCCATCTAGTGCATATGCTATTGATTCCCCAGCTTTTTTATTCGTGCGATAATTAATCATACTAAAAATGAATCACTTCTTTGATGGTGTCCTTTTCCCTACGGGAATCATTCCCCTTCGCTTTTACATTTCAGGAAGTAGTTCAAGACCCTCCTCTTCAAGGAATTGCTCCTCCCTAACATCTACATTCACACCCTCCACTCCCCCACCCTACCTTAGACTGGTTGATCAGCTCCCCATCATTTCCTCGCCTGGTTGCTTGTAGCTCTCCAGCTGCCTGCAATCCCCCTCCCTCTTCTTAGCTCCCCACTCCCTCATATCTCTGCATTCTCACTGTGTCTCCCCCACTACGATTTTTAAAGTGTTCTATTGCTTCCCGAAGCTAAGTCCATGCTAAAAAAATACAATAATTATAATATTATAATAATAATAATATTAATATTAATAATAATAATAAACATGTGGGCCCTTTAAGTGAGGTAGCACTATATGGGACAGATAGGGATGCAGATTTTACTCTTACACCAATAATAAGACTGACTCAGGAAGTTGACAAAACATAACTGTTTTAATATCAATTGTCTAAAACAGGGAGTACAACGGACATCAACAGACGTTCGCTCAAGTCTCTCAACGATTTACATGAAAAAACACAGTTATATAGTAAAAGTTTGTCATCATTGACATCATGCACGTGGCAAAATAAGAAAACCTAGCTAGAGTTGTGATAGGGTTATGGGGTACATCTTGTTTTACTTTCTATGGGGGATAGGATTGTGATTGGGTCTCTAAGTTCAGGTGGACAGCTATGCCCACCCCTAGTGCAAGTCATCTTCGCTGCCATGAAATACAAGATGTTTTATTGGCTTCCAAACTATAGGGCTCTTTGCTATTTGGCCCTCTATGATTGGTGGGGACGCTTGCAATCTTGTGAAATATTCCACTCGATAGCCGTACGTAAGCTGGTACCCAAGTGCTGGAGGGTTGGACTTGACCATGCCTCCCCACCCAATTAGCCTAACATCCATCATCACTTCTGCTGTCTGCCATTTGAATTGTCTTTGAACTCGGCTTTGCAAAGTATCACTGTGCCTGGGAATAGAAGGGAGTGTGAGTATGGTCTTATCTTCAAGTCTCGGTGTAGCTTGCCCAAAGTCTATTTCCATCCAGACCATGTGACAGGAGACCATGTTTGAGCTCCTTCTTTCGTATATAACACATATTAAATGAATAAAACCTGGCACTTCTAGTGTTTTTCCATTACACCTCAACAGGAGATCGACTCGCTTCACACGTTCATTGTATCTTCTCGAATATATAACCATTTTTTTGGCTGCCCCATCCCTTGATACTGGGCCAGACAACCTCTCTAGAATCTTCCCTCATCATCAGCTGTTTTCTTCTACTGGGCCACACTTCCAGCCCTTCTTTTCATGGGGTCCTAGTTTGCTAAAACACGACGTGGAACATCCAGATTATATATATATATATTACATGGCCTTCGCTCCCCCTGGATGAATCCTCACCGAAATTTGCAAAAAAAGTATATTTTTTTTCAAAGTTTGGTGAGGATTCGTCCAGGGGGGCAAAGTTATAGGAGGGTCCCAAAACCTTTTTTTTCCCCATAGACTGAATGGGGAAAAACCTTTGCTCGCGCCTACAGCCCAAACCGCTGGACGGAATTTCACCAAATTTAGACCAGGAGTAGCGGCTTGGTCCCGAAAGCGTGCTTTTGCAGATTTGGTGAAAATCCGTCCAGTAGTTTTTAAAAAAATGACCAAAAAGTAGGTCATAAAAAATTAGTGATATCTGTGTTCGGTCCGCGGACACACTTCCCTGTTTGCTCAATGGCCAATCAGTTTGCGTTGTGTCCGTGGACAGGCGACATGTTCGCTGATTGGACGGTGTGGAGCGTGAAGCGCATCAGATTTTCGGTAGCGCCCGCCATCGTGGATTCGCGGACAGTGCAGTAAAACTTGGTTCAAAATTTGTATTTAGTAGAGTGTGTTGGTGTGTAGGAGTGTTTGGAGAGGGTGGGAGACTATGAGATAGGTTGAAAGTTGTATTTTCTTATGTGGTATACGTTCTTGTTGTGTTCGATATGTCTGCGGACATCACAGGTGTTCTGAAATGTTCTAAATAAACTTAATGGGGGTTGTTCTTAGGACTCAATATGTGTCCGTTTTGTTTGCAAGCAAGCTGAAACTGTTCTAAGAACACTTGCGGTGTCCGGAAATTGTTTGTAAATAAACAAAATGGGGGTGTTCTGAGGAGGTTGTCTGTATTATGTTCGTAAATAATCAAAATAGAGGTGTCCTGAGGACGCTGTCCGTATTGTTCGTTGTCAAGTTGAAAGTGTTCTAACAACTCTCGCGTCGTCCTGAAATGTTCGTAGGGGGTGTCCTGAAGACGCTGTCTGTATTGTTCGATGGCGAGTTGAATGTGTTCTAAGAACACTTGCAGTGTCCTGAAATGTTTGTAAATAAACAAAATGGGGGTGTTCTGAGGACGCTGTCCGTACTGTTGGATGGCAAGTTGAAAGTGTTCTAAGAACTCTCGCGTTGTCCTGAAATGTTCGTAAATAAACAAAATGGGGGTGTCCTGAGGACGCTGTCCGTATTGTTCTCTGGCAAGTTGAATGTGTTCTAAGAACACTCGCGGTGTCCTGAAATGTTCGCAAATAAACAAAATGGGGGTGTTCTGAGGACGCTGTCCGTATTGTTCGTTGTCAAGTTGAATGTGTTCTAAGGACTCTTGCGGTGTCCTGAAATGTTCGTAAATAAACAAAATGGTGGTGTTCGCAGGACGCTGTCCGTATTGTTCGTTGTCTAGTTGAATGTTTTCTAAGAACACTTGCGGTGTCCGGAAATGTTCGTAAATAAACAAAATGGGGGTGTTCTGAGGACGCTGTCCGTATTGTTAATTGTGAAGTTGAAAGTGTTCTAAGGATTCTTGCGGTGTCCTGAAATAATCGTAAATAAACAAAATGGTGGTGATCGCAGGACGCTGTCCGTATTGTTCGTTGTCAAGTTGAAAGTGTTGTAAGAACTTTCGCGGTGTCCTGAAATGTATGTAAATAAAGAAAATGGGGGTGTTCTGTGTTCTAAGAACACTCGCGGTGTCCTGAAATGTTCGCAAATAAACAAAATGGGGGTGTTCTGAGGACGCTGTCCGTATTGTTCATTGTCAAGTTGAAAGTGTTCTAAGAACTCTCGCGGTGTCCTGAAATGTTCGTAAATAAACAAAATGGGGGTGTTCTGAGGACGCTGTCCGTATTGTTCGTTGTCAAGTTGAATGTTGTCTAAGAACACTCGCGGTGCCCGGAAATGTTCGTAAATAAACAAAATGGGGATGTTCTGAGGGCGCTGTCCGTATTGTTCGTTGTCAAGTTGAAAGTGTTCTAAGAACTCTTGCGTTGTCCTGAAATGTTCGTAGGGGGTGTCCTGAAGACGCTGTCCGTATTGTTCACTGGCAAGTTGAATGTGTTCTAAGAACTTCCGTGGTGTCCTGAAATGTTCGTAAATAAAGAAAATGGGGGTTTTCTGTGTTCTAAGAACACTTGCGGTGTCCTGAAATGTTTGCAAATAAACAAAATGGGGGTGTTCTGAGGACGCTGTCCGTATTGTTCGTTGTCAAGTTGAAAGTGTTCTAAGAACTCTCGGGGTGTCCTGAAATGTTCGTAAATAAACAAAATGGGGGTGTCCTGAGGACGCTGTCCGTATTGTTCATTGTCAAGTTGAAAGTGTTCTAAGAACTCTCGCGTCGTCCTGAAACGTTCGTAGGGGGTGTCCTGAAGACGCTGTCTGTATTGTTCGATGGCAAGTTGAATGTGTTCTAAGAACACTCGCGGTGTCCTGAAATGTTCGTAAATAAACAAAATGGGGGTGTTCTGAGGACGCTGTCCGTATTGTTCTCTGGCAAGCTGAATGTGTTCTAAGAACACTCGCGGTGTCCTGAAATGTTCGCAAATAAAAAAAATGGGGGTGTTCTGGGGACGCTGTCCGTATTGTTCGTTGTCAAGTTGAATGTGTTCTAAGGACTCTTGCGGTGTCCTGAAATGTTCGTAAATAAACAAAATGGTGGTGTTCGCAGGACGCTGTCCGTATTGTTCGTTGTCTAGTTGAATGTTTTCTAAGAACACTTGCGGTGTCCGGAAATGTTCGTAAATAAACAAAATGGGGGTGTTCTGAGGACGCTGTCCGTATTGTTCGTTGTCAAGTTGAAAGTGTTCTAAGAACTTTCGCGGTGTCCTGAAATGTATGTAAATAAAGAAAATGGGGGTGTTCTGTGTTCTAAGAACACTCGCGGTGTCCTGAAATGTTCGCAAATAAACAAAATGGGGGTGTTCTGAGGACGCTGTCCGTATTGTTCATTGTCAAGTTGAAAGTGTTCTAAGAACTCTCGCGGTGTCCTGAAATGTTCGTAAATAAACAAAATGGGGGTGTTCTGAGGACGCTGTCCGTATTGTTCGTTGTCAAGTTGAATGTTGTCTAAGAACACTCGCGGTGTCCTGAAATGCTCGCAAATAAACAAAATGGGGGTGTTCTGAGGACGCTGTCTGTATTGTTCGTTGTCAATTTGAAAGTGTTCCAAGAACTCTCGGGGTGTCCTGAAATGTTCGTAAATAAACAAAATGGGGGTGTCCTGAGGACGCTGTCCGTATTGTTCGTTGTCAAGTTGAAAGTGTTCTAAGAACTCTTGCGTCGTCCTGAAATGTTCGTAGGGGGTGTCCTGAAGACACTGTCTGTATTGTTCGATGGCAAGTTGAATGTGTTCTAAGAACACTCGTGGTGTCCTGAAATGTTTGCAAATAAACAAAATGGGGGTGTTCTGAGGACGCTGTCCGTATTGTTCGATGGCAAGTTGAAAGTGTTCTAAGAACTCTCGCGTTGTCCTGGAATGTTCGTAAATAAACAAAATGGGGGTGTCCTGAGGACGCTGTCCGTATTGTTCTCTGGCAAGTTGAATGTGTTCTAAGAACACTCGCGGTGTCCTGAAATGTTCCCAAATAAACAAAATGGGGGTGTTCTGAGAACGCTGTCCGTATTGTTCGTTGTCAAGTTGAATGTGTTCCAAGAACTATCGGGGTGTCCTGAAATGTTCGTAAATAAACAAAATGGGGGTGTCCTGAGGACGCTGTCCGTATTGTTCGTTGTCAAGTTGAAAGTGTTCTAACAACTCTCGCGTCGTCCTGAAATGTTCGTAGGGGTGTCCTGAAGACGCTGTCTGTATTGTTCGATGGCAAGTTGAATGTGTTCTAAGAACACTCGTGGTGTCCTGAAATGTTCGCAAATAAACAAAATGGGGGTGTTCTGAGGACGCTGTCCGTATTGTTCGATGGCAAGTTGAAAGTGTTCTAAGAACTCTCGCGTTGTCCTGGAATGTTCGTAAATAAACAAAATGGGGGTGTCCTGAGGACGCTGTCCGTATTGTTCTCTGGCAAGTTGAATGTGTTCTAAGAACACTCGCGGTGTCCTGAAATGTTCCCAAATAAACAAAATGGAGGTGTTCTGAGAACGCTGTCCGTATTGTTCGTTGTCAAGTTGAATGTGTTCTAAGGACTCTTGCGTTGTCCTGAAATGTTCGTAAATAAACAAAATGATGGTATTCGCAGGACGCTGTCCGTATTGTTCGTTGTCTAGTTGAATGTTTTCTAAGAACACTCGCGGTGTCCTGAAATGTTCGCAAATAAACAAAATGGGGGTGTTCTGAGGACGCTGTCCGTATTGTTCGTTGTCAAGTTGAAAGTGTTCTAAGAACTCTCGCGTCGTCCTGAAATGTTCGTAGGGGGTGTCCTGAAGACGCTGTCTGTATTGTTCGATGGCAAGTTGAATGTGTTCTAAGAACACTCGCGGTGTCCTGAAATGTTCGTAAATAAACAAAATGGGGGTGTTCTGAGGACGCTGTCCATATTGTTCTCTACCAAGCTGAATGTGTTCTAAGAACACTCGCGGTGTCCTGAAATGTTCGCAAATAAACAAAATGGGGGTGTTCTGAGGACGCTGTCCGTATTGTTCGTTGTCAAGTTGAATGTGTTCTAAGGACTCTTGCGGTGTCCTGAAATGTTCGTAAATAAACAAAATGGGGGTGTTCTGAGGACGCTGTCCGTATTGTTCATTGTCAAGTTGAAAGTGTTCTAAGAACTCTCGCGGTGTCCTGAAATGTTCGTAAATAAACAAAATGGGGGTGTTCTGAGGACGCTGTCCGTATTGTTCGTTGTCAAGTTGAATGTTGTCTAAGAACACTCGCGGTGCCCGGAAATGTTCGTAAATAAACAAAATGGGGGTGTTCTGAGGGCGCTGTCCGTATTGTTCGTTGTCAAGTTGAAAGTGTTCTAAGAACTCTCGCGTTGTCCTGAAATGTTCGTAGGGGGTGTCCTGAAGACGCTGTCCGTATTGTTCACTGGAAAGTTGAATGTGTTCTAAGAACTTCCGTGGTGTCCTGAAATGTTCGTAAATAAAGAAAATGGGGGTTTTCTGTGTTCTAAGAACACTCGCGGTGTCCTGAAATGTTCGCAAATAAACAAAATGGGGGTGTTCTGAGGACGCTGTCCGTATTGTTCTCTGGCAAGCTGAATGTGTTCTAAGAACAATCGCGGTGTCCTGAAATGTTCGCAAATAAACAAAATGGTGGTGTTCGCAGGACGCTGTCCGTATTGTTCGTTGTCCAGTTGAATGTTTTCTAAGAACACTTGCGGTGTCCGGAAATGTTCGTAAATAAACAAAATGGGGGTGTTCTGAAGACGCTGTCCGTATTGTTCGTTGTCAAGTTGAAAGTGTTCTAAGAACTTTCGCGGTGTCCTGAAATGTATGTAAATAAAGAAAATGGGGGTGTTCTGTGTTCTAAGAACACTCGCGGTGTCCTGAAATGTTTGCAAATAAACAAAATGGGGGTGTTCTGAGGACGCTGTCCGTATTGTTCGTTGTCAAGTTGAAAGTGTTCTAAGAACTCTCAGGGTGTCCTGAAATGTTAGTAAATAAACAAAATGGGGGTGTCCTGAGGACGCTGTCCGTATTGTTCGTTGTCAAGTTGAAAGTGTTCTAAGAACTCTCGCGTCGTCCTGAAATGTTCGTAGGGGGTGTCCTGAAGACGCTGTCTGTATTGTTCGATGGCAAGTTGAATGTGTTCTAAGAACACTCGCGGTGTCCTGAAATGTTCGTAAATAAACAAAATGGGGGTGTTCTGAGGACGCTGTCCGTATTGTTCTCTACCAAGCTGAATGTGTTCTAAGAACACTCGCGGTGTCCTGAAATGTTCGCAAATAAACAAAATGGGGGTGTTCTGAGGACGCTGTCCGTATTGCTCGTTGTCAAGTTGAATGTGTTCTAAGGACTCTTGCGGTGTCCTGAAATGTTCGTAAATAAACAAAATGGGGGTGTTCTGAGGACGCTGTCCGTATTGTTCATTGTGAAGTTGAAAGTGTTCTAAGAACTCTCGCGTTGTACTGAAATGTTCGTAAATAAACAAAATGGGGGTGTTCTGGGGACGCTGTCCGTATTGTTCGTTGTCAAGTTGAATGTGTTCTAAGGACTCTTGCGGTGTCCTGAAATGTTCGTAAATAAACAAAATGGTGGTGTTCGCAGGACGCTGTCCGTATTGTTCGTTGTCTAGTTGAATGTTTTCTAAGAACACTTGCGGTGTCCGGAAATGTTCGTAAATAAACAAAATGGGGGTGTTCTGAGGACGCTGTCCGTATTGTTCGTTGTCAAGTTGAAAGTGTTCTAAGAACTTTCGCGGTGTCCTGAAATGTATGTAAATAAAGAAAATGGGGGTGTTCTGTGTTCTAAGAACACTCGCGGTGTCCTGAAATGTTTGCAAATAAACAAAATGGGGGTGTTCTGAGGACGCTGTCCGTATTGTTCATTGTCAAGTTGAAAGTGTTCTAAGAACTCTCGCGGTGTCCTGAAATGTTTGTAAATAAACAAAATGCGGGTGTTCTGAGGACGCTGTCCGTATTGTTCATTGTCAATTTGAAAGTGTTCCAAGAACTCTCGGGGTGTCCTGAAATGTTCATAAATAAACAAAATGGGGGTGTCCTGAGGACGCTGTCCGTATTGTTCGTTGTCAAGTTGAAAGTTTTCTAAGAACTCTCGCGTCATCCTGAAATGTTCGTAGGGGGTGTCCTGAGGACGCTGTCTGTATTGTTCGATGGCAAGTTGAATGTGTTCTAAGAACACTCGCGGTGTCCTGAAATGTTCGTAAATAAACAAAATGGGGGTGTTCTGAGGACGCTGTCCGTATTGTTCGATGGCAAGTTGAAAGTGTTCTAAGAACTCTCGCGTTGTCCTGGAATGTTCGTAAATAAACAAAATGGGGGTGTCCTGAGGACGCTGTCCGTATTGTTCTCTGGCAAGTTGAATGTGTTCTAAGAACACTCGCGGTGTCCTGAAATGTTCGCAAATAAACAAAATGGGGGTGTTCTGAGAACGCTGTCCGTATTGTTCGTTGTCAAGTTGAATGTGTTCTAAGGACTCTTGCGTTGTCCTGAAATGTTCGTAAATAAACAAAATGGTGGTGTTCGCAGGATGCTGTCCGTATTGTTCGTTGTCTAGTTGGATGTTTTCTAAGAACACTTGCGGTGTCCGGAAATGTTCGTAAATAAACAAAATGGGGGTGTTCTGAGGACGCAGTCCTTATTGTTCGTTGTCAAGTTGAAAGTGTTCTAAGAACTTTCGCGGTGTCCTGAAATGTATGTAAATAAAGAAAATGGGGGTGTTCTGTGTTCTAAGAACACTCGCGGTGTCCTGAAATGTTTGCAAATAAACAAAATGGGGGTGTTCTGAGGACGCTGTCCGTATTGTTCATTGTCAAGTTGAAAGTGTTCTAAGAACTCTCGCGGTGTCCTGAAATGTTCGTAAATAAACAAAATGGGGGTGTTCTGAGGACGCTGTCCGTATTGTTTGTTGTCAAGTTGAATGTTGTCTAAGAACACTCGCGGTGCCCAGAAATGTTCATAAATAAACAAAATGGGGGTGTTCTGAGGGCGCTGTCCGTATTGTTTGTTGTCAAGTTGAAAGTGTTCTATGAACTCTCACGTTGTCCTGAAATGTTCGTAGGGGGTGTCCTGAAGACGCTGTCCGTATTGTTCACTGGCAAGTTGAATGTGTTCTAAGAACTTCCGCGGTGTCCTGAAATGTTCGTAAATAAAGAAAATGGGGGTTTTCTGTGTTCTAAGAACACTCGCGGTGTCCTGAAATGTTCGTAAATAAACAAAATGGGGTGTCCTGAGGACGTTGTCCGTATTGTTCTCTGGCAAGTTGAATGTGTTCTAACAACACTCACGGTGTCCTGAAATGTTCGCAAATAAACAAAATGGGGGTGTTCTGAGGACGCTGTCCATATTGTTCGTTGTCAAGTTGAAAGTGTTCTAAGAACTCTCGCGGTGTCCTGAAATGTTCATAAATAAACAAAATGGGGTAGTGTTCTGAGGATGCTGTCCGTATTGTTCGTTGTCAAGTTGAATGTGTTCTAAGAACACTCGTGGTGTCCGGAAATGTTAGTAAATAAACAAAATGGGGGTGTTCTGAGGACGCTGTCCGTATTGTTCGTTGTCAAGTTGAAAGTGTTCTAAGAACTCTCGCGTTGTACTGAAATGTTCGTAAATAAAGAAAATGGGGGTGTTCAGAGGACGCTGTCCGTATTGTTCACTGGCAAGTTGAATGTGTTCTAAGAACTTTCGCGGTGTCCTAAAATGTTCGTAAATAAAGAAAATGGGGATGTTCTGTGTTCTAAGAACACTCGCGGTGTACTGAAATGTTCGCAAATAAACAAAATGGGGGTGTTCTGAGGACGCTGTCCGTATTGTTCGTTGTCAAGTTGAAAGTGTTCTAAGAACTCTCGTGGTGTCCGGAAATGTTCGTAAATGAAAAAAATGGGCGTGTTCCGTGTTCTAAGAACACTCGCGGTGTCCTGAAATGTTCATAAATGAACAAAATGGAGGTGTTCTGAGGACACTGTCCGTATTGTTCGTTGTCAAGTTGAATGTGTTCTAAGAACACTTGCGGTGTCCGGAAATGTTCGGAAATAAACAAAATGGGGGTGTTCTGAGGACGCTGTCCGTATTGTTCGTTGTCAAGTTGAAAGTGTTCTAAGAACTCTCGCGGTGTCCTGAAATGTTCGTAAATAAAGAAAATGGGGGTGTTGTGAGGATGCTGTCCGTATTGTTCGTTGTCAAGTTGAAAGTGTTCTAAGAACTCTTGCGATGTCCTGAAATGTTCGTAAATAAAGAAAATGGGGGTGTTCTGTGTTCTCAGATCACTCGCGGTGTACTGAAATGTTCGCAACTAAACAAAATGGGGGTGTTCTGAGGACGCTGTCCGTATTGTTCGTTGTCAAGTTGAAAGTGTTCTAAGAACTCTCGTGGTGTCCTGAAATGGTCGTAAATGAACGAAATGGGGGTGTTCTGTGTTCTAAGAACACTCGCGGTGTCCTGAAATGTTCGTAAATAAACAAAATGGGGGTGTTCTCCTCGACGCTGAAAAGGCATTCGACTCGGTGGAATGGCCATTTATGTTCGCTGTACTCACCAGAATGGGTCTGGGAGCCCGCTTTGTCAAACTAGTTTCGTTATTATACAACGAGCCACGCTCCAACATCATTATAGGCACGGCAAAATCGGCTCCAGTGATGCTCCAGCGAGGCACCAGACAAGGCTGTCCACTTTCAGCTTTGATCTTCGCCCTGGTGATGGAACCTCTGGCCTCCATCTTAAGAGAACATCGACAACAAAGAGGTCTTGTTATTGGACCACACAAGCTCATAATATCCCTCTACGCAGACGACGTGGTCCTATTCGTCCGCAATCCCGAAGAGAACCTGAACCCTGTCATGAGGGAAGTAATCAAATTTGGAACAGCCTCTGGCCTGAAAATCAATCAGTCAAAGTCCATCATCTTCCCGCTGACTCCAGCCACCAAACCCTTTGTAGATGACTTCCAATTCACATGGAAAACGTCCAATGTCCGCTACCTGGGAATCCAAATGTCCTTGAACTATCACGAGGTGTTCCGTGACAATTACGAAGAGGTGACCAAGTCCCTCCAGGAAAAAGTGACAAGATGGAAGACCCTGCCACTAACGCTCTGGGGAAGGGTCTCCCTAGTCAAGATGGTGATCCTACCAAAATTACTCTACCTGTTTTCCAATATTCCAATATTCCTTCCTCAAACTTATCTGAAGAGACTGAAGAGCATGGTCCTTGAACTGCTATGGGCAAATAAACCGGCCAGAGTGGCATATGCAACGCTAACACTTCCGGTGACAAGTGGTGGCCTTGCCCTCCCGGACCTGGAAAAGTACTTCTGGGCAGCGCAAGCGCAATTTCTCAGTCACTGGTACGCCTCCCACACAATCAGACCCCACGTTCAGGTGGAACGGGCGCTGGCAACACCGAATCTGTTAACCGCAGTTATCTTCAGTCAAATTCCCATTCCCAACTCCACCATGAACGTAATGCTCACAACTTACAGAGTGTGGCTGCGACTGGCCCAAAGGCAAGGGGTAAAAACGAGATACTCCCCACTGTTACCAGTTAAATTCATTCCAGGAGTTCCACTCACATCTGAAAAAGTGTTTCATCAGTGGGCCGAAAAGTTGAAAATTGAGACTCTGGGGGATCTCTTCACAGAAGACGGCTTTATAACTCCGCAACAAGCTAAAGCGAAAGGAGGCACCACCGCACTCGATGTATTCCTCTACTTCAGGACCCGTTACACATTTCAAGCGATCCTACCAGATTTCCCAAGACAGCCACGGACCTGGCAATTACTTCACAACGCCATTCAAGCGCAAGGTGAAGGCAAGCTAGTGTCACAAATCTACAAAGCTATTATTACCGATACATCATCTAAACTCGGCCAAGCAAAGACCAGATGGGAAAGAGCCCTGCACAGTACAATATCAGAGGAAGACTGGACTTTCATCTTGAAGCAGACTCAAAAAATCGCCCTCAACACACGCTTTAAACTAATCCACTTCAACTTCCTACACCAGACCTACTATACACCTGCGAAAGCGAACAAACATCACCCTGAAACAGCTGCGAAATGTGAGAGATGTGGGGAACATTCGGCAGACTTCGTCCATTTGGCATGGGACTGCCCCGAAATAACACCATTCTGGAATCAAGTCTTGGAGACAACAGCAGCAATAGTGGGAGAGGCGATACAGCCGAGCCAGACTGCGGCATTGCTGGGTATGACGAGGCTGCTCGCTGCCCCGACAAGGAAACTGACAGGTCTTCTGTTGACACTGGCCCGAAGGAGAGTGGCCATGTCCTGGGGCCGAGGCCCCCCTCCATCGTTCAGCGCCTGGCGCAAAGATATCCTTTACTGCCAGGATGTGGAAACAGACTTTGTCAAGCTACTTCCCCTACATGCCCGACCTCCAGACATCTGGGGACCGTTGATAACATTCCTGCTAAGAGAATCGGAGGAGGTCTTTACCAGCCAACCAGTTGCCTCAGACACAAGAGAAGAGTCTCAGTGAAGGCACAGGACTAGCAGCACTATTTCCATGCTACATCGACCTGGAAACAAGACAGCACGAACAGTAGAATCATGGGCCGAGCGAGGGGGTGGGGAGGGGAGCGGTGGGAGGAGGACAGGTGTGTGGGACATGGCGCAGAGTTAAGTCCACCCTAATGTGGGTGTGTATTTGTTATTATGTCGTTACAGGATAACACAAAAACCAAAAATAAAGGTTTTTAAAAAAAAATGGGGGTGTTCTGAGGACGCTGTCCGTATTGTTCGGTGGCAAGTTGAAAGTGTTCTAAGAACCCTCGCATTGTCCTGAAATGTTCGTAAATAAACAAAATGGGGTGTCCTGAGGACGTTGTCCGTATTGTTCTCTGGCAAGTTGAATGTGTTCTGACAACACTCACGGTGTCCTGGAATGTTCGCAAATAAACAAAATGGGGGTGTTCTGAGGACGCTGTCCATATTGTTCGTTGTCAAGTTGAAAGTGTTCTAAGAACTCTCGCGGTGTCCTGAAATGTTCTTAAATAAACGAAATGGGGGTGTTCTGTGTTCTAAGAACACTCGCGGTGTCCTGAAATGTTCGTAAATAAACAAAATGGGGGTGTTCTGAGGACGCTGTCCGTATTGTTCGGTGGCAAGTTGAAAGTGTTCTAAGAACCCTCGCATTGTCCTGAAATGTTCGTAAATAAACAAAATGGGGTGTCCTGAGGACGTTGTCCGTATTGTTCTCTGGCAAGTTGAATGTGTTCTGACAACACTCACGGTGTCCTGAAATGTTCGCAAATAAACAAAATGGGGGTGTTCTGAGGACGCTGTCCATATTGTTCGTTGTCAAGTTGAAAGTGTTCTAAGAACTCTCGCGGTGTCCTGAAATGTTCGTAAATAAACAAAATGGGGTAGTGTTCTGAGGATGCTGTCCGTATTGTTCGTTGTCAAGTTGAATGTGTTCTAAGAATTCTCTTGGTGTCCTGAAATGTTCGTAAATGAACGAAATGGGGGTGTTCTGTGTTCTAAGAACACTCGCGGTGTACTGAAATGTTCACAAATAAACAAAATGGGGGTGTTCTGAGGGCGCTGTCTGTATTGTTCGTTGACAAGTTGAAAGTGTTCTAAGAACTCTCGTGGTGTCCTGAAATGTTCGTAAATGAACGAAATGGGGGTGTTCTGTGTTCTAAGAACACTCGCGGTGTACTGAAATGTTCGCAAATAAACAAAATGGGGGTGTTCTGAGGACGCTGTCCATATTGTTCGTTGTCAAGTTGAAAGTGTTCTAAGAACTCTCGCGGTGTCCTGAAATGTTCGTAAATAAACAAAATGGGGTAGTGTTCTGAGGATGCTGTCCGTATTGTTCGTTGTCAAGTTGAATGTGTTCTAAGAACACTCGTGGTGTCCGGAAATGTTAGTAAATAAACAAAATGGGGGTGTTCTGAGGACGCTGTCCGTATTGTTCGTTGTCAAGTTGAAAGTGTTCTAAGAACTCTCGCGTTGTACTGAAATGTTCGTAAATAAAGAAAATGGGGGTGTTCTGAGAACGCTGTCCGTATTGTTCACTGGCAAGTTGAATGTGTTCTAAGAACTTTCGCGGTGTCCTAAAATGTTCGTAAATAAAGAAAATGGGGGTGTTCTGTGTTCTAAGAACACTCGCGGTGCACTGAAATGTTCGCAAATAAACAAAATGGGGGTGTTCTGAGGACGCTGTCCGTATTGTTCGTTGTCAAGTTGAAAGTGTTCTAAGAACTCTCGTGGTGTCCGGAAATGTTCGTAAATGAACAAAATGGGCGTGTTCCGTGTTCTAAGAACACTCGCGATGTCCTGAAATGTTCATAAATAAACAAAATGGGGGTGTTCTGAGGACACTGTCCGTATTGTTCGTTGTCAAGTTGAATGTGTTCTAAGAACACTTGCGGTGTCCGGAAATGTTCGGAAATAAACAAAATGGGGGTGCTCTGAGGACGCTGTCCGTATTGTTCGTTGTCAAGTTGAAAGTGTTCTAAGAACTCTCGCGGTGTCCTGAAATGTTCGTAAATAAAGAAAAGGGGGGTGTTCTGAGGACGCTTTCCGTATTGTTCGTTGTCAAGTTGAAAGTGTTCTAAGAACTCTTGCGGTGTCCTCAAATGTTCGAAAATAAAGAAAATGGGGGAGTTCTGAGGATGCTGTCCGTATTGTTCGTTGTCAAGTTGAAAGTGTTCTAAGAACTCGTTGCGATGTCCTGAAATGTTCGTAAATAAAGAAAATGGGGGTGTTCTGTGTTCTCAGAACACTCGCGGTGTACTGAAATGTTCGCAAATAAACAAAATGGGGGTGTTCTAAGGACGCTGTCCGTATTGTTCATTGTCAAGTTGAAAGTGTTCTAAGAACTCTCGTGGTGTCCTGAAATGTTCGTAAATGAACGAAATGGGGGTGTTCTGTGTTCTAAGAACACTCACAGTGTCCTGAAATATTCGTAAATAAACAAAATGGGGTGTTCTGAGGACGCTGTCTGTATTGTTCGTTGTCAAGTTGAATGTGTTCTAAGAACACTTGCGGTGTCCGGAAATGTTCGTAAATAAACAAAATGGGGGTGTTCTGAGGACGCTGTCCGTATTGTTCGTTGTCAAGTTGAATGTTGTCTAAGAACACTCGCGTTGTCCTGAAATGTTCGTAGGGGGTGTCCTGAAGACGCTGTCCGTATTGTTCACTGGCAAGTTGAATGTGTTCTAAGAACTTCCGCGGTGTCCTGAAATGTTCGCGAATAAACAAAATGGGGGTGTTCTGAGGACGCTGTCCATATTGTTCGTTGTCAAGTTGAAAGTGTTCTAAGAACTCTTGCGGTGTCCTGAAATGTTCGTAAATAAACAAAATGGGGTAGTGTTCTGAGGATGCTGTCCGTATTGTTCACTGGCAAGTTGAATGTGTTCTAAGAACTTTCGCGATGTCCTAAAATGTTCGTAAATAAACAAAATGGGGGTGTTCTGAGGACGCTGTCCGTATTGTTTGTTGTCAAGTTCAAAGTGTTCTAAGAACTCTCGCGTTGTCCTGAAATGTTCGTAAATAAAGAAAATGGGGGTGTTCTGAGGACGCTGTCCGTATTGTTCACTGGCAAGTTGAATGTGTTCTAAGAACTTTCGCGATGTCCTAAAATGTTCGTAAATAAAGAAAATGGGGGTGTTCTGTGTTCTAAGAACACTCGCGGTGTACTGAAATGTTCGCAAATAAACAAAATGGTGGTGTTCGCAGGACGCTGTCCGTATTGTTCGTTGTCTAGTTGAATGTTTTCTAAGAACACTTGCGGTGTCCGGAAATGTTCGTAAATAAACAAAATGGGGGTGTTCTGAGGACGCTGTCCGTATTGTTCGTTGTCAAGTTGAAAGTGTTCTAAGAACTTTCGCGGTGTCCTGAAATGTATGTAAATAAAGAAAATGGGGGTGTTCTGTGTTCTAAGAACACTCGCGGTGTCCTGAAATGTTCGCAAATAAACAAAATGGGGGTGTTCTGAGGACGCTGTCCGTATTGTTCGTTGTCAAGTTGAATGTTGTCTAAGAACACTCGCGGTGTCCTGAAATGCTCGCAAATAAACAAAATGGGGGTGTTCTGAGGACGCTGTCTGTATTGTTCGTTGTCAATTTGAAAGTGTTCCAAGAACTCTCGGGGTGTCCTGAAATGTTCGTAAATAAACAAAATGGGGGTGTCCTGAGGACGCTGTCCGTATTGTTCGTTGTCAAGTTGAAAGTGTTCTAAGAACTCTCGCGTCGTCCTGAAATGTTCGTAGGGGGTGTCCTGAAGACGCTGTCTGTATTGTTCGATGGCAAGTTGAATGTGTTCTAAGAACACTCGTGGTGTCCTGAAATGTTTGCAAATAAACAAAATGGGGGTGTTCTGAGGACGCTGTCCGTATTGTTCGATGGCAAGTTGAAAGTGTTCTAAGAACTCTCGCGTTGTCCTGGAATGTTCGTAAATAAACAAAATGGGGGTGTCCTGAGGACGCTGTCCGTATTGTTCTCTGGCAAGTTGAATGTGTTCTAAGAACACTCGCGGTGTCCTGAAATGTTCCCAAATAAACAAAATGGGGGTGTTCTGAGAACGCTGTCCGTATTGTTCGTTGTCAAGTTGAATGTGTTCCAAGAACTATCGGGGTGTCCTGAAATGTTCGTAAATAAACAAAATGGGGGTGTCCTGAGGACGCTGTCCGTATTGTTTGTTGTCAAGTTGAAAGTGTTCTAACAACTCTCGCGTCGTCCTGAAATGTTCGTAGGGGTGTCCTGAAGACGCTGTCTGTATTGTTCGATGGCAAGTTGAATGTGTTCTAAGAACACTCGTGGTGTCCTGAAATGTTCGCAAATAAACAAAATGGGGGTGTTCTGAGGACGCTGTCCGTATTGTTCGATGGCAAGTTGAAAGTGTTCTAAGAACTCTCGCGTTGTCCTGGAATGTTCGTAAATAAACAAAATGGGGGTGTCCTGAGGACGCTGTCCGTATTGTTCTCTGGCAAGTTGAATGTGTTCTAAGAACACTCGCGGTGTACTGAAATGTTCGCAAATAAACAAAATGGGGGTGTTCTAAGGACGCTGTCCGTATTGTTCATTGTCAAGTTGAAAGTGTTCTAAGAACTCTCGTGGTGTCCTGAAATGTTCGTAAATGAACGAAATGGGGGTGTTCTGTGTTCTAAGAACACTCACAGTGTCCTGAAATATTCGTAAATAAACAAAATGGGGTGTTCTGAGGACGCTGTCTGTATTGTTCGTTGTCAAGTTGAATGTGTTCTAAGAACACTTGCGGTGTCCGGAAATGTTCGTAAATAAACAAAATGGGGGTGTTCTGAGGACGCTGTCCGTATTGTTCGTTGTCAAGTTGAATGTTGTCTAAGAACACTCGCGTTGTCCTGAAATGTTCGTAGGGGGTGTCCTGAAGACGCTGTCCGTATTGTTCACTGGCAAGTTGAATGTGTTCTAAGAACTTCCGCGGTGTCCTGAAAAGTTCGCGAATAAACAAAATGGGGGTGTTCTGAGGACGCTGTCCATATTGTTCGTTGTCAAGTTGAAAGTGTTCTAAGAACTCTTGCGGTGTCCTGAAATGTTCGTAAATAAACAAAATGGGGTAGTGTTCTGAGGATGCTGTCCGTATTGTTCACTGGCAAGTTGAATGTGTTCTAAGAACTTTCGCGATGTCCTAAAATGTTCGTAAATAAACAAAATGGGGGTGTTCTGAGGACGCTGTCCGTATTGTTTGTTGTCAAGTTCAAAGTGTTCTAAGAACTCTCGCGTTGTCCTGAAATGTTCGTAAATAAAGAAAATGGGGGTGTTCTGAGGACGCTGTCCGTATTGTTCACTGGCAAGTTGAATGTGTTCTAAGAACTTTCGCGATGTCCTAAAATGTTCGTAAATAAAGAAAATGGGGGTGTTCTGTGTTCTAAGAACACTCGCGGTGTACTGAAATGTTCGCAAATAAACAAAATGGTGGTGTTCGCAGGACGCTGTCCGTATTGTTCGTTGTCTAGTTGAATGTTTTCTAAGAACACTTGCGGTGTCCGGAAATGTTCGTAAATAAACAAAATGGGGGTGTTCTGAGGACGCTGTCCGTATTGTTCGTTGTCAAGTTGAAAGTGTTCTAAGAACTTTCGCGGTGTCCTGAAATGTATGTAAATAAAGAAAATGGGGGTGTTCTGTGTTCTAAGAACACTCGCGGTGTCCTGAAATGTTCGCAAATAAACAAAATGGGGGTGTTCTGAGGACGCTGTCCGTATTGTTCATTGTCAAGTTGAAAGTGTTCTAAGAACTCTCGCGGTGTCCTGAAATGTTCGTAAATAAACAAAATGGGGGTGTTCTGAGGACGCTGTCCGTATTGTTCGTTGTCAAGTTGAATGTTGTCTAAGAACACTCGCGGTGTCCTGAAATGCTCGCAAATAAACAAAATGGGGGTGTTCTGAGGACGCTGTCTGTATTGTTCGTTGTCAATTTGAAAGTGTTCCAAGAACTCTCGGGGTGTCCTGAAATGTTCGTAAATAAACAAAATGGGGGTGTCCTGAGGACGCTGTCCGTATTGTTCGTTGTCAAGTTGAAAGTGTTCTAAGAACTCTCGCGTCGTCCTGAAATGTTCGTAGGGGGTGTCCTGAAGACGCTGTCTGTATTGTTCGATGGCAAGTTGAATGTGTTCTAAGAACACTCGTGGTGTCCTGAAATGTTTGCAAATAAACAAAATGGGGGTGTTCTGAGGACGCTGTCCGTATTGTTCGATGGCAAGTTGAAAGTGTTCTAAGAACTCTCGCGTTGTCCTGGAATGTTCGTAAATAAACAAAATGGGGGTGTCCTGAGGACGCTGTCCGTATTGTTCTCTGGCAAGTTGAATGTGTTCTAAGAACACTCGCGGTGTCCTGAAATGTTCCCAAATAAACAAAATGGGGGTGTTCTGAGAACGCTGTCCGTATTGTTCGTTGTCAAGTTGAATGTGTTCCAAGAACTATCGGGGTGTCCTGAAATGTTCGTAAATAAACAAAATGGGGGTGTCCTGAGGACGCTGTCCGTATTGTTTGTTGTCAAGTTGAAAGTGTTCTAACAACTCTCGCGTCGTCCTGAAATGTTCGTAGGGGTGTCCTGAAGACGCTGTCTGTATTGTTCGATGGCAAGTTGAATGTGTTCTAAGAACACTCGTGGTGTCCTGAAATGTTCGCAAATAAACAAAATGGGGGTGTTCTGAGGACGCTGTCCGTATTGTTCGATGGCAAGTTGAAAGTGTTCTAAGAACTCTCGCGTTGTCCTGGAATGTTCGTAAATAAACAAAATGGGGGTGTCCTGAGGAGGCTGTCCGTATTGTTCTCTGGCAAGTTGAATGTGTTCTAAGAACACTCGCGGTGTCCTGAAATGTTCCCAAATAAACAAAATGGAGGTGTTCTGAGAACGCTGTCCGTATTGTTCGTTGTCAAGTTGAATGTGTTCTAAGGACTCTTGCGTTGTCCTGAAATGTTCGTAAATAAACAAAATGATGGTATTCGCAGGACGCTGTCCGTATTGTTCGTTGTCTAGTTGAATGTTTTCTAAGAACACTTGCGGTGTCCGGAAATGTTCGTAAATAAACAAAATGGGGGTTTTCTGAGCACGCTGTCCGTATTGTTCGTTGTCAAGTTGAAAGTGTTCTAAGAACTTTCGCGGTGTCCTGAAATATATGTAAATAAAGAAAATGGGGGTGTTCTGTGTTCTAAGAACACTCGCGGTGTCCTGAAATGTTCGCAAATAAACAAAATGGGGGTGTTCTGAGGACGCTGTCCGTATTGTTCGTTGTCAAGTTGAAAGTGTTCTAAGAACTCTCAGGGTGTCCTGAAATGTTCGTAAATAAACAAAATGGGGGTGTCCTGAGGACGCTGTCCGTATTGTTCGTTGTCAAGTTGAAAGTGTTCTAAGAACTCTCGCGTCGTCCTGAAATGTTCGTAGGGGGTGTCCTGAAGACGCTGTCTGTATTGTTCGATGGCAAGTTGAATGTGTTCTAAGAACACTCGCGGTGTACTGAAATGTTCGCAAATAAACAAAATGGGGGTGTTCTAAGGACGCTGTCCGTATTGTTCATTGTCAAGTTGAAAGTGTTCTAAGAACTCTCGTGGTGTCCTGAAATGTTCGTAAATGAACGAAATGGGGGTGTTCTGTGTTCTAAGAACACTCACAGTGTCCTGAAATATTCGTAAATAAACAAAATGGGGTGTTCTGAGGACGCTGTCTGTATTGTTCGTTGTCAAGTTGAATGTGTTCTAAGAACACTTGCGGTGTCCGGAAATGTTCGTAAATAAACAAAATGGGGGTGTTCTGAGGACGCTGTCCGTATTGTTCGTTGTCAAGTTGAATGTTGTCTAAGAACACTCGCGTTGTCCTGAAATGTTCGTAGGGGGTGTCCTGAAGACGCTGTCCGTATTGTTCACTGGCAAGTTGAATGTGTTCTAAGAACTTCCGCGGTGTCCTGAAATGTTCGCGAATAAACAAAATGGGGGTGTTCTGAGGACGCTGTCCATATTGTTCGTTGTCAAGTTGAAAGTGTTCTAAGAACTCTTGCGGTGTCCTGAAATGTTCGTAAATAAACAAAATGGGGTAGTGTTCTGAGGATGCTGTCCGTATTGTTCACTGGCAAGTTGAATGTGTTCTAAGAACTTTCGCGATGTCCTAAAATGTTCGTAAATAAACAAAATGGGGGTGTTCTGAGGACGCTGTCCGTATTGTTTGTTGTCAAGTTCAAAGTGTTCTAAGAACTCTCGCGTTGTCCTGAAATGTTCGTAAATAAAGAAAATGGGGGTGTTCTGAGGACGCTGTCCGTATTGTTCACTGGCAAGTTGAATGTGTTCTAAGAACTTTCGCGATGTCCTAAAATGTTCGTAAATAAAGAAAATGGGGGTGTTCTGTGTTCTAAGAACACTCGCGGTGTACTGAAATGTTCGCAAATAAACAAAATGGTGGTGTTCGCAGGACGCTGTCCGTATTGTTCGTTGTCTAGTTGAATGTTTTCTAAGAACACTTGCGGTGTCCGGAAATGTTCGTAAATAAACAAAATGGGGGTGTTCTGAGGACGCTGTCCGTATTGTTCGTTGTCAAGTTGAAAGTGTTCTAAGAACTTTCGCGGTGTCCTGAAATGTATGTAAATAAAGAAAATGGGGGTGTTCTGTGTTCTAAGAACACTCGCGGTGTCCTGAAATGTTCGCAAATAAACAAAATGGGGGTGTTCTGAGGACGCTGTCCGTATTGTTCGTTGTCAAGTTGAATGTTGTCTAAGAACACTCGCGGTGTCCTGAAATGCTCGCAAATAAACAAAATGGGGGTGTTCTGAGGACGCTGTCTGTATTGTTCGTTGTCAATTTGAAAGTGTTCCAAGAACTCTCGGGGTGTCCTGAAATGTTCGTAAATAAACAAAATGGGGGTGTCCTGAGGACGCTGTCCGTATTGTTCGTTGTCAAGTTGAAAGTGTTCTAAGAACTCTCGCGTCGTCCTGAAATGTTCGTAGGGGGTGTCCTGAAGACGCTGTCTGTATTGTTCGATGGCAAGTTGAATGTGTTCTAAGAACACTCGTGGTGTCCTGAAATGTTTGCAAATAAACAAAATGGGGGTGTTCTGAGGACGCTGTCCGTATTGTTCGATGGCAAGTTGAAAGTGTTCTAAGAACTCTCGCGTTGTCCTGGAATGTTCGTAAATAAACAAAATGGGGGTGTCCTGAGGACGCTGTCCGTATTGTTCTCTGGCAAGTTGAATGTGTTCTAAGAACACTCGCGGTGTCCTGAAATGTTCCCAAATAAACAAAATGGGGGTGTTCTGAGAACGCTGTCCGTATTGTTCGTTGTCAAGTTGAATGTGTTCCAAGAACTATCGGGGTGTCCTGAAATGTTCGTAAATAAACAAAATGGGGGTGTCCTGAGGACGCTGTCCGTATTGTTTGTTGTCAAGTTGAAAGTGTTCTAACAACTCTCGCGTCGTCCTGAAATGTTCGTAGGGGTGTCCTGAAGACGCTGTCTGTATTGTTCGATGGCAAGTTGAATGTGTTCTAAGAACACTCGTGGTGTCCTGAAATGTTCGCAAATAAACAAAATGGGGGTGTTCTGAGGACGCTGTCCGTATTGTTCGATGGCAAGTTGAAAGTGTTCTAAGAACACTCGCGGTGTACTGAAATGTTCGTAAATAAACAAAATGGGGGTGTTCTGAGGACGCTGTCCGTATTGTTCTCTACCAAGCTGAATGTGTTCTAAGAACACTCGCGGTGTCCTGAAATGTTCGCAAATAAACAAAATGGGGGTGTTCTGAGGACGCTGTCCGTATTGCTCGTTGTCAAGTTGAATGTGTTCTAAGGACTCTTGCGGTGTCCTGAAATGTTCGTAAATAAACAAAATGGGGGTGTTCTGAGGACGCTGTCCGTATTGTTCATTGTGAAGTTGAAAGTGTTCTAAGAACTCTCGCGTTGTACTGAAATGTTCGTAAATAAACAAAATGGGGGTGTTCTGGGGACGCTGTCCGTATTGTTCGTTGTCAAGTTGAATGTGTTCTAAGGACTCTTGCGGTGTCCTGAAATGTTCGTAAATAAACAAAATGGTGGTGTTCGCAGGACGCTGTCCGTATTGTTCGTTGTCTAGTTGAATGTTTTCTAAGAACACTTGCGGTGTCCGGAAATGTTCGTAAATAAACAAAATGGGGGTGTTCTGAGGACGCTGTCCGTATTGTTCGTTGTCAAGTTGAAAGTGTTCTAAGAACTTTCGCGGTGTCCTGAAATGTATGTAAATAAAGAAAATGGGGGTGTTCTGTGTTCTAAGAACACTCGCGGTGTCCTGAAATGTTTGCAAATAAACAAAATGGGGGTGTTCTGAGGACGCTGTCCGTATTGTTCATTGTCAAGTTGAAAGTGTTCTAAGAACTCTCGCGGTGTCCTGAAATGTTTGTAAATAAACAAAATGCGGGTGTTCTGAGGACGCTGTCCGTATTGTTCATTGTCAATTTGAAAGTGTTCCAAGAACTCTCGGGGTGTCCTGAAATGTTCATAAATAAACAAAATGGGGGTGTCCTGAGGACGCTGTCCGTATTGTTCGTTGTCAAGTTGAAAGTTTTCTAAGAACTCTCGCGTCATCCTGAAATGTTCGTAGGGGGTGTCCTGAGGACGCTGTCTGTATTGTTCGATGGCAAGTTGAATGTGTTCTAAGAACACTCGCGGTGTCCTGAAATGTTCGTAAATAAACAAAATGGGGGTGTTCTGAGGACGCTGTCCGTATTGTTCGATGGCAAGTTGAAAGTGTTCTAAGAACTCTCGCGTTGTCCTGGAATGTTCGTAAATAAACAAAATGGGGGTGTCCTGAGGACGCTGTCCGTATTGTTCTCTGGCAAGTTGAATGTGTTCTAAGAACACTCGCGGTGTCCTGAAATGTTCGCAAATAAACAAAATGGGGGTGTTCTGAGAACGCTGTCCGTATTGTTCGTTGTCAAGTTGAATGTGTTCTAAGGACTCTTGCGTTGTCCTGAAATGTTCGTAAATAAACAAAATGGTGGTGTTCGCAGGATGCTGTCCGTATTGTTCGTTGTCTAGTTGGATGTTTTCTAAGAACACTTGCGGTGTCCGGAAATGTTCGTAAATAAACAAAATGGGGGTGTTCTGAGGACGCAGTCCTTATTGTTCGTTGTCAAGTTGAAAGTGTTCTAAGAACTTTCGCGGTGTCCTGAAATGTATGTAAATAAAGAAAATGGGGGTGTTCTGTGTTCTAAGAACACTCGCGGTGTCCTGAAATGTTTGCAAATAAACAAAATGGGGGTGTTCTGAGGACGCTGTCCGTATTGTTCATTGTCAAGTTGAAAGTGTTCTAAGAACTCTCGCGGTGTCCTGAAATGTTCGTAAATAAACAAAATGGGGGTGTTCTGAGGACGCTGTCCGTATTGTTTGTTGTCAAGTTGAATGTTGTCTAAGAACACTCGCGGTGCCCAGAAATGTTCATAAATAAACAAAATGGGGGTGTTCTGAGGGCGCTGTCCGTATTGTTTGTTGTCAAGTTGAAAGTGTTCTATGAACTCTCACGTTGTCCTGAAATGTTCGTAGGGGGTGTCCTGAAGACGCTGTCCGTATTGTTCACTGGCAAGTTGAATGTGTTCTAAGAACTTCCGCGGTGTCCTGAAATGTTCGTAAATAAAGAAAATGGGGGTTTTCTGTGTTCTAAGAACACTCGCGGTGTCCTGAAATGTTCGTAAATAAACAAAATGGGGTGTCCTGAGGACGTTGTCCGTATTGTTCTCTGGCAAGTTGAATGTGTTCTAACAACACTCACGGTGTCCTGAAATGTTCGCAAATAAACAAAATGGGGGTGTTCTGAGGACGCTGTCCATATTGTTCGTTGTCAAGTTGAAAGTGTTCTAAGAACTCTCGCGGTGTCCTGAAATGTTCATAAATAAACAAAATGGGGTAGTGTTCTGAGGATGCTGTCCGTATTGTTCGTTGTCAAGTTGAATGTGTTCTAAGAACACTCGTGGTGTCCGGAAATGTTAGTAAATAAACAAAATGGGGGTGTTCTGAGGACGCTGTCCGTATTGTTCGTTGTCAAGTTGAAAGTGTTCTAAGAACTCTCGCGTTGTACTGAAATGTTCGTAAATAAAGAAAATGGGGGTGTTCAGAGGACGCTGTCCGTATTGTTCACTGGCAAGTTGAATGTGTTCTAAGAACTTTCGCGGTGTCCTAAAATGTTCGTAAATAAAGAAAATGGGGATGTTCTGTGTTCTAAGAACACTCGCGGTGTACTGAAATGTTCGCAAATAAACAAAATGGGGGTGTTCTGAGGACGCTGTCCGTATTGTTCGTTGTCAAGTTGAAAGTGTTCTAAGAACTCTCGTGGTGTCCGGAAATGTTCGTAAATGAAAAAAATGGGCGTGTTCCGTGTTCTAAGAACACTCGCGGTGTCCTGAAATGTTCATAAATGAACAAAATGGAGGTGTTCTGAGGACACTGTCCGTATTGTTCGTTGTCAAGTTGAATGTGTTCTAAGAACACTTGCGGTGTCCGGAAATGTTCGGAAATAAACAAAATGGGGGTGTTCTGAGGACGCTGTCCGTATTGTTCGTTGTCAAGTTGAAAGTGTTCTAAGAACTCTCGCGGTGTCCTGAAATGTTCGTAAATAAAGAAAATGGGGGTGTTGTGAGGATGCTGTCCGTATTGTTCGTTGTCAAGTTGAAAGTGTTCTAAGAACTCTTGCGATGTCCTGAAATGTTCGTAAATAAAGAAAATGGGGGTGTTCTGTGTTCTCAGATCACTCGCGGTGTACTGAAATGTTCGCAACTAAACAAAATGGGGGTGTTCTGAGGACGCTGTCCGTATTGTTCGTTGTCAAGTTGAAAGTGTTCTAAGAACTCTCGTGGTGTCCTGAAATGGTCGTAAATGAACGAAATGGGGGTGTTCTGTGTTCTAAGAACACTCGCGGTGTCCTGAAATGTTCGTAAATAAACAAAATGGGGGTGTTCTCCTCGACGCTGAAAAGGCATTCGACTCGGTGGAATGGCCATTTATGTTCGCTGTACTCACCAGAATGGGTCTGGGAGCCCGCTTTGTCAAACTAGTTTCGTTATTATACAACGAGCCACGCTCCAACATCATTATAGGCACGGCAAAATCGGCTCCAGTGATGCTCCAGCGAGGCACCAGACAAGGCTGTCCACTTTCAGCATTGATCTTCGCCCTGGTGATGGAACCTCTGGCCTCCATCTTAAGAGAACATCGACAACAAAGAGGTCTTGTTATTGGACCACACAAGCTCATAATATCCCTCTACGCAGACGACGTGGTCCTATTCGTCCGCAATCCCGAAGAGAACCTGAACCCTGTCATGAGGGAAGTAATCAAATTTGGAACAGCCTCTGGCCTGAAAATCAATCAGTCAAAGTCCATCATCTTCCCGCTGACTCCAGCCACCAAACCCTTTGTAGATGACTTCCAATTCACATGGAAAACGTCCAATGTCCGCTACCTGGGAATCCAAATGTCCTTGAACTATCACGAGGTGTTCCGTGACAATTACGAAGAGGTGACCAAGTCCCTCCAGGAAAAAGTGACAAGATGGAAGACCCTGCCACTAACGCTCTGGGGAAGGGTCTCCCTAGTCAAGATGGTGATCCTACCAAAATTACTCTACCTGTTTTCCAATATTCCAATATTCCTTCCTCAAACTTATCTGAAGAGACTGAAGAGCATGGTCCTTGAACTGCTATGGGCAAATAAACCGGCCAGAGTGGCATATGCAACGCTAACACTTCCGGTGACAAGTGGTGGCCTTGCCCTCCCGGACCTGGAAAAGTACTTCTGGGCAGCGCAAGCGCAATTTCTCAGTCACTGGTACGCCTCCCACACAATCAGACCCCACGTTCAGGTGGAACGGGCGCTGGCAACACCGAATCTGTTAACCGCAGTTATCTTCAGTCAAATTCCCATTCCCAACTCCACCATGAACGTAATGCTCACAACTTACAGAGTGTGGCTGCGACTGGCCCAAAGGCAAGGGGTAAAAACGAGATACTCCCCACTGTTACCAGTTAAATTCATTCCAGGAGTTCCACTCACATCTGAAAAAGTGTTTCATCAGTGGGCCGAAAAGTTGAAAATTGAGACTCTGGGGGATCTCTTCACAGAAGACGGCTTTATAACTCCGCAACAAGCTAAAGCGAAAGGAGGCACCACCGCACTCGATGTATTCCTCTACTTCAGGACCCGTTACACATTTCAAGCGATCCTACCAGATTTCCCAAGACAGCCACGGACCTGGCAATTACTTCACAACGCCATTCAAGCGCAAGGTGAAGGCAAGCTAGTGTCACAAATCTACAAAGCTATTATTACCGATACATCATCTAAACTCGGCCAAGCAAAGACCAGATGGGAAAGAGCCCTGCACAGTACAATATCAGAGGAAGACTGGACTTTCATCTTGAAGCAGACTCAAAAAATCGCCCTCAACACACGCTTTAAACTAATCCACTTCAACTTCCTACACCAGACCTACTATACACCTGCGAAAGCGAACAAACATCACCCTGAAACAGCTGCGAAATGTGAGAGATGTGGGGAACATTCGGCAGACTTCGTCCATTTGGCATGGGACTGCCCCGAAATAACACCATTCTGGAATCAAGTCTTGGAGACAACAGCAGCAATAGTGGGAGAGGCGATACAGCCGAGCCAGACTGCGGCATTGCTGGGTATGACGAGGCTGCTCGCTGCCCCGACAAGGAAACTGACAGGTCTTCTGTTGACACTGGCCCGAAGGAGAGTGGCCATGTCCTGGGGCCGAGGCCCCCCTCCATCGTTCAGCGCCTGGCGCAAAGATATCCTTTACTGCCAGGATGTGGAAACAGACTTTGTCAAGCTACTTCCCCTACATGCCCGACCTCCAGACATCTGGGGACCGTTGATAACATTCCTGCTAAGAGAATCGGAGGAGGTCTTTACCAGCCAACCAGTTGCCTCAGACACAAGAGAAGAGTCTCAGTGAAGGCACAGGACTAGCAGCACTATTTCCATGCTACATCGACCTGGAAACAAGACAGCACGAACAGTAGAATCATGGGCCGAGCGAGGGGGTGGGGAGGGGAGCGGTGGGAGGAGGACAGGTGTGTGGGACATGGCGCAGAGTTAAGTCCACCCTAATGTGGGTGTGTATTTGTTATTATGTCGTTACAGGATAACACAAAAACCAAAAATAAAGGTTTTTAAAAAAAAATGGGGGTGTTCTGAGGACGCTGTCCGTATTGTTCGGTGGCAAGTTGAAAGTGTTCTAAGAACCCTCGCATTGTCCTGAAATGTTCGTAAATAAACAAAATGGGGTGTCCTGAGGACGTTGTCCGTATTGTTCTCTGGCAAGTTGAATGTGTTCTGACAACACTCACGGTGTCCTGGAATGTTCGCAAATAAACAAAATGGGGGTGTTCTGAGGACGCTGTCCATATTGTTCGTTGTCAAGTTGAAAGTGTTCTAAGAACTCTCGCGGTGTCCTGAAATGTTCTTAAATAAACGAAATGGGGGTGTTCTGTGTTCTAAGAACACTCGCGGTGTCCTGAAATGTTCGTAAATAAACAAAATGGGGGTGTTCTGAGGACGCTGTCCGTATTGTTCGGTGGCAAGTTGAAAGTGTTCTAAGAACCCTCGCATTGTCCTGAAATGTTCGTAAATAAACAAAATGGGGTGTCCTGAGGACGTTGTCCGTATTGTTCTCTGGCAAGTTGAATGTGTTCTGACAACACTCACGGTGTCCTGAAATGTTCGCAAATAAACAAAATGGGGGTGTTCTGAGGACGCTGTCCATATTGTTCGTTGTCAAGTTGAAAGTGTTCTAAGAACTCTCGCGGTGTCCTGAAATGTTCGTAAATAAACAAAATGGGGTAGTGTTCTGAGGATGCTGTCCGTATTGTTCGTTGTCAAGTTGAATGTGTTCTAAGAATTCTCTTGGTGTCCTGAAATGTTCGTAAATGAACGAAATGGGGGTGTTCTGTGTTCTAAGAACACTCGCGGTGTACTGAAATGTTCACAAATAAACAAAATGGGGGTGTTCTGAGGGCGCTGTCTGTATTGTTCGTTGACAAGTTGAAAGTGTTCTAAGAACTCTCGTGGTGTCCTGAAATGTTCGTAAATGAACGAAATGGGGGTGTTCTGTGTTCTAAGAACACTCGCGGTGTACTGAAATGTTCGCAAATAAACAAAATGGGGGTGTTCTGAGGACGCTGTCCATATTGTTCGTTGTCAAGTTGAAAGTGTTCTAAGAACTCTCGCGGTGTCCTGAAATGTTCGTAAATAAACAAAATGGGGTAGTGTTCTGAGGATGCTGTCCGTATTGTTCGTTGTCAAGTTGAATGTGTTCTAAGAACACTCGTGGTGTCCGGAAATGTTAGTAAATAAACAAAATGGGGGTGTTCTGAGGACGCTGTCCGTATTGTTCGTTGTCAAGTTGAAAGTGTTCTAAGAACTCTCGCGTTGTACTGAAATGTTCGTAAATAAAGAAAATGGGGGTGTTCTGAGAACGCTGTCCGTATTGTTCACTGGCAAGTTGAATGTGTTCTAAGAACTTTCGCGGTGTCCTAAAATGTTCGTAAATAAAGAAAATGGGGGTGTTCTGTGTTCTAAGAACACTCGCGGTGCACTGAAATGTTCGCAAATAAACAAAATGGGGGTGTTCTGAGGACGCTGTCCGTATTGTTCGTTGTCAAGTTGAAAGTGTTCTAAGAACTCTCGTGGTGTCCGGAAATGTTCGTAAATGAACAAAATGGGCGTGTTCCGTGTTCTAAGAACACTCGCGATGTCCTGAAATGTTCATAAATAAACAAAATGGGGGTGTTCTGAGGACACTGTCCGTATTGTTCGTTGTCAAGTTGAATGTGTTCTAAGAACACTTGCGGTGTCCGGAAATGTTCGGAAATAAACAAAATGGGGGTGCTCTGAGGACGCTGTCCGTATTGTTCGTTGTCAAGTTGAAAGTGTTCTAAGAACTCTCGCGGTGTCCTGAAATGTTCGTAAATAAAGAAAAGGGGGGTGTTCTGAGGACGCTTTCCGTATTGTTCGTTGTCAAGTTGAAAGTGTTCTAAGAACTCTTGCGGTGTCCTCAAATGTTCGAAAATAAAGAAAATGGGGGAGTTCTGAGGATGCTGTCCGTATTGTTCGTTGTCAAGTTGAAAGTGTTCTAAGAACTCGTTGCGATGTCCTGAAATGTTCGTAAATAAAGAAAATGGGGGTGTTCTGTGTTCTCAGAACACTCGCGGTGTACTGAAATGTTCGCAAATAAACAAAATGGGGGTGTTCTAAGGACGCTGTCCGTATTGTTCATTGTCAAGTTGAAAGTGTTCTAAGAACTCTCGTGGTGTCCTGAAATGTTCGTAAATGAACGAAATGGGGGTGTTCTGTGTTCTAAGAACACTCACAGTGTCCTGAAATATTCGTAAATAAACAAAATGGGGTGTTCTGAGGACGCTGTCTGTATTGTTCGTTGTCAAGTTGAATGTGTTCTAAGAACACTTGCGGTGTCCGGAAATGTTCGTAAATAAACAAAATGGGGGTGTTCTGAGGACGCTGTCCGTATTGTTCGTTGTCAAGTTGAATGTTGTCTAAGAACACTCGCGTTGTCCTGAAATGTTCGTAGGGGGTGTCCTGAAGACGCTGTCCGTATTGTTCACTGGCAAGTTGAATGTGTTCTAAGAACTTCCGCGGTGTCCTGAAATGTTCGCGAATAAACAAAATGGGGGTGTTCTGAGGACGCTGTCCATATTGTTCGTTGTCAAGTTGAAAGTGTTCTAAGAACTCTTGCGGTGTCCTGAAATGTTCGTAAATAAACAAAATGGGGTAGTGTTCTGAGGATGCTGTCCGTATTGTTCACTGGCAAGTTGAATGTGTTCTAAGAACTTTCGCGATGTCCTAAAATGTTCGTAAATAAACAAAATGGGGGTGTTCTGAGGACGCTGTCCGTATTGTTTGTTGTCAAGTTCAAAGTGTTCTAAGAACTCTCGCGTTGTCCTGAAATGTTCGTAAATAAAGAAAATGGGGGTGTTCTGAGGACGCTGTCCGTATTGTTCACTGGCAAGTTGAATGTGTTCTAAGAACTTTCGCGATGTCCTAAAATGTTCGTAAATAAAGAAAATGGGGGTGTTCTGTGTTCTAAGAACACTCGCGGTGTACTGAAATGTTCGCAAATAAACAAAATGGTGGTGTTCGCAGGACGCTGTCCGTATTGTTCGTTGTCTAGTTGAATGTTTTCTAAGAACACTTGCGGTGTCCGGAAATGTTCGTAAATAAACAAAATGGGGGTGTTCTGAGGACGCTGTCCGTATTGTTCGTTGTCAAGTTGAAAGTGTTCTAAGAACTTTCGCGGTGTCCTGAAATGTATGTAAATAAAGAAAATGGGGGTGTTCTGTGTTCTAAGAACACTCGCGGTGTCCTGAAATGTTCGCAAATAAACAAAATGGGGGTGTTCTGAGGACGCTGTCCGTATTGTTCGTTGTCAAGTTGAATGTTGTCTAAGAACACTCGCGGTGTCCTGAAATGCTCGCAAATAAACAAAATGGGGGTGTTCTGAGGACGCTGTCTGTATTGTTCGTTGTCAATTTGAAAGTGTTCCAAGAACTCTCGGGGTGTCCTGAAATGTTCGTAAATAAACAAAATGGGGGTGTCCTGAGGACGCTGTCCGTATTGTTCGTTGTCAAGTTGAAAGTGTTCTAAGAACTCTCGCGTCGTCCTGAAATGTTCGTAGGGGGTGTCCTGAAGACGCTGTCTGTATTGTTCGATGGCAAGTTGAATGTGTTCTAAGAACACTCGTGGTGTCCTGAAATGTTTGCAAATAAACAAAATGGGGGTGTTCTGAGGACGCTGTCCGTATTGTTCGATGGCAAGTTGAAAGTGTTCTAAGAACTCTCGCGTTGTCCTGGAATGTTCGTAAATAAACAAAATGGGGGTGTCCTGAGGACGCTGTCCGTATTGTTCTCTGGCAAGTTGAATGTGTTCTAAGAACACTCGCGGTGTCCTGAAATGTTCCCAAATAAACAAAATGGGGGTGTTCTGAGAACGCTGTCCGTATTGTTCGTTGTCAAGTTGAATGTGTTCCAAGAACTATCGGGGTGTCCTGAAATGTTCGTAAATAAACAAAATGGGGGTGTCCTGAGGACGCTGTCCGTATTGTTTGTTGTCAAGTTGAAAGTGTTCTAACAACTCTCGCGTCGTCCTGAAATGTTCGTAGGGGTGTCCTGAAGACGCTGTCTGTATTGTTCGATGGCAAGTTGAATGTGTTCTAAGAACACTCGTGGTGTCCTGAAATGTTCGCAAATAAACAAAATGGGGGTGTTCTGAGGACGCTGTCCGTATTGTTCGATGGCAAGTTGAAAGTGTTCTAAGAACTCTCGCGTTGTCCTGGAATGTTCGTAAATAAACAAAATGGGGGTGTCCTGAGGACGCTGTCCGTATTGTTCTCTGGCAAGTTGAATGTGTTCTAAGAACACTCGCGGTGTACTGAAATGTTCGCAAATAAACAAAATGGGGGTGTTCTAAGGACGCTGTCCGTATTGTTCATTGTCAAGTTGAAAGTGTTCTAAGAACTCTCGTGGTGTCCTGAAATGTTCGTAAATGAACGAAATGGGGGTGTTCTGTGTTCTAAGAACACTCACAGTGTCCTGAAATATTCGTAAATAAACAAAATGGGGTGTTCTGAGGACGCTGTCTGTATTGTTCGTTGTCAAGTTGAATGTGTTCTAAGAACACTTGCGGTGTCCGGAAATGTTCGTAAATAAACAAAATGGGGGTGTTCTGAGGACGCTGTCCGTATTGTTCGTTGTCAAGTTGAATGTTGTCTAAGAACACTCGCGTTGTCCTGAAATGTTCGTAGGGGGTGTCCTGAAGACGCTGTCCGTATTGTTCACTGGCAAGTTGAATGTGTTCTAAGAACTTCCGCGGTGTCCTGAAAAGTTCGCGAATAAACAAAATGGGGGTGTTCTGAGGACGCTGTCCATATTGTTCGTTGTCAAGTTGAAAGTGTTCTAAGAACTCTTGCGGTGTCCTGAAATGTTCGTAAATAAACAAAATGGGGTAGTGTTCTGAGGATGCTGTCCGTATTGTTCACTGGCAAGTTGAATGTGTTCTAAGAACTTTCGCGATGTCCTAAAATGTTCGTAAATAAACAAAATGGGGGTGTTCTGAGGACGCTGTCCGTATTGTTTGTTGTCAAGTTCAAAGTGTTCTAAGAACTCTCGCGTTGTCCTGAAATGTTCGTAAATAAAGAAAATGGGGGTGTTCTGAGGACGCTGTCCGTATTGTTCACTGGCAAGTTGAATGTGTTCTAAGAACTTTCGCGATGTCCTAAAATGTTCGTAAATAAAGAAAATGGGGGTGTTCTGTGTTCTAAGAACACTCGCGGTGTACTGAAATGTTCGCAAATAAACAAAATGGTGGTGTTCGCAGGACGCTGTCCGTATTGTTCGTTGTCTAGTTGAATGTTTTCTAAGAACACTTGCGGTGTCCGGAAATGTTCGTAAATAAACAAAATGGGGGTGTTCTGAGGACGCTGTCCGTATTGTTCGTTGTCAAGTTGAAAGTGTTCTAAGAACTTTCGCGGTGTCCTGAAATGTATGTAAATAAAGAAAATGGGGGTGTTCTGTGTTCTAAGAACACTCGCGGTGTCCTGAAATGTTCGCAAATAAACAAAATGGGGGTGTTCTGAGGACGCTGTCCGTATTGTTCATTGTCAAGTTGAAAGTGTTCTAAGAACTCTCGCGGTGTCCTGAAATGTTCGTAAATAAACAAAATGGGGGTGTTCTGAGGACGCTGTCCGTATTGTTCGTTGTCAAGTTGAATGTTGTCTAAGAACACTCGCGGTGTCCTGAAATGCTCGCAAATAAACAAAATGGGGGTGTTCTGAGGACGCTGTCTGTATTGTTCGTTGTCAATTTGAAAGTGTTCCAAGAACTCTCGGGGTGTCCTGAAATGTTCGTAAATAAACAAAATGGGGGTGTCCTGAGGACGCTGTCCGTATTGTTCGTTGTCAAGTTGAAAGTGTTCTAAGAACTCTCGCGTCGTCCTGAAATGTTCGTAGGGGGTGTCCTGAAGACGCTGTCTGTATTGTTCGATGGCAAGTTGAATGTGTTCTAAGAACACTCGTGGTGTCCTGAAATGTTTGCAAATAAACAAAATGGGGGTGTTCTGAGGACGCTGTCCGTATTGTTCGATGGCAAGTTGAAAGTGTTCTAAGAACTCTCGCGTTGTCCTGGAATGTTCGTAAATAAACAAAATGGGGGTGTCCTGAGGACGCTGTCCGTATTGTTCTCTGGCAAGTTGAATGTGTTCTAAGAACACTCGCGGTGTCCTGAAATGTTCCCAAATAAACAAAATGGGGGTGTTCTGAGAACGCTGTCCGTATTGTTCGTTGTCAAGTTGAATGTGTTCCAAGAACTATCGGGGTGTCCTGAAATGTTCGTAAATAAACAAAATGGGGGTGTCCTGAGGACGCTGTCCGTATTGTTTGTTGTCAAGTTGAAAGTGTTCTAACAACTCTCGCGTCGTCCTGAAATGTTCGTAGGGGTGTCCTGAAGACGCTGTCTGTATTGTTCGATGGCAAGTTGAATGTGTTCTAAGAACACTCGTGGTGTCCTGAAATGTTCGCAAATAAACAAAATGGGGGTGTTCTGAGGACGCTGTCCGTATTGTTCGATGGCAAGTTGAAAGTGTTCTAAGAACTCTCGCGTTGTCCTGGAATGTTCGTAAATAAACAAAATGGGGGTGTCCTGAGGAGGCTGTCCGTATTGTTCTCTGGCAAGTTGAATGTGTTCTAAGAACACTCGCGGTGTCCTGAAATGTTCCCAAATAAACAAAATGGAGGTGTTCTGAGAACGCTGTCCGTATTGTTCGTTGTCAAGTTGAATGTGTTCTAAGGACTCTTGCGTTGTCCTGAAATGTTCGTAAATAAACAAAATGATGGTATTCGCAGGACGCTGTCCGTATTGTTCGTTGTCTAGTTGAATGTTTTCTAAGAACACTTGCGGTGTCCGGAAATGTTCGTAAATAAACAAAATGGGGGTTTTCTGAGCACGCTGTCCGTATTGTTCGTTGTCAAGTTGAAAGTGTTCTAAGAACTTTCGCGGTGTCCTGAAATATATGTAAATAAAGAAAATGGGGGTGTTCTGTGTTCTAAGAACACTCGCGGTGTCCTGAAATGTTCGCAAATAAACAAAATGGGGGTGTTCTGAGGACGCTGTCCGTATTGTTCGTTGTCAAGTTGAAAGTGTTCTAAGAACTCTCAGGGTGTCCTGAAATGTTCGTAAATAAACAAAATGGGGGTGTCCTGAGGACGCTGTCCGTATTGTTCGTTGTCAAGTTGAAAGTGTTCTAAGAACTCTCGCGTCGTCCTGAAATGTTCGTAGGGGGTGTCCTGAAGACGCTGTCTGTATTGTTCGATGGCAAGTTGAATGTGTTCTAAGAACACTCGCGGTGTACTGAAATGTTCGCAAATAAACAAAATGGGGGTGTTCTAAGGACGCTGTCCGTATTGTTCATTGTCAAGTTGAAAGTGTTCTAAGAACTCTCGTGGTGTCCTGAAATGTTCGTAAATGAACGAAATGGGGGTGTTCTGTGTTCTAAGAACACTCACAGTGTCCTGAAATATTCGTAAATAAACAAAATGGGGTGTTCTGAGGACGCTGTCTGTATTGTTCGTTGTCAAGTTGAATGTGTTCTAAGAACACTTGCGGTGTCCGGAAATGTTCGTAAATAAACAAAATGGGGGTGTTCTGAGGACGCTGTCCGTATTGTTCGTTGTCAAGTTGAATGTTGTCTAAGAACACTCGCGTTGTCCTGAAATGTTCGTAGGGGGTGTCCTGAAGACGCTGTCCGTATTGTTCACTGGCAAGTTGAATGTGTTCTAAGAACTTCCGCGGTGTCCTGAAATGTTCGCGAATAAACAAAATGGGGGTGTTCTGAGGACGCTGTCCATATTGTTCGTTGTCAAGTTGAAAGTGTTCTAAGAACTCTTGCGGTGTCCTGAAATGTTCGTAAATAAACAAAATGGGGTAGTGTTCTGAGGATGCTGTCCGTATTGTTCACTGGCAAGTTGAATGTGTTCTAAGAACTTTCGCGATGTCCTAAAATGTTCGTAAATAAACAAAATGGGGGTGTTCTGAGGACGCTGTCCGTATTGTTTGTTGTCAAGTTCAAAGTGTTCTAAGAACTCTCGCGTTGTCCTGAAATGTTCGTAAATAAAGAAAATGGGGGTGTTCTGAGGACGCTGTCCGTATTGTTCACTGGCAAGTTGAATGTGTTCTAAGAACTTTCGCGATGTCCTAAAATGTTCGTAAATAAAGAAAATGGGGGTGTTCTGTGTTCTAAGAACACTCGCGGTGTACTGAAATGTTCGCAAATAAACAAAATGGTGGTGTTCGCAGGACGCTGTCCGTATTGTTCGTTGTCTAGTTGAATGTTTTCTAAGAACACTTGCGGTGTCCGGAAATGTTCGTAAATAAACAAAATGGGGGTGTTCTGAGGACGCTGTCCGTATTGTTCGTTGTCAAGTTGAAAGTGTTCTAAGAACTTTCGCGGTGTCCTGAAATGTATGTAAATAAAGAAAATGGGGGTGTTCTGTGTTCTAAGAACACTCGCGGTGTCCTGAAATGTTCGCAAATAAACAAAATGGGGGTGTTCTGAGGACGCTGTCCGTATTGTTCGTTGTCAAGTTGAATGTTGTCTAAGAACACTCGCGGTGTCCTGAAATGCTCGCAAATAAACAAAATGGGGGTGTTCTGAGGACGCTGTCTGTATTGTTCGTTGTCAATTTGAAAGTGTTCCAAGAACTCTCGGGGTGTCCTGAAATGTTCGTAAATAAACAAAATGGGGGTGTCCTGAGGACGCTGTCCGTATTGTTCGTTGTCAAGTTGAAAGTGTTCTAAGAACTCTCGCGTCGTCCTGAAATGTTCGTAGGGGGTGTCCTGAAGACGCTGTCTGTATTGTTCGATGGCAAGTTGAATGTGTTCTAAGAACACTCGTGGTGTCCTGAAATGTTTGCAAATAAACAAAATGGGGGTGTTCTGAGGACGCTGTCCGTATTGTTCGATGGCAAGTTGAAAGTGTTCTAAGAACTCTCGCGTTGTCCTGGAATGTTCGTAAATAAACAAAATGGGGGTGTCCTGAGGACGCTGTCCGTATTGTTCTCTGGCAAGTTGAATGTGTTCTAAGAACACTCGCGGTGTCCTGAAATGTTCCCAAATAAACAAAATGGGGGTGTTCTGAGAACGCTGTCCGTATTGTTCGTTGTCAAGTTGAATGTGTTCCAAGAACTATCGGGGTGTCCTGAAATGTTCGTAAATAAACAAAATGGGGGTGTCCTGAGGACGCTGTCCGTATTGTTTGTTGTCAAGTTGAAAGTGTTCTAACAACTCTCGCGTCGTCCTGAAATGTTCGTAGGGGTGTCCTGAAGACGCTGTCTGTATTGTTCGATGGCAAGTTGAATGTGTTCTAAGAACACTCGTGGTGTCCTGAAATGTTCGCAAATAAACAAAATGGGGGTGTTCTGAGGACGCTGTCCGTATTGTTCGATGGCAAGTTGAAAGTGTTCTAAGAACTCTCGCGTTGTCCTGGAATGTTCGTAAATAAACAAAATGGGGGTGTCCTGAGGACGCTGTCCGTATTGTTCTCTGGCAAGTTGAATGTGTTCTAAGAACACTCGCGGTGTACTGAAATGTTCGCAAATAAACAAAATGGGGGTGTTCTAAGGACGCTGTCCGTATTGTTCATTGTCAAGTTGAAAGTGTTCTAAGAACTCTCGTGGTGTCCTGAAATGTTCGTAAATGAACGAAATGGGGGTGTTCTGTGTTCTAAGAACACTCACAGTGTCCTGAAATATTCGTAAATAAACAAAATGGGGTGTTCTGAGGACGCTGTCTGTATTGTTCGTTGTCAAGTTGAATGTGTTCTAAGAACACTTGCGGTGTCCGGAAATGTTCGTAAATAAACAAAATGGGGGTGTTCTGAGGACGCTGTCCGTATTGTTCGTTGTCAAGTTGAATGTTGTCTAAGAACACTCGCGTTGTCCTGAAATGTTCGTAGGGGGTGTCCTGAAGACGCTGTCCGTATTGTTCACTGGCAAGTTGAATGTGTTCTAAGAACTTCCGCGGTGTCCTGAAAAGTTCGCGAATAAACAAAATGGGGGTGTTCTGAGGACGCTGTCCATATTGTTCGTTGTCAAGTTGAAAGTGTTCTAAGAACTCTTGCGGTGTCCTGAAATGTTCGTAAATAAACAAAATGGGGTAGTGTTCTGAGGATGCTGTCCGTATTGTTCACTGGCAAGTTGAATGTGTTCTAAGAACTTTCGCGATGTCCTAAAATGTTCGTAAATAAACAAAATGGGGGTGTTCTGAGGACGCTGTCCGTATTGTTTGTTGTCAAGTTCAAAGTGTTCTAAGAACTCTCGCGTTGTCCTGAAATGTTCGTAAATAAAGAAAATGGGGGTGTTCTGAGGACGCTGTCCGTATTGTTCACTGGCAAGTTGAATGTGTTCTAAGAACTTTCGCGATGTCCTAAAATGTTCGTAAATAAAGAAAATGGGGGTGTTCTGTGTTCTAAGAACACTCGCGGTGTACTGAAATGTTCGCAAATAAACAAAATGGTGGTGTTCGCAGGACGCTGTCCGTATTGTTCGTTGTCTAGTTGAATGTTTTCTAAGAACACTTGCGGTGTCCGGAAATGTTCGTAAATAAACAAAATGGGGGTGTTCTGAGGACGCTGTCCGTATTGTTCGTTGTCAAGTTGAAAGTGTTCTAAGAACTTTCGCGGTGTCCTGAAATGTATGTAAATAAAGAAAATGGGGGTGTTCTGTGTTCTAAGAACACTCGCGGTGTCCTGAAATGTTCGCAAATAAACAAAATGGGGGTGTTCTGAGGACGCTGTCCGTATTGTTCATTGTCAAGTTGAAAGTGTTCTAAGAACTCTCGCGGTGTCCTGAAATGTTCGTAAATAAACAAAATGGGGGTGTTCTGAGGACGCTGTCCGTATTGTTCGTTGTCAAGTTGAATGTTGTCTAAGAACACTCGCGGTGTCCTGAAATGCTCGCAAATAAACAAAATGGGGGTGTTCTGAGGACGCTGTCTGTATTGTTCGTTGTCAATTTGAAAGTGTTCCAAGAACTCTCGGGGTGTCCTGAAATGTTCGTAAATAAACAAAATGGGGGTGTCCTGAGGACGCTGTCCGTATTGTTCGTTGTCAAGTTGAAAGTGTTCTAAGAACTCTCGCGTCGTCCTGAAATGTTCGTAGGGGGTGTCCTGAAGACGCTGTCTGTATTGTTCGATGGCAAGTTGAATGTGTTCTAAGAACACTCGTGGTGTCCTGAAATGTTTGCAAATAAACAAAATGGGGGTGTTCTGAGGACGCTGTCCGTATTGTTCGATGGCAAGTTGAAAGTGTTCTAAGAACTCTCGCGTTGTCCTGGAATGTTCGTAAATAAACAAAATGGGGGTGTCCTGAGGACGCTGTCCGTATTGTTCTCTGGCAAGTTGAATGTGTTCTAAGAACACTCGCGGTGTCCTGAAATGTTCCCAAATAAACAAAATGGGGGTGTTCTGAGAACGCTGTCCGTATTGTTCGTTGTCAAGTTGAATGTGTTCCAAGAACTATCGGGGTGTCCTGAAATGTTCGTAAATAAACAAAATGGGGGTGTCCTGAGGACGCTGTCCGTATTGTTTGTTGTCAAGTTGAAAGTGTTCTAACAACTCTCGCGTCGTCCTGAAATGTTCGTAGGGGTGTCCTGAAGACGCTGTCTGTATTGTTCGATGGCAAGTTGAATGTGTTCTAAGAACACTCGTGGTGTCCTGAAATGTTCGCAAATAAACAAAATGGGGGTGTTCTGAGGACGCTGTCCGTATTGTTCGATGGCAAGTTGAAAGTGTTCTAAGAACTCTCGCGTTGTCCTGGAATGTTCGTAAATAAACAAAATGGGGGTGTCCTGAGGAGGCTGTCCGTATTGTTCTCTGGCAAGTTGAATGTGTTCTAAGAACACTCGCGGTGTCCTGAAATGTTCCCAAATAAACAAAATGGAGGTGTTCTGAGAACGCTGTCCGTATTGTTCGTTGTCAAGTTGAATGTGTTCTAAGGACTCTTGCGTTGTCCTGAAATGTTCGTAAATAAACAAAATGATGGTATTCGCAGGACGCTGTCCGTATTGTTCGTTGTCTAGTTGAATGTTTTCTAAGAACACTTGCGGTGTCCGGAAATGTTCGTAAATAAACAAAATGGGGGTTTTCTGAGCACGCTGTCCGTATTGTTCGTTGTCAAGTTGAAAGTGTTCTAAGAACTTTCGCGGTGTCCTGAAATATATGTAAATAAAGAAAATGGGGGTGTTCTGTGTTCTAAGAACACTCGCGGTGTCCTGAAATGTTCGCAAATAAACAAAATGGGGGTGTTCTGAGGACGCTGTCCGTATTGTTCGTTGTCAAGTTGAAAGTGTTCTAAGAACTCTCAGGGTGTCCTGAAATGTTCGTAAATAAACAAAATGGGGGTGTCCTGAGGACGCTGTCCGTATTGTTCGTTGTCAAGTTGAAAGTGTTCTAAGAACTCTCGCGTCGTCCTGAAATGTTCGTAGGGGGTGTCCTGAAGACGCTGTCTGTATTGTTCGATGGCAAGTTGAATGTGTTCTAAGAACACTCGCGGTGTCCTGAAATGTTCGTAAATAAACAAAATGGGGGTGTTCTGAGGACGCTGTCCATATTGTTCTCTACCAAGCTGAATGTGTTCTAAGAACACTCGCGGTGTCCTGAAATGTTCGCAAATAAACAAAATGGGGGTGTTCTGAGGACGCTGTCCGTATTGTTCGTTGTCAAGTTGAATGTGTTCTAAGGACTCTTGCGGTGTCCTGAAATGTTCGTAAATAAACAAAATGGGGGTGTTCTGAGGACGCTGTCCGTATTGTTCATTGTCAAGTTGAAAGTGTTCTAAGAACTCTCGAGGTGTCCTGAAATGTTCGTAAATAAACAAAATGGGGGTGTTCTGAGGACGCTGTCCGTATTGTTCGTTGTCAAGTTGAATGTTGTCTAAGAACACTCGCGGTGCCCGGAAATGTTCGTAAATAAACAAAATGGGGGTGTTCTGAGGGCGCTGTCAGTATTGTTCGTTGTCAAGTTGAAAGTGTTCTAAGAACTCTCGCGTTGTCCTGAAATGTTCGTAGGGGGTGTCCTGAAGACGCTGTCCGTATTGTTCACTGGAAAGTTGAATGTGTTCTAAGAACTTTCGTGGTGTCCTGAAATGTTCGTAAATAAAGAAAATGGGGGTTTTCTGTGTTCTAAGAACACTCGCGGTGTCCTGAAATGTTCGCAAATAAACAAAATGGGGGTGTTCTGAGGACGCTGTCCGTATTGTTCGTTGTCAAGTTGAAAGTGTTCTAAGAACTCTCGCGGTGTCCTGAAATGTTCGTAAATAAACAAAATGGGGGTGTCCTGAAGACGCTGTCCGTATTGTTCGTTGTCAAGTTGAAAGTGTTCTAAGAACTCTCGCGTCATCCTGAAACGTTCGTAGGGGGTGTCCTGAAGACGCTGTCTGTATTGTTCGATGGCAAGTTGAATGTGTTCTAAGAACACTCGCGGTGTCCTGAAATGTTCGTAAATAAACAAAATGGGGGTGTTCTGAGGACGCTGTCCGTATTGTTCTCTGGCAAGCTGAATGTGTTCTAAGAACAATCGCGGTGTCCTGAAATGTTCGCAAATAAACAAAATGGTGGTGTTCGCAGGACGCTGTCCGTATTGTTCGTTGTCCAGTTGAATGTTTTCTAAGAACACTTGCGGTGTCCGGAAATGTTCGTAAATAAACAAAATGGGGGTGTTCTGAGGACGCTGTCCGTATTGTTCGTTGTCAAGTTGAAAGTGTTCTAAGAACTTTCGCGGTGTCCTGAAATGTATGTAAATAAAGAAAATGGGGGTGTTCTGTGTTCTAAGAACACTCGCGGTGTCCTGAAATGTTCGCAAATAAACAAAATGGGGGTGTTCTGAGGACGCTGTCCGTATTGTTCGTTGTCAAGTTGAAAGTGTTCTAAGAACTCTCAGGGTGTCCTGAAATGTTCGTAAATAAACAAAATGGGGGTGTCCTGAGGACGCTGTCCGTATTGTTCGTTGTCAAGTTGAAAGTGTTCTAAGAACTCTAGCGTCGTCCTGAAATGTTCGTAGGGGGTGTCCTGAAGACGCTGTCTGTATTGTTCGATGGCAAGTTGAATGTGTTCTAAGAACACTCGCGGTGTCCTGAAATGTTCGTAAATAAACAAAATGGGGGTGTTCTGAGGACGCTGTCCGTATTGTTCTCTACCAAGCTGAATGTGTTCTAAGAACACTCGCGGTGTCCTGAAATGTTCGCAAATAAACAAAATGGGGGTGTTCTGAGGACGCTGTCCGTATTGCTCGTTGTCAAGTTGAATGTGTTCTAAGGACTCTTGCAGTGTCCTGAAATGTTCGTAAATAAACAAAATGGGGGTGTTCTGAGGACGCTGTCCGTATTGTTCATTGTGAAGTTGAAAGTGTTCTAAGAACTCTCGCGTTGTACTGAAATGTTCGTAAATAAACAAAATGGGGGTGTTCTGGGGACGCTGTCCGTATTGTTCGTTGTCAAGTTGAATGTGTTCTAAGGACTCTTGCGGTGTCCTGAAATGTTCGTAAATAAACAAAATGGTGGTGTTCGCAGGACGCTGTCCGTATTGTTCGTTGTCTAGTTGAATGTTTTCTAAGAACACTTGCGGTGTCCGGAAATGTTCGTAAATAAACAAAATGGGGGTGTTCTGAGGACGCTGTCCGTATTGTTCGTTGTCAAGTTGAAAGTGTTCTAAGAACTTTCGCGGTGTCCTGAAATGTATGTAAATAAAGAAAATGGGGGTGTTCTGTGTTCTAAGAACACTCGCGGTGTCCTGAAATGTTTGCAAATAAACAAAATGGGGGTGTTCTGAGGACGCTGTCCGTATTGTTCATTGTCAAGTTGAAAGTGTTCTAAGAACTCTCGCGGTGTCCTGAAATGTTTGTAAATAAACAAAATGGGGGTGTTCTGAGGACGCTGTCCGTATTGTTCATTGTCAATTTGAAAGTGTTCCAAGAACTCTCGGGGTGTCCTGAAATGTTCGTAAATAAACAAAATGGGGGTGTCCTGAGGACGCTGTCCGTATTGTTCCTTGTCAAGTTGAAAGTGTTCTAAGAACTCTCGCGTCATCCTGAAATGTTCGTAGGGGGTGTCCTGAGGACGCTGTCTGTATTGTTCGATGGCAAGTTGAATGTGTTCTAAGAACACTCGCGGTGTCCTGAAATGTTCGTAAATAAACAAAATGGGGGTGTTCTGAGGACGCTGTCCGTATTGTTCGATGGCAAGTTGAAAGTGTTCTAAGAACTCTCGCGTTGTCCTGGAATGTTCGTAAATAAACAAAATGGGGGTGTTCTGAGGACGCTGTCCGTATTGTTCGATGGCAAGTTGAAAGTGTTCTAAGAACTCTCGCGTTGTCCTGAAATGTTCGCAAATAAACAAAATGGGGGTGTTCTGAGAACGCTGTCCGTATTGTTCGTTGTCAAGTTGAATGTGTTCTAAGGACTCTTGCGTTGTCCTGAAATGTTCGTAAATAAACAAAATGGTGGTGTTCGCAGGATGCTGTCCGTATTGTTCGTTGTCTAGTTGAATGTTTTCTAAGAACAGTTGCGGTGTCCGGAAATGTTCGTAAATAAACAAAATGGGGGTGTTCTGAGGACGCAGTCCTTATTGTTCGTTGTCAAGTTGAAAGTGTTCTAAGAACTTTCGCGGTGTCCTGAAATGTATGTAAATAAAGAAAATGGGGGTGTTCTGTGTTCTAAGAACACTCGCGGTGTCCTGAAATGTTTGCAAATAAACAAAATGGGGGTGTTCTGAGGACGCTGTCCGTATTGTTCATTGTCAAGTTGAAAGTGTTCTAAGAACTCTCGCGGTGTCCTGAAATGTTCGTAAATAAACAAAATGGGGGTGTTCTGAGGACGCTGTCCGTATTGTTTGTTGTCAAGTTGAATGTTGTCTAAGAACACTCGCGGTGCCCAGAAATGTTCGTAAATAAACAAAATGGGGGTGTTCTGAGGGCGCTGTCCGTATTGTTTGTTGTCAAGTTGAAAGTGTTCTATGAACTCTCACGTTGTCCTGAAATGTTCGTAGGGGGTGTCCTGAAGACGCTGTCCGTATTGTTCACTGGCAAGTTGAATGTGTTCTAAGAACTTCCGCGGTGTCCTGAAATGTTCGTAAATAAAGAAAATGGGGGTTTTCTGTGTTCTAAGAACACTCGCGGTGTCCTGAAATGTTCGTAAATAAACAAAATGGGGTGTCCTGAGGACGTTGTCCGTATTGTTCTCTGGCAAGTTGAATGTGTTCTAACAACACTCACGGTGTCCTGAAATGTTCGCAAATAAACAAAATGGGGGTGTTCTGAGGACGCTGTCCATATTGTTCGTTGTCAAGTTGAAAGTGTTCTAAGAACTCTCGCGGTGTCCTGAAATGTTCATAAATAAACAAAATGGGGTAGTGTTCTGAGGATGCTGTCCGTATTGTTCGTTGTCAAGTTGAATGTGTTCTAAGAACACTCGTGGTGTCCGGAAATGTTAGTAAATAAACAAAATGGGGGTGTTCTGAGGACGCTGTCCGTATTGTTCGTTGTCAAGTTGAAAGTGTTCTAAGAACTCTCGCGTTGTACTGAAATGTTCGTAAATAAAGAAAATGGGGGTGTTCAGAGGACGCTGTCCGTATTGTTCACTGGCAAGTTGAATGTGTTCTAAGAACTTTCGCGGTGTCCTAAAATGTTCGTAAATAAAGAAAATGGGGGTGTTCTGTGTTCTAAGAACACTCGCGGTGTACTGAAATGTTCGCAAATAAACAAAATGGGGGTGTTCTGAGGACGCTGTCCGTATTGTTCGTTGTCAAGTTGAAAGTGTTCTAAGAACTCTCGTGGTGTCCGGAAATGTTCGTAAATGAAAAAAATGGGCGTGTTCCGTGTTCTAAGAACACTCGCGGTGTCCTGAAATGTTCATAAATGAACAAAATGGAGGTGTTCTGAGGACACTGTCCGTATTGTTCGTTGTCAAGTTGAATGTGTTCTAAGAACACTTGCGGTGTCCGGAAATGTTCGGAAATAAACAAAATGGGGGTGTTCTGAGGACGCTGTCCGTATTGTTCGTTGTCAAGTTGAAAGTGTTCTAAGAACTCTCGCGGTGTCCTGAAATGTTCGTAAATAAAGAAAATGGGGGTGTTGTGAGGATGCTGTCCGTATTGTTCGTTGTCAAGTTGAAAGTGTTCTAAGAACTCTTGCGATGTCCTGAAATGTTCGTAAATAAAGAAAATGGGGGTGTTCTGTGTTCTCAGATCACTCGCGGTGTACTGAAATGTTCGCAAATAAACAAAATGGGGGTGTTCTGAGGACGCTGTCCGTATTGTTCGTTGTCAAGTTGAAAGTGTTCTAAGAACTCTCGTGGTGTCCTGAAATGGTCGTAAATGAACGAAATGGGGGTGTTCTGTGTTCTAAGAACACTCGCGGTGTCCTGAAATGTTCGTAAATAAACAAAATGGGGGTGTTCTGAGGACGCTGTCCGTATTGTTCGGTGGCAAGTTGAAAGTGTTCTAAGAACCCTCGCATTGTCCTGAAATGTTCGTAAATAAACAAAATGGGGTGTCCTGAGGACGTTGTCCGTATTGTTCTCTGGCAAGTTGAATGTGTTCTGACAACACTCACGGTGTCCTGAAATGTTCGCAAATAAACAAAATGGGGGTGTTCTGAGGACGCTGTCCATATTGTTCGTTGTCAAGTTGAAAGTGTTCTAAGAACTCTCGCGGTGTCCTGAAATGTTCTTAAATAAACGAAATGGGGGTGTTCTGTGTTCTAAGAACACTCGCGGTGTCCTGAAATGTTCGTAAATAAACAAAATGGGGGTGTTCTGAGGACGCTGTCCGTATTGTTCGGTGGCAAGTTGAAAGTGTTCTAAGAACCCTCGCATTGTCCTGAAATGTTCGTAAATAAACAAAATGGGGTGTCCTGAGGACGTTGTCCGTATTGTTCTCTGGCAAGTTGAATGTGTTCTGACAACACTCACGGTGTCCTGAAATGTTCGCAAATAAACAAAATGGGGGTGTTCTGAGGACGCTGTCCATATTGTTCGTTGTCAAGTTGAAAGTGTTCTAAGAACTCTCGCGGTGTCCTGAAATGTTCGTAAATAAACAAAATGGGGTAGTGTTCTGAGGATGCTGTCCGTATTGTTCGTTGTCAAGTTGAATGTGTTCTAAGAATTCTCTTGGTGTCCTGAAATGTTCGTAAATGAACGAAATGGGGGTGTTCTGTGTTCTAAGAACACTCGCGGTGTACTGAAATGTTCACAAATAAACAAAATGGGGGTGTTCTGAGGGCGCTGTCTGTATTGTTCGTTGACAAGTTGAAAGTGTTCTAAGAACTCTCGTGGTGTCCTGAAATGTTCGTAAATGAACGAAATGGGGGTGTTCTGTGTTCTAAGAACACTCGCGGTGTACTGAAATGTTCGCAAATAAACAAAATGGGGGTGTTCTGAGGACGCTGTCCATATTGTTCGTTGTCAAGTTGAAAGTGTTCTAAGAACTCTCGCGGTGTCCTGAAATGTTCGTAAATAAACAAAATGGGGTAGTGTTCTGAGGACGCTGTCCGTATTGTTCGTTGTCAAGTTGAAAGTGTTCTAAGAACTCTCGCGTCGTCCTGAAATGTTCGTAGGGGGTGTCCTGAAGACGCTGTCTGTATTGTTCGATGGCAAGTTGAATGTGTTCTAAGAACACTCGTGGTGTCCTGAAATGTTTGCAAATAAACAAAATGGGGGTGTTCTGAGGACGCTGTCCGTATTGTTCGATGGCAAGTTGAAAGTGTTCTAAGAACTCTCGCGTTGTCCTGGAATGTTCGTAAATAAACAAAATGGGGGTGTCCTGAGGACGCTGTCCGTATTGTTCTCTGGCAAGTTGAATGTGTTCTAAGAACACTCGCGGTGTCCTGAAATGTTCCCAAATAAACAAAATGGGGGTGTTCTGAGAACGCTGTCCGTATTGTTCGTTGTCAAGTTGAATGTGTTCCAAGAACTATCGGGGTGTCCTGAAATGTTCGTAAATAAACAAAATGGGGGTGTCCTGAGGACGCTGTCCGTATTGTTTGTTGTCAAGTTGAAAGTGTTCTAACAACTCTCGCGTCGTCCTGAAATGTTCGTAGGGGTGTCCTGAAGACGCTGTCTGTATTGTTCGATGGCAAGTTGAATGTGTTCTAAGAACACTCGTGGTGTCCTGAAATGTTCGCAAATAAACAAAATGGGGGTGTTCTGAGGACGCTGTCCGTATTGTTCGATGGCAAGTTGAAAGTGTTCTAAGAACTCTCGCGTTGTCCTGGAATGTTCGTAAATAAACAAAATGGGGGTGTCCTGAGGACGCTGTCCGTATTGTTCTCTGGCAAGTTGAATGTGTTCTAAGAACACTCGCGGTGTACTGAAATGTTCGCAAATAAACAAAATGGGGGTGTTCTAAGGACGCTGTCCGTATTGTTCATTGTCAAGTTGAAAGTGTTCTAAGAACTCTCGTGGTGTCCTGAAATGTTCGTAAATGAACGAAATGGGGGTGTTCTGTGTTCTAAGAACACTCACAGTGTCCTGAAATATTCGTAAATAAACAAAATGGGGTGTTCTGAGGACGCTGTCTGTATTGTTCGTTGTCAAGTTGAATGTGTTCTAAGAACACTTGCGGTGTCCGGAAATGTTCGTAAATAAACAAAATGGGGGTGTTCTGAGGACGCTGTCCGTATTGTTCGTTGTCAAGTTGAATGTTGTCTAAGAACACTCGCGTTGTCCTGAAATGTTCGTAGGGGGTGTCCTGAAGACGCTGTCCGTATTGTTCACTGGCAAGTTGAATGTGTTCTAAGAACTTCCGCGGTGTCCTGAAAAGTTCGCGAATAAACAAAATGGGGGTGTTCTGAGGACGCTGTCCATATTGTTCGTTGTCAAGTTGAAAGTGTTCTAAGAACTCTTGCGGTGTCCTGAAATGTTTGTAAATAAACAAAATGGGGTAGTGTTCTGAGGATGCTGTCCGTATTGTTCACTGGCAAGTTGAATGTGTTCTAAGAACTTTCGCGATGTCCTAAAATGTTCGTAAATAAACAAAATGGGGGTGTTCTGAGGACGCTGTCCGTATTGTTTGTTGTCAAGTTCAAAGTGTTCTAAGAACTCTCGCGTTGTCCTGAAATGTTCGTAAATAAAGAAAATGGGGGTGTTCTGAGGACGCTGTCCGTATTGTTCACTGGCAAGTTGAATGTGTTCTAAGAACTTTCGCGATGTCCTAAAATGTTCGTAAATAAAGAAAATGGGGGTGTTCTGTGTTCTAAGAACACTCGCGGTGTACTGAAATGTTCGCAAATAAACAAAATGGTGGTGTTCGCAGGACGCTGTCCGTATTGTTCGTTGTCTAGTTGAATGTTTTCTAAGAACACTTGCGGTGTCCGGAAATGTTCGTAAATAAACAAAATGGGGGTGTTCTGAGGACGCTGTCCGTATTGTTCGTTGTCAAGTTGAAAGTGTTCTAAGAACTTTCGCGGTGTCCTGAAATGTATGTAAATAAAGAAAATGGGGGTGTTCTGTGTTCTAAGAACACTCGCGGTGTCCTGAAATGTTCGCAAATAAACAAAATGGGGGTGTTCTGAGGACGCTGTCCGTATTGTTCATTGTCAAGTTGAAAGTGTTCTAAGAACTCTCGCGGTGTCCTGAAATGTTCGTAAATAAACAAAATGGGGGTGTTCTGAGGACGCTGTCCGTATTGTTCGTTGTCAAGTTGAATGTTGTCTAAGAACACTCGCGGTGTCCTGAAATGCTCGCAAATAAACAAAATGGGGGTGTTCTGAGGACGCTGTCTGTATTGTTCGTTGTCAATTTGAAAGTGTTCCAAGAACTCTCGGGGTGTCCTGAAATGTTCGTAAATAAACAAAATGGGGGTGTCCTGAGGACGCTGTCCGTATTGTTCGTTGTCAAGTTGAAAGTGTTCTAAGAACTCTCGCGTCGTCCTGAAATGTTCGTAGGGGGTGTCCTGAAGACGCTGTCTGTATTGTTCGATGGCAAGTTGAATGTGTTCTAAGAACACTCGTGGTGTCCTGAAATGTTTGCAAATAAACAAAATGGGGGTGTTCTGAGGACGCTGTCCGTATTGTTCGATGGCAAGTTGAAAGTGTTCTAAGAACTCTCGCGTTGTCCTGGAATGTTCGTAAATAAACAAAATGGGGGTGTCCTGAGGACGCTGTCCGTATTGTTCTCTGGCAAGTTGAATGTGTTCTAAGAACACTCGCGGTGTCCTGAAATGTTCCCAAATAAACAAAATGGGGGTGTTCTGAGAACGCTGTCCGTATTGTTCGTTGTCAAGTTGAATGTGTTCCAAGAACTATCGGGGTGTCCTGAAATGTTCGTAAATAAACAAAATGGGGGTGTCCTGAGGACGCTGTCCGTATTGTTTGTTGTCAAGTTGAAAGTGTTCTAACAACTCTCGCGTCGTCCTGAAATGTTCGTAGGGGTGTCCTGAAGACGCTGTCTGTATTGTTCGATGGCAAGTTGAATGTGTTCTAAGAACACTCGTGGTGTCCTGAAATGTTCGCAAATAAACAAAATGGGGGTGTTCTGAGGACGCTGTCCGTATTGTTCGATGGCAAGTTGAAAGTGTTCTAAGAACTCTCGCGTTGTCCTGGAATGTTCGTAAATAAACAAAATGGGGGTGTCCTGAGGAGGCTGTCCGTATTGTTCTCTGGCAAGTTGAATGTGTTCTAAGAACACTCGCGGTGTCCTGAAATGTTCCCAAATAAACAAAATGGAGGTGTTCTGAGAACGCTGTCCGTATTGTTCGTTGTCAAGTTGAATGTGTTCTAAGGACTCTTGCGTTGTCCTGAAATGTTCGTAAATAAACAAAATGATGGTATTCGCAGGACGCTGTCCGTATTGTTCGTTGTCTAGTTGAATGTTTTCTAAGAACACTTGCGGTGTCCGGAAATGTTCGTAAATAAACAAAATGGGGGTTTTCTGAGCACGCTGTCCGTATTGTTCGTTGTCAAGTTGAAAGTGTTCTAAGAACTTTCGCGGTGTCCTGAAATATATGTAAATAAAGAAAATGGGGGTGTTCTGTGTTCTAAGAACACTCGCGGTGTCCTGAAATGTTCGCAAATAAACAAAATGGGGGTGTTCTGAGGACGCTGTCCGTATTGTTCGTTGTCAAGTTGAAAGTGTTCTAAGAACTCTCAGGGTGTCCTGAAATGTTCGTAAATAAACAAAATGGGGGTGTCCTGAGGACGCTGTCCGTATTGTTCGTTGTCAAGTTGAAAGTGTTCTAAGAACTCTCGCGTCGTCCTGAAATGTTCGTAGGGGGTGTCCTGAAGACGCTGTCTGTATTGTTCGATGGCAAGTTGAATGTGTTCTAAGAACACTCGCGGTGTCCTGAAATGTTCGTAAATAAACAAAATGGGGGTGTTCTGAGGACGCTGTCCATATTGTTCTCTACCAAGCTGAATGTGTTCTAAGAACACTCGCGGTGTCCTGAAATGTTCGCAAATAAACAAAATGGGGGTGTTCTGAGGACGCTGTCCGTATTGTTCGTTGTCAAGTTGAATGTGTTCTAAGGACTCTTGCGGTGTCCTGAAATGTTCGTAAATAAACAAAATGGGGGTGTTCTGAGGACGCTGTCCGTATTGTTCATTGTCAAGTTGAAAGTGTTCTAAGAACTCTCGAGGTGTCCTGAAATGTTCGTAAATAAACAAAATGGGGGTGTTCTGAGGACGCTGTCCGTATTGTTCGTTGTCAAGTTGAATGTTGTCTAAGAACACTCGCGGTGCCCGGAAATGTTCGTAAATAAACAAAATGGGGGTGTTCTGAGGGCGCTGTCAGTATTGTTCGTTGTCAAGTTGAAAGTGTTCTAAGAACTCTCGCGTTGTCCTGAAATGTTCGTAGGGGGTGTCCTGAAGACGCTGTCCGTATTGTTCACTGGAAAGTTGAATGTGTTCTAAGAACTTTCGTGGTGTCCTGAAATGTTCGTAAATAAAGAAAATGGGGGTTTTCTGTGTTCTAAGAACACTCGCGGTGTCCTGAAATGTTCGCAAATAAACAAAATGGGGGTGTTCTGAGGACGCTGTCCGTATTGTTCGTTGTCAAGTTGAAAGTGTTCTAAGAACTCTCGCGGTGTCCTGAAATGTTCGTAAATAAACAAAATGGGGGTGTCCTGAAGACGCTGTCCGTATTGTTCGTTGTCAAGTTGAAAGTGTTCTAAGAACTCTCGCGTCATCCTGAAACGTTCGTAGGGGGTGTCCTGAAGACGCTGTCTGTATTGTTCGATGGCAAGTTGAATGTGTTCTAAGAACACTCGCGGTGTCCTGAAATGTTCGTAAATAAACAAAATGGGGGTGTTCTGAGGACGCTGTCCGTATTGTTCTCTGGCAAGCTGAATGTGTTCTAAGAACAATCGCGGTGTCCTGAAATGTTCGCAAATAAACAAAATGGTGGTGTTCGCAGGACGCTGTCCGTATTGTTCGTTGTCCAGTTGAATGTTTTCTAAGAACACTTGCGGTGTCCGGAAATGTTCGTAAATAAACAAAATGGGGGTGTTCTGAGGACGCTGTCCGTATTGTTCGTTGTCAAGTTGAAAGTGTTCTAAGAACTTTCGCGGTGTCCTGAAATGTATGTAAATAAAGAAAATGGGGGTGTTCTGTGTTCTAAGAACACTCGCGGTGTCCTGAAATGTTCGCAAATAAACAAAATGGGGGTGTTCTGAGGACGCTGTCCGTATTGTTCGTTGTCAAGTTGAAAGTGTTCTAAGAACTCTCAGGGTGTCCTGAAATGTTCGTAAATAAACAAAATGGGGGTGTCCTGAGGACGCTGTCCGTATTGTTCGTTGTCAAGTTGAAAGTGTTCTAAGAACTCTAGCGTCGTCCTGAAATGTTCGTAGGGGGTGTCCTGAAGACGCTGTCTGTATTGTTCGATGGCAAGTTGAATGTGTTCTAAGAACACTCGCGGTGTCCTGAAATGTTCGTAAATAAACAAAATGGGGGTGTTCTGAGGACGCTGTCCGTATTGTTCTCTACCAAGCTGAATGTGTTCTAAGAACACTCGCGGTGTCCTGAAATGTTCGCAAATAAACAAAATGGGGGTGTTCTGAGGACGCTGTCCGTATTGCTCGTTGTCAAGTTGAATGTGTTCTAAGGACTCTTGCAGTGTCCTGAAATGTTCGTAAATAAACAAAATGGGGGTGTTCTGAGGACGCTGTCCGTATTGTTCATTGTGAAGTTGAAAGTGTTCTAAGAACTCTCGCGTTGTACTGAAATGTTCGTAAATAAACAAAATGGGGGTGTTCTGGGGACGCTGTCCGTATTGTTCGTTGTCAAGTTGAATGTGTTCTAAGGACTCTTGCGGTGTCCTGAAATGTTCGTAAATAAACAAAATGGTGGTGTTCGCAGGACGCTGTCCGTATTGTTCGTTGTCTAGTTGAATGTTTTCTAAGAACACTTGCGGTGTCCGGAAATGTTCGTAAATAAACAAAATGGGGGTGTTCTGAGGACGCTGTCCGTATTGTTCGTTGTCAAGTTGAAAGTGTTCTAAGAACTTTCGCGGTGTCCTGAAATGTATGTAAATAAAGAAAATGGGGGTGTTCTGTGTTCTAAGAACACTCGCGGTGTCCTGAAATGTTTGCAAATAAACAAAATGGGGGTGTTCTGAGGACGCTGTCCGTATTGTTCATTGTCAAGTTGAAAGTGTTCTAAGAACTCTCGCGGTGTCCTGAAATGTTTGTAAATAAACAAAATGGGGGTGTTCTGAGGACGCTGTCCGTATTGTTCATTGTCAATTTGAAAGTGTTCCAAGAACTCTCGGGGTGTCCTGAAATGTTCGTAAATAAACAAAATGGGGGTGTCCTGAGGACGCTGTCCGTATTGTTCCTTGTCAAGTTGAAAGTGTTCTAAGAACTCTCGCGTCATCCTGAAATGTTCGTAGGGGGTGTCCTGAGGACGCTGTCTGTATTGTTCGATGGCAAGTTGAATGTGTTCTAAGAACACTCGCGGTGTCCTGAAATGTTCGTAAATAAACAAAATGGGGGTGTTCTGAGGACGCTGTCCGTATTGTTCGATGGCAAGTTGAAAGTGTTCTAAGAACTCTCGCGTTGTCCTGGAATGTTCGTAAATAAACAAAATGGGGGTGTTCTGAGGACGCTGTCCGTATTGTTCGATGGCAAGTTGAAAGTGTTCTAAGAACTCTCGCGTTGTCCTGAAATGTTCGCAAATAAACAAAATGGGGGTGTTCTGAGAACGCTGTCCGTATTGTTCGTTGTCAAGTTGAATGTGTTCTAAGGACTCTTGCGTTGTCCTGAAATGTTCGTAAATAAACAAAATGGTGGTGTTCGCAGGATGCTGTCCGTATTGTTCGTTGTCTAGTTGAATGTTTTCTAAGAACAGTTGCGGTGTCCGGAAATGTTCGTAAATAAACAAAATGGGGGTGTTCTGAGGACGCAGTCCTTATTGTTCGTTGTCAAGTTGAAAGTGTTCTAAGAACTTTCGCGGTGTCCTGAAATGTATGTAAATAAAGAAAATGGGGGTGTTCTGTGTTCTAAGAACACTCGCGGTGTCCTGAAATGTTTGCAAATAAACAAAATGGGGGTGTTCTGAGGACGCTGTCCGTATTGTTCATTGTCAAGTTGAAAGTGTTCTAAGAACTCTCGCGGTGTCCTGAAATGTTCGTAAATAAACAAAATGGGGGTGTTCTGAGGACGCTGTCCGTATTGTTTGTTGTCAAGTTGAATGTTGTCTAAGAACACTCGCGGTGCCCAGAAATGTTCGTAAATAAACAAAATGGGGGTGTTCTGAGGGCGCTGTCCGTATTGTTTGTTGTCAAGTTGAAAGTGTTCTATGAACTCTCACGTTGTCCTGAAATGTTCGTAGGGGGTGTCCTGAAGACGCTGTCCGTATTGTTCACTGGCAAGTTGAATGTGTTCTAAGAACTTCCGCGGTGTCCTGAAATGTTCGTAAATAAAGAAAATGGGGGTTTTCTGTGTTCTAAGAACACTCGCGGTGTCCTGAAATGTTCGTAAATAAACAAAATGGGGTGTCCTGAGGACGTTGTCCGTATTGTTCTCTGGCAAGTTGAATGTGTTCTAACAACACTCACGGTGTCCTGAAATGTTCGCAAATAAACAAAATGGGGGTGTTCTGAGGACGCTGTCCATATTGTTCGTTGTCAAGTTGAAAGTGTTCTAAGAACTCTCGCGGTGTCCTGAAATGTTCATAAATAAACAAAATGGGGTAGTGTTCTGAGGATGCTGTCCGTATTGTTCGTTGTCAAGTTGAATGTGTTCTAAGAACACTCGTGGTGTCCGGAAATGTTAGTAAATAAACAAAATGGGGGTGTTCTGAGGACGCTGTCCGTATTGTTCGTTGTCAAGTTGAAAGTGTTCTAAGAACTCTCGCGTTGTACTGAAATGTTCGTAAATAAAGAAAATGGGGGTGTTCAGAGGACGCTGTCCGTATTGTTCACTGGCAAGTTGAATGTGTTCTAAGAACTTTCGCGGTGTCCTAAAATGTTCGTAAATAAAGAAAATGGGGGTGTTCTGTGTTCTAAGAACACTCGCGGTGTACTGAAATGTTCGCAAATAAACAAAATGGGGGTGTTCTGAGGACGCTGTCCGTATTGTTCGTTGTCAAGTTGAAAGTGTTCTAAGAACTCTCGTGGTGTCCGGAAATGTTCGTAAATGAAAAAAATGGGCGTGTTCCGTGTTCTAAGAACACTCGCGGTGTCCTGAAATGTTCATAAATGAACAAAATGGAGGTGTTCTGAGGACACTGTCCGTATTGTTCGTTGTCAAGTTGAATGTGTTCTAAGAACACTTGCGGTGTCCGGAAATGTTCGGAAATAAACAAAATGGGGGTGTTCTGAGGACGCTGTCCGTATTGTTCGTTGTCAAGTTGAAAGTGTTCTAAGAACTCTCGCGGTGTCCTGAAATGTTCGTAAATAAAGAAAATGGGGGTGTTGTGAGGATGCTGTCCGTATTGTTCGTTGTCAAGTTGAAAGTGTTCTAAGAACTCTTGCGATGTCCTGAAATGTTCGTAAATAAAGAAAATGGGGGTGTTCTGTGTTCTCAGATCACTCGCGGTGTACTGAAATGTTCGCAAATAAACAAAATGGGGGTGTTCTGAGGACGCTGTCCGTATTGTTCGTTGTCAAGTTGAAAGTGTTCTAAGAACTCTCGTGGTGTCCTGAAATGGTCGTAAATGAACGAAATGGGGGTGTTCTGTGTTCTAAGAACACTCGCGGTGTCCTGAAATGTTCGTAAATAAACAAAATGGGGGTGTTCTGAGGACGCTGTCCGTATTGTTCGGTGGCAAGTTGAAAGTGTTCTAAGAACCCTCGCATTGTCCTGAAATGTTCGTAAATAAACAAAATGGGGTGTCCTGAGGACGTTGTCCGTATTGTTCTCTGGCAAGTTGAATGTGTTCTGACAACACTCACGGTGTCCTGAAATGTTCGCAAATAAACAAAATGGGGGTGTTCTGAGGACGCTGTCCATATTGTTCGTTGTCAAGTTGAAAGTGTTCTAAGAACTCTCGCGGTGTCCTGAAATGTTCTTAAATAAACGAAATGGGGGTGTTCTGTGTTCTAAGAACACTCGCGGTGTCCTGAAATGTTCGTAAATAAACAAAATGGGGGTGTTCTGAGGACGCTGTCCGTATTGTTCGGTGGCAAGTTGAAAGTGTTCTAAGAACCCTCGCATTGTCCTGAAATGTTCGTAAATAAACAAAATGGGGTGTCCTGAGGACGTTGTCCGTATTGTTCTCTGGCAAGTTGAATGTGTTCTGACAACACTCACGGTGTCCTGAAATGTTCGCAAATAAACAAAATGGGGGTGTTCTGAGGACGCTGTCCATATTGTTCGTTGTCAAGTTGAAAGTGTTCTAAGAACTCTCGCGGTGTCCTGAAATGTTCGTAAATAAACAAAATGGGGTAGTGTTCTGAGGATGCTGTCCGTATTGTTCGTTGTCAAGTTGAATGTGTTCTAAGAATTCTCTTGGTGTCCTGAAATGTTCGTAAATGAACGAAATGGGGGTGTTCTGTGTTCTAAGAACACTCGCGGTGTACTGAAATGTTCACAAATAAACAAAATGGGGGTGTTCTGAGGGCGCTGTCTGTATTGTTCGTTGACAAGTTGAAAGTGTTCTAAGAACTCTCGTGGTGTCCTGAAATGTTCGTAAATGAACGAAATGGGGGTGTTCTGTGTTCTAAGAACACTCGCGGTGTACTGAAATGTTCGCAAATAAACAAAATGGGGGTGTTCTGAGGACGCTGTCCATATTGTTCGTTGTCAAGTTGAAAGTGTTCTAAGAACTCTCGCGGTGTCCTGAAATGTTCGTAAATAAACAAAATGGGGTAGTGTTCTGAGGATGCTGTCCGTATTGTTCGTTGTCAAGTTGAATGTGTTCTAAGAACACTCGTGGTGTCCGGAAATGTTAGTAAATAAACAAAATGGGGGTGTTCTGAGGACGCTGTCCGTATTGTTCGTTGTCAAGTTGAAAGTGTTCTAAGAACTCTCGCGTTGTACTGAAATGTTCGTAAATAAAGAAAATGGGGGTGTTCTGAGAACGCTGTCCGTATTGTTCACTGGCAAGTTGAATGTGTTCTAAGAACTTTCGCGGTGTCCTAAAATGTTCGTAAATAAAGAAAATGGGGGTGTTCTGTGTTCTAAGAACACTCGCGGTGCACTGAAATGTTCGCAAATAAACAAAATGGGGGTGTTCTGAGGACGCTGTCCGTATTGTTCGTTGTCAAGTTGAAAGTGTTCTAAGAACTCTCGTGGTGTCCGGAAATGTTCGTAAATGAACAAAATGGGCGTGTTCCGTGTTCTAAGAACACTCGCGATGTCCTGAAATGTTCATAAATAAACAAAATGGGGGTGTTCTGAGGACACTGTCCGTATTGTTCGTTGTCAAGTTGAATGTGTTCTAAGAACACTTGCGGTGTCCGGAAATGTTCGGAAATAAACAAAATGGGGGTTTTCTGAGCACGCTGTCCGTATTGTTCGTTGTCAAGTTGAAAGTGTTCTAAGAACTTTCGCGGTGTCCTGAAATATATGTAAATAAAGAAAATGGGGGTGTTCTGTGTTCTAAGAACACTCGCGGTGTCCTGAAATGTTCGCAAATAAACAAAATGGGGGTGTTCTGAGGACGCTGTCCGTATTGTTCGTTGTCAAGTTGAAAGTGTTCTAAGAACTCTCAGGGTGTCCTGAAATGTTCGTAAATAAACAAAATGGGGGTGTCCTGAGGACGCTGTCCGTATTGTTCGTTGTCAAGTTGAAAGTGTTCTAAGAACTCTCGCGTCGTCCTGAAATGTTCGTAGGGGGTGTCCTGAAGATGCTGTCTGTATTGTTCGATGGCAAGTTGAATGTGTTCTAAGAACACTCGCGGTGTCCTGAAATGTTCGTAAATAAACAAAATGGGGGTGTTCTGAGGACGCTGTCCATATTGTTCTCTACCAAGCTGAATGTGTTCTAAGAACACTCGCGGTGTCCTGAAATGTTCGCAAATAAACAAAATGGGGGTGTTCTGAGGACGCTGTCCGTATTGTTCGTTGTCAAGTTGAATGTGTTCTAAGGACTCTTGCGGTGTCCTGAAATGTTCGTAAATAAACAAAATGGGGGTGTTCTGAGGACGCTGTCCGTATTGTTCATTGTCAAGTTGAAAGTGTTCTAAGAACTCTCGAGGTGTCCTGAAATGTTCGTAAATAAACAAAATGGGGGTGTTCTGAGGACGCTGTCCGTATTGTTCGTTGTCAAGTTGAATGTTGCCTAAGAACACTCGCGGTGCCCGGAAATGTTCGTAAATAAACAAAATGGGGTGTTCTGAGGGCGCTGTCAGTATTGTTCGTTGTCAAGTTGAAAGTGTTCTAAGAACTCTCGCGTTGTCCTGAAATGTTCGTAGGGGGTGTCCTGAAGACGCTGTCCGTATTGTTCACTGGAAAGTTGAATGTGTTCTAAGAACTTCCGTGGTGTCCTGAAATGTTCGTAAATAAAGAAAATGGGGGTTTTCTGTGTTCTAAGAACACTCGCGGTGTCCTGAAATGTTCGCAAATAAACAAAATGGGGGTGTTCTGAGGACGCTGTCCGTATTGTTCGTTGTCAAGTTGAAAGTGTTCTAAGAACTCTCGCGGTGTCCTGAAATGTTCGTAAATAAACAAAATGGGGGTGTCCTGAAGACGCTGTCCGTATTGTTCGTTGTCAAGTTGAAAGTGTTCTAAGAACTCTCGCGTCATCCTGAAACGTTCGTAGGGGGTGTCCTGAAGACGCTGTCTGTATTGTTCGATGGCAAGTTGAATGTGTTCTAAGAACACTCGCGGTGTCCTGAAATGTTCGTAAATAAACAAAATGGGGGTGTTCTGAGGACGCTGTCCGTATTGTTCTCTGGCAAGCTGAATGTGTTCTAAGAACAATCGCGGTGTCCTGAAATGTTCGCAAATAAACAAAATGGTGGTGTTCGCAGGACGCTGTCCTTATTGTTCGTTGTCCAGTTGAATGTTTTCTAAGAACACTTGCGGTGTCCGGAAATGTTCGTAAATAAACAAAATGGGGGTGTTCTGAGGACGCTGTCCGTATTGTTCGTTGTCAAGTTGAAAGTGTTCTAAGAACTTTCGCGGTGTCCTGAAATGTATGTAAATAAAGAAAATGGGGGTGTTCTGTGTTCTAAGAACACTCGCGGTGTCCTGAAATGTTCGCAAATAAACAAAATGGGGGTGTTCTGAGGACGCTGTCCGTATTGTTCGTTGTCAAGTTGAAAGTGTTCTAAGAACTCTCAGGGTGTCCTGAAATGTTCGTAAATAAACAAAATGGGGGTGTCCTGAGGACGCTGTCCGTATTGTTCGTTGTCAAGTTGAAAGTGTTCTAAGAACTCTAGCGTCGTCCTGAAATGTTCGTAGGGGGTGTCCTGAAGACGCTGTCTGTATTGTTCGATGGCAAGTTGAATGTGTTCTAAGAACACTCGCGGTGTCCTGAAATGTTCGTAAATAAACAAAATGGGGGTGTTCTGAGGACGCTGTCCGTATTGTTCTCTACCAAGCTGAATGTGTTCTAAGAACACTCGCGGTGTCCTGAAATGTTCGCAAATAAACAAAATGGGGGTGTTCTGAGGACGCTGTCCGTATTGCTCGTTGTCAAGTTGAATGTGTTCTAAGGACTCTTGCAGTGTCCTGAAATGTTCGTAAATAAACAAAATGGGGGTGTTCTGAGGACGCTGTCCGTATTGTTCATTGTGAAGTTGAAAGTGTTCTAAGAACTCTCGCGTTGTACTGAAATGTTCGTAAATAAACAAAATGGGGGTGTTCTGGGGACGCTGTCCGTATTGTTCGTTGTCAAGTTGAATGTGTTCTAAGGACTCTTGCGGTGTCCTGAAATGTTCGTAAATAAACAAAATGGTGGTGTTCGCAGGACGCTGTCCGTATTGTTCGTTGTCTAGTTGAATGTTTTCTAAGAACACTTGCGGTGTCCGGAAATGTTCGTAAATAAACAAAATGGGGGTGTTCTGAGGACGCTGTCCGTATTGTTCGTTGTCAAGTTGAAAGTGTTCTAAGAACTTTCGCGGTGTCCTGAAATGTATGTAAATAAAGAAAATGGGGGTGTTCTGTGTTCTAAGAACACTCGCGGTGTCCTGAAATGTTTGCAAATAAACAAAATGGGGGTGTTCTGAGGACGCTGTCCGTATTGTTCATTGTCAAGTTGAAAGTGTTCTAAGAACTCTCGCGGTGTGATGAAATGTTTGTAAATAAACAAAATGGGGGTGTTCTGAGGACGCTGTCCGTATTGTTCATTGTCAATTTGAAAGTGTTCCAAGAACTCTCGGGGTGTCCTGAAATGTTCGTAAATAAACAAAATGGGGGTGTCCTGAGGACGCTGTCCGTATTGTTCCTTGTCAAGTTGAAAGTGTTCTAAGAACTCTCGCGTCATCCTGAAATGTTCGTAGGGGGTGTCCTGAGGACGCTGTCTGTATTGTTCGATGGCAAGTTGAATGTGTTCTAAGAACACTCGCGGTGTCCTGAAATGTTCGTAAATAAACAAAATGGGGGTGTTCTGAGGACGCTGTCCGTATTGTTCGATGGCAAGTTGAAAGTGTTCTAAGAACTCTCGCGTTGTCCTGGAATGTTCGTAAATAAACAAAATGGGGGTGTCCTGAGGACGCTGTCCGTATTGTTCTCTGGCAAGTTGAATGTGTTCTAAGAACACTCGCGGTGTCCTGAAATGTTCGCAAATAAACAAAATGGGGGTGTTCTGAGAACGCTGTCCGTATTGTTCGTTGTCAAGTTGAATGTGTTCTAAGGACTCTTGCGTTGTCCTGAAATGTTCGTAAATAAACAAAATGGTGGTGTTCGCAGGATGCTGTCCGTATTGTTCGTTGTCTAGTTGAATGTTTTCTAAGAACACTTGCGGTGTCCGGAAATGTTCGTAAATAAACAAAATGGGGGTGTTCTGAGGACGCAGTCCTTATTGTTCGTTGTCAAGTTGAAAGTGTTCTAAGAACTTTCGCGGTGTCCTGAAATGTATGTAAATAAAGAAAATGGGGGTGTTCTGTGTTCTAAGAACACTCGCGGTGTCCTGAAATGTTTGCAAATAAACAAAATGGGGGTGTTCTGAGGACGCTGTCCGTATTGTTCATTGTCAAGTTGAAAGTGTTCTAAGAACTCTCGCGGTGTCCTGAAATGTTCGTAAATAAACAAAATGGGGGTGTTCTGAGGACGCTGTCCGTATTGTTTGTTGTCAAGTTGAATGTTGTCTAAGAACACTCGCGGTGCCCAGAAATGTTCGTAAATAAACAAAATGGGGGTGTTCTGAGGGCGCTGTCCGTATTGTTTGTTGTCAAGTTGAAAGTGTTCTATGAACTCTCACGTTGTCCTGAAATGTTCGTAGGGGGTGTCCTGAAGACGCTGTCCGTATTGTTCACTGGCAAGTTGAATGTGTTCTAAGAACTTCCGCGGTGTCCTGAAATGTTTGTAAATAAAGAAAATGGGGGTTTTCTGTGTTCTAAGAACACTCGGGGTGTCCTGAAATGTTCGTAAATAAACAAAATGGGGTGTCCTGAGGACGTTGTCCGTATTGTTCTCTGGCAAGTTGAATGTGTTCTAACAACACTAACGGTGTCCTGAAATGTTCGCAAATAAACAAAATGGGGGTGTTCTGAGGACGCTGTCCATATTGTTCGTTGTCAAGTTGAAAGTGTTCTAAGAACTCTCGCGGTGTCCTGAAATGTTCATAAATAAACAAAATGGGGTAGTGTTCTGAGGATGCTGTCCGTATTGTTCGTTGTCAAGTTGAATGTGTTCTAAGAACACTTGTGGTGTCCGGAAATGTTAGTAAATAAACAAAATGGGGGTGTTCTGAGGACGCTGTCCGTATTGTTCGTTGTCAAGTTGAAAGTGTTCTAAGAACTCTCGCGTTGTACTGAAATGTTCGTAAATAAAGAAAATGGGGGTGTTCAGAGGACGCTGTCCGTATTGTTCACTGGCAAGTTGAATGTGTTCTAAGAACTTTCGCGGTGTCCTAAAATGTTCGTAAATAAAGAAAATGGGGGTGTTCTGTGTTCTAAGAACACTCGCGGTGTACTGAAATGTTCGCAAATAAACAAAATGGGGGTGTTCTGAGGACGCTGTCCGTATTGTTCGTTGTCAAGTTGAAAGTGTTCTAAGAACTCTCGTGGTGTCCGGAAATGTTCGTAAATGAAAAAAATGGGCGTGTTCCGTGTTCTAAGAACACTCGCGGTGTCCTGAAATGTTCATAAATGAACAAAATGGAGGTGTTCTGAGGACACTGTCCGTATTGTTCGTTGTCAAGTTGAATGTGTTCTAAGAACACTTGCGGTGTCCGGAAATGTTCGGAAATAAACAAAATGGGGGTGTTCTGAGGACGCTGTCCGTATTGTTCGTTGTCAAGTTGAAAGTGTTCTAAGAACTCTCGCGGTGTCCTGAAATGTTCGTAAATAAAGAAAATGGGGGTGTTGTGAGGATGCTGTCCGTATTGTTCGTTGTCAAGTTGAAAGTGTTCTAAGAACTCTTGCGATGTCCTGAAATGTTCGTAAATAAAGAAAATGGGGGTGTTCTGTGTTCTCAGATCACTCGCGGTGTACTGAAATGTTCGCAAATAAACAAAATGGGGGTGTTCTGAGGACGCTGTCCGTATTGTTCGTTGTCAAGTTGAAAGTGTTCTAAGAACTCTCGTGGTGTCCTGAAATGGTCGTAAATGAACGAAATGGGGGTGTTCTGTGTTCTAAGAACACTCGCGGTGTCCTGAAATGTTCGTAAATAAACAAAATGGGGGTGTTCTGAGGACGCTGTCCGTATTGTTCGGTGGCAAGTTGAAAGTGTTCTAAGAACCCTCGCATTGTCCTGAAATGTTCGTAAATAAACAAAATGGGGTGTCCTGAGGACGTTGTCCGTATTGTTCTCTGGCAAGTTGAATGTGTTCTGACAACACTCACGGTGTCCTGAAATGTTCGCAAATAAACAAAATGGGGGTGTTCTGAGGACGCTGTCCATATTGTTCGTTGTCAAGTTGAAAGTGTTCTAAGAACTCTCGCGGTGTCCTGAAATGTTCTTAAATAAACGAAATGGGGGTGTTCTGTGTTCTAAGAACACTCGCGGTGTCCTGAAATGTTCGTAAATAAACAAAATGGGGGTGTTCTGAGGACGCTGTCCGTATTGTTCGGTGGCAAGTTGAAAGTGTTCTAAGAACCCTCGCATTGTCCTGAAATGTTCGTAAATAAACAAAATGGGGTGTCCTGAGGACGTTGTCCGTATTGTTCTCTGGCAAGTTGAATGTGTTCTGACAACACTCACGGTGTCCTGAAATGTTCGCAAATAAACAAAATGGGGGTGTTCTGAGGACGCTGTCCATATTGTTCGTTGTCAAGTTGAAAGTGTTCTAAGAACTCTCGCGGTGTCCTGAAATGTTCGTAAATAAACAAAATGGGGTAGTGTTCTGAGGATGCTGTCCGTATTGTTCGTTGTCAAGTTGAATGTGTTCTAAGAATTCTCTTGGTGTCCTGAAATGTTCGTAAATGAACGAAATGGGGGTGTTCTGTGTTCTAAGAACACTCGCGGTGTACTGAAATGTTCACAAATAAACAAAATGGGGGTGTTCTGAGGGCGCTGTCTGTATTGTTCGTTGACAAGTTGAAAGTGTTCTAAGAACTCTCGTGGTGTCCTGAAATGTTCGTAAATGAACGAAATGGGGGTGTTCTGTGTTCTAAGAACACTCGCGGTGTACTGAAATGTTCGCAAATAAACAAAATGGGGGTGTTCTGAGGACGCTGTCCATATTGTTCGTTGTCAAGTTGAAAGTGTTCTAAGAACTCTCGCGGTGTCCTGAAATGTTCGTAAATAAACAAAATGGGGTAGTGTTCTGAGGATGCTGTCCGTATTGTTCGTTGTCAAGTTGAATGTGTTCTAAGAACACTCGTGGTGTCCGGAAATGTTAGTAAATAAACAAAATGGGGGTGTTCTGAGGACGCTGTCCGTATTGTTCGTTGTCAAGTTGAAAGTGTTCTAAGAACTCTCGCGTTGTACTGAAATGTTCGTAAATAAAGAAAATGGGGGTGTTCTGAGAACGCTGTCCGTATTGTTCACTGGCAAGTTGAATGTGTTCTAAGAACTTTCGCGGTGTCCTAAAATGTTCATAAATAAAGAAAATGGGGGTGTTCTGTGTTCTAAGAACACTCGCGGTGCACTGAAATGTTCGCAAATAAACAAAATGGGGGTGTTCTGAGGACGCTGTCCGTATTGTTCGTTGTCAAGTTGAAAGTGTTCTAAGAACTCTCGTGGTGTCCGGAAATGTTCGTAAATGAACAAAATGGGCGTGTTCCGTGTTCTAAGAACACTCGCGATGTCCTGAAATGTTCATAAATAAACAAAATGGGGGTGTTCTGAGGACACTGTCCGTATTGTTCGTTGTCAAGTTGAATGTGTTCTAAGAACACTTGCGGTGTCCGGAAATGTTCGGAAATAAACAAAATGGGGGTTTTCTGAGCACGCTGTCCGTATTGTTCGTTGTCAAGTTGAAAGTGTTCTAAGAACTTTCGCGGTGTCCTGAAATATATGTAAATAAAGAAAATGGGGGTGTTCTGTGTTCTAAGAACACTCGCGGTGTCCTGAAATGTTCGCAAATAAACAAAATGGGGGTGTTCTGAGGACGCTGTCCGTATTGTTCGTTGTCAAGTTGAAAGTGTTCTAAGAACTCTCAGGGTGTCCTGAAATGTTCGTAAATAAACAAAATGGGGGTGTCCTGAGGACGCTGTCCGTATTGTTCGTTGTCAAGTTGAAAGTGTTCTAAGAACTCTCGCGTCGTCCTGAAATGTTCGTAGGGGGTGTCCTGAAGATGCTGTCTGTATTGTTCGATGGCAAGTTGAATGTGTTCTAAGAACACTCGCGGTGTCCTGAAATGTTCGTAAATAAACAAAATGGGGGTGTTCTGAGGACGCTGTCCATATTGTTCTCTACCAAGCTGAATGTGTTCTAAGAACACTCGCGGTGTCCTGAAATGTTCGCAAATAAACAAAATGGGGGTGTTCTGAGGACGCTGTCCGTATTGTTCGTTGTCAAGTTGAATGTGTTCTAAGGACTCTTGCGGTGTCCTGAAATGTTCGTAAATAAACAAAATGGGGGTGTTCTGAGGACGCTGTCCGTATTGTTCATTGTCAAGTTGAAAGTGTTCTAAGAACTCTCGAGGTGTCCTGAAATGTTCGTAAATAAACAAAATGGGGGTGTTCTGAGGACGCTGTCCGTATTGTTCGTTGTCAAGTTGAATGTTGCCTAAGAACACTCGCGGTGCCCGGAAATGTTCGTAAATAAACAAAATGGGGTGTTCTGAGGGCGCTGTCAGTATTGTTCGTTGTCAAGTTGAAAGTGTTCTAAGAACTCTTGCGTTGTCCTGAAATGTTCGTAGGGGGTGTCCTGAAGACGCTGTCCGTATTGTTCACTGGAAAGTTGAATGTGTTCTAAGAACTTCCGTGGTGTCCTGAAATGTTCGTAAATAAAGAAAATGGGGGTTTTCTGTGTTCTAAGAACACTCGCGGTGTCCTGAAATGTTCGCAAATAAACAAAATGGGGGTGTTCTGAGGACGCTATCCGTATTGTTCGTTGTCAAGTTGAAAGTGTTCTAAGAACTCTCGCGGTGTCCTGAAATGTTCGTAAATAAACAAAATGGGGGTGTCCTGAAGACGCTGTCCGTATTGTTCGTTGTCAAGTTGAAAGTGTTCTAAGAACTCTCGCGTCATCCTGAAACGTTCGTAGGGGGTGTCCTGAAGACGCTGTCTGTATTGTTCGATGGCAAGTTGAATGTGTTCTAAGAACACTCGCGGTGTCCTGAAATGTTCGTAAATAAACAAAATGGGGGTGTTCTGAGGACGCTGTCCGTATTGTTCTCTGGCAAGCTGAATGTGTTCTAAGAACAATCGCGGTGTCCTGAAATGTTCGCAAATAAACAAAATGGTGGTGTTCGCAGGACGCTGTCCTTATTGTTCGTTGTCCAGTTGAATGTTTTCTAAGAACACTTGCGGTGTCCGGAAATGTTCGTAAATAAACAAAATGGGGGTGTTCTGAGGACGCTGTCCGTATTGTTCGTTGTCAAGTTGAAAGTGTTCTAAGAACTTTCGCGGTGTCCTGAAATGTATGTAAATAAAGAAAATGGGGGTGTTCTGTGTTCTAAGAACACTCGCGGTGTCCTGAAATGTTCGCAAATAAACAAAATGGGGGTGTTCTGAGGACGCTGTCCGTATTGTTCGTTGTCAAGTTGAAAGTGTTCTAAGAACTCTCAGGGTGTCCTGAAATGTTCGTAAATAAACAAAATGGGGGTGTCCTGAGGACGCTGTCCGTATTGTTCGTTGTCAAGTTGAAAGTGTTCTAAGAACTCTAGCGTCGTCCTGAAATGTTCGTAGGGGGTGTCCTGAAGACGCTGTCTGTATTGTTCGATGGCAAGTTGAATGTGTTCTAAGAACACTCGCGGTGTCCTGAAATGTTCGTAAATAAACAAAATGGGGGTGTTCTGAGGACGCTGTCCGTATTGTTCTCTACCAAGCTGAATGTGTTCTAAGAACACTCGCGGTGTCCTGAAATGTTCGCAAATAAACAAAATGGGGGTGTTCTGAGGACGCTGTCCGTATTGCTCGTTGTCAAGTTGAATGTGTTCTAAGGACTCTTGCAGTGTCCTGAAATGTTCGTAAATAAACAAAATGGGGGTGTTCTGAGGACGCTGTCCGTATTGTTCATTGTGAAGTTGAAAGTGTTCTAAGAACTCTCGCGTTGTACTGAAATGTTCGTAAATAAACAAAATGGGGGTGTTCTGGGGACGCTGTCCGTATTGTTCGTTGTCAAGTTGAATGTGTTCTAAGGACTCTTGCGGTGTCCTGAAATGTTCGTAAATAAACAAAATGGTGGTGTTCGCAGGACGCTGTCCGTATTGTTCGTTGTCTAGTTGAATGTTTTCTAAGAACACTTGCGGTGTCCGGAAATGTTCGTAAATAAACAAAATGGGGGTGTTCTGAGGACGCTGTCCGTATTGTTCGTTGTCAAGTTGAAAGTGTTCTAAGAACTTTCGCGGTGTCCTGAAATGTATGTAAATAAAGAAAATGGGGGTGTTCTGTGTTCTAAGAACACTCGCGGTGTCCTGAAATGTTTGCAAATAAACAAAATGGGGGTGTTCTGAGGACGCTGTCCGTATTGTTCATTGTCAAGTTGAAAGTGTTCTAAGAACTCTCGCGGTGTGATGAAATGTTTGTAAATAAACAAAATGGGGGTGTTCTGAGGACGCTGTCCGTATTGTTCATTGTCAATTTGAAAGTGTTCCAAGAACTCTCGGGGTGTCCTGAAATGTTCGTAAATAAACAAAATGGGGGTGTCCTGAGGACGCTGTCCGTATTGTTCCTTGTCAAGTTGAAAGTGTTCTAAGAACTCTCGCGTCATCCTGAAATGTTCGTAGGGGGTGTCCTGAGGACGCTGTCTGTATTGTTCGATGGCAAGTTGAATGTGTTCTAAGAACACTCGCGGTGTCCTGAAATGTTCGTAAATAAACAAAATGGGGGTGTTCTGAGGACGCTGTCCGTATTGTTCGATGGCAAGTTGAAAGTGTTCTAAGAACTCTCGCGTTGTCCTGGAATGTTCGTAAATAAACAAAATGGGGGTGTCCTGAGGACGCTGTCCGTATTGTTCTCTGGCAAGTTGAATGTGTTCTAAGAACACTCGCGGTGTCCTGAAATGTTCGCAAATAAACAAAATGGGGGTGTTCTGAGAACGCTGTCCGTATTGTTCGTTGTCAAGTTGAATGTGTTCTAAGGACTCTTGCGTTGTCCTGAAATGTTCGTAAATAAACAAAATGGTGGTGTTCGCAGGATGCTGTCCGTATTGTTCGTTGTCTAGTTGAATGTTTTCTAAGAACACTTGCGGTGTCCGGAAATGTTCGTAAATAAACAAAATGGGGGTGTTCTGAGGACGCAGTCCTTATTGTTCGTTGTCAAGTTGAAAGTGTTCTAAGAACTTTCGCGGTGTCCTGAAATGTATGTAAATAAAGAAAATGGGGGTGTTCTGTGTTCTAAGAACACTCGCGGTGTCCTGAAATGTTTGCAAATAAACAAAATGGGGGTGTTCTGAGGACGCTGTCCGTATTGTTCATTGTCAAGTTGAAAGTGTTCTAAGAACTCTCGCGGTGTCCTGAAATGTTCGTAAATAAACAAAATGGGGGTGTTCTGAGGACGCTGTCCGTATTGTTTGTTGTCAAGTTGAATGTTGTCTAAGAACACTCGCGGTGCCCAGAAATGTTCGTAAATAAACAAAATGGGGGTGTTCTGAGGGCGCTGTCCGTATTGTTTGTTGTCAAGTTGAAAGTGTTCTATGAACTCTCACGTTGTCCTGAAATGTTCGTAGGGGGTGTCCTGAAGACGCTGTCCGTATTGTTCACTGGCAAGTTGAATGTGTTCTAAGAACTTCCGCGGTGTCCTGAAATGTTCGTAAATAAAGAAAATGGGGGTTTTCTGTGTTCTAAGAACACTCGCGGTGTCCTGAAATGTTCGTAAATAAACAAAATGGGGTGTCCTGAGGACGTTGTCCGTATTGTTCTCTGGCAAGTTGAATGTGTTCTAACAACACTCACGGTGTCCTGAAATGTTCGCAAATAAACAAAATGGGGGTGTTCTGAGGACGCTGTCCATATTGTTCGTTGTCAAGTTGAAAGTGTTCTAAGAACTCTCGCGGTGTCCTGAAATGTTCATAAATAAACAAAATGGGGTAGTGTTCTGAGGATGCTGTCCGTATTGTTCGTTGTCAAGTTGAATGTGTTCTAAGAACACTTGTGGTGTCCGGAAATGTTAGTAAATAAACAAAATGGGGGTGTTCTGAGGACGCTGTCCGTATTGTTCGTTGTCAAGTTGAAAGTGTTCTAAGAACTCTCGCGTTGTACTGAAATGTTCGTAAATAAAGAAAATGGGGGTGTTCAGAGGACGCTGTCCGTATTGTTCACTGGCAAGTTGAATGTGTTCTAAGAACTTTCGCGGTGTCCTAAAATGTTCGTAAATAAAGAAAATGGGGGTGTTCTGTGTTCTAAGAACACTCGCGGTGTACTGAAATGTTCGCAAATAAACAAAATGGGGGTGTTCTGAGGACGCTGTCCGTATTGTTCGTTGTCAAGTTGAAAGTGTTCTAAGAACTCTCGTGGTGTCCGGAAATGTTCGTAAATGAAAAAAATGGGCGTGTTCCGTGTTCTAAGAACACTCGCGGTGTCCTGAAATGTTCATAAATGAACAAAATGGAGGTGTTCTGAGGACACTGTCCGTATTGTTCGTTGTCAAGTTGAATGTGTTCTAAGAACACTTGCGGTGTCCGGAAATGTTCGGAAATAAACAAAATGGGGGTGTTCTGAGGACGCTGTCCGTATTGTTCGTTGTCAAGTTGAAAGTGTTCTAAGAACTCTCGCGGTGTCCTGAAATGTTCGTAAATAAAGAAAATGGGGGTGTTGTGAGGATGCTGTCCGTATTGTTCGTTGTCAAGTTGAAAGTGTTCTAAGAACTCTTGCGATGTCCTGAAATGTTCGTAAATAAAGAAAATGGGGGTGTTCTGTGTTCTCAGATCACTCGCGGTGTACTGAAATGTTCGCAAATAAACAAAATGGGGGTGTTCTGAGGACGCTGTCCGTATTGTTCGTTGTCAAGTTGAAAGTGTTCTAAGAACTCTCGTGGTGTCCTGAAATGGTCGTAAATGAACGAAATGGGGGTGTTCTGTGTTCTAAGAACACTCGCGGTGTCCTGAAATGTTCGTAAATAAACAAAATGGGGGTGTTCTGAGGACGCTGTCCGTATTGTTCGGTGGCAAGTTGAAAGTGTTCTAAGAACCCTCGCATTGTCCTGAAATGTTCGTAAATAAACAAAATGGGGTGTCCTGAGGACGTTGTCCGTATTGTTCTCTGGCAAGTTGAATGTGTTCTGACAACACTCACGGTGTCCTGAAATGTTCGCAAATAAACAAAATGGGGGTGTTCTGAGGACGCTGTCCATATTGTTCGTTGTCAAGTTGAAAGTGTTCTAAGAACTCTCGCGGTGTCCTGAAATGTTCTTAAATAAACGAAATGGGGGTGTTCTGTGTTCTAAGAACACTCGCGGTGTCCTGAAATGTTCGTAAATAAACAAAATGGGGGTGTTCTGAGGACGCTGTCCGTATTGTTCGGTGGCAAGTTGAAAGTGTTCTAAGAACCCTCGCATTGTCCTGAAATGTTCGTAAATAAACAAAATGGGGTGTCCTGAGGACGTTGTCCGTATTGTTCTCTGGCAAGTTGAATGTGTTCTGACAACACTCACGGTGTCCTGAAATGTTCGCAAATAAACAAAATGGGGGTGTTCTGAGGACGCTGTCCATATTGTTCGTTGTCAAGTTGAAAGTGTTCTAAGAACTCTCGCGGTGTCCTGAAATGTTCGTAAATAAACAAAATGGGGTAGTGTTCTGAGGATGCTGTCCGTATTGTTCGTTGTCAAGTTGAATGTGTTCTAAGAATTCTCTTGGTGTCCTGAAATGTTCGTAAATGAACGAAATGGGGGTGTTCTGTGTTCTAAGAACACTCGCGGTGTACTGAAATGTTCACAAATAAACAAAATGGGGGTGTTCTGAGGGCGCTGTCTGTATTGTTCGTTGACAAGTTGAAAGTGTTCTAAGAACTCTCGTGGTGTCCTGAAATGTTCGTAAATGAACGAAATGGGGGTGTTCTGTGTTCTAAGAACACTCGCGGTGTACTGAAATGTTCGCAAATAAACAAAATGGGGGTGTTCTGAGGACGCTGTCCATATTGTTCGTTGTCAAGTTGAAAGTGTTCTAAGAACTCTCGCGGTGTCCTGAAATGTTCGTAAATAAACAAAATGGGGTAGTGTTCTGAGGATGCTGTCCGTATTGTTCGTTGTCAAGTTGAATGTGTTCTAAGAACACTCGTGGTGTCCGGAAATGTTAGTAAATAAACAAAATGGGGGTGTTCTGAGGACGCTGTCCGTATTGTTCGTTGTCAAGTTGAAAGTGTTCTAAGAACTCTCGCGTTGTACTGAAATGTTCGTAAATAAAGAAAATGGGGGTGTTCTGAGAACGCTGTCCGTATTGTTCACTGGCAAGTTGAATGTGTTCTAAGAACTTTCGCGGTGTCCTAAAATGTTCATAAATAAAGAAAATGGGGGTGTTCTGTGTTCTAAGAACACTCGCGGTGCACTGAAATGTTCGCAAATAAACAAAATGGGGGTGTTCTGAGGACGCTGTCCGTATTGTTCGTTGTCAAGTTGAAAGTGTTCTAAGAACTCTCGTGGTGTCCGGAAATGTTCGTAAATGAACAAAATGGGCGTGTTCCGTGTTCTAAGAACACTCGCGATGTCCTGAAATGTTCATAAATAAACAAAATGGGGGTGTTCTGAGGACACTGTCCGTATTGTTCGTTGTCAAGTTGAATGTGTTCTAAGAACACTTGCGGTGTCCGGAAATGTTCGGAAATAAACAAAATGGGGGTTTTCTGAGCACGCTGTCCGTATTGTTCGTTGTCAAGTTGAAAGTGTTCTAAGAACTTTCGCGGTGTCCTGAAATATATGTAAATAAAGAAAATGGGGGTGTTCTGTGTTCTAAGAACACTCGCGGTGTCCTGAAATGTTCGCAAATAAACAAAATGGGGGTGTTCTGAGGACGCTGTCCGTATTGTTCGTTGTCAAGTTGAAAGTGTTCTAAGAACTCTCAGGGTGTCCTGAAATGTTCGTAAATAAACAAAATGGGGGTGTCCTGAGGACGCTGTCCGTATTGTTCGTTGTCAAGTTGAAAGTGTTCTAAGAACTCTCGCGTCGTCCTGAAATGTTCGTAGGGGGTGTCCTGAAGATGCTGTCTGTATTGTTCGATGGCAAGTTGAATGTGTTCTAAGAACACTCGCGGTGTCCTGAAATGTTCGTAAATAAACAAAATGGGGGTGTTCTGAGGACGCTGTCCATATTGTTCTCTACCAAGCTGAATGTGTTCTAAGAACACTCGCGGTGTCCTGAAATGTTCGCAAATAAACAAAATGGGGGTGTTCTGAGGACGCTGTCCGTATTGTTCGTTGTCAAGTTGAATGTGTTCTAAGGACTCTTGCGGTGTCCTGAAATGTTCGTAAATAAACAAAATGGGGGTGTTCTGAGGACGCTGTCCGTATTGTTCATTGTCAAGTTGAAAGTGTTCTAAGAACTCTCGAGGTGTCCTGAAATGTTCGTAAATAAACAAAATGGGGGTGTTCTGAGGACGCTGTCCGTATTGTTCGTTGTCAAGTTGAATGTTGCCTAAGAACACTCGCGGTGCCCGGAAATGTTCGTAAATAAACAAAATGGGGTGTTCTGAGGGCGCTGTCAGTATTGTTCGTTGTCAAGTTGAAAGTGTTCTAAGAACTCTCGCGTTGTCCTGAAATGTTCGTAGGGGGTGTCCTGAAGACGCTGTCCGTATTGTTCACTGGAAAGTTGAATGTGTTCTAAGAACTTCCGTGGTGTCCTGAAATGTTCGTAAATAAAGAAAATGGGGGTTTTCTGTGTTCTAAGAACACTCGCGGTGTCCTGAAATGTTCGCAAATAAACAAAATGGGGGTGTTCTGAGGACGCTGTCCGTATTGTTCGTTGTCAAGTTGAAAGTGTTCTAAGAACTCTCGCGGTGTCCTGAAATGTTCGTAAATAAACAAAATGGGGGTGTCCTGAAGACGCTGTCCGTATTGTTCGTTGTCAAGTTGAAAGTGTTCTAAGAACTCTCGCGTCATCCTGAAACGTTCGTAGGGGGTGTCCTGAAGACGCTGTCTGTATTGTTCGATGGCAAGTTGAATGTGTTCTAAGAACACTCGCGGTGTCCTGAAATGTTCGTAAATAAACAAAATGGGGGTGTTCTGAGGACGCTGTCCGTATTGTTCTCTGGCAAGCTGAATGTGTTCTAAGAACAATCGCGGTGTCCTGAAATGTTCGCAAATAAACAAAATGGTGGTGTTCGCAGGACGCTGTCCTTATTGTTCGTTGTCCAGTTGAATGTTTTCTAAGAACACTTGCGGTGTCCGGAAATGTTCGTAAATAAACAAAATGGGGGTGTTCTGAGGACGCTGTCCGTATTGTTCGTTGTCAAGTTGAAAGTGTTCTAAGAACTTTCGCGGTGTCCTGAAATGTATGTAAATAAAGAAAATGGGGGTGTTCTGTGTTCTAAGAACACTCGCGGTGTCCTGAAATGTTCGCAAATAAACAAAATGGGGGTGTTCTGAGGACGCTGTCCGTATTGTTCGTTGTCAAGTTGAAAGTGTTCTAAGAACTCTCAGGGTGTCCTGAAATGTTCGTAAATAAACAAAATGGGGGTGTCCCGAGGACGCTGTCCGTATTGTTCGTTGTCAAGTTGAAAGTGTTCTAAGAACTCTAGCGTCGTCCTGAAATGTTCGTAGGGGGTGTCCTGAAGACGCTGTCTGTATTGTTCGATGGCAAGTTGAATGTGTTCTAAGAACACTCGCGGTGTCCTGAAATGTTCGTAAATAAACAAAATGGGGGTGTTCTGAGGACGCTGTCCGTATTGTTCTCTACCAAGCTGAATGTGTTCTAAGAACACTCGCGGTGTCCTGAAATGTTCGCAAATAAACAAAATGGGGGTGTTCTGAGGACGCTGTCCGTATTGCTCGTTGTCAAGTTGAATGTGTTCTAAGGACTCTTGCAGTGTCCTGAAATGTTCGTAAATAAACAAAATGGGGGTGTTCTGAGGACGCTGTCCGTATTGTTCATTGTGAAGTTGAAAGTGTTCTAAGAACTCTCGCGTTGTACTGAAATGTTCGTAAATAAACAAAATGGGGGTGTTCTGGGGACGCTGTCCGTATTGTTCGTTGTCAAGTTGAATGTGTTCTAAGGACTCTTGCGGTGTCCTGAAATGTTCGTAAATAAACAAAATGGTGGTGTTCGCAGGACGCTGTCCGTATTGTTCGTTGTCTAGTTGAATGTTTTCTAAGAACACTTGCGGTGTCCGGAAATGTTCGTAAATAAACAAAATGGGGGTGTTCTGAGGACGCTGTCCGTATTGTTCGTTGTCAAGTTGAAAGTGTTCTAAGAACTTTCGCGGTGTCCTGAAATGTATGTAAATAAAGAAAATGGGGGTGTTCTGTGTTCTAAGAACACTCGCGGTGTCCTGAAATGTTTGCAAATAAACAAAATGGGGGTGTTCTGAGGACGCTGTCCGTATTGTTCATTGTCAAGTTGAAAGTGTTCTAAGAACTCACGCGGTGTGATGAAATGTTTGTAAATAAACAAAATGGGGGTGTTCTGAGGACGCTGTCCGTATTGTTCATTGTCAATTTGAAAGTGTTCCAAGAACTCTCGGGGTGTCCTGAAATGTTCGTAAATAAACAAAATGGGGGTGTCCTGAGGACGCTGTCCGTATTGTTCCTTGTCAAGTTGAAAGTGTTCTAAGAACTCTCGCGTCATCCTGAAATGTTCGTAGGGGGTGTCCTGAGGACGCTGTCTGTATTGTTCGATGGCAAGTTGAATGTGTTCTAAGAACACTCGCGGTGTCCTGAAATGTTCGTAAATAAACAAAATGGGGGTGTTCTGAGGACGCTGTCCGTATTGTTCGATGGCAAGTTGAAAGTGTTCTAAGAACTCTCGCGTTGTCCTGGAATGTTCGTAAATAAACAAAATGGGGGTGTCCTGAGGACGCTGTCCGTATTGTTCTCTGGCAAGTTGAATGTGTTCTAAGAACACTCGCGGTGTCCTGAAATGTTCGCAAATAAACAAAATGGGGGTGTTCTGAGAACGCTGTCCGTATTGTTCGTTGTCAAGTTGAATGTGTTCTAAGGACTCTTGCGTTGTCCTGAAATGTTCGTAAATAAACAAAATGGTGGTGTTCGCAGGATGCTGTCCGTATTGTTCGTTGTCTAGTTGAATGTTTTCTAAGAACACTTGCGGTGTCCGGAAATGTTCGTAAATAAACAAAATGGGGGTGTTCTGAGGACGCAGTCCTTATTGTTCGTTGTCAAGTTGAAAGTGTTCTAAGAACTTTCGCGGTGTCCTGAAATGTATGTAAATAAAGAAAATGGGGGTGTTCTGTGTTCTAAGAACACTCGCGGTGTCCTGAAATGTTTGCAAATAAACAAAATGGGGGTGTTCTGAGGACGCTGTCCGTATTGTTCATTGTCAAGTTGAAAGTGTTCTAAGAACTCTCGCGGTGTCCTGAAATGTTCGTAAATAAACAAAATGGGGGTGTTCTGAGGACGCTGTCCGTATTGTTTGTTGTCAAGTTGAATGTTGTCTAAGAACACTCGCGGTGCCCAGAAATGTTCGTAAATAAACAAAATGGGGGTGTTCTGAGGGCGCTGTCCGTATTGTTTGTTGTCAAGTTGAAAGTGTTCTATGAACTCTCACGTTGTCCTGAAATGTTCGTAGGGGGTGTCCTGAAGACGCTGTCCGTATTGTTCACTGGCAAGTTGAATGTGTTCTAAGAACTTCCGCGGTGTCCTGAAATGTTCGTAAATAAAGAAAATGGGGGTTTTCTGTGTTCTAAGAACACTCGCGGTGTCCTGAAATGTTCGTAAATAAACAAAATGGGGTGTCCTGAGGACGTTGTCCGTATTGTTCTCTGGCAAGTTGAATGTGTTCTAACAACACTCACGGTGTCCTGAAATGTTCGCAAATAAACAAAATGGGGGTGTTCTGAGGACGCTGTCCATATTGTTCGTTGTCAAGTTGAAAGTGTTCTAAGAACTCTCGCGGTGTCCTGAAATGTTCATAAATAAACAAAATGGGGTAGTGTTCTGAGGATGCTGTCCGTATTGTTCGTTGTCAAGTTGAATGTGTTCTAAGAACACTTGTGGTGTCCGGAAATGTTAGTAAATAAACAAAATGGGGGTGTTCTGAGGACGCTGTCCGTATTGTTCGTTGTCAAGTTGAAAGTGTTCTAAGAACTCTCGCGTTGTACTGAAATGTTCGTAAATAAAGAAAATGGGGGTGTTCAGAGGACGCTGTCCGTATTGTTCACTGGCAAGTTGAATGTGTTCTAAGAACTTTCGCGGTGTCCTAAAATGTTCGTAAATAAAGAAAATGGGGGTGTTCTGTGTTCTAAGAACACTCGCGGTGTACTGAAATGTTCGCAAATAAACAAAATGGGGGTGTTCTGAGGACGCTGTCCGTATTGTTCGTTGTCAAGTTGAAAGTGTTCTAAGAACTCTCGTGGTGTCCGGAAATGTTCGTAAATGAAAAAAATGGGCGTGTTCCGTGTTCTAAGAACACTCGCGGTGTCCTGAAATGTTCATAAATGAACAAAATGGAGGTGTTCTGAGGACACTGTCCGTATTGTTCGTTGTCAAGTTGAATGTGTTCTAAGAACACTTGCGGTGTCCGGAAATGTTCGGAAATAAACAAAATGGGGGTGTTCTGAGGACGCTGTCCGTATTGTTCGTTGTCAAGTTGAAAGTGTTCTAAGAACTCTCGCGGTGTCCTGAAATGTTCGTAAATAAAGAAAATGGGGGTGTTGTGAGGATGCTGTCCGTATTGTTCGTTGTCAAGTTGAAAGTGTTCTAAGAACTCTTGCGATGTCCTGAAATGTTCGTAAATAAAGAAAATGGGGGTGTTCTGTGTTCTCAGATCACTCGCGGTGTACTGAAATGTTCGCAAATAAACAAAATGGGGGTGTTCTGAGGACGCTGTCCGTATTGTTCGTTGTCAAGTTGAAAGTGTTCTAAGAACTCTCGTGGTGTCCTGAAATGGTCGTAAATGAACGAAATGGGGGTGTTCTGTGTTCTAAGAACACTCGCGGTGTCCTGAAATGTTCGTAAATAAACAAAATGGGGGTGTTCTGAGGACGCTGTCCGTATTGTTCGGTGGCAAGTTGAAAGTGTTCTAAGAACCCTCGCATTGTCCTGAAATGTTCGTAAATAAACAAAATGGGGTGTCCTGAGGACGTTGTCCGTATTGTTCTCTGGCAAGTTGAATGTGTTCTGACAACACTCACGGTGTCCTGAAATGTTCGCAAATAAACAAAATGGGGGTGTTCTGAGGACGCTGTCCATATTGTTCGTTGTCAAGTTGAAAGTGTTCTAAGAACTCTCGCGGTGTCCTGAAATGTTCTTAAATAAACGAAATGGGGGTGTTCTGTGTTCTAAGAACACTCGCGGTGTCCTGAAATGTTCGTAAATAAACAAAATGGGGGTGTTCTGAGGACGCTGTCCGTATTGTTCGGTGGCAAGTTGAAAGTGTTCTAAGAACCCTCGCATTGTCCTGAAATGTTCGTAAATAAACAAAATGGGGTGTCCTGAGGACGTTGTCCGTATTGTTCTCTGGCAAGTTGAATGTGTTCTGACAACACTCACGGTGTCCTGAAATGTTCGCAAATAAACAAAATGGGGGTGTTCTGAGGACGCTGTCCATATTGTTCGTTGTCAAGTTGAAAGTGTTCTAAGAACTCTCGCGGTGTCCTGAAATGTTCGTAAATAAACAAAATGGGGTAGTGTTCTGAGGATGCTGTCCGTATTGTTCGTTGTCAAGTTGAATGTTTTCTAAGAATTCTCTTGGTGTCCTGAAATGTTCGTAAATGAACGAAATGGGGGTGTTCTGTGTTCTAAGAACACTCGCGGTGTACTGAAATGTTCACAAATAAACAAAATGGGGGTGTTCTGAGGGCGCTGTCTGTATTGTTCGTTGACAAGTTGAAAGTGTTCTAAGAACTCTCGTGGTGTCCTGAAATGTTCGTAAATGAACGAAATGGGGGTGTTCTGTGTTCTAAGAACACTCGCGGTGTACTGAAATGTTCGCAAATAAACAAAATGGGGGTGTTCTGAGGACGCTGTCCATATTGTTCGTTGTCAAGTTGAAAGTGTTCTAAGAACTCTCGCGGTGTCCTGAAATGTTCGTAAATAAACAAAATGGGGTAGTGTTCTGAGGATGCTGTCCGTATTGTTCGTTGTCAAGTTGAATGTGTTCTAAGAACACTCGTGGTGTCCGGAAATGTTAGTAAATAAACAAAATGGGGGTGTTCTGAGGACGCTGTCCGTATTGTTCGTTGTCAAGTTGAAAGTGTTCTAAGAACTCTCGCGTTGTACTGAAATGTTCGTAAATAAAGAAAATGGGGGTGTTCTGAGAACGCTGTCCGTATTGTTCACTGGCAAGTTGAATGTGTTCTAAGAACTTTCGCGGTGTCCTAAAATGTTCATAAATAAAGAAAATGGGGGTGTTCTGTGTTCTAAGAACACTCGCGGTGCACTGAAATGTTCGCAAATAAACAAAATGGGGGTGTTCTGAGGACGCTGTCCGTATTGTTCTTTGTCAAGTTGAAAGTGTTCTAAGAACTCTCGTGGTGTCCGGAAATGTTCGTAAATGAACAAAATGGGCGTGTTCCGTGTTCTAAGAACACTCGCGATGTCCTGAAATGTTCATAAATAAACAAAATGGGGGTGTTCTGAGGACACTGTCCGTATTGTTCGTTGTCAAGTTGAATGTGTTCTAAGAACACTTGCGGTGTCCGGAAATGTTCGGAAATAAACAAAATGGGGGTGCTCTGAGGACGCTGTTCGTATTGTTCGTTGTCAAGTTGAAAGTGTTCTAAGAACTCTCGCGGTGTCCTGAAATGTTCGTAAATAAAGAAAATGGGGGTGTTCTGAGGACGCTTTCCGTATTGTTCGTTGTCAAGTTGAAAGTGTTCTAAGAACTCTTGCGGTGTCCTCAAATGTTCGAAAATAAAGAAAATGGGGGAGTTCTGAGGATGCTGTCCGTATTGTTCGTTGTCAAGTTGAAAGTGTTCTAAGAACTCGTTGCGATGTCCTGAAATGTTCGTAAATAAAGAAAATGGGGGTGTTCTGTGTTCTCAGAACACTCGCGGTGTACTGAAATGTTCGCAAATAAACAAAATGGGGGTGTTCTGAGGACGCTGTCCGTATTGTTCATTGTCAAGTTGAAAGTGTTCTAAGAACTCTCGTGGTGTCCTGAAATGTTCGTAAATGAACGAAATGGGGGTGTTCTGTGTTCTAAGAACACTCACAGTGTCCTGAAATATTCGTAAATAAACAAAATGGGGTGTTCTGAGGACGCTGTCTGTATTGTTCGTTGTCAAGTTGAATGTGTTCTAAGAACACTTGCAGGGTCCGGAAATGTTCGTAAATAAACAAAATGGGGGTGTTCTGAGGACGCTGTCCGTATTGTTCGTTGTCAAGTTGAATGTTGTCTAAGAACACTCGCGTTGTCCTGAAATGTTCGTAGGGGGTGTCCTGAAGACGCTGTCCGTATTGTTCACTGGCAAGTTGAATGTGTTCTAAGAACTTCCGCGGTGTCCTGAAATGTTCGTGAATAAACAAAATGGGGGTGTTCTGAGGACGCTGTCCATATTGTTCGTTGTCAAGTTGAAAGTGTTCTAAGAACTCTTGCGGTGTCCTGAAATGTTCGTAAATAAACAAAATGGGGTAGTGTTCTGAGGATGCTGTCCGTATTGTTCACTGGCAAGTTGAATGTGTTCTAAGAACTTTCGCGATGTCCTAAAATGTTCGTAAATAAACAAAATGGGGGTGTTCTGAGGACGCTGTCCGTATTGTTTGTTGTCAAGTTCAAAGTGTTCTAAGAACTCTCGCGTTGTCCTGAAATGTTCGTAAATAAAGAAAATGGGGGTGTTCTGAGGACGCTGTCCGTATTGTTCACTGGCAAGTTGAATGTGTTCTAAGAACTTTCGCGATGTCCTAAAATGTTCGTAAATAAAGAAAATGGGGGTGTTCTGTGTTCTAAGAACACTCGCGGTGTACTGAAATGTTCGCAAATAAACAAAATGGGGGTGTTCTGAGGACGCTGTCCGTATTGTTCGTTGTCAAGTTGAAAGTGTTCTAAGAACTCTCGTGGTGTCCGGAAATGTTCGTAAATGAACAAAATGGGCGTGTTCCGTGTTCTAAGAACACTCGCGGTGTCCTGAAACGTTCGTCAATAAACAAAATGGGGGTGTTCTGAGGACACTGTCCGTATTGTTCGTTGTCAAGTTGAATGTGTTCTAAGAACACTTGCGGTGTCCGGAAATGTTCGTAAATAAAGAAAATGGGGGTGTTCTGAGGACGCTGTCCGTATTGTTCGTTGTCAAGTTGAAAGTGTTCTAAGAACTCTTGCAGTGTCCTGAAATGTTCGTAAATAAAGAAAATGGGGGTGTTCTGAGGATGCTGTCCGTATTGTTCGTTGTCAAGTTGAAAGTGTTCTAAGAACTCTTGCGATGTCCTGAAATGTTCGTAAATAAAGAAAATGGGGGTGTTCTGTGTTCTCAGAACACTCGCGGTGTACTGAAATGTTCGCAAATAAACAAAATGGGGGTGTTCTGAGCACGCTGTCCGTATTGTTCGTTGTCAAGTTGAAAGTGTTCTAAGAACTCTCGTGGTGTCCTGAAATGTTCGTAAATGAACGAAATGGGGGTGTTCTGTCTTCTAAGAACACTCGCGGTGTCCTGAAATGTTCGTAAATAAACAAAATGGGGGTGTTCTGAGGACGCTGTCTGTATTATTCGTTGTCAAGTTGAATGTGTTCTAAGAACACTTGCGGTGTCTGGAAATGTTCGTAAATAAACAAGATCGGGGTGTTCTGAGGACGCTGTCCGTATTGTTCGTTGTCAAGTTGAAAGTGTTCTAAGAACTCTCGCGTCGTCCTGAAATGTTCGTAGGGGGTGTCCTGAAGACGCTGTCTGTATTGTTCGATGGCAAGTTGAATGTGATATAAGAACACTCGCGGTGTCCTGAAATGTTCGTAAATAAACAAAATGGGGGTGTTCTGAGGACGCTGTCCGTATTGTTCGATGGCAAGTTGAAAGTGTTTTAAGAACTCTCGCGTTGTCCTGAAATGTTCGTAAATAAACAAAATGGGGGTGTCCTGAGGACGCTGTCCGTATTGTTCTCTGGCAAGTTGAATGTGTTCTAAGAACACTCGCGGTGTCCTGAAATGTTCGCAAATAAACAAAATGGGGGTGTTCTGAGGACGCTGTCCGTATTGTTCATTGTCAAGTTGAATGTGTTCTAAGGACTCTTGCGGTGTCCTGAAATGTTCGTAAATAAACAAAATGGTGGTGAACGCAGGACGCTCTCCGTATTGTTCGTTGTCTAGTTGAAAGTGTTCTAAGAACTTTTGCGGTGTCCTGAAATGTATGTAAATAAAGAAAATGGGGGTGAAGTGGGAGAATGGAAAACCAGACTCCCGTCCTTCACCTCTCGCGCTTGGCCTAGAGGGTCGCGGCCCAGACACCCGCCACGAGAAGAGTTTGCCCATTTACCAGATGACCAAATACCCTGGTACAGAAACATACGGATGTGTCCATCTGCCTGCCCAACAGCCCGCACTGGCCATGCCGACACCTGCGGCACGGACCAACTAGACTGAAATCTACACATCGTTAGAGATGCCATGACGACCTAGATAACGGGAAGCACCGCTGAACTATTATACACGCTAAACATTTCCACACCAATCTACACGAAGAACATACTCAGTGCTCTGACGTAGGCGACAGGCTTATTCACGGACGTGCATCTTTATTATTTTTACATAGGCTTTCAGAATGCAGAAACGCAAGACGCACCATGAGCTCATTTATAACGCTTGCTCACGCTTCTCTTGAAACCCGTTACCATCATGAGAGATATAATGGAAACACGATACTGGCCATGAAACTGTATGCCACTATAACCTAAAGCATCCATGCACTAAATGGATTACTCGTGCACCAGGCCCAAGTAGGCCTCAAGCAAGAGTTCCCGTGGACATTAACAAAGCAAAAGTCAGGTTGCTGAGCCTGCAGAAAGAACCCAGTGGAGCAACTAGCCAAGGTCGTACTGTTGCAAACCCACAGTCAAGAAACAAATCTTCAAAGGCACGATGTTGCAACCTCGCACTCCACGTACCAATGTTAAAATCATATCTGCAAATTAAACCAGACATACAGTGGAAAAACAATATTAATTGTGCAGAATTATGCCTCAAACACGGTCCCTCCCCACGTGACCAAGCCGAACCTGACGAGATGCCAAAACCCAGGAGAGAAAAGGCGTCTGGGTACCTCGCTACGAGACGCAGGCCGACACACTTGAAAGGCTCAATGGACACCTGCTACAGTGGGAACGGTCAGTCTCCCACCTATGAATAAATCCTCACATTGCCTGCACGTACCCATACTGAAACACTGTTGCAACCACAGGTGCACCGTGTGCTGGGAACAACGGTGGTCCCAGGCTGGGGAGCTCACGGATGCACCAATCAGAACATGAGGTTCTTATCTCAGACGTCAGTAACGTTAGCCAATCCTCAGGGGTCTTCATGTAACAATTCTTATGTATCTAATTGTAGGGACAACCCAGATATACCACCTGACTACACCTTAACCACTAATATCATTCTCTATAGGCGTACTATACTAACCCCACCACTCGAGCAACCAATCAAGAGTGGCGATAGGTTCTTTTGGTAACTTTTTGGAATGACGCAAGTAGCGCGTCATAATGTAGTAAAAAGGGCCTGCGAGCCCCACTATTGTGTGTGTGTCAGGACGAACGCGTACGCTCCTTGACCCATCCCTGCCGTTTGCATAATAAACGACAGAAGTTGCCTTGCTCCTTGTGTGTGCCTCATACTCTGTCTCGATCCGAGATATACACGGGAGGAGTTGGGGCCTCCCTGCCCGGAGGTCTGCGGACGGCCCGGCCGACCCCGGCAGAATTCCCCCCCGACAAGTTGGAGGCACTGCTGAGATCTGTTTAAGATCGACTTTTATTTTTTATTTTTCCAGGCACTCCCGTTGCGGGGAGGCCCGGCGGCGCGGCCCCCTCTGCCGTTGCCCCCTTCTGAGGACTACAGGACCATCGCGGAGCTGCGAGAGGACCGGACAGCGCAATCCGGATATTGGCCCTCGGGAGCCGGTTGAGAAGTATCCCGCCCGCGGTCGGCGAGTGTCCAGACGTGGTCCAGACGAGGGGAGGTGGCGAGCCGCTTGGAGGGGTGCACGCAGTCGAGCGGCCCTGCATCGAGGGAACTTGGTGAGCATGACACGCACAACAAGCAATGCGAAATTGTGAGGGAGGGGGCGGAAGTAAATAAGGGAGGAGGGAGGTATTGTAAAAAGGTGGGGTGAAGGTTTAATTGAGTGATGATAATGGAATGAATGGTAGTGAATTAAGTGCGAGAGAAGGCGGCTAACGTTACGCGAAAGAGGGGGGCAGGGCACGAGAACAACACGTGCAGACGCTCGCAACAAAAAGCTAACGTTACGCGAAAGAGGGGGGCGGGGCACGAAAACATCACGTGCAGCCGCTCGAAAGACACTGATTGGCCTAAATCGCGACTACGTGTGAGGGTGGGTGTGTGTGGTTTCCTACGATTTGACATTTATCATTCAATGAGTAGATGAGGTTCCCTATTGTTCGAGCAAGAAACTCGATAGGTAGATGAGGTTCCCTATTGTTCGAGCAAGAAACTCGATAGGTAGATGACGTTTCCCTGTGGGCGGTGGCTAGTTACGTAGTTGCCCAAAACGGAAGATAATTGGCTGGTTAAGCCCTCCTGTTGAGGGGCGTATCACACGCGAGGCGACGCAGCGTGCGCAGTCCGGTTATAGTATTGATGAGATTACCTTGTTCCAGGAGAGACAGGAAGACAGCTGTAGGGTTAGCGGGGTAGATTGCAAGTGTATTTTGAATTTAAAGAACATAACACGAATATACCAGTAGTTCGAAGAAATAGGTGACGTCACCAGTAGGGATTTAGTAAGATATCGTGAACACAAGAAGCTTTGGGTTTGACATTGGTGGGGAAGAGAAACATGATAAAGGAGCGGACACGGAGATAAACGATAAACGAGTGGATCAAAGAGGAGAAGGGGAAGGGGGCGTGGCTGCGCACGGAGAACGCCGGCCACGGCAAGTGTAAAGGTGGGAGGAGAACGGGGAAAAAGGACGACTGTGTAAGATCGTCGTAAGGGGTACGCAGCTGCAGGGGGCTGCGTGCGCTTCGGCCGCAGGGGGCCGTAGGGGAAGGAATATAATATAACATCATAAATATATTTGTTTTATAATTTTTTTTTGGGATTATTATCATTGCATAATTTGTCAAAGGATTGTCGTAAGTCCCCACACTTGCGGGGCAAGGTAAGCAATAAAAGGTTGTATGTTGCAAACTGGTAGCAAGGGGAAGGGTAAGAAAGGGTGCGCTAGTATGTCATACGGGAGAGGGTTGGGAGGGTGGGGGAATACCCTCACTACCCCACTACAACATATATGCACCACACTGCCACCACATAGGGAGAAGTTAATTAAGTACAGCATAGAGTGGACCCAGGGGACGGACAACAAAATGTTGACACCATGGCCGCCTAATGGTAGCTTTGACCCATATGCCCAACATTCACTATTAAACCATCTGCACAATACATACAAGGGGAAGAAGTTGGCAAACCATGTGGAGGTGTTTAACTTATGGAGGATGTTCCAGGGGTCTAGACCAGGACCAAATGGAATGTTCACTATGGGGGAAACACCGGAAGAAAAGGAGATTAAGAAAGAAGGAACGGATGGGGAAAAGGAGAGTGAAGGAACAAAGAATATGGGGAATGAAAAATTGGGTGGAGGAAAGGTTGATAAATTAGCTGACATAAAACAGGAACCGAGCAATGAGATACCCTTAACACCGGGAGTGAAAACAGAGGGGGGAGGGTTGTACCCTTTAAGAGAATTAGGAGAAATAAAAGGACAGTTAAGGGCGGCTGAAGGATACTCAAACCCGGCATACAGCCCTCCACCATATGTGGCTCATGGAAAGATACCAATGGGGGACGGGAGGAGAGAAGAGCAGACTGTAGAGATAGGAAACGATGAGTGGGTAGCTGCACAGATATTGTTGAAATTACGAGGATCACTAACTGGAGAGGAAAGGGAGGCGGTAAAGAGAACAAACGAGGATAGTGAAAGAGAGAGTGAAATGAGGGGAGAGGAGCTGCTACGGCAGAAGGAAGAGATTTTGGAGGAAAGATTAGCTAAACTAAGGGATGAGCAGAATGAACTGATAAAACAACTTGAGGGGGAGGAAAGAGAGAGAGTGAGGAAAAGGAAAGAAGATAAGGACGAATTGGAAAAATTAAGGGAGCAAAGTGAGGAGAGAAAGAGGGAAGCTGTAAGGGTAAAAGCAGCAGCAGAAAGGGTATCAAGAGTAGTGATGAGGGAGAAGAAGAAGGAAGAAGAAGAAAATGAAAAGGAAATGGAAATATGGAGGAGGAGGATAATATCAGAGACAGCTAAAAAATATGAAGAGGGGAAGGTAATAGAGAGTATAGTAGAAAGAGAAAGGGTGAAATGGGAAAGGAGGAGAGAGGATGAAAGGATATTGGAACAGATGAGCAACGAAGTAATGGAGGAATTAAAAAGGAAAAGAGAGGAAAATAGTAGGGAGATGGAGGAGAGGAGTGAAGGGGAGAGAGAGGAGAGTAAGAGGGAGAGTGAAAGATGGGGAGAAGTATATAAAAATAGAGAGGTAGCAACAACGTCAGCACTAAGGGGAACAGGTGGTAACAACGGAAAGGAAGAGGGAGACCTAATAGACTTAAAAACTGTAACAATAAAAGGAAAAAAGGCAGAGTGGGGGGCGCAATTTATGAATGATTTTTGTAGTGAGGATGGAAGGAAGAGTGAAAGGGAAAGCTTAGATAAGCTATACCTCACTAGAACAAACATAGATTCGCCATGGGTGAGTAGAAGATGGGAGGAGCTGGAGAGAAGTAAGGAGGAAGTGAAAAGAATGGGAGAAACACAAACTAACGAACACACGCCACCGACGCTCACCAACCAACACACGCCACCCACATCACCATCACGCTCTCTAACGCCACACCCCACATGTTCAACAACTGCACGCTCTCTGCACAGAATAAAGCTCGCACCCTTCATGGACGAAGTTACACCTTATGCATGTCGGCTTAGGGACCTCCCTAGTCGCAGGCAAGACAGGCAAACAGACGTGCCAATATTGAACACAGGAAAGGATGAAAAAAGGGGAAAGGAAGAAGAGGGAGGTAGGAGAAGAGGTAGTAAGGAAGGATTTGAAGTAGTAAAAGGAATGGGGGAAGAGGAGGGGTGTGAAGAGTTAACATCATGGAGCATAAAGGATGACACAAGACAGAATGTAATGCCACTGCTGGAGAGAGGAGGGGTTAGACCACAATATGTACCTTGGAAACATACGGATAAGGAAAACATAAAATGTAGGCTCCCATCATTAAGTGGAGGTGCGGGTAAATGGATATATGAAATGGAAAAACACACCGCAGGACAGAAACTAGCAGTGGGAGATGTTAAGGGCCTGTTAATATCAATATTAGGGGATAGAGCGGATGACATTTGGAAAAGAGCGGGATTCCATGGGGTAACAATAACAAACACATCGCATGATGGGGCACCATTTGCAAACTGCAGACATGCGCTATGGCAGGCACTAAGAGTGCAGTACCCAGACACATCAGACATAGGAGCCATTACTTCCCGTAAGATGGGTGAGAACGAGGATCCTGTTGATTATATCCAGGATATTCAAGAGAAGTGGCGCATGGAAACTAGAGAACAATGGGACAAAACACCAGCCATATTTTATCATATACTAGTACAAGGGCTCCCAGAAGGAGTTCAGAGACAATTAAAGAAAGTAGTGGGGATGGAAGCAAAACCATGGCCGGAAATACAACTGACTATAGTACATCACTGTAGAACATGGCAAGGAAAAATGAAACAAAAGGAAGAGGACAGGAAAACAGAAGAGGCCAAATTAGTACAGAAAAAACTTACTAAATATACCATGGAAGGGGCACTAATAACTGCGCCAACACCAATGGCCCAAAGCCCAACGCAAGTAGTGGCTGCACAAAATCCAGCTCAAATAGCGCCTCCACAAGAGGTAATAGAGCAAGTGCTGCCTCTGCAATCACACGCACAGAACATGGGAGGAGGGTACCCAATGCAAGGAGCTGGGTATTATAATTATAATAGAGGGAGAGGAGGGTTTATGAGGGGAAGAGGATACGGATATAATACCCAACAACAGGCTGGGGGACTCAGAAATAATTACCAGACAGGGCAACCAGTATACCAGGACAACACAGGGAACTTCCCATGGCAAAACAGGGAACCACCCGTGTGTTGGAGCTGCGGACTATTAGGACACATGTCACGTACATGCAGGGTCAGGCCAGGAACACCAGCATGGAACGAACAAGCACAACATAGGACATCACAAGAACAGCAGGGCATACAACCACAGCAGATGTCACCACAAGGGAGTGACCAACACTATTCCCTACCACAACAACAAATAAAACAATACCTGCCACAAGTAACTGGTGCAGCGTTAATACAACCACCACCACAACCTGAACGAACGCAATTGGGTGGGGTGACGGTGTTGGGGCACAACCCTTACACAGGGAATGGCCAGTCATTGTACCCCCAATAGGACAGCCCACAGACGGCCTTGGTGTGTCCCATCCTGTCAGTAACACCTAATAGTGCGGAGGAGCCACGCATAGAGGTAACGATAGGTGACAAAAAATTATCATTCCTTGTTGACACCGGGGCAACCCGGTCTTGCATAAGGGAAGGTAAGTTTAAGATGTCAGGCGAAGCCATGAACACACAAGGGTTTTCTGGGGCTAAAGGGTTGGTTCCATTTACTGATAACGTTCCGCTATCTATTGGAGATTACGATCTGTCAGTACCACTTTTGTATTATAGTGCCTCACCAGTAAACATACTGGGGAGGGACATAATGAACAGATTAAATATGACGATCTCCTTTACAGAGGATGGCATAATTTGCTCTACTCCAGGGATTAACATGCTTGCAGCACGACAGATTTTGCAAGCATACTGTGGACAGATAGCGATCAGGGCGGAGCCGGTAGACGGCGAGCTATTCCAGTACGGAACAGACATGGCATTTGCATGGATGCCAGGGATAGGAGGGAAAATATGGAGGAGACCAGCAGCCTATCTATTCCGACCAGAAACACCAGCTAATGAACTGGAAGGGAAGGTCATTGCAGTGGACATTGAGAGCATTATTGCAACAGCTGATTATGTTGCTGTGCACGCCCAAGATAAAGAAGGGAGAGCATGGAGGGCGGTGATAGCACTAGCAGAAGGATGTAGGCTGACCCAGGTGTCAGATGAAGAGTTGTTTTCAGAAGAAAAGGAGGAAAATGAAATGGTGTTCATGATGAGTGTAGAAATGTGGCTAACAGTGGCTCACAAACAAGTGGCACAGAAAATTGCAATGGCACTTGAGGCACCCGCTGGCACACCAGTCCCATTTTTTAAAGAAGATATGTCAAAGGTGCCAAAATCATTATGGACTATTAGCCCTTATGATGTAGGATGCATTAAAAGCATAGGGGGTGTAAGGATAAAATTAAAAAAGGGTGCCATACTACCAAGAGTGAAACAATACCCATTGTCAAGAGAGGCAGATGAGGGCATATACGAAACCATAACAGCCCTTATAAACAATGGCATATTGGTCCCCTCAGAATCCCCATGCAACACAGCTGTGTACCCGGTGCGCAAGGCTAAAGGAGGGTCTTGGCGGTTCATACAGGACCTCAGACCGTTGAATAACATAGTAGAAGCAGAGTATCCAGTAACAGCAAACCCGGCCACAATTTTGTGTGGCATTCCAGCAGAAGCATCACGGTTTACAGTGATTGACCTTAAAAATGCTTTTTTCTCAATACCATTACACCCAGACTCACAAGACTTGACAAGCTTCACTTACCGAAATAGGAAGTGGAAACATACCAGATTACCACAGGGATATTGTGAATCACCTTCAATTTTCAATAGGGTAATACAGATGGATTTGGGTAACGTTGAGTTGGAAAGCACAGTGTTACAGTATGTGGATGACATAATAATTTGCAGTACAAATGAAGATAAATGTAGAGAGGACTCATTAAAAATGTTGACGATATTGGCTGAAAAGGGGTACAAGGTAGACATGGAAAAGATACAATACTGTCAGGAACAGGTACTTTACATTGGCCAACTGATATCACAATATGGAAGAAGAATTGCACCACAAAGAGCACAGGCAATATCAGGCACTCCCGTGCCACAGACTGTAAGAGAACTGCAGCAATTTCTGGGACTGTGCAACTACTGTAGAGCATGGGTATTTGATTACAGCTCTTACATAGGACCCCTGCTTGAGGGTTTGAAGGAAGCAAATAAAGGGGAGAAAAAGTTGGGATGGACTATGGAAATGAAGGAGGCATTTGATGAATTAAAAGAAGCAATATCAACTGCTCCAGTACTAGCATCCCCAGACTATGAGCGACGATTTTTTATATTTTCACATTGCGACTCAGCAGTAATGAAAGCAGTATTGGCCCAAAAGACTAGCATGGGCTATAAACCAGTAGCATTTTACAGCGGTCACTTAGATCCAATAATGTTAGGACAATTCTCTTGCGAACAAGGTCTTGCTGCAGCTGCATTTGCAGTAGAAAAAGCATCATCAATAACTATGGGGTGTCCAACTACACTATTTGTAGAACATGCACTATTTGCGATATTGAATAAACCTAAGTCCACACTGACGACACAGAGGGCAACAGGTTATGAGATTATTTTGTCCAAAGCTGAACTGGCAATTGTTAGATGTAGCACGGTTAACCCTGCAAGGTTCCTAGCAGAAGTAATTGAAGAGGGAGATTACGCCCACGACTGCACCCAAGTAACTGAGATGTACTCATGTACTAGGAAAGTTGAAGAAAACGCACTAGAGGGAGGTGAGCTTTTGTTTATTGATGGGTCATCAACTATTGATCAAGGAGACGGGATAAGGAGGACTGGGGCAGCAGTAGTACAAATGATGGAAGCGCCAGTGTGTGTGGCTATTAAGTGTGTACAATTACCACAGCATTACTCTGCTCAAGCGGCGGAACTGGTTGCACTCATATTGGCACTAAAGGAAAGTTTTAATAAAAAAGTTACTATATATTCCGACAGTGCATATGTTACATCCACTGTCCACTCAGGGCTATCAAAGTGGAGAAGAAGAGGGTTTAGGAGAGCTGACGGCACTCCAGTACAACATGCCCTCTTGTTGGCTGAACTAATTGAAGTAATAAACGATCCCCAAGAACTAGCCCTAGTAAAATGCACAGCACACACCAATGGAGAAGACTATATATCAAAAGGAAATGCAGCAGCAGACGCACATGCAAAATATGCTGCATATTTTGGTGAGATATGGAACCCCACAGACTCACAGAGAGGGAGAGGGAGGGGAATAGCGAGGGAGATGTTAATAAAAGAAGGGTACACCCATCTCCCAGCCACCCAGATTATGGAGTTACAAGCGGCTGCACCAATGGCCGAAAAAGAAGTATGGGTGAAAAGAGGATGCACAATGTCACCAACCGACGCACTATGGCGCCAGGGTGGCACTGGGAAAGTTGTAATACCATTGGCGTTGTTAAATACCGCCTTGAACCAATTACATCACCCTGCCCATACAGGCAAAGAAATAATAGCAGCACGAATTAGAGAAGATTGGTTCTGTCCCGAGTTAACATCCCATGTGTCAAATTTTATCAGCAATTGCCTTACATGTCAACAGTTCACGGCCGGTCATACTTTAAAGGTGATAAGAGGTACCATACCCCGACCAGAAGGACCTTTTCGGCACCTCCACATTGACTATGTTGATATGATCAACATTTGTCAAGGCAATAGATACATGATAGTAGTAGTATGCCCATTTTCTAGGTGGATCGAAGCAGGGCCCTGTTCACACCCTGATGCGTTTAGAGCAGCCAAATTTATAGTAAGGGAGGTATTCCCCAGGTGGGGAGTGTGCGAGGTGTTAAGATCAGACAACGGACCCCATTTCGCAAATGAAATGTTCCAGCATATCACATCCCTACTGAACATTAAACACAAATTTGCATGTGCGTACCACCCACAGGCCAATGGTGTATGTGAACGCCTGAATGGCCTATTGAAGGAGGCAATTGCTAAAATACAGCAAACAACAAAGAAAAGTTGGTTGTATTGCCTTCCGTTAGCACTGTTCGAACTTAGAAACAGGCCAGGGTCCGACCACCACCTCACCCCACACGAGGTGGTTACTGGACGCCAAATGCGCCTTCCCCTAACACCAACGTCAAGGGCATTCACCGACCAAGAAAGTTCTGCGAATGTGTTAGGTGATGAAATGTATCAATATGTGTCTTCTTTGATTACTAGCGTTGTGTTTGTGTCTCAACAGCTCGAGCGCACACGGGGCGGGTCCACCAGCAACCAAGAAATAGAAGAAAATACAGAATTGGGAAAGGAGAACTTGTGCCAACTTGCCAAAGGTGACCACGTACTACTTCGAAATTTTAATAGAAGGTGGAACCAGCAGAGGTTCACTGGCCCCCATTTAGTAGAGGACGTATCAACAAGAGCAGTAAAACTAAAGGATAAGCGTGCGTGGAACCACCTGCATGATGTAAAAATCTACAAACTGCAGACCCGCCCCAGCGCCAACGACAGGTCCATTGGAAAAACGCCAACAACATCCCCGGCAGCGGAAGAAAACACAACCACAGACAACGACCCAATTGTCCCCTCGGAGAGAATAACGGACGAAGAAGGGGGTGATCCCCACACTGCCCACCCCATGGTCACACGTTCAAAGAGTAAAACTGCTCCCACCATCTGAGCAAACCCCCCCCCCCATTGACTACTAAATACAATTGTAATAAAAACTAAGGACTTCGCTTGCACCAATACACATGTAAACACGTGAATGTTCTCTTTTTCTCTCGCACATACAGGAGCTGCGTAATATTGTATTGTTAAGAAAAGTTATCTAACAAATTCAGTGTGCAGGCGTAGATGGTGCTGCCAGACGATAGTTACCCAGAAGAATTGTCACACCAATTTGTATACGAAATAAAAAGGCCAACATACTTAAAAAAGAAAAGGGTACGTGTATACTACACGGCCTTCCTCCTGGCCATAGAAAATTACATGCCCCACCTCCGCCCATACTTGCCGGTCTTGAGAGACCGATCACTTAGAGTAGCGTGGGAGCAACTCTTCACCTGGGCACTGAATGACTATTTGATAGGGAGAGCTTAATGAAACAAAACTAACATTTAATAACAAGCACTTTTTGAGAATTTTTAGGCGGGCAACTTTAACGTCGCAAGAATACGCTGCCAGGACTGCAGCAAGGTAAGAGCAAAAATGTCGGTGAGGTTAGCATATGTAATAAAAATAATAGGGATTTTTATGATCACCGGAGTTTTGGCTGCCTCTGTATGGCAGTACAGCTATGCTATGAGTTTTTTTGCTGCACCCAAACCTAATGTACCCCACCTCCCTGCTGCAACAGGTGTTACGTCAGGTGGTAACAGTAACAATGAACAAAAGCGAAATAAAGTTAAACGCAGCACATACTCAGACAATAAAGGTATTGATAATTATGTACAAGATTCAGCACACGTCACAAACAACATATGGTACCAGCACATGACCCGCATTGGTAAGCAGACAACTGAGGATAGCTGTTACGTTTGCTCATTAATACCATACGCCATGAGCGCTTCACGAACATTTGTTGCCACAGAAATAGATGAAAAAACAGCACAGTGCATAATATATTTGGCCCTGTTCCAAACGAAAGGAAGATTCCAAGGAACAGTAGTGCACATGACATGGAAAACACGAGACTCATACCCATATGAAAACAACTTCCTCAAGACCTATCTGAGTTATCACAAGACCAGTTTACATGCTGAAGCATTCAGATACATAACAAGTGGCCCTGAAAAAGGAGAAACAAAGAAGGTAACACTGCAGTATCTACCATGTGATTGGTACGCCACGGAAGTTCCGGGTAAACAAGGATGCTGGGAGAGGCCATTACTGACGATAACAGGAAAGGTGTTCCTGGGTACCAGCTGGGAGATAGGAGTGGTTGGCAGCAACATGGTAACAAAAGAAACTATCTCAACCATCGAGACACACAATCATCGATGTTGGACGACATGGATCAAGTACGTACCAATGCTCACGTGGGTAGAAGAAGATGAAGACCCGATAACTATATTACCATTGACTGCGCCCAAAGTATGTTACCAGCATAAAGGAGAGGTGGACGTGGGATATAACACCAATTGTGCAAGTGTGATGGAGTTACCTGAGGGGGGAGCGGGAACAGCAGTAATAATGGACCATTATTGGGCCTGCGGAGAAAAGGCATATCATACACTGCCTCCCCTGTGGAGTGGTGTGTGCACAATGGTACACGTCAATGTACCATCACTAGTGGTACCTAAGAAGCATGTCGATGTGGCGAAATTTCCGAAAATGGATGAGGGAGACAGGAGAAGAAAGAGATCTGCACCACTCCAGAAGGAGCAAGAAAACAGGACCAACAGCAATGATACTGTCCTAAACAGGAGAAAAAGACAAGGAGAGCCATTAACAGGAAATTATCTGTGGGGAAGGTCGGAAACGGAACTAACATCAATACCGCCAGAACACAGACTATTCAGCAGAGCAGCAATGTTCTTCTCCTCAATAATACATCCGGGACTGCAGGCATACGCAAACGCAAAATGGCTGCAAATAACCAGATGGGAACTAATGATGACCATAAATTCGACAGTAAATGGGTTTAACGCAATTAAAGAGGAGCTGCGAGCTGTAAGGATGGTAGCACTACAGAACAGATATGTATTGGACCTTCTCACAGCAATGGAAGGAGGAGTTTGTGCAAAGATAGGACAATCATGCTGCACGTTCATACCTGCCAACGATGCCGACAATGGTACACTAACAGAAGCAGTTTCACAATTGGCCCAGATGCACTCCAAAATGATGGACGAAAGTAACGGCGTAAACAAGGATAAAAGCTGGTTTTCACTATTATGGTCATGGATGCCATCTTGGCTGTCAGATGGACTGAAAATAATAGTGGGATGTGCTATTTTGGCTGGAGCTGCACTGATAATAATTAGATTTTGGAAAGCCCGGAAGGCGCGCTCAACTGATGAGTTGCTGGAAATGGTGGGAATGCACCCCTTGATGCCAGCAGATGACGGCCAGCACACAGGTGTGATAATACACGAAAGGGAGAAGTTGCGCACCCAAATCATCGCCAATCATCTAGACCCACCATCAGTGAAGATCGAGAACCCAAGGAACCCTAGGAGCTACATAGGAAGATGGGTGTACTGTACTCCTGGAGGAACATGCGAATACATGTATTGGTCATTTGAAGATCACGTAAACCATTATGGACATCTCGGAGGGATAACCAAGATATGGAGAGTAAGAGGAGATAACGAGAAGGATATGTTTGTGGTCGACAAGTCGACCAGAGGGGGGACTGAAGTGGGAGAATGGAAAACCAGACTCCCGTCCTTCACCTCTCGCGCTTGGCCTAGAGGGTCGCGGCCCAGACACCCGCCACGAGAAGAGTTTGCCCATTTACCAGATGACCAAATACCCTGGTACAGAAACATACGGATGTGTCCATCTGCCTGCCCAACAGCCCGCACTGGCCATGCCGACACCTGCGGCACGGACCAACTAGACTGAAATCTACACATCGTTAGAGATGCCATGACGACCTAGATAACGGGAAGCACCGCTGAACTATTATACACGCTAAACATTTCCACACCAATCTACACGAAGAACATACTCAGTGCTCTGACGTAGGCGACAGGCTTATTCACGGACGTGCATCTTTATTATTTTTACATAGGCTTTCAGAATGCAGAAACGCAAGACGCACCATGAGCTCATTTATAACGCTTGCTCACGCTTCTCTTGAAACCCGTTACCATCATGAGAGATATAATGGAAACACGATACTGGCCATGAAACTGTATGCCACTATAACCTAAAGCATCCATGCACTAAATGGATTACTCGTGCACCAGGCCCAAGTAGGCCCCAAGCAAGAGTTCCCGTGGACATTAACAAAGCAAAAGTCAGGTTGCTGAGCCTGCAGAAAGAACCCAGTGGAGCAACCAGCCAAGGTCGTAATGTTGCAAACCCACAGTCAAGAAACAAATCTTCAAAGGCACGATGTTGCAACCTCGCACTCCACGTACCAATGTTAAAATCATATCTGCAAATTAAACCAGACATACAGTGGAAAAACAATATTAATTGTGCAGAATTATGCCTCAAACACGGTCCCTCCCCACGTGACCAAGCCGAACCTGACGAGATGCCAAAACCCAGGAGAGAAAAGGCGTCTGGGTACCTCGCTACGAGACGCAGGCCGACACACTTGAAAGGCTCAATGGACACCTGCTACAGTGGGAACGGTCAGTCTCCCACCTATGAATAAATCCTCACATTGCCTGCACGTACCCATACTGAAACACTGTTGCAACCACAGGTGCACCGTGTGCTGGGAACAACGGTGGTCCCAGGCTGGGGAGCTCACGGATGCACCAATCAGAACATGAGGTTCTTATCTCAGACGTCAGTAACGTTAGCCAATCCTCAGGGGTCTTCATGTAACAATTCTTATGTATCTAATTGTAGGGACAACCCAGATATACCACCTGACTACACCTTAACCACTAATATCATTCTCTATAGGCGTACTATACTAACCCCACCACTCGAGCAACCAATCAAGAGTGGCGATAGGTTCTTTTGGTAACTTTTTGGAATGACGCAAGTAGCGCGTCATAATGTAGTAAAAAGGGCCTGCGAGCCCCACTATTGTGTGTGTGTCAGGACGAACGCGTGCGCTCCTTGACCCATCCCTGCCGTTTGCATAATAAACGACAGAAGTTGCCTTGCTCCTTGTGTGTGCCTCATACTCTGTCTCGATCCGAGATATACACGGGAGGAGTTGGGGCCTCCCTGCCCGGAGGTCTGCGGACGGCCCGGCCGACCCCGGCAGAATCCCCCCCGACAGGGGTGTTCTGTGTTCTAAGAACACTCGCGGTGTCTTGAAATGTTCGCAAATAAACAAAATGGGGGTGTTCTGAGGACGCTGTCCGTATTGTTCGTTGTCAAGTTGAATGTTGTCTAAGAACACTCACGGTGCCCGGAAATGTTCGTAAATAAACAAAATGGGGGTGTTCTGAGCGCGCTGTCCGTATTGTTCGTTGTCAAGTTGAAAGTGTTCAAAGAACTCTTGCGTTGTCCTGAAATGTTCGTAGGGGGTGTCCTGAAGACGCTGTCCGTATTGTTCACTGGCAAGTTGAATGTGTTCTAAGAACTTCCGTGGTGTCCTGAAATGTTCGTAAATAAAGAAAATGGGGGTTTTCTGTGTTCTAAGAACACTCGCGGTGTCCTGAAATGTTCGCAAATAAACAAAATGGGGGTGTTCTGAGGACACTGTCCGTATTGTTCGTTGTCAAGTTGAAAGTGTTCTAAGAACTCTCGGGGTGTCCTGAAATGTTCGTAAATAAACAAAATGGGGGTGTCCTGAGGACGCTGTCCGTATTGTTCGTTGTCAAGTTGAAAGTGTTCTAAGAACTCTCGCGTCGTCCTGAAATGTTCGTAGGGGGTGTCCTGAAGACGCTCTCTGTATTGTTCGATCGCAAGTTGAATGTGTTCTAAGAACACTCGCGGTGTCCTGAAATGTTCGTAAATAAACAAAATGGGGGTGTTCTGAGGACGCTGTCCGTATTGTTCGATGGCAAGTTGAAAGTGTTCTAAGAACTCTTGCGTTGTCCTGGAATGTTCGTAAATAAACAAAATGGGGGTGTCCTGAGGACGCTGTCCGTATTGTTCGTTGTCAAGTTGAAAGTGTTCTAAGAACTCTCGCGTCGTCCTGAAATGTTCGTAGGGGGTGTCCTGAAGACGCTTTCTGTATTGTTCGATCGCAAGTTGAATGTGTTCTAAGAACACTCGCGGTGTCCTGAAATGTTCGTAAATAAACAAAATGGGGGTGTTCTGAGGACGCTGTCCGTATTGTTCGATGGCAAGTTGAAAGTGTTCTGAGAACTCTTGCGTTGTCCTGGAATGTTCGTAAATAAACAAAATGGGGGTGTCCTGAGGACGCTGTCCGTATTGTTCGTTGTCAAGTTGAAAGTGTTCTAAGAACTCTCGCGTCGTCCTGAAATGTTCGTAGGGGGTGTCCTGAAGACGCTGTCTGTATTGTTCGATGGCAAGTTGAATGTGTTCTAAGAACACTCGCGGTGTCCTGAAATGTTCGTAAATAAACAAAATGGGGGTGTTCTGAGGACGCTGTCCGTATTGTTTGTTGTTAAGTTGAATGTGTTCTAAGGACTCTTGCGGTGTCCTGAAATGTTCGTAAATAAACAAAATGGTGGTGTTCGCAGGACGCTGTCCGTATTGTTCGTTGTCTAGTTGAATGTTTTCTAAGAACACTTGCGGTGTCCGGAAATGTTCGTAATTAAACAAAATGGGGGTGTTTTGTGGACGCTGTCCGTATTGTTCGTTGTCAAGTTGAAAGTGTTCTAAGAACTTTCGCGGTGTCCTGAAATGTATGTAAATAAAGAAAATGGGGGTGTTCTGTGTTCTAAGAACACTCGCTTTGTCCTGAAATGTTCGTAAATAAACAATATGGGGGTGTTCTGAGGACGCTGTCCGTATTGTTCGTTGTCAAGTTGAATGTTGTCTAAGAACACTCGCGGTGCCCGGAAATGTTCGTAAATAAACAAAATGGGGGTGTATTGAGGGCGCTGTCCGTATTGTTCGTTGTCAAGTTGAAAGTGTTCTAAGAACTCTCGCGTTGTCCTGAAATGTTCGTAGGGGGTGTCCTGAAGACGCTGTCCGTATTGTTCTCTGGCAAGTTGAATGTGTTCTAAGAACACTCGCGGTGTCCTGAAATGTTCGCAAATAAACAAAATAGGGGTGTTCTGAGGACGCTGTCCGTATTGTTCATTGTCAAGTTGAATGTGTTCTAAGGACTCTTGCGGTGTCCTGAAATGTTCGTAAATAAACAAAATGGTGGTGAACGCAGGACGCTCTCCGTATTGTTCGTTGTCTAGTTGAATGTTTTCTAAGAACACTTGCGGTGTCCGGAAATGTTCGTAAATAAACAAAAGGGGGGTGTTCTGAGGACGCTGTCCGTATTGTTCGTTGTCAAGTTGAAAGTGTTCTAAGAACTTTTGCGGTGTCCTGAAATGTATGTAAATAAAGAAAATGGGGGTGTTCTGTGTTCTAAGAACACTCGCGGTGTCTTGAAATGTTCGCAAATAAACAAAATGGGGGTGTTCTGAGGACGCTGTCCGTATTGTTCGTTGTCAAGTTGAATGTTGTCTAAGAACACTCACGGTGCCCGGAAATGTTCGTAAATAAACAAAATGGGGGTGTTCTGAGCGCGCTGTCCGTATTGTTCGTTGTCAAGTTGAAAGTGTTCAAAGAACTCTTGCGTTGTCCTGAAATGTTCGTAGGGGGTGTCCTGAAGACGCTGTCCGTATTGTTCACTGGCAAGTTGAATGTGTTCTAAGAACTTCCGTGGTGTCCTGAAATGTTCGTAAATAAAGAAAATGGGGGTTTTCTGTGTTCTAAGAACACTCGCGGTGTCCTGAAATGTTCGCAAATAAACAAAATGGGGGTGTTCTGAGGACACTGTCCGTATTGTTCGTTGTCAAGTTGAAAGTGTTCTAAGAACTCTCGGGGTGTCCTGAAATGTTCGTAAATAAACAAAATGGGGGTGTCCTGAGGACGCTGTCCGTATTGTTCGTTGTCAAGTTGAAAGTGTTCTAAGAACTCTCGCGTCGTCCTGAAATGTTCGTAGGGGGTGTCCTGAAGACGCTCTCTGTATTGTTCGATCGCAAGTTGAATGTGTTCTAAGAACACTCGCGGTGTCCTGAAATGTTCGTAAATAAACAAAATGGGGGTGTTCTGAGGACGCTGTCCGTATTGTTCGATGGCAAGTTGAAAGTGTTCTAAGAACTCTTGCGTTGTCCTGGAATGTTTGTAAATAAACAAAATGGGGGTGTCCTGAGGACGCTGTCCGTATTGTTCGTTGTCAAGTTGAAAGTGTTCTAAGAACTCTCGCGTCGTCCTGAAATGTTCGTAGGGGGTGTCCTGAAGACGCTTTCTGTATTGTTCGATCGCAAGTTGAATGTGTTCTAAGAACACTCGCGGTGTCCTGAAATGTTCGTAAATAAACAAAATGGGGGTGTTCTGAGGACGCTGTCCGTATTGTTCGATGGCAAGTTGAAAGTGTTCTGAGAACTCTTGCGTTGTCCTGGAATGTTCGTAAATAAACAAAATGGGGGTGTCCTGAGGACGCTGTCCGTATTGTTCGTTGTCAAGTTGAAAGTGTTCTAAGAACTCTCGCGTCGTCCTGAAATGTTCGTAGGGGGTGTCCTGAAGACGCTGTCTGTATTGTTCGATGGCAAGTTGAATGTGTTCTAAGAACACTCGCGGTGTCCTGAAATGTTCGTAAATAAACAAAATGGGGGTGTTCTGAGGACGCTGTCCGTATTGTTTGTTGTTAAGTTGAATGTGTTCTAAGGACTCTTGCGGTGTCCTGAAATGTTCGTAAATAAACAAAATGGTGGTGTTCGCAGGACGCTGTCCGTATTGTTCGTTGTCTAGTTGAATGTTTTCTAAGAACACTTGCGGTGTCCGGAAATGTTCGTAATTAAACAAAATGGGGGTGTTTTGTGGACGCTGTCCGTATTGTTCGTTGTCAAGTTGAAAGTGTTCTAAGAACTTTCGCGGTGTCCTGAAATGTATGTAAATAAAGAAAATGGGGGTGTTCTGTGTTCTAAGAACACTCGCTTTGTCCTGAAATGTTCGTAAATAAACAATATGGGGGTGTTCTGAGGACGCTGTCCGTATTGTTCGTTGTCAAGTTGAATGTTGTCTAAGAACACTCGCGGTGCCCGGAAATGTTCGTAAATAAACAAAATGGGGGTGTATTGAGGGCGCTGTCCGTATTGTTCGTTGTCAAGTTGAAAGTGTTCTAAGAACTCTCGCGTTGTCCTGAAATGTTCGTAGGGGGTGTCCTGAAGACGCTGTCCGTATTGTTCACTGGCAAGTTGAATGTGTTCTAAGAACTTCCGCGGTGTCCTGAAATGTTAGTAAATAAAGAAAATGGGGGTTTTCTGTGTTCTAAGAACACTCGCGGTGTCCTGAAATGTTCGCAAATAAACAAAATGGGGGTGTTCTGAGAACGCTGTCCGTATTGTTCGTTGTCAAGTTGAAAGTGTTCTAAGAACTCTCGTGGTGTCCGGAAATGTTCGTAAATAAACAAAATGGGGGTGTTCTGAGGACGCTGTCCGTATTGTTCTCTGGCAAGTTGAATGTGTTCTAACAACACTCACGGTGTCCTGAAATGTTCGCAAATAAACAAAATGGGGGTGTTCTGAGGACGCTGTCCATATTGTTCGTTGTCAAGTTGAAAGTGTTCTAAGAACTCTTGCGGTGTCCTGAAATGTTCGTAAATAAACAAAATGGGGTAGTGTTCTGAGGATGCTGTCCGTATTGTTCGTTGTCAAGTTGAATGTGTTCTAAGAACACTCGTGGTGTCCGGAAATGTTAGTAAATAAACCAAAATGGGGGTGTTCTGTGGCCACTGTCCGTATTGTTCGTTGTCAACTTGAAAGTGTTCTAAGAACTCTCGCGTTGTACCGAAATGTTCGTAAATAAAGAAAATGGGGGTGTTCTGAGGACGCTGTCCGTATTGCTCACTGGCAAGTTGAATGTGTTCTAAGAACTTTCGCGGTGTCCTAAAATGTTCGTAAATAAAGAAAATGGGGGTGTTCTGTGTTCTAAGAACACTCGCGGTGTACTGAAATGTTTGCAAATAAACAAAATGGGGGTGTTCTGAGGACGCTGTCCGTATTGTTCGTTGTCAAATTGAAAGTGTTCTAAGAACTCTCGTGGTGTCCGGAAATGTTCGTAAATTAACAAAATGGGCGTGTTCCGGGTTCTAAGAACACTCGCAGTGTCCTGAAATGTTCGTAAATAAACAAAATGGGGGTGTTCTGAGGATGCTGTCCGTATTGTTCATTGTCAAGTTGAATGTGTTCTAAGAACACTTGCGGTGTCCGGAAATGTTTGGAAATAAACAAAATGGGGGTGTTCTGAGGACGCTGTCCGTATTGTTCGTTGTCAAGTTGAAAGTGTTCTAAGAACTCTCGCGGTGTCCTGAAATGCTCGTAAATAAAGAAAATGGGGGTGTTCTGAGGACGCTGTCCGTATTGTTCGTTGTCAAGTTGAAAGTGTTCTAAGAACTCTTGCGGTGTCCTGAAATGTTCGTAAATAAAGAAAATGGGGGTGTTCTGAGGATGCTGTCCGTATTGTTTGTTGTCAAGTTGAAAGTGTTCTAAGAACTCTTGCGATGTCCTGAAATGTTCGTAAATAAAGAAAATGGGGGTGTTCAGAGGACGCTGTCCGTATTGTTCACTGGCAAGTTGAATGTGTTCTAAGAACTTTCGCGGTGTCCTAAAATGTTCGTAAATAAAGAAAATGGGGGTGTTCTGTGTTCTAAGAACACTCGCGGTGTACTGAAATGTTCGCAAATAAACAAAATGGGGGTGTTCTGAGGACGCTGTCCGTATTGTTCGTTGTCAAGTTGAAAGTGTTCTAAGAACTCTCGTGGTGTCCGGAAATGTTCGTAAATGAAAAAAATGGGCGTGTTCCGTGTTCTAAGAACACTCGCGGTGTCCTGAAATGTTCATAAATGAACAAAATGGAGGTGTTCTGAGGACACTGTCCGTATTGTTCGTTGTCAAGTTGAATGTGTTCTAAGAACACTTGCGGTGTCCGGAAATGTTCGGAAATAAACAAAATGGGGGTGTTCTGAGGACGCTGTCCGTATTGTTCGTTGTCAAGTTGAAAGTGTTCTAAGAACTCTCGCGGTGTCCTGAAATGTTCGTAAATAAAGAAAATGGGGGTGTTCTGAGGACGCTGTCCGTATTGTTCGTTGTCAAGTTGAAAGTGTTCTAAGAACTCTTGCGGTGTCCTGAAATGTTCGTAAATAAAGAAAATGGGGGTGTTGTGAGGATGCTGTCCGTATTGTTCGTTGTCAAGTTGAAAGTGTTCTAAGAACTCTTGCGATGTCCTGAAATGTTCGTAAATAAAGAAAATGGGGGTGTTCTGTGTTCTCAGAACACTCGCGGTGTACTGAAATGTTCGCAAATAAACAAAATGGGGGTGTTCTGAGGACGCTGTCCGTATTGTTCGTTGTCAAGTTGAAAGTGTTCTAAGAACTCTCGTGGTGTCCTGAAATGTTTGTAAATGAACGAAATGGGGGTGTTCTGTGTTCTAAGAACACTCGCGGTGTCCTGAAATGTTCGTAAATAAACAAAATGGGGGTGTTCTGAGGACGCTGTCCGTATTGTTCGGTGGCAAGTTGAAAGTGTTCTAAGAACCCTCGCATTGTCCTGAAATGTTCGTAAATAAACAAAATGGGGTGTCCTGAGGACGTTGTCCGTATTGTTCTCTGGCAAGTTGAATGTGTTCTGACAACACTCACGGTGTCCTGAAATGTTCGCAAATAAACAAAATGGGGGTGTTCTGAGGACGCTGTCCATATTGTTCGTTGTCAAGTTGAAAGTGTTCTAAGAACTCTCGCGGTGTCCTGAAATGTTCGTAAATAAACAAAATGGGGTAGTGTTCTGAGGATGCTGTCCGTATTGTTCGTTGTCAAGTTGAATGTGTTCTAAGAACTCTCGTGGTGTCCTGAAATGTTCGTAAATGAACGAAATGGGGGTGTTCTGTGTTCTAAGAACACTCGCGGTGTCCTGAAATGTTTGCAAATAAACAAAATGGGGGTGTTCTGAGGACGCTGTCCGTATTGTTCATTGTCAAGTTGAAAGTGTTCTAAGAACTCTCGCGGTGTCCTGAAATGTTCGTAAATAAACAAAATGGGGGTGTTTTGAGGACGCTGTCCGTATTGTTTGTTGTCAAGTTGAATGTTGTCTAAGAACACTCGCGGTGCCCAGAAATGTTCGTAAATAAACAAAATGGGTGTGTTCTGAGGGCGCTGTCCGTATTGTTTGTTGTCAAGTTGAAAGTGTTCTATGAACTCTCACGTTGTCCTGAAATGTTCGTAGGGGGTGTCCTGAAGACGCTGTCCGTATTGTTCACTGGCAAGTTGAATGTGTTCTAAGAACTTCCGCGGTGTCCTGAAATGTTCGTAAATAAAGAAAATGGGGGTTTTCTGTGTTCTAAGAACACTCGCGGTGTCCTGAAATGTTCGTAAATAAACAAAATGGGGTGTCCTGAGGACGTTGTCCGTATTGTTCTCTGGCAAGTTGAATGTGTTCTAACAACACTCACGGTGTCCTGAAATGTTCGCAAATAAACAAAATGGGGGTGTTCTGAGGACGCTGTCCATATTGTTCGTTGTCAAGTTGAAAGTGTTCTAAGAACTCTCGCGGTGTCCTGAAATGTTCATAAATAAACAAAATGGGGTAGTGTTCTGAGGATGCTGTCCGTATTGTTCGTTGTCAAGTTGAATGTGTTCTAAGAACACTCGTGGTGTCCGGAAATGTTAGTAAATAAACAAAATGGGGGTGTTCTGAGGACGCTGTCCGTATTGTTCGTTGTCAAGTTGAAAGTGTTCTAAGAACTCTCGCGTTGTACTGAAATGTTCGTAAATAAAGAAAATGGGGGTGTTCAGAGGACGCTGTCCGTATTGTTCACTGGCAAGTTGAATGTGTTCTAAGAACTTTCGCGGTGTCCTAAAATGTTCGTAAATAAAGAAAATGGGGGTGTTCTGTGTTCTAAGAACACTCGCGGTGTACTGAAATGTTCGCAAATAAACAAAATGGGGGTGTTCTGAGGACGCTGTCCGTATTGTTCGTTGTCAAGTTGAAAGTGTTCTAAGAACTCTCGTGGTGTCCGGAAATATTCGTAAATGAAAAAAATGGGCGTGTTCCGTGTTCTAAGAACACTCGCGGTGTCCTGAAATGTTCATAAATGAACAAAATCGAGGTGTTCTGAGGACACTGTCCGTATTGTTCGTTGTCAAGTTGAATGTGTTCTAAGAACACTTGCGGTGTCCGGAAATGTTCGGAAATAAACAAAATGGGGGTGTTCTGAGGACGCTGTCCGTATTGTTCGTTGTCAAGTTGAAAGTGTTCTAAGAACTCTCGCGGTGTCCTGAAATGTTCGTAAATAAAGAAAATGGGGGTGTTGTGAGGATGCTGTCCGTATTGTTCGTTGTCAAGTTGAAAGTGTTCTAAGAACTCTTGCAATGTCCTGAAATGTTCGTAAATAAAGAAAATGGGGGTGTTCTGTGTTCTCAGATCACTCGCGGTGTACTGAAATGTTCGCAAATAAACAAAATGGGGGTGTTCTGAGGACGCTGTCCGTATTGTTCGTTGTCAAGTTGAAAGTGTTCTAAGAACTCTCGTGGTGTCCTGAAATGGTCGTAAATGAACGAAATGGGGGTGTTCTGTGTTCTAAGAACACTCGCGGTGTCCTGAAATGTTCGTAAATAAACAAAATGGGGGTGTTCTGAGGACGCTGTCCGTATTGTTCGGTGGCAAGTTGAAAGTGTTCTAAGAACCCTCGCATTGTCCTGAAATGTTCGTAAGTAAACAAAATGGGGTGTCCTGAGGACGTTGTCCGTATTGTTCTCTGGCAAGTTGAATGTGTTCTGACAACACTCACGGTGTCCTGAAATGTTCGCAAATAAACAAAATGGGGGTGTTCTGAGGACGCTGTCCATATTGTTCGTTGTCAAGTTGAAAGTGTTCTAAGAACTCTCGCGGTGTCCTGAAATGTTCTTAAATAAACAAAATGGGGGTGTTCTGTGTTCTAAGAACACTTGCGGTGTCCTGAAATGTTCGTAAATAAACAAAATGGGGGTGTTCTGAGGACGCTGTCCGTATTGTTCGGTGGCAAGTTGAAAGTGTTCTAAGAACCCTCGCATTGTCCTGAAATGTTCGTAAATAAACAAAATGGGGTGTCCTGAGGACGTTGTCCGTATTGTTCTCTGGCAAGTTGAATGTGTTCTGACAACACTCACGGTGTCCTGAAATGTTCGCAAATAAACAAAATGGGGGTGTTCTGAGGACGCTGTCCATATTGTTCGTTGTCAAGTTGAAAGTGTTCTAAGAACTCTCGCGGTGTCCTGAAATGTTCGTAAATAAACAAAATGGGGTAGTGTTCTGAGGATGCTGTCCGTATTGTTCGTTGTCAAGTTGAATGTGTTCTAAGAATTCTCTTGGTGTCCTGAAATGTTCCTAAATGAACGAAATGGGGGTGTTCTGTGTTCTAAGAACACTCGCGGTGTACTGAAATGTTCACAAATAAACAAAATGGGGGTGTTCTGAGGGCGCTGTCTGTATTGTTCGTTGACAAGTTGAAAGTGTTCTAAGAACTCTCGTGGTGTCCTGAAATGTTCGTAAATGAACGAAATGGGGGTGTTCTGTGTTCTAAGAACACTCGCGGTGTACTGAAATGTTCGCAAATAAACAAAATGGGGGTGTTCTGAGGACGCTGTCCATATTGTTCGTTGTCAATTTGAAAGTGTTCTAAGAACTCTCGCGGTGTCCTGAAATGTTCGTAAATAAACAAAATGGGGTAGTGTTCTGAGGATGCTGTCCGTATTGTTCGTTGTCAAGTTGAATGTGTTCTAAGAACACTCGTGGTGTCCGGAAATGTTAGTAAATAAACAAAATGGGGGTGTTCTGAGGACGCTGTCCGTATTGTTCGTTGTCAAGTTGAAAGTGTTCTAAGAACTCTCGCGTTGTACTGAAATGTTCGTAAATAAAGAAAATGGGGGTGTTCTGAGAACGCTGTCCGTATTGTTCACTGGCAAGTTGAATGTGTTCTAAGAACTTTCGCGGTGTCCTAAAATGTTCGTAAATAAGGAAAATGGGGGTGTTCTGTGTTCTAAGAACACTCGCGGTGCACTGAAATGTTCGCAAATAAACAAAATGGGGGTGTTCTGAGGACGCTGTCCGTATTGTTCGTTGTCAAGTTGAAAGTGTTCTAAGAAATCTCGTGATGTCCGGAAATGTTCGTAAATGAACAAAATGGGCGTGTTCCGTGTTCTAAGAACACTCGCGATGTCCTGAAATGTTCATAAATAAACAAAATGGGGGTGTTCTGAGGACACTGTCCGTATTGTTCGTTGTCAAGTTGAATGTGTTCTAAGAACACTTGCGGTGTCCGGAAATGTTCGGAAATAAACAAAATGGGGGTGCTCTGAGGACGCTGTCCGTATTGTTCATTGTCAAGTTGAAAGTGTTCTAAGAACTCTCGCGGTGTCCTGAAATGTTCGTAAATAAAGAAAAGGGGGGTGTTCTGAGGACGCTTTCCGTATTGTTCGTTGTCAAGTTGAAAGTGTTCTAAGAACTCTTGCGGTGTCCTCAAATGTTCGAAAATAAAGAAAATGGGGGAGTTCTGAGGATGCTGTCCGTATTGTTCGTTGTCAAGTTGAAAGTGTTCTAAGAACTCGTTGCGATGTCCTGAAATGTTCGTAAATAAAGAAAATGGGGGTGTTCTGTGTTCTCAGAACACTCGCGGTGTACTGAAATGTTCGCAAATAAACAAAATGGGGGTGTTCTGAGGACGCTGTCCGTATTGTTCATTGTCAAGTTGAAAGTGTTCTAAGAACTCTCGTGGTGTCCTGAAATGTTCTTAAATGAACGAAATGGGGGTGTTCTGTGTTCTAAGAACACTCACAGTGTCCTGAAATATTCGTAAATAAACAAAATGGGGTGTTCTGAGGACGCTGTCTGTATTGTTCGTTGTCAAGTTGAATGTGTTCTAAGAACTCTTGCGGTGTCCTGAAATGTTCGTAAATAAACAAAATGGGGTAGTGTTCTGAGGATGCTGTCCGTATTGTTCACTGGCAAGTTGAATGTGTTCTAAGAACTTTCGCGATGTCCTAAAATGTTCGTAAATAAACAAAATGGGGGTGTTCTGAGGACGCTGTCCGTATTGTTTGTTGTCAAGTTCAAAGTGTTCTAAGAACTCTCGCGTTGTCCTGAAATGTGCGTAAATAAAGAAAATGGGGGTGTTCTGAGGACACTGTCCGTATTGTTCACTGGCAAGTTGAATGTGTTCTAAGAACTTTCGCGATGTCCTAAAATGTTCGTAAATAAAGAAAATGGGGGTGTTCTGTGTTCTAAGAACACTCGCGGTGTACTGAAATGTTCGCAAATAAACAAAATGGGGGTGTTCTGAGGACGCTGTCCGTATTGTTCGTTGTCAAGTTGAAAGTGTTCTAAGAACTCTCGTGGTGTCCGGAAATGTTCGTAAATGAACAAAATGGGCGTGTTCCGTGTTCTAAGAACACTCGCGGTGTCCTGAAACGTTCGTCAATAAACAAAATGGGGGTGTTCTGAGGACACTGTCCGTATTGTTCGTTGTCAAGTTGAATGTGTTCTAAGAACACTTGCGGTGTCCGGAAATGTTCGTAAATAAAGAAAATGGGGGTGTTCTGAGGACGCTGTCCGTATTGTTCATTGTCAAGTTGAAAGTGTTCTAAGAACTCTTGCAGTGTCCTGAAATGTTCGTAAATAAAGAAAATGGGGGTGTTCTGAGGATGCTGTCCGTATTGTTCGTTGTCAAGTTGAAAGTGTTCTAAGAACTCTTGCGATGTCCTGAAATGTTCGTAAATAAAGAAAATGGGGGTGTTCTGTGTTCTCAGAACACTCGCGGTGTACTGAAATGTTCGCAAATAAACAAAATGGGGGTGTTCTGAGCACGCTGTCCGTATTGTTCGTTGTCAAGTTGAAAGTGTTCTAAGAACTCTCGTGGTGTCCTGAAATGTTCGTAAATGAACGAAATGGGGGTGTTCTGTCTTCTAAGAACACTCGCGGTGTCCTGAAATGTTCGTAAATAAACAAAATGGGGGTGTTCTGAGGACGCTGTCTGTATTATTCGTTGTCAAGTTGAATGTGTTCTAAGAACACTTGCGGTGTCCGGAAATGTTCGTAAATAAACAAGATCGGGGTGTTCTGAGGACGCTGTCCGTATTGTTCGTTGTCAAGTTAAAAGTGTTCTAAGAACTCTCGCGTCGTCCTGAAATGTTCGTAGGGGGTGTCCTGAAGACGCTGTCTGTATTGTTCGATGGCAAGTTGAATGTGATATAAGAACACTCGCGGTGTCCTGAAATGTTCGTAAATAAACAAAATGGGGGTGTTCTGAGGACGCTGTCCGTATTGTTCGATGGCAAGTTGAAAGTGTTTTAAGAACTCTCGCGTTGTCCTGAAATGTTCGTAAATAAACAAAATGGGGGTGTCCTGAGGACGCTGTCCGTATTGTTCTCTGGCAAGTTGAATGTGTTCTAAGAACACTCGCGGTGTCCTGAAATGTTCGCAAATAAACAAAATGGGGGTGTTCTGAGGACGCTGTCCGTATTGTTCATTGTCAAGTTGAATGTGTTCTAAGGACTCTTGCGGTGTCCTGAAATGTTCGTAAATAAACAAAATGGTGGTGAACGCAGGACGCTGTCCGTATTGTTCGTTGTCTAGTTGAATGTTTTCTAAGAACACTTGCGGTGTCCGGAAATGTTCGTAAATAAACAAAATGGGGGTGTTCTGAGGACGCTGTCCGTATTGTTCGTTGTCAAGTTGAAAGTGTTCTAAGAACTTTTGCGGTGTCCTGAAATGTATGTAAATAAAGAAAATGGGGGTGTTCTGTGTTCTAAGAACACTCGCGGTGTCTTGAAATGTTCGCAAATAAACAAAATGGGGGTGTTCTGAGGACGCTGTCCGTATTGTTCGTTGTCAAGTTGAATGTTGTCTAAGAACACTCACGGTGCCCGGAAATGTTCGTAAATAAACAAAATGGGGGTGTTCTGAGGGCGCTGTCCGTATTGTTCGTTGTCAAGTTGAAAGTGTTCAAAGAACTCTTGCGTTGTCCTGAAATGTTCGTAGGGGGTGTCCTGAAGACGCTGTCCGTATTGTTCACTGGCAAGTTGAATGTGTTCTAAGAACTTCCGTGGTGTCCTGAAATGTTCGTAAATAAAGAAAATGGGGGTTTTCTGTGTTCTAAGAACACTCGCGGTGTCCTGAAATGTTCGCAAATAAACAAAATGGGGGTGTTCTGAGGACACTGTCCGTATTGTTCGTTGTCAAGTTGAAAGTGTTCTAAGAACTCTCGGGGTGTCCTGAAATGTTCGTAAATAAACAAAATGGGGGTGTCCTGAGGACGCTGTCCGTATTGTTCGTTGTCAAGTTGAAAGTGTTCTAAGAACTCTCGCGTCGTCCTGAAATGTTCGTAGGGGGTGTCCTGAAGACGCTGTCTGTATTGTTCGATCGCAAGTTGAATGTGTTCTAAGAACACTCGCGGTGTCCTGAAATGTTCGTAAATAAACAAAATGGGGGTGTTCTGAGGACGCTGTCCGTATTGTTCGATGGCAAGTTGAAAGTGTTCTAAGAACTCTTGCGTTGTCCTGGAATGTTCGTAAATAAACAAAATGGGGGTGTCCTGAGGACGCTGTCCGTATTGTTCGTTGTCAAGTTGAAAGTGTTCTAAGAACCCTCGCGTCGTCCTGAAATGTTCGTAGGGGGTGTCCTGAAGACGCTGTCTGTATTGTTCGATGGCAAGTTGAATGTGATATAAGAACACTCGCGGTGTCCTGAAATGTTCGTAAATAAACAAAATGGGGGTGTTCTGAGGACGCTGTCCGTATTGTTCGATGGCAAGTTGAAAGTGTTTTAAGAACTCTCGCGTTGTCCTGAAATGTTCGTAAATAAACAAAATGGGGGTGTCCTGAGGACGCTGTCCGTATTGTTCTCTGGCAAGTTGAATGTGTTCTAAGAACACTCGCGGTGTCCTGAAATGTTCGCAAATAAACAAAATGGGGGTGTTCTGAGGACGCTGTCCGTATTGTTCATTGTCAAGTTGAATGTGTTCTAAGGACTCTTGCGGTGTCCTGAAATGTTCGTAAATAAACAAAATGGTGGTGAACGCAGGACGCTGTCCGTATTGTTCGTTGTCTAGTTGAATGTTTTCTAAGAACACTTGCGGTGTCCGGAAATGTTCGTAAATAAACAAAATGGGGGTGTTCTGAGGACGCTGTCCGTATTGTTCGTTGTCAAGTTGAAAGTGTTCTAAGAACTTTTGCGGTGTCCTGAAATGTATGTAAATAAAGAAAATGGGGGTGTTCTGTGTTCTAAGAACACTCGCGGTGTCTTGAAATGTTCGCAAATAAACAAAATGGGGGTGTTCTGAGGACGCTGTCCGTATTGTTCGTTGTCAAGTTGAATGTTGTCTAAGAACACTCACGGTGCCCGGAAATGTTCGTAAATAAACAAAATGGGGGTGTTCTGAGGGCGCTGTCCGTATTGTTCGTTGTCAAGTTGAAAGTGTTCAAAGAACTCTTGCGTTGTCCTGAAATGTTCATAGGGGGTGTCCTGAAGACGCTGTCCGTATTGTTCACTGGCAAGTTGAATGTGTTCTAAGAACTTCCGTGGTGTCCTGAAATGTTCGTAAATAAAGAAAATGGGGGTTTTCTGTGTTCTAAGAACACTCGCGGTGTCCTGAAATGTTCGCAAATAAACAAAATGGGGGTGTTCTGAGGACACTGTCCGTATTGTTCGTTGTCAAGTTGAAAGTGTTCTAAGAACTCTCGGGGTGTCCTGAAATGTTCGTAAATAAACAAAATGGGGGTGTCCTGAGGACGCTGTCCGTATTGTTCGTTGTCAAGTTGAAAGTGTTCTAAGAACTCTCGCGTCGTCCTGAAATGTTCGTAGGGGGTGTCCTGAAGACGCTGTCTGTATTGTTCGATCGCAAGTTGAATGTGTTCTAAGAACACTCGCGGTGTCCTGAAATGTTCGTAAATAAACAAAATGGGGGTGTTCTGAGGACGCTGTCCGTATTGTTCGATGGCAAGTTGAAAGTGTTCTAAGAACTCTTGCGTTGTCCTGGAATGTTCGTAAATAAACAAAATGGGGGTGTCCTGAGGACGCTGTCCGTATTGTTCGTTGTCAAGTTGAAAGTGTTCTAAGAACCCTCGCGTCGTCCTGAAATGTTCGTAGGGGGTGTCCTGAAGACGCTGTCTGTATTGTTCGATCGCAAGTTGAATGTGTTCTAAGAACACTCGCGGTGTCCTGAAATGTTCGTAAATAAACAAAATGGGGGTGTTCTGAGGACGCTGTCCGTATTGTTCGATGGCAAGTTGAAAGTGTTCTAAGAACTCTTGCGTTGTCCTGGAATGTTCGTAAATAAACAAAATGGGGGTGTCCTGAGGACGCTGTCCGTATTGTTCGTTGTCAAGTTGAAAGTGTTCTAAGAACTCTCGCGTCGTCCTGAAATGTTCGTAGGGGGTGTCCTGAAGACGCTGTCTGTATTGTTCGATGGCAAGTTGAATGTGTTCTAAGAACATTCGCGGTGTCCTGAAATGTTCGTAAATAAACAAAATGGGGGTGTTCTGAGGACGCTGTCCGTATTGTTTGTTGTTAAGTTGAATGTGTTCTAAGGACTCTTGCGGTGTCCTGAAATGTTCGTAAATAAACAAAATGGTGGTGTTCGCAGGACGCTGTCCGTATTGTTCGTTGTCTAGTTGAATGTTTTCTAAGAACACTTGCGGTGTCCGGAAATGTTCGTAATTAAACAAAATGGGGGTGTTTTGTGGACGCTGTCCGTATTGTTCGTTGTCAAGTTGAAAGTGTTCTAAGAACTTTCGCGGTGTCCTGAAATGTATGTAAATAAAGAAAATGGGGGTGTTCTGTGTTCTAAGAACACTCGCTTTGTCCTGAAATGTTCGTAAATAAACAAAATGGGGGTGTATTGAGGGCGCTGTCCGTATTGTTCGTTGTCAAGTTGAAAGTGTTCTAAGAACTCTCGCGTTGTCCTGAAATGTTCGTAGGGGGTGTCCTGAAGACGCTGTCCGTATTGTTCACTGGCAAGTTGAATGTGTTCTAAGAACTTCCGCGGTGTCCTGAAATGTTAGTAAATAAAGAAAATGGGGGTTTTCTGTGTTCTAAGAACACTCGCGGTGTCCTGAAATGTTCGCAAATAAACAAAATGGGGGTGTTCTGAGAACGCTGTCCGTATTGTTCGTTGTCAAGTTGAAAGTGTTCTAAGAACTCTTGTGGTGTCCGGAAATGTTCGTAAATAAACAAAATGGGGGTGTTCTGAGGATGCTGTCCGTATTGTTCTCTGGCAAGTTGAATGTGTTCTAACAACACTCACGGTGTCCTGAAATGTTCGCAAATAAACAAAATGGGGGTGTTCTGAGGACGCTGTCCATATTGTTCGTTGTCAAGTTGAAAGTGTTCTAAGAACTCTTGCGGTGTCCTGAAATGTTCGTAAATAAACAAAATGGGGTAGTGTTCTGAGGATGCTGTCCGTATTGTTCGTTGTCAAGTTGAATGTGTTCTAAGAACACTCGTGGTGTCCGGAAATGTTAGTAAATAAACAAAATGGGGGTGTTCTGTGGCCACTGTCCGTATTGTTCGTTGTCAACTTGAAAGTGTTCTAAGAACTCTCGCGTTGTACCGAAATGTTCGTAAATAAAGAAAATGGGGGTGTTCTGAGGACGCTGTCCGTATTGCTCACTGGCAAGTTGAATGTGTTCTAAGAACTTTCGCGGTGTCCTAAAATGTTCGTAAATAAAGAAAATGGGGGTGTTCTGTGTTCTAAGAACACTCGCGGTGTACTGAAATGTTTGCAAATAAACAAAATGGGGGTGTTCTGAGGACGCTGTCCGTATTGTTCGTTGTCAAATTGAAAGTGTTCTAAGAACTCTCGTGGTGTCCGGAAATGTTCGTAAATTAACAAAATGGGCGTGTTCCGTGTTCTAAGAACACTCGCGGTGTCCTGAAATGTTCGTAAATAAACAAAATGGGGGTGTTCTCAGGATGCTGTCCGTATTGTTCATTGTCAAGTTGAATGTGTTCTAAGAACACTTGCGGTGTCCGGAAATGTTTGGAAATAAACAAAATGGGGGTGTTCTGAGGACGCTGTCCGTATTGTTCGTTGTCAAGTTGAAAGTGTTCTAAGAACTCTTGCGGTGTCCTGAAATGCTCGTAAATAAAGAAAATGGGGGTGTTCTGAGGACGCTGTCCGTATTGTTCGTTGTCAAGTTGAAAGTGTTCTAAGAACTCTTGCGGTGTCCTGAAATGTTCGTAAATAAAGAAAATGGGGGTGTTCTGAGGATGCTGTCCGTATTGTTTGTTGTCAAGTTGAAAGTGTTCTAAGAACTCTTGCGATGTCGTGAAATGTTCGTAAATAAAGAAAATGGGGGTGTTCAGAGGACGCTGTCCGTATTGTTCACTGGCAAGTTGAATGTGTTCTAAGAACTTTCGCGGTGTCCTAAAATGTTCGTAAATAAAGAAAATGGGGGTGTTCTGTGTTCTAAGAACACTCGCGGTGTACTGAAATGTTCGCAAATAAACAAAATGGGGGTGTTCTGAGGACGCTGTCCGTATTGTTCGTTGTCAAGTTGAAAGTGTTCTAAGAACTCTCGTGGTGTCCGGAAATGTTCGTAAATGAAAAAAATGGGCATGTTCCGTGTTCTAAGAACACTCGCGGTGTCCTGAAATGTTCATAAATGAACAAAATGGAGGTGTTCTGAGGACACTGTCCGTATTGTTCGTTGTCAAGTTGAATGTGTTCTAAGAACACTTGCGGTGTCCGGAAATGTTCGGAAATAAACAAAATGGGGGTGTTCTGAGGACGCTGTCCGTATTGTTCGTTGTCAAGTTGAAAGTGTTCTAAGAACTCTCGCGGTGTCCTGAAATGTTCGTAAATAAAGAAAATGGGGGTGTTCTGAGGACGCTGTCCGTATTGTTCGTTGTCAAGTTGAAAGTGTTCTAAGAACTCTTGCGGTGTCCTGAAATGTTCGTAAATAAATGAAAATGGGGGTGTTGTGAGGATGCTGTCCGTATTGTTCGTTGTCAAGTTGAAAGTGTTCTAAGAACTCTTGCGATGTCCTGAAATGTTCGTAAATAAAGAAAATGGGGGTGTTCTGTGTTCTCAGAACACTCGCGGTGTACTGAAATGTTCGCAAATAAACAAAATGGGGGTGTTCTGAGGACGCTGTCCGTATTGTTCGTTGTCAAGTTGAAAGTGTTCTAAGAACTCTCGTGGTGTCCTGAAATGTTTGTAAATGAACGAAATGGGGGTGTTCTGTGTTCTAAGAACACTCGCGGTGTCCTGAAATGTTCGTAAATAAACAAAATGGGGGTGTTCTGAGGACGCTGTCCGTATTGTTCGGTGGCAAGTTGAAAGTGTTCTAAGAACCCTCGCATTGTCCTGAAATGTTCGTAAATAAACAAAATGGGGTGTCCTGAGGACATTGTCCGTATTGTTCTCTGGCAAGTTGAATGTGTTCTGACAACACTCACGGTGTCCTGAAATGTTCGCTAATAAACAAAATGGGGGTGTTCTGAGGACGCTGTCCATATTGTTCGTTGTCAAGTTGAAAGTGTTCTAAGAACTCTCGCGGTGTCCTGAAATGTTCGTAAATAAACAAAATGGGGTAGTGTTCTGAGGATGCTGTCCGTATTGTTCGTTGTCAAGTTGAATGTGTTCTAAGAACTCTCGTGGTGTCCTGAAATGTTCGTAAATGAACGAAATGGGGGTGTTCTGTGTTCTAAGAACACTCGCGGTGTACTGAAATGTTCGCAAATAAACAAAATGGGGGTGTTCTGAGGGCGCTGTCCGTATTGTTCGTTGTCAAGTTGAAAGTGTTCTAAGAACTCTCGTGGTGTCCTGAAATGTTCGTAAATGAACGAAATGGGGGTGTTCTGTGTTCTAAGAACACTCGCGGTGTACTGAAATGTTCGCAAATAAACAAAATGGGGGTGTTCTGAGGACGCTGTCCATATTGTTCGTTGTCAAGTTGAAAGTGTTCTAAGAACTCTCGCGGTGTCCTGAAATGTTCGTAAATAAACAAAATGGGGTAGTGTTCTGAGGATGCTGTCCGTATTGTTCGTTGTCAAGTTGAATGTGTTCTAAGAACACTCGTGGTGTCCGGAAATGTTAGTAAATAAACAAAATGGGGGTGTTCTGAGGACGCTGTCCGTATTGTTCGTTGTCAAGTTGAAAGTGTTCTAAGAACTCTCGCGTTGTACTGAAATGTTCGTAAATAAAGAAAATGGGGGTGTTCTGAGAACGCTGTCCGTATTGTTCACTGGCAAGTTGAATGTGTTCTAAGAACTTTCGCGGTGTCCTAAAATGTTCGTAAATAAAGAAAATGGGGGTGTTCTGTGTTCTAAGAACACTCGTGGTGCACTGAAATGTTCGCAAATAAACAAAATGGGGGTGTTCTGAGGACGCTGTCCGTATTGTTCGTTGTCAAGTTGAAAGTGTTCTAAGAACTCTCGTGGTGTCCGGAAATGTTCGTAAATGAACAAAATGGGCGTGTTCCGTGTTCTAAGAACACTCGCGATGTCCTGAAATGTTCATAAATAAACAAAATGGGGGTGTTCTGAGGACACTGTCCGTATTGTTCGTTGTCAAGTTGAATGTGTTCTAAGAACACTTGCGGTGTCCGGAAATGTTCGGAAATAAACAAAATGGGGGTGCTCTGAGGACGCTGTCCGTATTGTTCGTTGTCAAGTTGAAAGTGTTCTAAGAACTCTCGCGGTGTCCTGAAATGTTCGTAAATAAAGAAAATGGGGGTGTTCTGAGGACGCTTTCCGTATTGTTCGTTGTCAAGTTGAAAGTGTTCTAAGAACTCTTGCGGTGTCCTGAAATGTTCGAAAATAAAGAAAATGGGGGAGTTCTGAGGATGCTGTCCGTATTGTTCGTTCTCAAGTTGAAAGTGTTCTAAGAACTCGTTGCGATGTCCTGAAATGTTCGTAAATAAAGAAAATGGGGGTGTTCTGTGTTCTCAGAACACTCGCGGTGTACTGAAATGTTCGCAAATAAACAAAATGGGGGTGTTCTGAGGACGCTGTCCGTATTGTTCGTTGTCAAGTTGAAAGTGTTCTAAGAACTCTCGTGGTGTCCTGAAATGTTCGTAAATGAATGAAATGGGGGTGTTCTGTGTTCTAAGAACACTCACGGTGTCCTGAAATATTCGTAAATAAACAAAATGGGGTGTTCTGAGGACGCTGTCTGTATTGTTCGTTGTCAAGTTGAATGTGTTCCAAGAACACTTGCGGTGTCCGGAAATGTTCGGAAATAAACAAAATGGGGGTGCTCTGAGGACGCTGTCCGTATTGTTCATTGTCAAGTTGAAAGTGTTCTAAGAACTCTCGCGTCGTCCTGAAATGTTCGTAGGGGGTGTCCTGAAGACGCTGTCTGTATTGTTCGATGGCAAGTTGAATGTGTTCTAAGAACACTCGCGGTGTCCTGAAATGTTCGTAAATAAACAAAATGGGGGTGTTCTGAGGACGCTGTCCGTATTGTTTGTTGTTAAGTTGAATGTGTTCTAAGGACTCTTGCGGTGTCCTGAAATGTTCGTAAATAAACAAAATGGTGGTGTTCGCAGGACGCTGTCCGTATTGTTCGTTGTCTAGTTGAATGTTTTCTAAGAACACTTGCGGTGTCCGGAAATGTTCGTAATTAAACAAAATGGGGGTGTTTTGTGGACGCTGTCCGTATTGTTCGTTGTCAAGTTGAAAGTGTTCTAAGAACTTTCGCGGTGTCCTGAAATGTATGTAAATAAAGAAAATGGGGGTGTTCTGTGTTCTAAGAACACTCGCTTTGTCCTGAAATGTTCGTAAATAAACAAAATGGGGGTGTTCTGAGGACGCTGTCCGTATTGTTCGTTGTCAAGTTGAATGTTGTCTAAGAACACTCGCGGTGCCCGGAAATGTTCGTAAATAAACAAAATGGGGGTGTATTGAGGGCGCTGTCCGTATTGTTCGTTGTCAAGTTGAAAGTGTTCTAAGAACTCTCGCGTTGTCCTGAAATGTTCGTAGGGGGTGTCCTGAAGACGCTGTCCGTATTGTTCACTGGCAAGTTGAATGTGTTCTAAGAACTTCCGCGGTGTCCTGAAATGTTAGTAAATAAAGAAAATGGGGGTTTTCTGTGTTCTAGGAACACTCGCGGTGTCCTGAAATGTTCGCAAATAAACAAAATGGTGGTGTTCTGAGAACGCTGTCCGTATTGTTCGTTGTCAAGTTGAAAGTGTTCTAAGAACTCTCGTGGTGTCCGGAAATGTTCGTAAATAAACAAAATGGGGGTGTTCTGAGGACGCTGTCCGTATTGTTCTCTGGCAAGTTGAATGTGTTCTAACAACACTCACGGTGTCCTGAAATGTTCGCAAATAAACAAAATGGGGGTGTTCTGAGGACGCTGTCCATATTGTTCGTTGTCAAGTTGAAAGTGTTCTAAGAACTCTTGCGGTGTCCTGAAATGTTCGTAAATAAACAAAATGGGGTAGTGTTCTGAGGATGCTGTCCGTATTGTTCGTTGTCAAGTTGAATGTGTTCTAAGAACACTCGTGGTGTCCGGAAATGTTAGTAAATAAACAAAATGGGGGTGTTCTGTGGCCACTGTCCGTATTGTTCGTTGTCAACTTGAAAGTGTTCTAAGAACTCTCGCGTTGTACCGAAATGTTCGTAAATAAAGAAAATGGGGGTGTTCTGAGGACGCTGTCCGTATTGCTCACTGGCAAGTTGAATGTGTTCTAAGAACTTTCGCGGTGTCCTAAAATATTCGTAAATAAAGAAAATGGGGGTGTTCTGTGTTCTAAGAACACTCGCGGTGTACTGAAATGTTTGCAAATAAACAAAATGGGGGTGTTCTGAGGACGCTGTCCGTATTGTTCGTTGTCAAATTGAAAGTGTTCTAAGAACTCTCGTGGTGTCCGGAAATGTTCGTAAATTAACAAAATGGGCGTGTTCCGTGTTCTAAGAACACTCGCGGTGTCCTGAAATGTTCGTAAATAAACAAAATGGGGGTGTTCTGAGGATGCTGTCCGTATTGTTCATTGTCAAGTTGAATGTGTTCTAAGAACACTTGCGGTGTCCGGAAATGTTTGGAAATAAACAAAATGGGGGTGTTCTGAGGACGCTGTCCGTATTGTTCGTTGTCAAGTTGAAAGTGTTCTAAGAACTCTTGCGGTGTCCTGAAATGCTCGTAAATAAAGAAAATGGGGGTGTTCTGAGGACGCTGTCCGTATTGTTCGTTGTCAAGTTGAAAGTGTTCTAAGAACTCTTGCGGTGTCCTGAAATGTTCGTAAATAAAGAAAATGGGGGTGTTCTGAGGATGCTGTCCGTATTGTTTGTTGTCAAGTTGAAAGTGTTCTAAGAACTCTTGCGATGTCCTGAAATGTTCGTAAATAAAGAAAATGGGGGTGTTCAGAGGACGCTGTCCGTATTGTTCACTGGCAAGTTGAATGTGTTCTAAGAACTTTCGCGGTGTCCTAAAATGTTCGTAAATAAAGAAAATGGGGGTGTTCTGTGTTCTAAGAACACTCGCGGTGTACTGAAATGTTCGCAAATAAACAAAATGGGGGTGTTCTGAGGACGCTGTCCGTATTGTTCGTTGTCAAGTTGAAAGTGTTCTAAGAACTCTCGTGGTGTCCGGAAATGTTCGTAAATGAAAAAAATGGGCATGTTCCGTGTTCTAAGAACACTCGCGGTGTCCTGAAATGTTCATAAATGAACAAAATGGAGGTGTTCTGAGGACACTGTCCGTATTGTTCGTTGTCAAGTTGAATGTGTTCTAAGAACACTTGCGGTGTCCGGAAATGTTCGGAAATAAACAAAATGGGGGTGTTCTGAGGACGCTGTCCGTATTGTTCGTTGTCAAGTTGAAAGTGTTCTAAGAACTCTCGCGGTGTCCTGAAATGTTCGTAAATAAAGAAAATGGGGGTGTTCTGAGGACGCTGTCCGTATTGTTCGTTGTCAAGTTGAAAGTGTTCTAAGAACTCTTGCGGTGTCCTGAAATGTTCGTAAATAAAGGAAATGGGGGTGTTGTGAGGATGCTGTCCGTATTGTTCGTTGTCAAGTTGAAAGTGTTCTAAGAACTCTTGAGATGTCCTGAAATGTTCGTAAATAAAGAAAATGGGGGTGTTCTGTGTTCTCAGAACACTCGCGGTGTACTGAAATGTTCGCAAATAAACAAAATGGGGGTGTTCTGAGGACGCTGTCCGTATTGTTCGTTGTCAAGTTGAAAGTGTTCTAAGAACTCTCGTGGTGTCCTGAAATGTTTGTAAATGAACGAAATGGGGGTGTTCTGTGTTCTAAGAACACTCGCGGTGTCCTGAAATGTTCGTAAATAAACAAAATGGGGGTGTTCTGAGGACCTGTCCGTATTGTTCGGTGGCAAGTTGAAAGTGTTCTAAGAACCCTCGCATTGTCCTGAAATGTTCGTAAATAAACAAAATGGGGTGTCCTGAGGACGTTGTCCGTATTGTTCTCTGGCAAGTTGAATGTGTTCTGACAACACTCACGGTGTCCTGAAATGTTCGCAAATAAACAAAATGGGGGTGTTCTGAGGACGCTGTCCATATTGTTCGTTGTCAAGTTGAAAGTGTTCTAAGAACTCTCGCGGTGTCCTGAAATGTTCGTAAATAAACAAAATGGGGTAGTGTTCTGAGGATGCTGTCCGTATTGTTCGTTGTCAAGTTGAATGTGTTCTAAGAACTCTCGTGGTGTCCTGAAATGTTCGTAAATGAACGAAATGGGGGTGTTCTGTGTTCTAAGAACACTCGCGGTGTACTGAAATGTTCGCAAATAAACAAAATGGGGGTGTTCTGAGGGCGCTGTCCGTATTGTTCGTTGTCAAGTTGAAAGTGTTCTAAGAACTCTCGTGGTGTCCTGAAATGTCCGTAAATGAACGAAATGGGGGTGTTCTGTGTTCTAAGAACACTCGCGGTGTACTGAAATGTTCGCAAATAAACAAAATGGGGGTGTTCTGAGGACGCTGTCCATATTGTTCGTTGTCAAGTTGAAAGTGTTCTAAGAACTCTCGCGGTGTCCTGAAATGTTCGTAAATAAACAAAATGGGGTAGTGTTCTGAGGATGCTGTCCGTATTGTTCGTTGTCAAGTTGAATGTGTTCTAAGAACACTCGTGGTGTCCGGAAATGTTAGTAAATAAACAAAATGGGGGTGTTCTGAGGACGCTGTCCGTATTGTTCGTTGTCAAGTTGAAAGTGTTCTAAGAACTCTCGCGTTGTACTGAAATGTTCGTAAATAAAGAAAATGGGGGTGTTCTGAGAACGCTGTCCGTATTGTTCACTGGCAAGTTGAATGTGTTCTAAGAACTTTCGCGGTGTCCTAAAATGTTCGTAAATAAAGAAAATGGGGGTGTTCTGTGTTCTAAGAACACTCGCGGTGCACTGAAATGTTCGCAAATAAACAAAATGGGGGTGTTCTGAGGACGCTGTCCGTATTGTTCGTTGTCAAGTTGAAAGTGTTCTAAGAACTCTCGTGGTGTCCGGAAATGTTCGTAAATGAACAAAATGGGCGTGTTCCGTGTTCTAAGAACACTCGCGATGTCCTGAAATGTTCATAAATAAACAAAATGGGGGTGTTCTGAGGACACTGTCCGTATTGTTCGTTGTCAAGTTGAATGTGTTCTAAGAACACTTGCGGTGTCCGGAAATGTTCGGAAATAAACAAAATGGGGGTGCTCTGAGGACGCTGTCCGTATTGTTCGTTGTCAAGTTGAAAGTGTTCTAAGAACTCTCGCAGTGTCCTGAAATGTTCGTAAATAAAGAAAATGGGGGTGTTCTGAGGACGCTTTCCGTATTGTTCGTTGTCAAGTTGAAAGTGTTCTAAGAACTCTTGCGGTGTCCTGAAATGTTCGAAAATAAAGAAAATGGGGGAGTTCTGAGGATGCTGTCCGTATTGTTCGTTCTCAAGTTGAAAGTGTTCTAAGAACTCGTTGCGATGTCCTGAAATGTTCGTAAATAAAGAAAATGGGGGTGTTCTGTGTTCTCAGAACACTCGCGGTGTACTGAAATGTTCGCAAATAAACAAAATGGGGGTGTTCTGAGGACGCTGTCCGTATTGTTCGTTGTCAAGTTGAAAGTGTTCTAAGAACTCTCGTGGTGTCCTGAAATGTTCGTAAATGAATGAAATGGGGGTGTTCTGTGTTCTAAGAACACTCACGGTGTCCTGAAATATTCGTAAATAAACAAAATGGGGTGTTCTGAGGACGCTGTCTGTATTGTTCGTTGTCAAGTTGAATGTGTTCTAAGAACACTTGCGGTGTCCGGAAATGTTCGTAAATAAACAAAATGGGGGTGTTCTGAGGACGCTGTCCGTATTGTTCGTTGTCAAGTTGAATGTTGTCTAAGAACACTCGCGTTGTCCTGAAATGTTCGTACGGGGTGTCCTCAAGACGCTGTCCGTATTGTTCACTGGCAAGTTGAATGTGTTCTAAGAACTTCCGCAGTGTCCTGAAATGTTCGTAAATAAAGAAAATGGGGGTTTTCTGTGTTCTAAGAACACTCGCGGTGTCCTGAAATGTTCGCAAATAAACAAAATGGGCGTGTTCTGAAGGCGCTGTCCGTATTTTTCGTTGTCAAGTTGAAAGTGTTCTAAGAACTCTTGTGGTGTCCGGAAATGGTCGTAAATAAACAAAATGGGGGTGTTCTGAGGACGCTGTCCGTATTGTTCGATGGCAAGTTGAAAGTGTTCTAAGAACTCTTGCATTGTTCTGAAATGTTCGTAAATAAACAAAATGGGGTGTCCTGAGGATGGTGTCCGTATTGTTCTCTGGCAAGTTGAATGTTTTCTAACAACACTCGCGGTGTCCTGAAATGTTCGCGAATAAACAAAATGGGGGTGTTCTGAGGACGCTGTCCATATTGTTCGTTGTCAAGTTGAAAGTGTTCTAAGAACCCTTGCGGTGTCCTGAAATGTTCGTAAATAAACAAAATGGGGTAGTATTCTGAGGATGCTGTCCGTATTGTTCGTTGTCAAGTTGAATGTGTTCTAAGAACACTCGTGGTGTCCGGAAATGTTAGTAAATAAACAAAATGGGGGTGTTCTGAGGACGCTTTCCGTATTGTTTGTTGTCAAGTTGAAAGTGTTCTAAGAACTCTCGCGTTGTCCTGAAATGTTCGTAAATAAAGAAAATGGGGGTGTTCTGAGGACGCTGTCCGTATTGTTCACTGGCAAGTTGAATGTGTTCTAAGAACTTCCGTGGTGTCCTGAAATGTTCGTAAATAAAGAAAATGGGGTTTTCTGTGTTCTAAGAACACTCGCGGTGTCCTGAAATGTTCGCAAATAAACAAAATGGGGGTGTTCTGAGGACACTGTCCGTATTGTTCGTTGTCAAGTTGAAAGTGTTCTAAGAACTCTCGGGGTGTCCTGAAATGTTCGTAAATAAACAAAATGGGGGTGTCCTGAGGACTCTGTCCGTATTGTTCGTTGTCAAGTTGAAAGTGTTCTAAGAACTCTCGCGTCGTCCTGAAATGTTCGTAGGGGGTGTCCTGAAGACGCTGTCTGTATTGTTCGATCGCAAGTTGAATGTGTTCTAAGAACACTCGCGGTGTCCTGAAATGTTCGTAAATAAACAAAATGGGGGTGTTCTGAGGACGCTGTCCGTATTGTTCGATGGCAAGTTGAAAGTGTTCTAAGAACTCTTGGGTTGTCCTGGAATGTTCGTAAATAAACAAAATGGGGGTGTCCTGAGGACGCTGTCCGTATTGTTCGTTGTCAAGTTGAAAGTGTTCTAAGAACTCTCGCGTCGTCCTGAAATGTTCATAGGGGGTGTCCTGAAGACGCTGTCTGTATTGTTCGATGGCAAGTTGAATGTGTTCTAAGAACACTCGCGGTGTCCTGAAATGTTCGTAAATAAACAAAATGGGGGTGTTCTGAGGACGCTGTCCGTATTGTTCGTTGTTAAGTTGAATGTGTTCTAAGGACTCTTGCGGTGTCCTGAAATGTTCGTAAATAAACAAAATGGTGGTGTTCGCAGGACGCTGTCCGTATTGTTCGTTGTCTATTTGAATGTTTTCTAAGAACACTTGCGGTGTCCGGAAATGTTCGTAAATAAACAAAATGGGGGTGTTTTGTGGACGCTGTCCGTATTGTTCGTTGTCAAGTTGAAAGTGTTCTAAGAACTTTCGCGGTGTCCTGAAATGTATGTAAATAAAGAAAATGGGGGTGTTCTGTGTTCTAAGAACACTCGCGTTGTCCTGAAATGTTCGTAAATAAACAAAATGGGGGTGTTCTGAGGATTCTGTCCGTATTGTTCATTGTCTAGTTGAAAGTGTTTTAAGAACTCTCGCGGTGTCCTGAAATGTTCGTAAATAAACAAAATGGGGGTGTTCTGAGGACGCTGTCCGTATTGTTCGTTGTCAAGTTGAATGTTGTCTAAGAACACTCGCGGTGCCCGGAAATGTTCGTGAATAAACAAAATGGGGGTGTATTGAGGGCGCTGTCCGTATTGTTCGTTGTCAAGTTGAAAGTGTTCTAAGAACTCTCGCGTTGTCCTGAAATGTTCGTAGGGGGTGTCCTGAAGACGCTGTCCGTATTGTTCACTGGCAAGTTGAATGTGTTCTAAGAACTTCCGCGGTGTCCTGAAATGTTAGTAAATAAAGAAAATGGGGGTTTTCTGTGTTCTAAGAACACTCGCGGTGTCCTGAAATGTTCGCAAATAAACAAAATGGGGGTGTTCTGAGAACGCTGTCCGTATTGTTCGTTGTCAAGTTGAAAGTGTTCTAAGAACTCTCGTGGTGTCCGGAAATGTTCGTAAATAAACAAAATGGGGGTGTTCTGAGGACGCTGTCCGTATTGTTCTCTGGCAAGTTGAATGTGTTCTAACAACACTCACGGTGTCCTGAAATGTTCGCAAATAAACAAAATGGGGGTGTTCTGAGGACGCTGTCCATATTGTTCGTTGTCAAGTTGAAAGTGTTCTAAGAACTCTTGCGGTGTCCTGAAATGTTCGTAAATAAACAAAATGTGGTAGTGTTCTTAGGATGCTGTCCGTATTGTTCGTTGTCAAGTTGAATGTGTTCTAAGAACACTCGTGGTGTCCGGAAATGTTAGTAAATAAACAAAATGGGGGTGTTCTGTGGCCACTGTCCGTATTGTTCGTTGTCAACTTGAAAGTGTTCTAAGAACTCTCGCGTTGTACCGAAATGTTCGTAAATAAAGAAAATGGGGGTGTTCTGAGGACGCTGTCCGTATTGCTCACTGGCAAGTTGAATGTGTTCTAAGAACTTTCGCGGTGTCCTAAAATGTTCGTAAATAAAGAAAATGGGGGTGTTCTGTGTTCTAAGAACACTCGCGGTGTACTGAAATGTTTGCAAATAAACAAAATGGGGGTGTTCTGAGGACGCTGTCCGTATTGTTCGTTGTCAAATTGAAAGTGTTCTAAGAACTCTCGTGGTGTCCGGAAATGTTCGTAAATTAACAAAATGGGGGTGTTCCGTGTTCTAAGAACACTCGCGGTGTCCTGAAATGTTCGTAAATAAACAAAATGGGGGTGTTCTGAGGATGCTGTCCGTATTGTTCGTTGTCAAGTTGAATGTGTTCTAAGAACAGTTGCGGTGTCCGGAAATGTTTGGAAATAAACAAAATGGGGGTGTTCTGAGGACGCTGTCCGTATTGTTCGTTGTCAAGTTGAAAGTGTTCTAAGAACTCTCGCGGTGTCCTGAAATGCTCGTAAATAAAGAAAATGGGGGTGTTCTGAGGACGCTGTCCGTATTGTTTGTTGTCAAGTTGAAAGTGTTCTAAGAACTCTTGCGGTGTCCTGAAATGTTCGTAAATAAAGAAAATGGGGGTGTTCCGAGGATGCTGTCCGTATTGTTCGTTGTCAAGTTGAAAGTGTTCTAAGAACTCTTGCGATGTCCTGAAATGTTCGTAAATAAAGAAAATGGGGGTGTTCAGAGGACGCTGTCCGTATTGTTCACTGGCAAGTTGAATGTGTTCTAAGAACTTTCGCGGTGTCCTAAAATGTTCGTAAATAAAGAAAATGGGGGTGTTCTGTGTTCTAAGAACACTCGCGGTGTACTGAAATGTTCGCAAATAAACAAAATGGGGGTGTTCTGAGGACGCTGTCCGTATTGTTCGTTGTCAAGTTGAAAGTGTTCTAAGAACTCTCGTGGTGTCCGGAAATGTTCGTAAATGAAAAAAATGGGCGTGTTCCGTGTTCTAAGAACACTTGCGGTGTCCTGAAATGTTCATAAATGAACAAAATGGAGGTGTTCTGAGGACACTGTCCGTATTGTTCGTTGTCAAGTTGAATGTGTTCTAAGAACACTTGCGGTGTCCGGAAATGTTCGGAAATAAACAAAATGGGGGTGTTCTGAGGACGCTGTCCGTATTGTTCGTTGTCAAGTTGAAAGTGTTCTAAGAACTCTCGCGGTGTCCTGAAATGTTCGTAAATAAAGAAAATGGGGGTGTTCTGAGGACGCTGTCCGTATTGTTCGTTGTCAAGTTGAAAGTGTTCTAAGAACTCTTGCGGTGTCCTGAAATGTTCGTAAATAAAGAAAATGGGGGTGTTGTGAGGATGCTGTCCGTATTGTTCGTTGTCAAGTTGAAAGTGTTCTAAGAACTCTTGCGATGTCCTGAAATGTTCGTAAATAAAGAAAATTGGGGTGTTCTGTGTTCTCAGAACACTGGCGGTGTACTGAAATGTTCGCAAATAAACAAAATGGGGGTGTTCTGAGGACGCTGTCCGTATTGTTCGTTGTCAAGTTGAAAGTGTTCTAAGAACTCTCGTGGTGTCCTGAAATGTTTGTAAATGAACGAAATGGGGGTGTTCTGTGTTCTAAGAACACTCGCGGTGTCCTGAAATGTTCGTAAATAAACAAAATGGGGGTGTTCTGAGGACGCTGTCCGTATTGTTCGGTGGCAAGTTGAAAGTGTTCTAAGAACCCTCGCATTGTCCTGAAATGTTCGTAAATAAACAAAATGGGGTGTCCTGAGGACGTTGTCCGTATTGTTCTCTGGCAAGTTGAATGTGTTCTGACAACACTCACGGTGTCCTGAAATGTTCGCAAATAAACAAAATGGGGGTGTTCTGAGGACGCTGTCCATATTGTTCGTTGTCAAGTTGAAAGTGTTCTAAGAACTCTCGCGGTGTCCTGAAATGTTCGTAAATAAACAAAATGGGGTAGTGTTCTGAGGATGCTGTCCGTATTGTTCGTTGTCAAGTTGAATGTGTTCTAAGAACTCTCGTGGTGTCCTGAAATGTTCGTAAATGAACGAAATGGGGGTGTTCTGTGTTCTATGAACACTCGCGGTGTACTGAAATGTTCGCAAATAAACAAAATGGGGGTGTTCTGAGGGCGCTGTCCGTATTGTTCGTTGTCAAGTTGAAAGTGTTCTAAGAACTCTCGTGGTGTCCTGAAATGTTCGTAAATGAATGAAATGGGGGTGTTCTGTGTTCTAAGAACACTCGCGGTGTACTGAAATGTTCGCAAATAAACAAAATGGGGGTGTTCTGAGGACGCTGTCCATATTGTTCGTTGTCAAGTTGAAAGTGTTCTAAGAACTCTCGCGGTGTCCTGAAATGTTCGTAAATAAACAAAATGGGGTAGTGTTCTGAGGATGCTGTCCGTATTGTTCGTTGTCAAGTTGAATGTGTTCTAAGAACACTCGTGGTGTCCGGAAATGTTAGTAAATAAACAAAATGGGGGTGTTCTGAGGACGCTGTCCGTATTGTTCGTTGTCAAGTTGAAAGTGTTCTAAGAACTCTCGCGTTGTACTGAAATGTTCGTAAATAAAGAAAATGGGGGTGTTCTGAGAACGCTGTCCGTATTGTTCACTGGCAAGTTGAATGTGTTCTAAGAACTTTCGCGGTGTCCTAAAATGTTCGTAAATAAAGAAAATGGGGGTGTTCTGTGTCCTAAGAACACTCGCGGTGCACTGAAATGTTCGCAAATAAACAAAATGGGGGTGTTCTGAGGACTCTGTCCGTATTGTTCGTTGTCAAGTTGAAAGTATTCTAAGAACTCTCGTGGTGTCCGGAAATGTTCGTAAATGAACAAAATGGGCGTGTTCCGTGTTCTAAGAACACTCGCGATGTCCTGAAATGTTCATAAATAAACAAAATGGGGGTGTTCTGAGGACACTGTCCGTATTGTTCGTTGTCAAGTTGAATGTGTTCTAAGAACACTTGCGGTGTCCGGAAATGTTCGGAAATAAACAAAATGGGGGTGCTCTGAGGACGCTGTCCGTATTGTTCGTTGTCAAGTTGAAAGTGTTCTAAGAACTCTCGCGGTGTCCTGAAATGTTCGTAAATAAAGAAAATGGGGGTGTTCTGAGGACGCTTTCCGTATTGTTCGTTGTCAAGTTGAAAGTGTTCTAAGAACTCTTGCGGTGTCCTGAAATGTTCAAAAATAAAGAAAATGGGGGAGTTCTGAGGATGCTGTCCGTATTGTTCGTTCTCAAGTTGAAAGTGTTCTAAGAACTCGTTGCGATGTCCTGAAATGTTCGTAAATAAAGAAAATGGGGGTGTTCTGTGTTCTCAGAACACTCGCGGTGTACTGAAATGTTCGCAAATAAACAAAATGGGGGTGTTCTGAGGACGCTGTCCGTATTGTTCGTTGTCAAGTTGAAAGTGTTCTAAGAACTCTCGTGGTGTCCTGAAATGTTCGTAAATGAATGAAATGGGGGTGTTCTGTGTTCTAAGAACACTCACGGTGTCCTGAAATATTCGTAAATAAACAAAATGGGGTGTTCTGAGGACGCTGTCTGTATTGTTCGTTGTCAAGTTGAATGTGTTCTAAGAACACTTGCGGTGTCCGGAAATGTTCGTAAATAAACAAAATGGGGGTGTTCTGAGGACGCTGTCCGTATTGTTCGTTGTCAAGTTGAATGTTGTCTAAGAACACTCGCGTTGTCCTGAAATGTTCGTACGGGGTGTCCTGAAGACGCTGTCCGTATTGTTCACTGGCAAGTTGAATGTGTTCTAAGAACTTCTGCGGTGTCCTGAAATGTTCGTAAATAAAGAAAATGGGGGTTTTCTGTGTTCTAAGAACACTCGCGGTGTCCTGAAATGTTCGCAAATAAACAAAATGGGCGTGTTCTGAAGGCGCTGTCCGTATTTTTTGTTGTCAAGTTGAAAGTGTTCTAAGAACTCTTGTGGTGTCCGGAAATGGTCGTAAATAAACAAAATGGGGGTGTTCTGAGGACGCTGTCCGTATTGTTCGATGGCAAGTTGAAAGTGTTCTAAGAACTCTTGCATTGTTCTGAAATGTTCGTAAATAAACAAAATGGGGTGTCCTGAGGATGGTGTCCGTATTGTTCTCTGGCAAGGTGAATGTTTTCTAACAACACTCGCGGTGTCCTGAAATGTTCGCGAATAAACCAAATGGGGGTGTTCTGAGGACGCTGTCCATATTGTTCGTTGTCAAGTTGAAAGTGTTCTAAGAACCCTTGCGGTGTCCTGAAATGTTCGTAAATAAACAAAATGGGGTAGTATTCTGAGGATGCTGTCCGTATTGTTCGTTGTCAAGTTGAATGTGTTCTAAGAACACTCGTGGTGTCCGGAAATGTTAGTAAATAAACAAAATGGGGGTGTTCTGAGGACGCTGTCCGTATTGTTTGTTGTCAAGTTGAAAGTGTTCTAAGAACTCTCGCGTTGTCCTGAAATGTTCGTAAATAAAGAAAATGGGGGTGTTCCTAGGACGCTGTCCGTATTGTTCACTGGCAAGTTGAATGTGTTCTAAGAACTTCCGTGGTGTCCTGAAATGTTCGTAAATAAAGAAAATGGGGGTTTTCTGTGTTCTAAGAACACTCGCGGTGTCCTGAAATGTTCGCAAATAAACAAAATGGGGGTGTTCTGAGGACACTGTCCGTATTGTTCGTTGTCAAGTTGAAAGTGTTCTAAGAACTCTCGGGGTGTCCTGAAATGTTCGTAAATAAACAAAATGGGGGTGTCCTGAGGACTCTGTCCGTATTGTTCGTTGTCAAGTTGAAAGTGTTCTAAGAACTCTCGCGTCGTCCTGAAATGTTCGTAGGGGGTGTCCTGAAGACGCTGTCTGTATTGTTCGATCGCAAGTTGAATGTGTTCTAAGAACACTCGCGGTGTCCTGAAATGTTCGTAAATAAACAAAATGGGGGTGTTCTGAGGACGCTGTCCGTATTGTTCGATGGCAAGTTGAAAGTGTTCTAAGAACTCTTGCGTTGTCCTGGAATGTTCGTAAATAAACAAAATGGGGGTGTCCTGAGGACGCTGTCCGTATTGTTCGTTGTCAAGTTGAAAGTGTTCTAAGAACTCTCGCGTCGTCCTGAAATGTTCGTAGGGGGTGTCCTGAAGACGCTGTCTGTATTGTTCGATGGCAAGTTGAATGTGTTCTAAGAACACTCGCGGTGTCCTGAAATGTTCGTAAATAAACAAAATGGGGGTGTTCTGAGGACGCTGTCCGTATTGTTCGTTGTTAAGTTGAATGTGTTCTAAGGACTCTTGCGGTGTCCTGAAATGTTCGTAAATAAACAAAATGGTGGTGTTCGCAGGACGCTGTCCGTATTGTTCGTTGTCTATTTGAATGTTTTCTAAGAACACTTGCGGTGTCCGGAAATGTTCGTAAATAAACAAAATGGGGGTGTTTTGTGGACGCTGTCCGTATTGTTCGTTGTCAAGTTGAAAGTGTTCTAAGAACTTTCGCGGTGTCCTGAAATGTATGTAAATAAAGAAAATGGGGGTGTTCTGTGTTCTAAGAACACTCGCGTTGTCCTGAAATGTTCGTAAATAAACAAAATGGGGGTGTTCTGAGGATTCTGTCCGTATTGTTCATTGTCTAGTTGAAAGTGTTTTAAGAACTCTCGCGGTGTCCTGAAATGTTCGTAAATAAACAAAATGGGGGTGTTCTGAGGACGCTGTCCGTATAGTTCGTTGTCAAGTTGAATGTTGTCTAAGAACACTCGCGGTGCCCGGAAATGTTCGTGAATAAACAAAATGGGGGTGTATTGAGGGCGCTGTCCGTATTGTTCGTTGTCAAGTTGAAAGTGTTCTAAGAACTCTCGCGTTGTCCTGAAATGTTCGTAGGGGGTGTCCTGAAGACGCTGTCCGTATTGTTCACTGGCAAGTTGAATGTGTTCTAAGAACTTCCGCGGTGTCCTGAAATGTTAGTAAATAAAGAAAATGGGGGTTTTCTGTGTTCTAAGAACACTCGCGGTGTCCTGAAATGTTCACAAATAAACAAAATGGGGGTGTTCTGAGAACGCTGTCCGTATTGTTCGTTGTCAAGTTGAAAGTGTTCTAAGAACTCTCGTGGTGTCCGGAAATGTTCGTAAATAAACAAAATGGGGGTGTTCTGAGGACGCTGTCCGTATTGTTCTCTGGCAAGTTGAATGTGTTCTAATAACACTCACGGTGTCCTGAAATGTTCGCAAATAAACAAAATGGGGGTGTTCTGAGGACGCTGTCCATATTGTTCGTTGTCAAGTTGAAAGTGTTCTAAGAACTCTTGCGGTGTCCTGAAATGTTCGTAAATAAACAAAATGGGGTAGTGTTCTGAGGATGCTGTCCGTATTGTTCGTTGTCAAGTTGAATGTGTTCTAAGAACACTCGTGGTGTCCGGAAATGTTAGTAAATAAACAAAATGGGGGTGTTCTGTGGCCACTGTCCGTATTGTTCGTTGTCAACTTGAAAGTGTTCTAAGAACTCTCGCGTTGTACCGAAATGTTCGTAAATAAAGAAAACGGGGGTGTTCTGAGGACGCTGTCCGTATTGCTCACTGGCAAGTTGAATGTGTTCTAAGAACTTTCGCGGTGTCCTAAAATGTTCGTAAATAAAGAAAATGGGGGTGTTCTGTGTTCTAAGAACACTCGCGGTGTACTGAAATGTTTGCAAATAAACAAAATGGGGGTGTTCTGAGGACGCGGTCCGTATTGTTCGTTGTCAAATTGAAAGTGTTCTAAGAACTCTCGTGGTGTCCGGAAATGTTCGTAAATTAACAAAATGGGCGTGTTCCGTGTTCCAAGAACACTCGCGGTGTCCTGAAATGTTCGTAAATAAACAAAATGGGGGTGTTCTGAGGATGCTGTCCGTATTGTTCGTTGTCAAGTTGAATGTGTTCTAAGAACAGTTGCGGTGTCCGGAAATGTTTGGAAATAAACAAAATGGGGGTGTTCTGAGGACGCTGTCCGTATTGTTCGTTGTCAAGTTGAAAGTGTTCTGAGAACTCTCGCGGTGTCCTGAAATGCTCGTAAATAAAGAAAATGGGGGTGTTCTGAGGACGCTGTCCGTATTGTTCGTTGTCAAGTTGAAAGTGTTCTAAGAACTCTTGCGGTGTCCTGAAATGTTCGTAAATAAAGAAAATGGGGGTGTTCTGAGGATGCTGTCCGTATTGTTCGTTGTCAAGTTGAAAGTGTTCTAAGAACTCTTGCGATGTCCTGAAATGTTCGTAAATAAAGAAAATGGGGGTGTTCAGAGGACGCTGTCCGTATTGTTCACTGGCAAGTTGAATGTGTTCTAAGAACTTTCGCGGTGTCCTAAAATGTTCGTAAATAAAGAAAATGGGGGTGTTCTGTGTTCTAAGAACACTCGCGGTGTACTGAAATGTTCGCAAATAAACAAAATGGGGGTGTTCTGAGGACGCTGTCCGTATTGTTCGTTGTCAAGTTGAAAGTGTTCTAAGAACTCTCGTGGTGTCCGGAAATGTTCGTAAATGAAAAAAATGGGCGTGTTCCGTGTTCTAAGAACACTCGCGGTGTCCTGAAATGTTCATAAATGAACAAAATGGATGTGTTCTGAGGACACTGTCCGTATTGTTCGTTGTCAAGTTGAATGTGTTCTAAGAACTCTTGCGGTGTCCGGAAATGTTCGGAAATAAACAAAATGGGGGTGTTCTGAGGACGCTGTCCGTATTGTTCGTTGTCAAGTTGAAAGTGTTCTAAGAACTCTCGCGGTGTCCTGAAATGTTCGTAAATAAAGAAAATGGGGGTGATCTGAGGACGCTGTCCGTATTGTTCGTTGTCAAGTTGAAAGTGTTCTAAGAACTCTTGCGGTGTCCTGAAATGTTCGTAAATAAAGAAAATGGGGGTGTTGTGAGGATGCTGTCCGTATTGTTCGTTGTCAAGTTGAAAGTGTTCTAAGAACTCTTGCGATGTCCTGAAATGTTCGTAAATAAAGAAAATGGGGGTGTTCTGTGTTCTCAGAACACTCGCGGTGTACTGAAATGTTCGCAAATAAACAAAATGGGGGTGTTCTGAGGACGCTGTCCGTATTGTTCGTTGTCAAGTTGAAAGTGTTCTAAGAACTCTCGTGGTGTCCTGAAATGTTTGTAAATGAACGAAATGGGGGTGTTCTGTGTTCTAAGAACACTCGCGGTGTCCTGAAATGTTCGTAAATAAACAAAATGGGGGTGTTCTGAGGACGCTGTCCGTATTGTTCGGTGGCAAGTTGAAAGTGTTCTAAGAACCCTCGCATTGTCCTGAAATGTTCGTAAATAAACAAAATGGGGTGTCCTGAGGACGTTGTCCGTATTGTTCTCTGGCAAGTTGAATGTGTTCTGACAACACTCACGGTGTCCTGAAATGTTCGCAAATAAACAAAATGGGGGTGTTCTGAGGACGCTGTCCATATTGTTCGTTGTCAAGTTGAAAGTGTTCTAAGAACTCTCGCGGTGTCCTGAAATGTTCGTAAATAAACAAAATGGGGTAGTGTTCTGAGGATGCTGTCCGTATTGTTCGTTGTCAAGTTGAATGTGTTCTAAGAACTCTCGTGGTGTCCTGAAATGTTCGTAAATGAACGAAATGGGGGTGTTCTGTGTTCTAAGAACACTCGCGGTGTACTGAAATGTTCGCAAATAAACAAAATGGGGGTGTTCTGAGGGCGCTGTCCGTATTGTTCGTTGTCAAGTTGAAAGTGTTCTAAGAACTCTCGTGGTGTCCTGAAATGTTCGTAAATGAACGAAATGGGGGTGTTCTGTGTTCTAAGAACACTCGCGGTGTACTGAAATGTTCGCAAATAAACAAAATGGGGGTGTCCTGAGGACGCTGTCCGTATTGTTCGTTGTCAAGTTGAAAGTGTTCTAAGAACTCTCGCGTCGTCCTGAAATGTTCGTAGGGGGTGTCCTGAAGACGCTGTCTGTATTGTTCGATGGCAAGTTGAATGTGTTCTAAGAACACTCGCGGTGTCCTGAAATGTTCGTAAATAAACAAAATGGGGGTGTTCTGAGGACGCTGTCCGTATTGTTCGTTGTTAAGTTGAATGTGTTCTAAGGACTCTTGCGGTGTCCTGAAATGTTCGTAAATAAACAAAATGGTGGTGTTCGCAGGACGCTGTCCGTATTGTTCGTTGTCTAGTTGAATGTTTTCTAAGAATACTTGCGGTGTCCGGAAATGTTCGTAAATAAACAAAATGGGGGTGTTTTGTGGACGCTGTCCGTATTGTTCGTTGTCAAGTTGAAAGTGTTCTAAGAACTTTCGCGGTGTCCTGAAATGTATGTAAATAAAGAAAATGGGGGTGTTCTGTGTTCTAAGAACACTCGCGTTGTCCTGAAATGTTCGTAAATAAACAAAATGGGGGTGTTCTGAGGACGCTGTCCGTATTGTTCATTGTCTAGTTGAAAGTGTTTTAAGAACTCTCGCGGTGTCCTGAAATGTTCGTAAATAAACAAAATGGGGGTGTTCTGAGAACGCTGTCCGTATTGTTCGTTGTCAAGTTGAATGTTGTCTAAGAACACTCGCGGTGCCCGGAAATGTTCGTAAATAAACAAAATGGGGGTGTATTGAGGGCGCTGTCCGTATTGTTCGTTGTCAAGTTGAAAGTGTTCTAAGAACTCTCGCGTTGTCCTGAAATGTTCGTAGGGGGTGTCCTGAAGACGCTGTCCGTATTGTTCACTGGCAAGTTGAATGTGTTCTAAGAACTTCCGCGGTGTCCTGAAATGTTAGTAAATAAAGAAAATGGGGGTTTTCTGTGTTCTAAGAACACTCGCGGTGTCCTGAAATGTTCGCAAATAAACAAAATGGGGGTGTTCTGAGAACGCTGTCCGTATTGTTCGTTGTCAAGTTGAAAGTGTTCTAAGAACTCTCGTGGTGTCCGGAAATGTTCGTAAATAAACAAAATGGGGGTGTTCTGAGGACGCTGTCCGTATTGTTCTCTGGCAAGTTGAATGTGTTCTAACAACACTCACGGTGTCCTGAAATGTTCGCAAATAAACAAAATGGGGGTGTTCTGAGGACGCTGTCCATATTGTTCGTTGTCAAGTTGAAAGTGTTCTAAGAACTCTTGCGGTGTCCTGAAATGTTCGTAAATAAACAAAATGGGGTAGTGTTCTGAGGATGCTGTCCGTATTGTTCGTTGTCAAGTTGAATGTGTTCTAAGAACACTCGTGGTGTCCGGAAATGTTAGTAAATAAACAAAATGGGGGTGTTCTGTGGCCACTGTCCGTATTGTTCGTTGTCAACTTGAAAGTGTTCTAAGAACTCTCGCGTTGTACCGAAATGTTCGTAAATAAAGAAAATGGGGGTGTTCTGAGGACGCTGTCCGTATTGCTCACTGGCAAGTTGAATGTGTTCTAAGAACTTTCGCGGTGTCCGGAAATGTTCGTAAATTAACAAAATGGGCGTGTTCCGTGTTCTAAGAACACTCGCGGTGTCCTGAAATGTTCGTAAATAAACAAAATGGGGGTGTTCTGAGGATGCTGTCCGTATTGTTCGTTGTCAAGTTGAATGTGTTCTAAGAACAGTTGCGGTGTCTGGAAATGTTTGGAAATAAACAAAATGGGGGTGTTCTGAGGACGCTGTCCGTATTGTTCGTTGTCAACTTGAAAGTGTTCTAAGAACTCTCGCGTTGTACCGAAATGTTCGTAAATAAACAAAATGGGGGTGTTCTGAGGACGCTGTCCGTATTGTTCGTTGTCAAATTGAAAGTGTTCTAAGAACTCTTGTGGTGTCCGGAAATGTTCGTAAATTAACAAAATGGGCGTGTTCCGTGTTCTAAGAACACTCGCGGTGTCCTGAAATGTTCGTAAATAAACAAAATGGGGGTGTTCTGAGGATGCTGTCCGTATTGTTTGTTGTCAAGTTGAATGTGTTCTAAGAACAGTTGCGGTGTCTGGAAATGTTTGGAAATAAACAAAATGGGGGTGTTCTGAGGACGCTGTCCGTATTGTTCGTTGTCAAGTTGAAAGTGTTCTAAGAACTCTCGCGGTGTCCTGAAATGCTCGTAAATAAAGAAAATGGGGGTGTTCTGAGGACGCTGTCCGTATTGTTCGTTGTCAAGTTGAAAGTGTTCTAAGAACTCTTGCGGTGTCCTGAAATGTTCGTAAATAAAGAAAATGGGGGTGTTCTGAGGATGCTGTCCGTATTGTTCGTTGTCAAGTTGAAAGTGTTCTAAGAACTCTTGCGATGTCCTGAAATGTTCGTAAATAAAGAAAATGGGGGTGTTCAGAGGACGCTGTCCGTATTGTTCACTGGCAAGTTGAATGTGTTCTAAGAACTTTCGCGGTGTCCTAAAATGTTCGTAAATAAAGAAAATGGGGGTGTTCTGTGTTCTAAGAACACTCGCGGTGTACTGAAATGTTCGCAAATAAACAAAATGGGGGTGTTCTGAGGACGCTGTCCGTATTGTTCGTTGTCAAGTTGAAAGTGTTCTAAGAACTCTCGTGGTGTCCAGAAATGTTCGTAAATGAAAAAAATGGGCGTGTTCCGTGTTCTAAGAACACTCGCGGTGTCCTGAAATGTTCATAAATGAACAAAATGGATGTGTTCTGAGGACACTGTCCGTATTGTTCGTTGTCAAGTTGAATGTGTTCTAAGAACACTTGCGGTGTCCGGAAATGTTCGGAAATAAACAAAATGGGGGTGTTCTGAGGATGCTGTCCGTATTGTTCGTTGTCAAGTTGAAAGTGTTCTAAGAACTCTCGCGGTGTCCTGAAATGTTCGTAAATAAAGAAAATGGGGGTGTTCTGAGGACGCTGTCCGTATTGTTCGTTGTCAAGTTGAAAGTGTTCTAAGAACTCTTGCGGTGTCCTGAAATGTTCGTAAATAAAGAAAATGGGGGTGTTGTGAGGATGCTGTCCGTATTGTTCGTTGTCAAGTTGAAAGTGTTCTAAGAACTCTTGCGATGTCCTGAAATGTTCGTAAATAAAGAAAATGGGGGTGTTCTGTGTTCTCAGAACACTCGCGGTGTACTGAAATGTTCGCAAATAAACAAAATGGTGGTGTTCTGAGGACGCTGTCCGTATTGTTCGTTGTCAAGTTGAAAGTGTTCTAAGAACTCTCATGGTGTCCTGAAATGTTTGTAAATGAACGAAATGGGGGTGTTCTGTGTTCTAAGAACACTCGCGGTGTCCTGAAATGTTCGTAAATAAACAAAATGGGGGTGTTCTGAGGACGCTGTCCGTATTGTTCGGTGGCAAGTTGAAAGTGTTCTAAGAACCCTCGCATTGTCCTGAAATGTTCGTAAATAAACAAAATGGGGTGTCCTGAGGACGTTGTCCGTATTGTTCTCTGGCAAGTTGAATGTGTTCTGACAACACTCACGGTGTCCTGAAATGTTCGCAAATAAACAAAATGGGGGGGTTCTGAGGACGCTGTCCATATTGTTCGTTGTCAAGTTGAAAGTGTTCTAAGAACTCTCGCGGTGTCCTGAAATGTTCGTAAATAAACAAAATGGGGTAGTGTTCTGAGGATGCTGTCCGTATTGTTCGTTGTCAAGTTGAAAGTGTTCTAAGAACTCTCGTGGTGTCCTGAAATGTTCGTAAATGAACGAAATGGGGGTGTTCTGTGTTCTAAGAACACTCGCGGTGTACTGAAATGTTCGCAAATAAACAAAATGGGGGTGTTCTGAGGGCGCTGTCCGTATTGTTCGTTGTCAAGTTGAAAGTGTTCTAAGAACTCTCGTGGTGTCCTGAAATGTTCGTAAATGAACGAAATGGGGGTGTTCTGTGTTCTAAGAACACTCGCGGTGTACTGAAATGTTCGCAAATAAACAAAATGGGGGTGTTCTGAGGACGCTGTCCATATTGTTCGTTGTCAAGTTGAAAGTGTTCTAAGAACTCTCGCGGTGTCCTGAAATGTTCGTAAATAAACAAAATGGGGTAGTGTTCTGAGGATGCTGCCCGTATTGTTCGTTGTCTAGTTGAATGTGTTCTAAGAACACTCGTGGTGTCCGGAAATGTTAGTAAATAAACAAAATGGGGGTGTTCTGAGGACGCTGTCCGTATTGTTCGTTGTCAAGTTGAAAGTGTTCTAAGAACTCTCGCGTTGTACTGAAATGTTCGTAAATAAAGAAAATGGGGGTGTTCTGAGAACGCTGTCCGTATTGTTCACTGGCAAGTTGAATGTGTTCTAGGAACTTTCGCGGTGTCCTAAAATGTTCGTAAATAAAGAAAATGGGGGTGTTCTGTGTTCTAAGAACACTCGCGGTGCACTGAAATGTTCGCAAATAAACAAAATGGGGGTGTTCTGAGGACGCTGTCCGTATTGTTCGTTGTCAAGTTGAAAGTGTTCTAAGAACTCTCGTGGTGTCCGGAAATGTTCGTAAATGAACAAAATGGGCGTGTTCCGTGTTCTAAGAACACTCGCGATGTCCTGAAATGTTCATAAATAAACAAAATGGGGGTGTTCTGAGGACACTGTCCGTATTGTTCGTTGTCAAGTTGAATGTGTTCTAAGAACACTTGCGGTGTCCGGAAATGTTCGGAAATAAAGAAAATGGGGGTGTTCTGAGGACGCTTTCCGTATTGTTCGTTGTCAAGTTGAAAGTGTTCTAAGAACTCTTGCGGTGTCCTGAAATGTTCGAAAATAAAGAAAATGGGGAGTTCTGAGGATGCTGTCCGTATTGTTCGTTCTCAAGTTGAAAGTGTTCTAAGAACTCGTTGCGATGTCCTGAAATGTTCGTAAATAAAGAAAATGGGGGTGTTCTGTGTTCTCAGAACACTCGCGGTGTACTGAAATGTTCGCAAATAAACGAAATGGGGGTGTTCTGAGGACGATGTCCGTATTGTTCGTTGTCAAGTTGAAAGTGTTCTAAGAACTCGTTGCGATGTCCTGAAATGTTCGTAAATAAAGAAAATGGGGGTGTTCTGTGTTCTCAGAACACTCGCGGTGTACTGAAATGTTCGCAAATAAACGAAATGGGGGTGTTCTGAGGACGCTGTCCGTATTGTTCGTTGTCAAGTTGAAAGTGTTCTAAGAACTCTCGTGGTGTCCTGAAATGTTCGTAAATGAACGAAATGGGGGTGTTCTGTGTTCTAAGAACACTCACGGTGTCCTGAAATATTCGTAAATAAACAAAATGGGGTGTTCTGAGGACGCTGTCCGTATTGTTCGTTGTCAAGTTGAATGATGTCTAAGAACACTCGCGTTGTCCTGAAATGTTCGTACGGGGTGTCCTGAAGACACTGTCCGTATTGTTCACTGGCAAGTTGAATGTGTTCTAAGAACTTCCGCGGTGTCCTGAAATGTTCGTAAATAAAGAAAATGGGGGTTTTCTGTGTTCTAAGAACACTCGCGGTGTCCTGAAATGTTCGCAAATAAACAAAATGGGCGTGTTCTGAAGGCGCTGTCCGTATTTTTCGTTGTCAAGTTGAAAGTGTTCTAAGAACTCTTGTGGTGTCCGGAAATGGTCGTAAATAAACAAAATGGGGGTGTTCTGAGGACGCTGTCCGTATTGTTCGATGGCAAGTTGAAAGTGTTCTAAGAACTCTTGCATTGTTCTGAAATGTTCGTAAATAAACAAAATGGGGTGTCCTGAGGATGGTGTCCGTATTGTTCTCTGGCAAGTTGAATGTTTTCTAACAACACTCGCGGTGTCCTGAAATGTTCGCGAATAAACAAAATGGGGGTGTTCTGAGGACGCTGTCCATATTGTTCGTTGTCAAGTTGAAAGTGTTCTAAGAATGCTTGCGGTGTCCTGAAATGTTCGTAAATAAACAAAATGGGGTAGTATTCTGAGGATGCTGTCCGTATTGTTCGTTGTCAAGTTGAATGTGTTCTAAGAACACTCGTGGTGTCCGGAAATGTTAGTAAATAAACAAAATGGGGGTGTTCTGAGGACGCTGTCCGTATTGTTCGTTGTCAAGTTGAAAGTGTTCTAAGAACTCTCGCGTTGTACTGAAATGTTCGTAAATAAAGAAAATGGGGGTGTTCTGAGAACGCTGTCCGTATTGTTCACTGGCAAGTTGAATGTGTTCTAGGAACTTTCGCGGTGTCCTAAAATGTTCGTAAATAAAGAAAATGGGGGTGTTCTGTGTTCTAAGAACACTCGCGGTGCACTGAAATGTTCGCAAATAAACAAAATGGGGGTGTTCTGAGGACGCTGTCCGTATTGTTCGTTGTCAAGTTGAAAGTGTTCTAAGAACTCTCGTGGTGTCCGGAAATGTTCGTAAATGAACAAAATGGGCGTGTTCCGTGTTCTAAGAACACTCGCGATGTCCTGAAATGTTCATAAATAAACAAAATGGGGGTGTTCTGAGGACACTGTCCGTATTGTTCGTTGTCAAGTTGAATGTGTTCTAAGAACACTTGCGGTGTCCGGAAATGTTCGGAAATAAAGAAAATGGGGGTGTTCTGAGGACGCTTTCCGTATTGTTCGTTGTCAAGTTGAAAGTGTTCTAAGAACTCTTGCGGTGTCCTGAAATGTTCGAAAATAAAGAAAATGGGGGAGTTCTGAGGATGCTGTCCGTATTGTTCGTTCTCAAGTTGAAAGTGTTCTAAGAACTCGTTGCGATGTCCTGAAATGTTCGTAAATAAAGAAAATGGGGGTGTTCTGTGTTCTCAGAACACTCGCGGTGTACTGAAATGTTCGCAAATAAACGAAATGGGGGTGTTCTGAGGACGATGTCCGTATTGTTCGTTGTCAAGTTGAAAGTGTTCTAAGAACTCTCGTGGTGTCCTGAAATGTTCGTAAATGAACGAAATGGGGGTGTTCTGTGTTCTAAGAACACTCACGGTGTCCTGAAATATTCGTAAATAAACAAAATGGGGTGTTCTGAGGACGCTGTCCGTATTGTTCGTTGTCAAGTTGAATGTTGTCTAAGAACGCTCGCTTTGTCCTGAAATGTTCGTACGGGGTGTCCTGAAGACACTGTCCGTATTGTTCACTGGCAAGTTGAATGTGTTCTAAGAACTTCCGCGGTGTCCTGAAATGTTCGTAAATAAAGAAAATGGGGGTTTTCTGTGTTCTAAGAACACTCGCGGTGTCCTGAAATGTTCGCAAATAAACAAAATGGGCGTGTTCTGAAGGCGCTGTCCGTATTTTTCGTTGTCAAGTTGAAAGTGTTCTAAGAACTCTTGTGGTGTCCGGAAATGGTCGTAAATAAACAAAATGGGGGTGTTCTGAGGACGCTGTCCGTATTGTTCGATGGCAAGTTGAAAGTGTTCTAAGAACTCTTGCATTGTTCTGAAATGTTCGTAAATAAACAAAATGGGGTGTCCTGAGGATGGTGTCCGTATTGTTCTCTGGCAAGTTGAATGTTTTCTAACAACACTCGCGGTGTCCTGAAATGTTCGCGAATAAACAAAATGGGGGTGTTCTGAGGACGCTGTCCATATTGTTCGTTGTCAAGTTGAAAGTGTTCTAAGAACCCTTGCGGTGTCCTGAAATGTTCGTAAATAAACAAAATGGGGTAGTATTCTGAGTATGCTGTCCGTATTGTTCGTTGTCAAGTTGAATGTGTTCTAAGAACACTCGTGGTGTCCTGAAATGTTCGTAAATAAAGAAAATAGGGGTGTTCTGAGGACGCTGTCCGTATTGTTCACTGGCAAGTTGAATGTGTTCTAAGAACTTTCGCGATGTCCTAAAATGTTCGTAAATAAAGAAAATGGGGGTGTTCTGTGTTCTAAGAACACTTGCGGTGTACTGAAATGTTCGCAAATAAACAAAATAGGGGTGTTCTGAGGACGCTGTCCGTATTGTTCGTTGTCAAGTTGAAAGTGTTCTAAGAACTCTCGTGGTGTCCGCAAATGTTCGTAAATGAACAAAATGGGTGTGTTCCGTGTTCTAAGAACACTTGCGGTGTCCTGAAACGTTCGTCAATAAACAAAATGGGGGTGTTCTGAGGACACTGTCCGTATTGTTCGTTGTCAAGTTGAATGTGTTCTAAGAACACTTGCGGTGTCCGGAAATGTTCGTAAATAAAGAAAATGGGGGTGTTCTGAGGACGCTGTCCGTATTGTTGGTTGTCAAGTTGAAAGTGTTCTAAGAACTCTTGCAGTGTCCTGAAATGTTCGTAAATAAAGAAAATGGGGGTGTTCTGAGGATGCTGTCTGTATTGTTCGTTGTCAAGTTGAAAGTGTTCTAAGAACTCTTGCGATGTCCTGAAATGTTCGTAAATAAAGAAAATGGGGGTGTTCTGTGTTCTCAGAACACTCGCGGTGTACTGAAATGTTCGCAAATAAACAAAATGGGGGTGTTCTGAGGACGCTGTCCGTATTGTTCGTTGTCAAGTTGAAAGTGTTCTAAGAACTCTCGTGGTGTCCTGAAATGTTCGTAAATGAACGAAATGGGGGTGTTCTGTCTTCTAAGAACACTCGCGGTGTCCTGAAATGTTCGTAAATAAACAAAATGGGGGTGTTCTGAGGACGCTGTCTGTATTATTCGTTGTCAAGTTGAATGTGTACTAAGAACACTTGCGGTGTCCGGAAATGTTCGTAAATAAACAAGATCGGGGTGTTCTGAGGACGCTGTCTGTATTGTTCGTTGTCAAGTTGAAAGTGTTCTAAGAACTCTTGCGTCGTCCTGAAATGTTCGTAGGGGGCGTCCTGAAGACGCTGTCTGTATTGTTCGATGGCAAGTTGAATGTGATATAAGAACACTCGCGGTGTCCTGAAATGTTCGTAAATAAACAAAATGGGGGTGTTCTGAGGACGCTGTCCGTATTGTTCTCTGGCAAGTTGAATGTGTTCTAACAACACTCACGGTGTCCTGAAATGTTCGCAAATAAACAAAATGGGGGTGTTCTGAGGACGCTGTCCATATTGTTCGTTGTCAAGTTGAAAGTGTTCTAAGAACTCTTGTGGTGTCCTGAAATGTTCGTAAATAAACAAAATGGGGTAGTGTTCTGAGGATGCTGTCCGTATTGTTCGTTGTCAAGTTGAATGTGTTCTAAGAACACTCGTGGTGTCCGGAAATGTTAGTAAATAAACAAAATGGGGGTGTTCTGTGGCCACTGTCCGTATTGTTCGTTGTCAACTTGAAAGTGTTCTAAGAACTCTCGCGTTGTACCGAAATGTTCGTAAATAAAGAAAATGGGGGTGTTCTGAGGACGCTGTCCGTATTGCTCACTGGCAAGTTGAATGTGTTCTAAGAACTTTCGCGGTGTCCGGAAATGTTCGTAAATTAACAAAATGGGCGTGTTCCGTGTTCTAAGAACACTCGCGGTGTCCTGAAATGTTCGTAAATAAACAAAATGGGGGTGTTCTGAGGATGCTGTCCGTATTGTTCGTTGTCAAGTTGAATGTGTTCTAAGAACAGTTGCGGTGTCTGGAAATGTTTGGAAATAAACAAAATGGGGGTGTTCTGAGGACGCTGTCCGTATTGTTCGTTGTCAACTTGAAAGTGTTCTAAGAACTCTCGCGTTGTACCGAAATGTTCGTAAATAAACAAAATGGGGGTGTTCTGAGGACGCTGTCCGTATTGTTCGTTGTCAAATTGAAAGTGTTCTAAGAACTCTCGTGGTGTCCGGAAATGTTCGTAAATTAACAAAATGGGCGTGTTCCGTGTTCTAAGAACACTCGCGGTGTCCTGAAATGTTCGTAAATAAACAAAATGGGGGTGTTCTGAGGATGCTGTCCGTATTGTTCGTTGTCAAGTTGAATGTGTTCTAAGAACAGTTGCGGTGTCTGGAAATGTTTGGAAATAAACAAAATGGGGGTGTTCTGAGGACGCTGTCCGTATTGTTCGTTGTCAAGTTGAAAGTGTTCTAAGAACACTCGCGGTGTCCTGAAATGTTCGTAAATAAACAAAATGGGGGTGTTCTGAGGATGCTGTCCGTATTGTTCGTTGTCAAGTTGAATGTGTTCTAAGAACAGTTGCGGTGTCTGGAAATGTTTGGAAATAAACAAAATGGGGGTGTTCTGAGGACGCTGTCCGTATTGTTCGTTGTCAAGTTGAATGTGTTCTAAGAACACTCGTGGTGTCCGGAAATGTTAGTAAATAAACAAAATGGGGGTGTTCTGTGGCCACTGTCCGTATTGTTCGTTGTCAACTTGAAAGTGTTCTAAGAACTCTCGCGTTGTACCGAAATGTTCGTAAATAAACAAAATGGGGGTGTTCTGAGGACGCTGTCCGTATTGCTCACTGGCAAGTTGAATGTGTTCTAAGAACTTTCGCGGTGTCCTGAAATGTTCGTAAATAAACAAAATGGGGGTGTTCTGAGGATGCTGTCCGTATTGTTCGTTGTCAAGTTGAATGTGTTCTAAGAACAGTTGCGGTGTCTGGAAATGTTTGGAAATAAACAAAATGGGGGTGTTCTGAGGACGCTGTCCGTATTGTTCGTTGTCAACTTGAATGTGTTCTAAGAACAGTTGCGGTGTCTGGAAATGTTTGGAAATAAACAAAATGGGGGTGTTCTGAGGACGCTGTCCGTATTGTTCGTTGTCAACTTGAAAGTGTTCTAAGAACTCTCGCGTTGTACCGAAATGTTCGTAAATAAACAAAATGGGGGTGTTCTGAGGACGCTGTCCGTATTGTTCGTTGTCAAATTGAAAGTGTTCTAAGAACTCTCGTGGTGTCCGGAAATGTTCGTAAATTAACAAAATGGGCGTGTTCCGTGTTCTAAGAACACTCGCGGTGTCCTGAAATGTTCGTAAATAAACAAAATGGGGGTGTTCTGAGGATGCTGTCCGTATTGTTCGTTGTCAAGTTGAATGTGTTCTAAGAACAGTTGCGGTGTCTGGAAATGTTTGGAAATAAACAAAATGGGGGTGTTCTGAGGACGCTGTCCGTATTGTTCGTTGTCAAGTTGAAAGTGTTCTAAGAACTCTCGCGGTGTCCTGAAATGCTCGTAAATAAAGAAAATGGGGGTGTTCTGAGGACGCTGTCCGTATTGTTCGTTGTCAAGTTGAAAGTGTTCTAAGAACTCTTGCGGTGTCCTGAAATGTTCGTAAATAAAGAAAATGGGGGTGTTCTGAGGATGCTGTCCGTATTGTTCGTTGTCAAGTTGAAAGTGTTCTAAGAACTCTTGCGATGTCCTGAAATGTTCGTAAATAAAGAAAATGGGGGTGTTCAGAGGACGCTGTCCGTATTGTTCACTGGCAAGTTGAATGTGTTCTAAGAACTTTCGCGGTGTCCTAAAATGTTCGTAAATAAAGAAAATGGGGGTGTTCTGTGTTCTAAGAACACTCGCGGTGTACTGAAATGTTCGCAAATAAACAAAATGGGGGTGTTCTGAGGACGCTGTCCGTATTGTTCGTTGTCAAGTTGAAAGTGTTCTAAGAACTCTCGTGGTGTCCAGAAATGTTCGTAAATGAAAAAAATGGGCGTGTTCCGTGTTCTAAGAACACTCGCGGTGTCCTGAAATGTTCATAAATGAACAAAATGGATGTGTTCTGAGGACACTGTCCGTATTGTTCGTTGTCAAGTTGAATGTGTTCTAAGAACACTTGCGGTGTCCGGAAATGTTCGGAAATAAACAAAATGGGGGTGTTCTGAGGACGCTGTCCGTATTGTTCGTTGTCAAGTTGAAAGTGTTCTAAGAACTCTCGCGGTGTCCTGAAATGTTCGTAAATAAAGAAAATGGGGGTGTTCTGAGGACGCTGTCCGTATTGTTCGTTGTCAAGTTGAAAGTGTTCTAAGAACTCTTGCGGTGTCCTGAAATGTTCGTAAATAAAGAAAATGGGGGTGTTGTGAGGATGCTGTCCGTATTGTTCGTTGTCAAGTTGAAAGTGTTCTAAGAACTCTTGCGATGTCCTGAAATGTTCGTAAATAAAGAAAATGGGGGTGTTCTGTGTTCTCAGAACACTCGCGGTGTACTGAAATGTTCGCAAATAAACAAAATGGTGGTGTTCTGAGGACGCTGTCCGTATTGTTCGTTGTCAAGTTGAAAGTGTTCTAAGAACTCTCATGGTGTCCTGAAATGTTTGTAAATGAACAAAATGGGGGTGTTCTGTGTTCTAAGAACACTCGCGGTGTCCTGAAATGTTCGTAAATAAACAAAATGGGGGTGTTCTGAGGACGCTGTCCGTATTGTTCGGTGGCAAGTTGAAAGTGTTCTAAGAACCCTCGCATTGTCCTGAAATGTTCGTAAATAAACAAAATGGGGTGTCCTGAGGACGTTGTCCGTATTGTTCTCTGGCAAGTTGAATGTGTTCTGACAACACTCACGGTGTCCTGAAATGTTCGCAAATAAACAAAATGGGGGTGTTCTGAGGACGCTGTCCATATTGTTCGTTGTCAAGTTGAAAGTGTTCTAAGAACTCTCGCGGTGTCCTGAAATGTTCGTAAATAAACAAAATGGGGTAGTGTTCTGAGGATGCTGTCCGTATTGTTCGTTGTCAAGTTGAATGTGTTCTAAGAACTCTCGTGGTGTCCTGAAATGTTCGTAAATGAACGAAATGGGGGTGTTCTGTGTTCTAAGAACACTCGCGGTGTACTGAAATGTTCGCAAATAAACAAAATGGGGGTGTTCTGAGGGCGCTGTCCGTATTGTTCGTTGTCAAGTTGAAAGTGTTCTAAGAACTCTCCTGGTGTCCTGAAATGTTCGTAAATGAACGAAATGGGGGTGTTCTGTGTTCTAAGAACACTCGCGGTGTACTGAAATGTTCGCAAATAAACAAAATGGGGGTGTTCTGAGGACGCTGTCCATATTGTTCGTTGTCAAGTTGAAAGTGTTCTAAGAACTCTCGCGGTGTCCTGAAATGTTCGTAAATAAACAAAATGGGGTAGTGTTCTGAGGATGCTGTCCGTATTGTTCGTTGTCTAGTTGAATGTGTTCTAAGAACACTCGTGGTGTCCGGAAATGTTAGTAAATAAACAAAATGGGGGTGTTCTGAGGACGCTGTCCGTATTGTTCGTTGTCAAGTTGAAAGTGTTCTAAGAACTCTCGCGTTGTACTGAAATGTTCGTAAATAAAGAAAATGGGGGTGTTCTGAGAACGCTGTCCGTATTGTTCACTGGCAAGTTGAATGTGTTCTAGGAACTTTCGCGGTGTCCTAAAATGTTCGTAAATAAAGAAAATGGGGGTGTTCTGTGTTCTAAGAACACTCGCGGTGCACTGAAATGTTCGCAAATAAACAAAATGGGGGTGTTCTGAGGACGCTGTCCGTATTGTTCGTTGTGAAGTTGAAAGTGTTCTAAGAACTCTCGTGGTGTCCGGAAATGTTCGTAAATGAACAAAATGGGCGTGTTCCGTGTTCTAAGAACACTCGCGATGTCCTGAAATGTTCATAAATAAACAAAATGGGGGTGTTCTGAGGACACTGTCCGTATTGTTCGTTGTCAAGTTGAATGTGTTCTAAGAACACTTGCGGTGTCCGGAAATGTTCGGAAATAAAGAAAATGGGGGTGTTCTGAGGACGCTTTCCGTATTGTTCGTTGTCAAGTTGAAAGTGTTCTAAGAACTCTTGCGGTGTCCTGAAATGTTCGAAAATAAAGAAAATGGGGGAGTTCTGAGGATGCTGTCCGTATTGTTCGTTCTCAAGTTGAAAGTGTTCTAAGAACTCGTTGCGATGTCCTGAAATGTTCGTAAATAAAGAAAATGGGGGTGTTCTGTGTTCTCAGAACACTCGCGGTGTACTGAAATGTTCGCAAATAAACGAAATGGGGGTGTTCTGAGGACGATGTCCGTATTGTTCGTTGTCAAGTTGAAAGTGTTCTAAGAACTCGTTGCGATGTCCTGAAATGTTCGTAAATAAAGAAAATGGGGGTGTTCTGTGTTCTCAGAACACTCGCGGTGTACTGAAATGTTCGCAAATAAACGAAATGGGGGTGTTCTGAGGACGCTGTCCGTATTGTTCGTTGTCAAGTTGAAAGTGTTCTAAGAACTCTCGTGGTGTCCTGAAATGTTCGTAAATGAACGAAATGGGGGTGTTCTGTGTTCTAAGAACACTCACGGTGTCCTGAAATATTCGTAAATAAACAAAATGGGGTGTTCTGAGGACGCTGTCCGTATTGTTCGTTGTCAAGTTGAATGTTGTCTAAGAACACTCGCGTTGTCCTGAAATGTTCGTACGGGGTGTCCTGAAAACACTGTCCGTATTGTTCACTGGCAAGTTGAATGTGTTCTAAGAACTTCCGCGGTGTCCTGAAATGTTCGTAAATAAAGAAAATGGGGGTTTTCTGTGTTCTAAGAACACTCGCGGTGTCCTGAAATGTTCGCAAATAAACAAAATGGGCGTGTTCTGAAGGCGCTGTCCGTATTTTTCGTTGTCAAGTTGAAAGTGTTCTAAGAACTCTTGTGGTGTCCGGAAATGGTCGTAAATAAACAAAATGGGGGTGTTCTGAGGACGCTGTCCGTATTGTTCGATGGCAAGTTGAAAGTGTTCTAAGAACTCTTGCATTGTTCTGAAATGTTCGTAAATAAACAAAATGGGGTGTCCTGAGGATGGTGTCCGTATTGTTCTCTGGCAAGTTGAATGTTTTCTAACAACACTCGCGGTGTCCTGAAATGTTCGCGAATAAACAAAATGGGGTAGTATTCTGAGGATGCTGTCCGTATTGTTCGTTGTCAAGTTGAATGTGTTCTAAGAACACTCGTGGTGTCCTGAAATGTTCGTAAATAAAGAAAATGGGGGTGTTCTGAGGACGCTGTCCGTATTGTTCACTGGCAAGTTGAATGTGTTCTAAGAACTTTCGCGATGTCCTAAAATGTTCGTAAATAAAGAAAATGGGGGTGTTCTGTGTTCTAAGAACACTTGCGGTGTACTGAAATGTTCGCAAATAAACAAAATAGGGGTGTTCTGAGGACGCTGTCCGTATTGTTCGTTGTCAAGTTGAAAGTGTTCTAAGAACCCTTGCGGTGTCCTGAAATGTTCGTAAATAAACAAAATGGGGTAGTATTCTGAGGATGCTGTCCGTATTGTTCGTTGTCAAGTTGAATGTGTTCTAAGAACACTCGTGGTGTCCTGAAATGTTCGTAAATAAAGAAAATGGGGGTGTTCTGAGGACGCTGTCCGTATTGTTCACTGGCAAGTTGAATGTGTTCTAAGAACTTTCGCGATGTCCTAAAATGTTCGTAAATAAAGAAAATGGGGGTGTTCTGTGTTCTAAGAACACTTGCGGTGTACTGAAATGTTCGCAAATAAACAAAATAGGGGTGTTCTGAGGACGCTGTCCGTATTGTTCGTTGTCAAGTTGAAAGTGTTCTAAGAACTCTCGTGGTGTCCGCAAATGTTCGTAAATGAACAAAATGGGTGTGTTCCGTGTTCTAAGAACACTTGCGATGTCCTGAAACGTTCGTCAATAAACAAAATGGGGGTGTTCTGAGGACACTGTCCGTATTGTTCGTTGTCAAGTTGAATGTGTTCTAAGAACACTTGCGGTGTCCGGAAATGTTCGTAAATAAAGAAAATGGGGGTGTTCTGAGGACGCTGTCCGTATTGTTCGTTGTCAAGTTGAAAGTGTTCTAAGAACTCTTGCAGTGTCCTGAAATGTTCGTAAATAAAGAAAATGGGGGTGTTCTGAGGATGCTGTCTGTATTGTTCGTTGTCAAGTTGAAAGTGTTCTAAGAACTCTTGCGATGTCCTAAAATGTTCGTAAATAAAGAAAATGGGGGTGTTCTGTGTTCTCAGAACACTCGCGGTGTACTGAAATGTTCGCAAATAAACAAAATGGGGGTGTTCTGAGGACGCTGTCCGTATTGTTCGTTGTCAAGTTGAAAGTGTTCTAAGAACTCTCGTGGTGTCCTGAAATGTTCGTAAATGAACGAAATGGGGGTGTTCTGTCTTCTAAGAACACTCGCGGTGTCCTGAAATGTTCGTAAATAAACAAAATGGGGGTGTTCTGAGGACGCTGTCTGTATTATTCGTTGTCAAGTTGAATGTGTACTAAGAACACTTGCGGTGTCCGGAAATGTTCATAAATAAACAAGATCGGGGTGTTCTGAGGACGCTGTCCGTATTGTTCGTTGTCAAGTTGAAAGTGTTCTAAGAACTCTTGCGTCGTCCTGAAATGTTCGTAGGGGGCGTCCTGAAGACGCTGTCTGTATTGTTCGATGGCAAGTTGAATGTGATATAAGAACACTCGCGGTGTCCTGAAATGTTCGTAAATAAACAAAATGGGGGTGTTCTGAGGACGCTGTCTGTATTGTTCGATGGCAAGTTGAAAGTGTTTTAAGAACTCTCGCGTTGTCCTGAAATGTTCGTAAATAAACAAAATGGGGGTGTCCTGAGGACGCTGTCCGTATTGTTCTCTGGCAAGTTGAATGTGTTCTAAGAACACTCGCGGTGTCCTGAAATGTTCGCAAATAAACAAAATGGGGGTGTTCTGAGGACGCTGTCCGTATTGTTCATTGTCAAGTTGAATGTGTTCTAAGGACTCTTGCGGTGTCCTGAAATGTTCGTAAATAAACAAAATGGTGGTGAACGCAGGACGCTGTCCGTATTGTTCGTTGTCTAGCTGAATGTTTTATAAGAACACTTGCGGTGTCCGGAAATGTTCGTAAATAAACAAAATGGGGGTGTTCTGAGGACGCTGTCCGTATTGTTCGTTGTCAAGTTGAAAGTGTTCTAAGAACTTTTGCGGTGTCCTGAAATGTATGTAAATAAAGAAAATGGGGGTGTTCTGTGTTCTAAGAACACTCGCGGTGTCTTGAAATGTTCGCAAATAAACAAAATGGGGGTGTTCTGAGGACACTGTCCGTATTGTTCATTGTCAAGTTGAAAGTGTTCTAAGAACTCTCGCGGTGTCCTGAAATGTTCGTAAATAAACAAAATGGGGGTGTTCTGAGGACGCTGTCCGTATTGTTCGTTGTCAAGTTGAATGTTGTCTAAGAACACTCACGGTGCCCGGAAATGTTCGTAAATAAACAAAATGGGGGTGTTCTGAGGGCGCTGTCCGTATTGTTCGTTGTCAAGTTGAAAGTGTTCTAAGAACTCTCGCGTTGTCCTGAAATGTTCGTAGGGTGTGTCCTGAAGACGCTGTCCGTATTGTTCACTGGCAAGTTGAATGTGTTCTAAGAACTTCCGTGGTGTCCTGAAATGTTCGTAAATAAAGAAAATGGGGGTTTTCTGTGTTCTAAGAACACTCGCGGTGTCCTGAAATGTTCGCAAATAAACAAAATGGGGGTGTTCTGAGGACACTGTCCGTATTGTTCGTTGTCAAGTTGAAAGTGTTCTAAGAACTCTCGGGGTGTCCTGAAATGTTCGTAAATAAACAAAATGGGGGTGTCCTGAGGACGCTGTCCGTATTGTTCGTTGTCAAGTTGAAATTGTTCTAAGAACTCTCGCGTCGTCCTGAAATGTTCGTAGGGGGTGTCCTGAAGACGCTGTCTGTATTGTTCGATGGCAAGTTGAATGTGTTCTAAGGACTCTTGCGGTGTCCTGAAATGTTCGTAAATAAACAAAATGGTGGTGTTCGCAGGACGCTGTCCGTATTGTTCGTTGTCTAGTTGAATGTTTTCTAAGAACACTTGCGGTGTCCGGAAATGTTCGTAAATAAACAAAATGGGGGTGTTCTGAGGACGCTGTCCGTATTGTTCGTTGTCAAGTTGAAAGTGTTCTAAGAACTTTCGCGGTGTCCTGAAATGTATGTAAATAAAGAAAATGGGGGTGTTCTGTGTTCTAAGAACACTTGCGGTGTCCTGAAATGTTCGTAAATAAACAAAATGGGGGTGTTCTGAGGATGCTGTCCGTATTGTTCATTGTCTAGTTGAAAGTGTTCTAAGAACTCTCGCGGTGTCCTGAAATGTTCGTAAATAAACAAAATGGGGGTGTTCTGAGGACGCTGTCCGTATTGTTCGTTGTCAAGTTGAATGTTGTCTAAGAACACTCGCGGTGCCCGGAAATGTTCGTAAATAAACAAAATGGGGGTGTATTGAGGGCGCTGTCCGTATTGTTCGTTGTCAAGTTGAAAGTGTTCTAAGAACTCTCGCGTTGTCCTGAAATGTTCGTAGGGGGTGTCCTGAACACGCTGTCCGTATTGTTCACTGGCAAGTTGAATGTGTTCTAAGAACTTCCGCAGTGTCCTGAAATGTTAGTAAATAAAGAAAATGGGGGTTTTCTGTGTTCTAAGAACACTCGCGGTGTCCTGAAATGTTCGCAAATAAACAAAATGGGGGTGTTCTGAGGACGCTGTCCGTATTGTTCGTTGTCAAGTTGAAAGTGTTCTAAGAACTCTCGTGGTGTCCGGAAATGTTCGTAAATAAACAAAATGGGGGTGTTCTGAGGACGCTGTCCGTATTGTTCTCTGGCAAGTTGAATGTGTTCTAACAACACTCACGGTGTCCTGAAATGTTCGCAAATAAACAAAATGGGGGTGTTCTGAGGACGCTGTCCATATTGTTCGTTGTCAAGTTGAAAGTGTTCTAAGAACTCTTGCGGTGTCCTGAAATGTTCGTAAATAAACAAAATGGGGTAGTGTTCTGAGGATGCTGTCCGTATTGTTCGTTGTCAAGTTGAATGTGTTCTAAGAACACTCGTGGTGTCCGGAAATGTTAGTAAATAAACAAAATGGGGGTGTTCTGTGGCCACTGTCCGTATTGTTCGTTGTCAACTTGAAAGTGTTCTAAGAACTCTCGCGTTGTACCGAAATGTTCGTAAATAAAGAAAATGGGGGTGTTCTGAGGACGCTGTCCGTATTGCTCACTGGCAAGTTGAATGTGTTCTAAGAACTTTCGCGGTGTCCTAAAATGTTCGTAAATAAAGAAAATGGGGGTGTTCTGTGTTCTAAGAACACTCGTGGTGTACTGAAATGTTTGCAAATAAACAAAATGGGGGTGTTCTGAGGACGCTCTCCGTATTGTTCGTTGTCAAATTGAAAGTGTTCTAAGAACTCTCGTGGTGTCCGGAAATGTTCGTAAATTAACAAAATGGGCGTGTTCCGTGTTCTAAGAACACTCGCGGTGTCCTGAAATGTTCGTAAATAAACAAAATGGGGGTGTTCTGAGGATGCTGTCCGTATTGTTCGTTGTCAAGTTGAATGTGTTCTAAGAACACTTGCGGTGTCCGGAAATGTTTGGAAATAAACAAAATGGGGGTGTTCTGAGGACGCTGTCCGTATTGTTCGTTGTCAAGTTGAAAGTGTTCTAAGAACTCTCGCGGTGTCCTGAAATGCTCGTAAATAAAGAAAATGGGGGTGTTCTGAGGACGCTGTCCGTATTGTTCGTTGTCAAGTTGAAAGTGTTCTAAGAACTCTTGCGGTGTCCTGAAATGTTCGTAAATAAAGAAAATGGCGGTGTTCTGAGGATGCTGTCCGTATTGTTCGTTGTCAAGTTGAAAGTGTTCTAAGAACTCTTGCGATGTCCTGAAATGTTCGTAAATAAAGAAAATGGGGGTGTTCTGTGTTCTCAGAACACTCGCGGTGTACTGAAATGTTCGCAAATAAACAAAATGGGGGTGTTCTGAGGACGCTGTCCGTATTGTTCGTTGTCAAGTTGAAAGTGTTCTAAGAACTCTCGTGGTGTCCTGAAATGTTCGTAAATGAACGAAATGGGGGTGTTCTGTCTTCTAAGAACACTCGCGGTGTCCTGAAATGTTCGTAAATAAACAAAATGGGGGTGTTCTGAGGACGCTGTCTGTATTATTCGTTGTCAAGTTGAATGTGTACTAAGAACACTTGCGGTGTCCGGAAATGTTCGTAAATAAACAAGATCGGGGTGTTCTGAGGACGCTGTCCGTATTGTTCGTTGTCAAGTTGAAAGTGTTCTAAGAACTCTTGCGTCGTCCTGAAATGTTCGTAGGGGGCGTCCTGAAGACGCTGTCTGTATTGTTCGATGGCAAGTTGAATGTGATATAAGAACACTCGCGGTGTCCTGAAATGTTCGTAAATAAACAAAATGGGGGTGTTCTGAGGACGCTGTCTGTATTGTTCGATGGCAAGTTGAAAGTGTTTTAAGAACTCTCGCGTTGTCCTGAAATGTTCGTAAATAAACAAAATGGGGGTGTCCTGAGGACGCTGTCCGTATTGTTCTCTGGCAAGTTGAATGTGTTCTAAGAACACTCGCGGTGTCCTGAAATGTTCGCAAATAAACAAAATGGGGGTGTTCTGAGGACGCTGTCCGTATTGTTCATTGTCAAGTTGAATGTGTTCTAAGGACTCTTGCGGTGTCCTGAAATGTTCGTAAATAAACAAAATGGTGGTGAACGCAGGACGCTGTCCGTATTGTTCGTTGTCTAGCTGAATGTTTTATAAGAACACTTGCGGTGTCCTGAAATGTTCGTAAATAAACAAAATGGGGTAGTGTTCTGAGGATGCTGTCCGTATTGTTCGTTGTCAAGTTGAATGTGTTCTAAGAACACTCGTGGTGTCCGGAAATGTTAGTAAATAAACAAAATGGGGGTGTTCTGTGGCCACTGTCCGTATTGTTCGTTGTCAACTTGAAAGTGTTCTAAGAACTCTCGCGTTGTACCGAAATGTTCGTAAATAAAGAAAATGGGGGTGTTCTGAGGACGCTGTCCGTATTGCTCACTGGCAAGTTGAATGTGTTCTAAGAACTTTCGCGGTGTCCGGAAATGTTCGTAAATTAACAAAATGGGCGTGTTCCGTGTTCTAAGAACACTCGCGGTGTCCTGAAATGTTCGTAAATAAACAAAATGGGGGTGTTCTGAGGATGCTGTCCGTATTGTTCGTTGTCAAGTTGAATGTGTTCTAAGAACAGTTGCGGTGTCTGGAAATGTTTGGAAATAAACAAAATGGGGGTGTTCTGAGGACGCTGTCCGTATTGTTCGTTGTCAACTTGAAAGTGTTCTAAGAACTCTCGCGTTGTACCGAAATGTTCGTAAATAAACAAAATGGGGGTGTTCTGAGGACGCTGTCCGTATTGTTCGTTGTCAAATTGAAAGTGTTCTAAGAACTCTCGTGGTGTCCGGAAATGTTCGTAAATTAACAAAATGGGCGTGTTCCGTGTTCTAAGAACACTCGCGGTGTCCTGAAATGTTCGTAAATAAACAAAATGGGGGTGTTCTGAGGATGCTGTCCGTATTGTTCGTTGTCAAGTTGAATGTGTTCTAAGAACAGTTGCGGTGTCTGGAAATGTTTGGAAATAAACAAAATGGGGGTGTTCTGAGGACGCTGTCCGTATTGTTCGTTGTCAAGTTGAAAGTGTTCTAAGAACACTCGCGGTGTCCTGAAATGTTCGTAAATAAACAAAATGGGGGTGTTCTGAGGATGCTGTCCGTATTGTTCGTTGTCAAGTTGAATGTGTTCTAAGAACAGTTGCGGTGTCTGGAAATGTTTGGAAATAAACAAAATGGGGGTGTTCTGAGGACGCTGTCCGTATTGTTCGTTGTCAAGTTGAATGTGTTCTAAGAACACTCGTGGTGTCCGGAAATGTTAGTAAATAAACAAAATGGGGGTGTTCTGTGGCCACTGTCCGTATTGTTCGTTGTCAACTTGAAAGTGTTCTAAGAACTCTCGCGTTGTACCGAAATGTTCGTAAATAAACAAAATGGGGGTGTTCTGAGGACGCTGTCCGTATTGCTCACTGGCAAGTTGAATGTGTTCTAAGAACTTTCGCGGTGTCCTGAAATGTTCGTAAATAAACAAAATGGGGGTGTTCTGAGGATGCTGTCCGTATTGTTCGTTGTCAAGTTGAATGTGTTCTAAGAACAGTTGCGGTGTCTGGAAATGTTTGGAAATAAACAAAATGGGGGTGTTCTGAGGACGCTGTCCGTATTGTTCGTTGTCAACTTGAATGTGTTCTAAGAACAGTTGCGGTGTCTGGAAATGTTTGGAAATAAACAAAATGGGGGTGTTCTGAGGACGCTGTCCGTATTGTTCGTTGTCAACTTGAAAGTGTTCTAAGAACTCTCGCGTTGTACCGAAATGTTCGTAAATAAACAAAATGGGGGTGTTCTGAGGACGCTGTCCGTATTGTTCGTTGTCAAATTGAAAGTGTTCTAAGAACTCTCGTGGTGTCCGGAAATGTTCGTAAATTAACAAAATGGGCGTGTTCCGTGTTCTAAGAACACTCGCGGTGTCCTGAAATGTTCGTAAATAAACAAAATGGGGGTGTTCTGAGGATGCTGTCCGTATTGTTCGTTGTCAAGTTGAATGTGTTCTAAGAACAGTTGCGGTGTCTGGAAATGTTTGGAAATAAACAAAATGGGGGTGTTCTGAGGACGCTGTCCGTATTGTTCGTTGTCAAGTTGAAAGTGTTCTAAGAACTCTCGCGGTGTCCTGAAATGCTCGTAAATAAAGAAAATGGGGGTGTTCTGAGGACGCTGTCCGTATTGTTCGTTGTCAAGTTGAAAGTGTTCTAAGAACTCTTGCGGTGTCCTGAAATGTTCGTAAATAAAGAAAATGGGGGTGTTCTGAGGATGCTGTCCGTATTGTTCGTTGTCAAGTTGAAAGTGTTCTAAGAACTCTTGCGATGTCCTGAAATGTTCGTAAATAAAGAAAATGGGGGTGTTCAGAGGACGCTGTCCGTATTGTTCACTGGCAAGTTGAATGTGTTCTAAGAACTTTCGCGGTGTCCTAAAATGTTCGTAAATAAAGAAAATGGGGGTGTTCTGTGTTCTAAGAACACTCGCGGTGTACTGAAATGTTCGCAAATAAACAAAATGGGGGTGTTCTGAGGACGCTGTCCGTATTGTTCGTTGTCAAGTTGAAAGTGTTCTAAGAACTCTCGTGGTGTCCAGAAATGTTCGTAAATGAAAAAAATGGGCGTGTTCCGTGTTCTAAGAACACTCGCGGTGTCCTGAAATGTTCATAAATGAACAAAATGGATGTGTTCTGAGGACACTGTCCGTATTGTTCGTTGTCAAGTTGAATGTGTTCTAAGAACACTTGCGGTGTCCGGAAATGTTCGGAAATAAACAAAATGGGGGTGTTCTGAGGACGCTGTCCGTATTGTTCGTTGTCAAGTTGAAAGTGTTCTAAGAACTCTCGCGGTGTCCTGAAATGTTCGTAAATAAAGAAAATGGGGGTGTTCTGAGGACGCTGTCCGTATTGTTCGTTGTCAAGTTGAAAGTGTTCTAAGAACTCTTGCGGTGTCCTGAAATGTTCGTAAATAAAGAAAATGGGGGTGTTGTGAGGATGCTGTCCGTATTGTTCGTTGTCAAGTTGAAAGTGTTCTAAGAACTCTTGCGATGTCCTGAAATGTTCGTAAATAAAGAAAATGGGGGTGTTCTGTGTTCTCAGAACACTCGCGGTGTACTGAAATGTTCGCAAATAAACAAAATGGTGGTGTTCTGAGGACGCTGTCCGTATTGTTCGTTGTCAAGTTGAAAGTGTTCTAAGAACTCTCATGGTGTCCTGAAATGTTTGTAAATGAACAAAATGGGGGTGTTCTGTGTTCTAAGAACACTCGCGGTGTCCTGAAATGTTCGTAAATAAACAAAATGGGGGTGTTCTGAGGACGCTGTCCGTATTGTTCGGTGGCAAGTTGAAAGTGTTCTAAGAACCCTCGCATTGTCCTGAAATGTTCGTAAATAAACAAAATGGGGTGTCCTGAGGACGTTGTCCGTATTGTTCTCTGGCAAGTTGAATGTGTTCTGACAACACTCACGGTGTCCTGAAATGTTCGCAAATAAACAAAATGGGGGTGTTCTGAGGACGCTGTCCATATTGTTCGTTGTCAAGTTGAAAGTGTTCTAAGAACTCTCGCGGTGTCCTGAAATGTTCGTAAATAAACAAAATGGGGTAGTGTTCTGAGGATGCTGTCCGTATTGTTCGTTGTCAAGTTGAATGTGTTCTAAGAACTCTCGTGGTGTCCTGAAATGTTCGTAAATGAACGAAATGGGGGTGTTCTGTGTTCTAAGAACACTCGCGGTGTACTGAAATGTTCGCAAATAAACAAAATGGGGGTGTTCTGAGGGCGCTGTCCGTATTGTTCGTTGTCAAGTTGAAAGTGTTCTAAGAACTCTCCTGGTGTCCTGAAATGTTCGTAAATGAACGAAATGGGGGTGTTCTGTGTTCTAAGAACACTCGCGGTGTACTGAAATGTTCGCAAATAAACAAAATGGGGGTGTTCTGAGGACGCTGTCCATATTGTTCGTTGTCAAGTTGAAAGTGTTCTAAGAACTCTCGCGGTGTCCTGAAATGTTCGTAAATAAACAAAATGGGGTAGTGTTCTGAGGATGCTGTCCGTATTGTTCGTTGTCTAGTTGAATGTGTTCTAAGAACACTCGTGGTGTCCGGAAATGTTAGTAAATAAACAAAATGGGGGTGTTCTGAGGACGCTGTCCGTATTGTTCGTTGTCAAGTTGAAAGTGTTCTAAGAACTCTCGCGTTGTACTGAAATGTTCGTAAATAAAGAAAATGGGGGTGTTCTGAGAACGCTGTCCGTATTGTTCACTGGCAAGTTGAATGTGTTCTAGGAACTTTCGCGGTGTCCTAAAATGTTCGTAAATAAAGAAAATGGGGGTGTTCTGTGTTCTAAGAACACTCGCGGTGCACTGAAATGTTCGCAAATAAACAAAATGGGGGTGTTCTGAGGACGCTGTCCGTATTGTTCGTTGTGAAGTTGAAAGTGTTCTAAGAACTCTCGTGGTGTCCGGAAATGTTCGTAAATGAACAAAATGGGCGTGTTCCGTGTTCTAAGAACACTCGCGATGTCCTGAAATGTTCATAAATAAACAAAATGGGGGTGTTCTGAGGACACTGTCCGTATTGTTCGTTGTCAAGTTGAATGTGTTCTAAGAACACTTGCGGTGTCCGGAAATGTTCGGAAATAAAGAAAATGGGGGTGTTCTGAGGACGCTTTCCGTATTGTTCGTTGTCAAGTTGAAAGTGTTCTAAGAACTCTTGCGGTGTCCTGAAATGTTCGAAAATAAAGAAAATGGGGGAGTTCTGAGGATGCTGTCCGTATTGTTCGTTCTCAAGTTGAAAGTGTTCTAAGAACTCGTTGCGATGTCCTGAAATGTTCGTAAATAAAGAAAATGGGGGTGTTCTGTGTTCTCAGAACACTCGCGGTGTACTGAAATGTTCGCAAATAAACGAAATGGGGGTGTTCTGAGGACGATGTCCGTATTGTTCGTTGTCAAGTTGAAAGTGTTCTAAGAACTCGTTGCGATGTCCTGAAATGTTCGTAAATAAAGAAAATGGGGGTGTTCTGTGTTCTCAGAACACTCGCGGTGTACTGAAATGTTCGCAAATAAACGAAATGGGGGTGTTCTGAGGACGCTGTCCGTATTGTTCGTTGTCAAGTTGAAAGTGTTCTAAGAACTCTCGTGGTGTCCTGAAATGTTCGTAAATGAACGAAATGGGGGTGTTCTGTGTTCTAAGAACACTCACGGTGTCCTGAAATATTCGTAAATAAACAAAATGGGGTGTTCTGAGGACGCTGTCCGTATTGTTCGTTGTCAAGTTGAATGTTGTCTAAGAACACTCGCGTTGTCCTGAAATGTTCGTACGGGGTGTCCTGAAAACACTGTCCGTATTGTTCACTGGCAAGTTGAATGTGTTCTAAGAACTTCCGCGGTGTCCTGAAATGTTCGTAAATAAAGAAAATGGGGGTTTTCTGTGTTCTAAGAACACTCGCGGTGTCCTGAAATGTTCGCAAATAAACAAAATGGGCGTGTTCTGAAGGCGCTGTCCGTATTTTTCGTTGTCAAGTTGAAAGTGTTCTAAGAACTCTTGTGGTGTCCGGAAATGGTCGTAAATAAACAAAATGGGGGTGTTCTGAGGACGCTGTCCGTATTGTTCGATGGCAAGTTGAAAGTGTTCTAAGAACTCTTGCATTGTTCTGAAATGTTCGTAAATAAACAAAATGGGGTGTCCTGAGGATGGTGTCCGTATTGTTCTCTGGCAAGTTGAATGTTTTCTAACAACACTCGCGGTGTCCTGAAATGTTCGCGAATAAACAAAATGGGGTAGTATTCTGAGGATGCTGTCCGTATTGTTCGTTGTCAAGTTGAATGTGTTCTAAGAACACTCGTGGTGTCCTGAAATGTTCGTAAATAAAGAAAATGGGGGTGTTCTGAGGACGCTGTCCGTATTGTTCACTGGCAAGTTGAATGTGTTCTAAGAACTTTCGCGATGTCCTAAAATGTTCGTAAATAAAGAAAATGGGGGTGTTCTGTGTTCTAAGAACACTTGCGGTGTACTGAAATGTTCGCAAATAAACAAAATAGGGGTGTTCTGAGGACGCTGTCCGTATTGTTCGTTGTCAAGTTGAAAGTGTTCTAAGAACCCTTGCGGTGTCCTGAAATGTTCGTAAATAAACAAAATGGGGTAGTATTCTGAGGATGCTGTCCGTATTGTTCGTTGTCAAGTTGAATGTGTTCTAAGAACACTCGTGGTGTCCTGAAATGTTCGTAAATAAAGAAAATGGGGGTGTTCTGAGGACGCTGTCCGTATTGTTCACTGGCAAGTTGAATGTGTTCTAAGAACTTTCGCGATGTCCTAAAATGTTCGTAAATAAAGAAAATGGGGGTGTTCTGTGTTCTAAGAACACTTGCGGTGTACTGAAATGTTCGCAAATAAACAAAATAGGGGTGTTCTGAGGACGCTGTCCGTATTGTTCGTTGTCAAGTTGAAAGTGTTCTAAGAACTCTCGTGGTGTCCGCAAATGTTCGTAAATGAACAAAATGGGTGTGTTCCGTGTTCTAAGAACACTTGCGATGTCCTGAAACGTTCGTCAATAAACAAAATGGGGGTGTTCTGAGGACACTGTCCGTATTGTTCGTTGTCAAGTTGAATGTGTTCTAAGAACACTTGCGGTGTCCGGAAATGTTCGTAAATAAAGAAAATGGGGGTGTTCTGAGGACGCTGTCCGTATTGTTCGTTGTCAAGTTGAAAGTGTTCTAAGAACTCTTGCAGTGTCCTGAAATGTTCGTAAATAAAGAAAATGGGGGTGTTCTGAGGATGCTGTCTGTATTGTTCGTTGTCAAGTTGAAAGTGTTCTAAGAACTCTTGCGATGTCCTGAAATGTTCGTAAATAAAGAAAATGGGGGTGTTCTGTGTTCTCAGAACACTCGCGGTGTACTGAAATGTTCGCAAATAAACAAAATGGGGGTGTTCTGAGGACGCTGTCCGTATTGTTCGTTGTCAAGTTGAAAGTGTTCTAAGAACTCTCGTGGTGTCCTGAAATGTTCGTAAATGAACGAAATGGGGGTGTTCTGTCTTCTAAGAACACTCGCGGTGTCCTGAAATGTTCGTAAATAAACAAAATGGGGGTGTTCTGAGGACGCTGTCTGTATTATTCGTTGTCAAGTTGAATGTGTACTAAGAACACTTGCGGTGTCCGGAAATGTTCGTAAATAAACAAGATCGGGGTGTTCTGAGGACGCTGTCCGTATTGTTCGTTGTCAAGTTGAAAGTGTTCTAAGAACTCTTGCGTCGTCCTGAAATGTTCGTAGGGGGCGTCCTGAAGACGCTGTCTGTATTGTTCGATGGCAAGTTGAATGTGATATAAGAACACTCGCGGTGTCCTGGAATGTTCGTAAATAAACAAAATGGGGGTGTTCTGAGGACGCTGTCTGTATTGTTCGATGGCAAGTTGAAAGTGTTTTAAGAACTCTCGCGTTGTCCTGAAATGTTCGTAAATAAACAAAATGGGGGTGTCCTGAGGACGCTGTCCGTATTGTTCTCTGGCAAGTTGAATGTGTTCTAAGAACACTCGCGGTGTCCTGAAATGTTCGCAAATAAACAAAATGGGGGTGTTCTGAGGACGCTGTCCGTATTGTTCATTGTCAAGTTGAATGTGTTCTAAGGACTCTTGCGGTGTCCTGAAATGTTCGTAAATAAACAAAATGGTGGTGAACGCAGGACGCTGTCCGTATTGTTCGTTGTCTAGCTGAATGTTTTATAAGAACACTTGCGGTGTCCGGAAATGTTCGTAAATAAACAAAATGGGGGTGTTCTGAGGACGCTGTCCGTATTGTTCGTTGTCAAGTTGAAAGTGTTCTAAGAACTTTTGCGGTGTCCTGAAATGTATGTAAATAAAGAAAATGGGGGTGTTCTGTGTTCTAAGAACACTCGCGGTGTCTTGAAATGTTCGCAAATAAACAAAATGGGGGTGTTCTGAGGACACTGTCCGTATTGTTCATTGTCAAGTTGAAAGTGTTCTAAGAACTCTCGCGGTGTCCTGAAATGTTCGTAAATAAACAAAATGGGGGTGTTCTGAGGACGCTGTCCGTATTGTTCGTTGTCAAGTTGAATGTTGTCTAAGAACACTCACGGTGCCCGGAAATGTTCGTAAATAAACAAAATGGGGGTGTTCTGAGGGCGCTGTCCGTATTGTTCGTTGTCAAGTTGAAAGTGTTCTAAGAACTCTCGCGTTGTCCTGAAATGTTCGTAGGGTGTGTCCTGAAGACGCTGTCCGTATTGTTCACTGGCAAGTTGAATGTGTTCTAAGAACTTCCGTGGTGTCCTGAAATGTTCGTAAATAAAGAAAATGGGGGTTTTCTGTGTTCTAAGAACACTCGCGGTGTCCTGAAATGTTCGCAAATAAACAAAATGGGGGTGTTCTGAGGACACTGTCCGTATTGTTCGTTGTCAAGTTGAAAGTGTTCTAAGAACTCTCGGGGTGTCCTGAAATGTTCGTAAATAAACAAAATGGGGGTGTCCTGAGGACGCTGTCCGTATTGTTCGTTGTCAAGTTGAAATTGTTCTAAGAACTCTCGCGTCGTCCTGAAATGTTCGTAGGGGGTGTCCTGAAGACGCTGTCTGTATTGTTCGATGGCAAGTTGAATGTGTTCTAAGGACTCTTGCGGTGTCCTGAAATGTTCGTAAATAAACAAAATGGTGGTGTTCGCAGGACGCTGTCCGTATTGTTCGTTGTCTAGTTGAATGTTTTCTAAGAACACTTGCGGTGTCCGGAAATGTTCGTAAATAAACAAAATGGGGGTGTTCTGAGGACGCTGTCCGTATTGTTCGTTGTCAAGTTGAAAGTGTTCTAAGAACTTTCGCGGTGTCCTGAAATGTATGTAAATAAAGAAAATGGGGGTGTTCTGTGTTCTAAGAACACTTGCGGTGTCCTGAAATGTTCGTAAATAAACAAAATGGGGGTGTTCTGAGGATGCTGTCCGTATTGTTCATTGTCTAGTTGAAAGTGTTCTAAGAACTCTCGCGGTGTCCTGAAATGTTCGTAAATAAACAAAATGGGGGTGTTCTGAGGACGCTGTCCGTATTGTTCGTTGTCAAGTTGAATGTTGTCTAAGAACACTCGCGGTGCCCGGAAATGTTCGTAAATAAACAAAATGGGGGTGTATTGAGGGCGCTGTCCGTATTGTTCGTTGTCAAGTTGAAAGTGTTCTAAGAACTCTCGCGTTGTCCTGAAATGTTCGTAGGGGGTGTCCTGAACACGCTGTCCGTATTGTTCACTGGCAAGTTGAATGTGTTCTAAGAACTTCCGCAGTGTCCTGAAATGTTAGTAAATAAAGAAAATGGGGGTTTTCTGTGTTCTAAGAACACTCGCGGTGTCCTGAAATGTTCGCAAATAAACAAAATGGGGGTGTTCTGAGGACGCTGTCCGTATTGTTCGTTGTCAAGTTGAAAGTGTTCTAAGAACTCTCGTGGTGTCCGGAAATGTTCGTAAATAAACAAAATGGGGGTGTTCTGAGGACGCTGTCCGTATTGTTCTCTGGCAAGTTGAATGTGTTCTAACAACACTCACGGTGTCCTGAAATGTTCGCAAATAAACAAAATGGGGGTGTTCTGAGGACGCTGTCCATATTGTTCGTTGTCAAGTTGAAAGTGTTCTAAGAACTCTTGCGGTGTCCTGAAATGTTCGTAAATAAACAAAATGGGGTAGTGTTCTGAGGATGCTGTCCGTATTGTTCGTTGTCAAGTTGAATGTGTTCTAAGAACACTCGTGGTGTCCGGAAATGTTAGTAAATAAACAAAATGGGGGTGTTCTGTGGCCACTGTCCGTATTGTTCGTTGTCAACTTGAAAGTGTTCTAAGAACTCTCGCGTTGTACCGAAATGTTCGTAAATAAAGAAAATGGGGGTGTTCTGAGGACGCTGTCCGTATTGCTCACTGGCAAGTTGAATGTGTTCTAAGAACTTTCGCGGTGTCCTAAAATGTTCGTAAATAAAGAAAATGGGGGTGTTCTGTGTTCTAAGAACACTCGTGGTGTACTGAAATGTTTGCAAATAAACAAAATGGGGGTGTTCTGAGGACGCTCTCCGTATTGTTCGTTGTCAAATTGAAAGTGTTCTAAGAACTCTCGTGGTGTCCGGAAATGTTCGTAAATTAACAAAATGGGCGTGTTCCGTGTTCTAAGAACACTCGCGGTGTCCTGAAATGTTCGTAAATAAACAAAATGGGGGTGTTCTGAGGATGCTGTCCGTATTGTTCGTTGTCAAGTTGAATGTGTTCTAAGAACACTTGCGGTGTCCGGAAATGTTTGGAAATAAACAAAATGGGGGTGTTCTGAGGACGCTGTCCGTATTGTTCGTTGTCAAGTTGAAAGTGTTCTAAGAACTCTCGCGGTGTCCTGAAATGCTCGTAAATAAAGAAAATGGGGGTGTTCTGAGGACGCTGTCCGTATTGTTCGTTGTCAAGTTGAAAGTGTTCTAAGAACTCTTGCGGTGTCCTGAAATGTTCGTAAATAAAGAAAATGGCGGTGTTCTGAGGATGCTGTCCGTATTGTTCGTTGTCAAGTTGAAAGTGTTCTAAGAACTCTTGCGATGTCCTGAAATGTTCGTAAATAAAGAAAATGGGGGTGTTCTGTGTTCTCAGAACACTCGCGGTGTACTGAAATGTTCGCAAATAAACAAAATGGGGGTGTTCTGAGGACGCTGTCCGTATTGTTCGTTGTCAAGTTGAAAGTGTTCTAAGAACTCTCGTGGTGTCCTGAAATGTTCGTAAATGAACGAAATGGGGGTGTTCTGTCTTCTAAGAACACTCGCGGTGTCCTGAAATGTTCGTAAATAAACAAAATGGGGGTGTTCTGAGGACGCTGTCTGTATTATTCGTTGTCAAGTTGAATGTGTACTAAGAACACTTGCGGTGTCCGGAAATGTTCGTAAATAAACAAGATCGGGGTGTTCTGAGGACGCTGTCCGTATTGTTCGTTGTCAAGTTGAAAGTGTTCTAAGAACTCTTGCGTCGTCCTGAAATGTTCGTAGGGGGCGTCCTGAAGACGCTGTCTGTATTGTTCGATGGCAAGTTGAATGTGATATAAGAACACTCGCGGTGTCCTGAAATGTTCGTAAATAAACAAAATGGGGGTGTTCTGAGGACGCTGTCTGTATTGTTCGATGGCAAGTTGAAAGTGTTTTAAGAACTCTCGCGTTGTCCTGAAATGTTCGTAAATAAACAAAATGGGGGTGTCCTGAGGACGCTGTCCGTATTGTTCTCTGGCAAGTTGAATGTGTTCTAAGAACACTCGCGGTGTCCTGAAATGTTCGCAAATAAACAAAATGGGGGTGTTCTGAGGACGCTGTCCGTATTGTTCATTGTCAAGTTGAATGTGTTCTAAGGACTCTTGCGGTGTCCTGAAATGTTCGTAAATAAACAAAATGGTGGTGAACGCAGGACGCTGTCCGTATTGTTCGTTGTCTAGCTGAATGTTTTATAAGAACACTTGCGGTGTCCGGAAATGTTCGTAAATAAACAAAATGGGGGTGTTCTGAGGACGCTGTCCGTATTGTTCGTTGTCAAGTTGAAAGTGTTCTAAGAACTTTTGCGGTGTCCTGAAATGTATGTAAATAAAGAAAATGGGGGTGTTCTGTGTTCTAAGAACACTCGCGGTGTCTTGAAATGTTCGCAAATAAACAAAATGGGGGTGTTCTGAGGACACTGTCCGTATTGTTCATTGTCAAGTTGAAAGTGTTCTAAGAACTCTCGCGGTGTCCTGAAATGTTCGTAAATAAACAAAATGGGGGTGTTCTGAGGACGCTGTCCGTATTGTTCGTTGTCAAGTTGAATGTTGTCTAAGAACACTCACGGTGCCCGGAAATGTTCGTAAATAAACAAAATGGGGGTGTTCTGAGGGCGCTGTCCGTATTGTTCGTTGTCAAGTTGAAAGTGTTCTAAGAACTCTCGCGTTGTCCTGAAATGTTCGTAGGGTGTGTCCTGAAGACGCTGTCCGTATTGTTCACTGGCAAGTTGAATGTGTTCTAAGAACTTCCGTGGTGTCCTGAAATGTTCGTAAATAAAGAAAATGGGGGTTTTCTGTGTTCTAAGAACACTCGCGGTGTCCTGAAATGTTCGCAAATAAACAAAATGGGGGTGTTCTGAGGACACTGTCCGTATTGTTCGTTGTCAAGTTGAAAGTGTTCTAAGAGCTCTCGGGGTGTCCTGAAATGTTCGTAAATAAACAAAATGGGGGTGTCCTGAGGACGCTGTCCGTATTGTTCGTTGTCAAGTTGAAATTGTTCTAAGAACTCTCGCGTCGTCCTGAAATGTTCGTAGGGGGTGTCCTGAAGACGCTGTCTGTATTGTTCGATGGCAAGTTGAATGTGTTCTAAGGACTCTTGCGGTGTCCTGAAATGTTCGTAAATAAACAAAATGGTGGTGTTCGCAGGACGCTGTCCGTATTGTTCGTTGTCTAGTTGAATGTTTTCTAAGAACACTTGCGGTGTCCGGAAATGTTCGTAAATAAACAAAATGGGGGTGTTCTGAGGACGCTGTCCGTATTGTTCGTTGTCAAGTTGAAAGTGTTCTAAGAACTTTCGCGGTGTCCTGAAATGTATGTAAATAAAGAAAATGGGGGTGTTCTGTGTTCTAAGAACACTTGCGGTGTCCTGAAATGTTCGTAAATAAACAAAATGGGGGTGTTCTGAGGATGCTGTCCGTATTGTTCATTGTCTAGTTGAAAGTGTTCTAAGAACTCTCGCGGTGTCCTGAAATGTTCGTAAATAAACAAAATGGGGGTGTTCTGAGGACGCTGTCCGTATTGTTCGTTGTCAAGTTGAATGTTGTCTAAGAACACTCGCGGTGCCCGGAAATGTTCGTAAATAAACAAAATGGGGGTGTATTGAGGGCGCTGTCCGTATTGTTCGTTGTCAAGTTGAAAGTGTTCTAAGAACTCTCGCGTTGTCCTGAAATGTTCGTAGGGGGTGTCCTGAACACGCTGTCCGTATTGTTCACTGGCAAGTTGAATGTGTTCTAAGAACTTCCGCAGTGTCCTGAAATGTTAGTAAATAAAGAAAATGGGGGTTTTCTGTGTTCTAAGAACACTCGCGGTGTCCTGAAATGTTCGCAAATAAACAAAATGGGGGTGTTCTGAGGACGCTGTCCGTATTGTTCGTTGTCAAGTTGAAAGTGTTCTAAGAACTCTCGTGGTGTCCGGAAATGTTCGTAAATAAACAAAATGGGGGTGTTCTGAGGACGCTGTCCGTATTGTTCTCTGGCAAGTTGAATGTGTTCTAACAACACTCACGGTGTCCTGAAATGTTCGCAAATAAACAAAATGGGGGTGTTCTGAGGACGCTGTCCATATTGTTCGTTGTCAAGTTGAAAGTGTTCTAAGAACTCTTGCGGTGTCCTGAAATGTTCGTAAATAAACAAAATGGGGTAGTGTTCTGAGGATGCTGTCCGTATTGTTCGTTGTCAAGTTGAATGTGTTCTAAGAACACTCGTGGTGTCCGGAAATGTTAGTAAATAAACAAAATGGGGGTGTTCTGTGGCCACTGTCCGTATTGTTCGTTGTCAACTTGAAAGTGTTCTAAGAACTCTCGCGTTGTACCGAAATGTTCGTAAATAAAGAAAATGGGGGTGTTCTGAGGACGCTGTCCGTATTGCTCACTGGCAAGTTGAATGTGTTCTAAGAACTTTCGCGGTGTCCTAAAATGTTCGTAAATAAAGAAAATGGGGGTGTTCTGTGTTCTAAGAACACTCGTGGTGTACTGAAATGTTTGCAAATAAACAAAATGGGGGTGTTCTGAGGACGCTCTCCGTATTGTTCGTTGTCAAATTGAAAGTGTTCTAAGAACTCTCGTGGTGTCCGGAAATGTTCGTAAATTAACAAAATGGGCGTGTTCCGTGTTCTAAGAACACTCGCGGTGTCCTGAAATGTTCGTAAATAAACAAAATGGGGGTGTTCTGAGGATGCTGTCCGTATTGTTCGTTGTCAAGTTGAATGTGTTCTAAGAACACTTGCGGTGTCCGGAAATGTTTGGAAATAAACAAAATGGGGGTGTTCTGAGGACGCTGTCCGTATTGTTCGTTGTCAAGTTGAAAGTGTTCTAAGAACTCTCGCGGTGTCCTGAAATGCTCGTAAATAAAGAAAATGGGGGTGTTCTGAGGACGCTGTCCGTATTGTTCGTTGTCAAGTTGAAAGTGTTCTAAGAACTCTTGCGGTGTCCTGAAATGTTCGTAAATAAAGAAAATGGCGGTGTTCTGAGGATGCTGTCCGTATTGTTCGTTGTCAAGTTGAAAGTGTTCTAAGAACTCTTGCGATGTCCTGAAATGTTCGTAAATAAAGAAAATGGGGGTGTTCTGTGTTCTCAGAACACTCGCAGTGTACTGAAATGTTCGCAAATAAACAAAATGGGGGTGTTCTGAGGACGCTGTCCGTATTGTTCGTTGTCAAGTTGAAAGTGTCTTAAGAACTCTCATGGTGTCCTGAAATGTTCGTAAATGAACGAAATGGGGGTGTTCTGTGTTCTAAGAACACTCGCGGTGTCCTGAAATGTTCGTAAATAAACAAAATGGGGGTGTTCTAAGGACGCTGTCTGTATTGTTCGTTGTCAAGTTGAATGTGTTCTAAGAACACTCGCGGTGTCCTGAAATGTTCGCAAATAAACATAATGGGGTGTTCTGAGGACGCTGTCCGTATTGTTCGTTGTCAAGTTGAATGTGTTCTAAGGACTCTTGCGGTGTCCTGAAATGTTCGTAAATAAACAAAATGGTGGTGTTTGCAGGACGCTGTCTGTATTGTTCGTTGTCTAGTTGAATGTTTTCTAAGAACACTTGCGGTGTCCGGAAATGTTCGTAAATAAACAAAATGGGGGTGTTCTGAGGACGCTGTCCGTATTGTTCGTTGTCAAGTTGAAAGTGTTCTAAGAACTTTCGCGGTGTCCTGAAATGTATGTAAATAAAGAAAATGGGGGTGTTCTGTGTTCTAAGAACACTTGCAGTGTCCTGAAATGTTCGCAAATAAACAAAATGGGGGTGTTCTGAGGACGCTGTCCGTATTGTTCATTGTCAAGTTGAAAGTGTTCTAAGAACTCTTGCGGTGTCCTGAAATGTTCGTAAATAAACAAAATGGGGGTGTTCTGAGGACGCTGTCCGTATTGTTCGTTGTCAAGTTGAATTTTGTCTAAGAACACTCGCGGTGCCGGGAAATGTTCGTAAATAAACAAAATTGGGGTGTTCTGAGGGGGCTGTCCGTATTGTTTGTTGTCAAGTTGAAAGTGTTCTAAGAACTCTCGCGTTGTCCTGGAATGTTCGTAGGGGGTGTCCTGAAGACGCTGTCCGTATTGTTCACTGGCAAGTTGAATGTGTTCTAAGAACTTCCGCGGTGTCCTGAAATGTTCGTAAATAAAGGAAATGGGGGTTTTCTGTGTTCTAAGAACACTCGCGGTGTCCTGAAATGTTCGCAAATAAACAAAATGGGGGTGTTCTGAGGACGCTGTCCGTATTGTTTGATGGCAAGTTGAAAGTGTTCTAAGAACTCTCGCATTGTCCTGAAATGTTTGTAAATAAACAAAATGGGGTGTCCTGAGGACGGTGTCCGTATTGTTCTCTGGCAAGTTGAATGTGTTCTAACAACACTCGCGGTGTCCTGAAATGTTTGCAAATAAACAAAATGGGGGTGTTCTGAGGACGCTGTCCATATTGTTCGTTGTCAAGTTGAAAGTGTTCTAAGAACTCTCGTGGTGTTCTGAAATGTTCGTAAATAGACAAAATGGGGTAGCGTTCTGAGGATGCTATCCGTATTGTTCGTTGTCAAGTTGAATGTGTTCTAAGAACACTCGTGGTGTCCGGAAATGTTAGTAAATAAACAAAATGGGGGTGTTCTGAGGACGCTGTCCGTATTGTTCGTTGTCAAGTTGAAAGTGTTCTAAGAACTCTTGCGTTGTCCTGAAATTTACATAAATAAAGAAAATGGGGGTGTTCTGAGGACGCTGTCCGTATTGTTCGTTGTCAAGTTGAAAGTGTTCTAAGAACTCTCGCGGTGTCCTGAAATGTTCGTAAATACAGAAAATGGGGGTGTTCTGAGGACGCTGTCCGTATTGTTCGTTGTCAAGTTGAAAGTGTTCTAAGAACTCTTGCGGTGTCCTGAAATGTTCGTAAATAAAGAAAATGGGGGTGTTCTGAGGATGCTGTCTGTATTGTTCGTTGTCAAGTTGAAAGTGTTCTAAGAACTCTTGCGATGTCCTGAAATGTTCGTAAATGAACGAAATGGGGGTGTTCTGTGTTCTAAGAACACTTGCGGTGTCCTGAAATGTTTGTAAATAAACAAAATGGGGGTGTTCTGAGGACGCTGTCTGTATTGTTCGTTGTCAAGTTGAATGTGTTCTAAGAACACTTGAAGTATCCGGAAATGTTCGTAAATAAACAAAATGGGGGTGTTCTGAGGACGCTGTCAGTATTGTTCGTTGTCAAGTTGAAAGTGTTCTAAGAACTCTCGCGGTGTCCTGAAATGTTCGTAAATAAAGAAAATGGGTGTATTCTGAGTACGCTGTCCGTATTGTTCGTTGTCAAGTTGAATGTTGTCTAAGAACACTCGCGGTGCCCGGAAATGTTCGTAAATAAACAAAATGGGGGTGTTCTGAGGGCGCTGTCCGTATTGTTCGTTGTCAAGTTGAAAGTGTTCTAAGAACTCTCGCGTTGTCCTGAAATGTTCGTAGGGGGTGTCCTGAAGACGCTGTCCGTATTGTTCACTGGCAAGTTGAATGTGTTCTAAGAACTTCTGTGGTGTCCTGAAATGTTCGTAAATAAAGAAAATGGGGGTTTTCTGTGTTCTAAGAACTCTCGGGGTGTCCTGAAATGTTCGCAAATAAACAAAATGGGGGTGTTCTGAGGACGCTGTCCGTATTGTTCGTTGTCAAGTTGAAAGTGTTCTAAGAACTCTCGCGTCGTCCTGAAAGGTTCGTAAGGGGTGTCCTGAAGACGCGGTTTGTATTGTTCGATGGCAAGTTGAATGTGTTCTAAGAACACTCGCGGTTTCCTGAAATGTTCGTAAATAAACAAAATGGGGGTGTTTTATGAACGCTGTCCGTATTGTTCGATGGCAAGTTGAAAGTGTTCTAAGAACTCTCGCGGTGTCCTGAAATGTTCGTAAATAAACAAAATGGGGGTGTTCTGAGGACGCTGTCCGTATTGTTCGTTGTCAAGTTGAATGTTGTCTAAGAACACTCGTGGTGCCCGGAAATGTTCGTAAATAAACAAAATGGGGGTGTTCTGAGGACGCTGTCCGTATTGTTCGATGGCAAGTTGAAAGTGTTCTAAGAACTCTCGCGTTGTCCTGAAATGTTAGTAAATAAACAGAATGGGGTTGTCCTGAGGACGCTGTCCGTATTGTTCTCTGGCAAGTATAATGTGTTCTAAGAACACTCGCGGTGTCCTGAAATGTTCGCAAATAAACAAAATGGGGGTGTTCTGAGGACGCTGTCCGTATTGTTCGTTGTCAAGTTGAATGCGTTCTAAGGCCTCTTGCGGTGTCCTGAAATGTTCGTAAATAAACAAAATGGTGGTGTTCGCAGGACGCTGTCCGTATTGCTCGTTGTCTAGTTGAATGTTTTCTAAGAACACTTGCGGTGTCCGGAAATGTTCGTAAATAAACAAAATGGGGGTGTTCTGAGGACGCTGTCCGTATTGTTCGTTGTCAAGTTGAAAGTGTTCTAAGAACTTTCGCGATTTCCTGAAATGTATGTAAATAAAGAAAATGGGGGTGTTCTGTGTTCTAAGAACACTCGCGGTGTCCTGAAATGTTCGCAAATAAACAAAATGGGGGTGTTCTGAGGGCGCTGTCCGTATTGTTCGTTGTCAAGTTGAAAGTGTTCTAAGAACTCTCGCGTTGTCCTGAAATGTTCGTAGGGGGTGTCCTGAAGACGCTGTCCGTATTGTTCACTGGCAAGTTGAATATGTTCTAAGAACTCTCGTGGTGTCTGGAAATTTTCGTGAATAAACAAAATGGGGGTGTTCTGAGGACGCTGTCCGTATTGTATGTTGTCAAGTTGAAAGTGTTCTAAGAACTCTCGTGGTGTCCGGAAATGTTTGTAAATAAACAAAATGGGGGTGTTCTGAGGACGCTGTCCGTATTGTTCGATGGCAAGTTGAAAATGTTCTAAGAACGCTCGCATTGTCCTGAAATGTTCGTAAATAAACAAAATGGGGTGTCCTGAGGACGGTGTCCGTATTGTTCTCTGGCAAGTTGAATGTGTTCTAAGAACACTCCTGGTGTCCGGAAATGTTAGTAAATAAACAAAATGGGGGTGTTCTGAGGACGCTGTCTGTATTGTTCGTTGTCAAGTTGAAAGTGTTCTAAGAACTCTCGCGTTGTCCTGAAATGTTCGTAAATAAAGAAAATGGGGGTGTTCTGAGGACGCTGTCCGTATTGTTCACTGGCAAGTTGAATGTGTTCTAAGAACTTTCGCGATGTCCTAAAATGTTTGTAAATAAAGAAAATGGGGGTGTTCTGTGTTCTAAGAACACTAGCGGTGTACTGAAATGTGCGCAAATAAACAAAATGGGGGTGTTCTGAGGACGCTGTCCGTATTGTTCGTTGTCAAGTTGAAAGTTTTCTAAGAACTCTCGTGGTTTCCGGAAATGTTCGTAAATGAACAAAATGGGCGTGTTCCCTGTTCTAAGAACACTCGCGGTGTCCTGAAATGTTCGTAAATAAACAAAATGGGGGTGTTTTGAGGACACTGTCCGTATTGTTCGTTGTCAAGTTGAATGTGTTCTAAGAACACTTGCGGTGTCCGGAAATGTTCGGAAATAAACAAAGTGGGGGTGTTCTGAGGACGCTGTCCGTATTGTTTGTTGTCAAGTTGAAAGTGTTCTAAGAACTCTTGCGGTGTCCTGAAATGTTTGTAAATAAAGAAAATGGGGGTGTTCTGAGGACGCTGTCCGTATTGTTCGTTGTCAAGTTGAAAGTGTTCTAAGAACTCTTGCGGTGTCCTGAAATGTTCGTAAATAAAGAAAATGTGGGTGTTCTGAGGATGCTGTCCGTATTGTTTGTTGTCAAGTTGAAAGTGTTCTAAGAACTCTTGTGATTTCCTGAAATGTCCGTAAATAAAGAAAATGGGGGTGTTCTCTGTTCTCAGAACACTCGCGGTGTACTGAAATGTTCACAAATAAACAAAATGGGGGTGTTCTGAGGACACTGTCCGTATTGTTCGTTGTCAAGTTGAAAGTGTTCTAAGAACTCTCGTGGTGTCCTGAAATGTTCGTAAATGAACAAAATGGGATAGTGTTCTGAGGATGCTGTCCGTATTGTTCGTTGTCAAGTTGAATGTGTTCTAAGAACACTCGTGGTGTCCGGAAATGTTAGTAAATAAACAAAATGGGGGTGTTCTGAGGACGCTGTCCGTATTGTTCGTTGTCAAGTTGAAAGTGTTCTAAGAACTCTTGCGTTGTCCTGAAATGTTCATAAATAAAGAAAATGGGGGTGTTCTGAGGACGCTGTCCGTATTGTTCACTGGCAAGTTGAATGTGTTCTAAGAACTTCCGCGGTGTCCTGAAATGTTCGTAAATAAAGAAAATGGGTGTTTTCTGTGTTCTAAGAACGCTCGTGGTGTCCATAAATGTTCGTAAATAAACAAAATGGGGATGTTCTGAGGACGCTGTCCGTATTGTTCGATGGCAAGTTGAAAGTGTTCTAAGAACTCTCGCATTGTCCTGAAATGTTCGTAAATAAACAAAATGGGATGTCCTGAGGACGGTGTTCGTATTGTTCGTTGTCAAGTTGAAAGTGTTCTAAGAACTTTTGCGGTGTCCTGAAATGTATGTAAATAAAGAAAATGGGGGTGTTCTGTGTTCTAAGAACACTCGCGGTGTCTTGAAATGTTCGCAAATAAACAAAATGGGGGTGTTCTGAGGACACTGTCCGTATTGTTCATTGTCAAGTTGAAAGTGTTCTAAGAACTCTCGCGGTGTCCTGAAATGTTCGTAAATAAACAAAATGGGGGTGTTCTGAGGACGCTGTCCGTATTGTTCGTTGTCAAGTTGAATGTTGTCTAAGAACACTCACGGTGCCCGGAAATGTTCGTAAATAAACAAAATGGGGGTGTTCTGAGGGCGCTGTCCGTATTGTTCGTTGTCAAGTTGAAAGTGTTCTAAGAACTCTCGCGTTGTCCTGAAATGTTCGTAGGGTGTGTCCTGAAGACGCTGTCCGTATTGTTCACTGGCAAGTTGAATGTGTTCTAAGAACTTCCGTGGTGTCCTGAAATGTTCGTAAATAAAGAAAATGGGGGTTTTCTGTGTTCTAAGAACACTCGCGGTGTCCTGAAATGTTCGCAAATAAACAAAATGGGGGTGTTCTGAGGACACTGTCCGTATTGTTCGTTGTCAAGTTGAAAGTGTTCTAAGAACTCTCGGGGTGTCCTGAAATGTTCGTAAATAAACAAAATGGGGGTGTCCTGAGGACGCTGTCCGTATTGTTCGTTGTCAAGTTGAAATTGTTCTAAGAACTCTCGCGTCGTCCTGAAATGTTCGTAGGGGGTGTCCTGAAGACGCTGTCTGTATTGTTCGATGGCAAGTTGAATGTGTTCTAAGGACTCTTGCGGTGTCCTGAAATGTTCGTAAATAAACAAAATGGTGGTGTTCGCAGGACGCTGTCCGTATTGTTCGTTGTCTAGTTGAATGTTTTCTAAGAACACTTGCGGTGTCCGGAAATGTTCGTAAATAAACAAAATGGGGGTGTTCTGAGGACGCTGTCCGTATTGTTCGTTGTCAAGTTGAAAGTGTTCTAAGAACTTTCGCGGTGTCCTGAAATGTATGTAAATAAAGAAAATGGGGGTGTTCTGTGTTCTAAGAACACTTGCGGTGTCCTGAAATGTTCGTAAATAAACAAAATGGGGGTGTTCTGAGGATGCTGTCCGTATTGTTCATTGTCTAGTTGAAAGTGTTCTAAGAACTCTCGCGGTGTCCTGAAATGTTCGTAAATAAACAAAATGGGGGTGTTCTGAGGACGCTGTCCGTATTGTTCATTGTCAAGTTGAATGTTGTCTAAGAACACTCGCGGTGCCCGGAAATGTTCGTAAATAAACAAAATGGGGGTGTATTGAGGGCGCTGTCCGTATTGTTCGTTGTCAAGTTGAAAGTGTTCTAAGAACTCTCGCGTTGTCCTGAAATGTTCGTAGGGGGTGTCCTGAACACGCTGTCCGTATTGTTCACTGGCAAGTTGAATGTGTTCTAAGAACTTCCGCAGTGTCCTGAAATGTTAGTAAATAAAGAAAATGGGGGTTTTCTGTGTTCTAAGAACACTCGCGGTGTCCTGAAATGTTCGCAAATAAACAAAATGGGGGTGTTCTGAGGACGCTGTCCGTATTGTTCGTTGTCAAGTTGAAAGTGTTCTAAGAACTCTCGTGGTGTCCGGAAATGTTCGTAAATAAACAAAATGGGGGTGTTCTGAGGACGCTGTCCGTATTGTTCTCTGGCAAGTTGAATGTGTTCTAACAACACTCACGGTGTCCTGAAATGTTCGCAAATAAACAAAATGGGGGTGTTCTGAGGACGCTGTCCATATTGTTCGTTGTCAAGTTGAAAGTGTTCTAAGAACTCTTGCGGTGTCCTGAAATGTTCGTAAATAAACAAAATGGGGTAGTGTTCTGAGGATGCTGTCCGTATTGTTCGTTGTCAAGTTGAATGTGTTCTAAGAACACTCGTGGTGTCCGGAAATGTTAGTAAATAAACAAAATGGGGGTGTTCTGTGGCCACTGTCCGTATTGTTCGTTGTCAACTTGAAAGTGTTCTAAGAACTCTCGCGTTGTACCGAAATGTTCGTAAATAAAGAAAATGGGGGTGTTCTGAGGACGCTGTCCGTATTGCTCACTGGCAAGTTGAATGTGTTCTAAGAACTTTCGCGGTGTCCTAAAATGTTCGTAAATAAAGAAAATGGGGGTGTTCTGTGTTCTAAGAACACTCGTGGTGTACTGAAATGTTTGCAAATAAACAAAATGGGGGTGTTCTGAGGACGCTCTCCGTATTGTTCGTTGTCAAATTGAAAGTGTTCTAAGAACTCTCGTGGTGTCCGGAAATGTTCGTAAATTAACAAAATGGGCGTGTTCCGTGTTCTAAGAACACTCGCGGTGTCCTGAAATGTTCGTAAATAAACAAAATGGGGGTGTTCTGAGGATGCTGTCCGTATTGTTCGTTGTCAAGTTGAATGTGTTCTAAGAACACTTGCGGTGTCCGGAAATGTTTGGAAATAAACAAAATGGGGGTGTTCTGAGGACGCTGTCCGTATTGTTCGTTGTCAAGTTGAAAGTGTTCTAAGAACTCTCGCGGTGTCCTGAAATGCTCGTAAATAAAGAAAATGGGGGTGTTCTGAGGACGCTGTCCGTATTGTTCGTTGTCAAGTTGAAAGTGTTCTAAGAACTCTTGCGGTGTCCTGAAATGTTCGTAAATAAAGAAAATGGCGGTGTTCTGAGGATGCTGTCCGTATTGTTCGTTGTCAAGTTGAAAGTGTTCTAAGAACTCTTGCGATGTCCTGAAATGTTCGTAAATAAAGAAAATGGGGGTGTTCTGTGTTCTCAGAACACTCGCGGTGTACTGAAATGTTCGCAAATAAACAAAATGGGGGTGTTCTGAGGACGCTGTCCGTATTGTTCGTTGTCAAGTTGAAAGTGTTCTAAGAACTCTCGTGGTGTCCTGAAATGTTCGTAAATGAACGAAATGGGGGTGTTCTGTCTTCTAAGAACACTCGCGGTGTCCTGAAATGTTCGTAAATAAACAAAATGGGGGTGTTCTGAGGACGCTGTCTGTATTATTCGTTGTCAAGTTGAATGTGTACTAAGAACACTTGCGGTGTCCGGAAATGTTCGTAAATAAACAAGATCGGGGTGTTCTGAGGACGCTGTCCGTATTGTTCGTTGTCAAGTTGAAAGTGTTCTAAGAACTCTTGCGTCGTCCTGAAATGTTCGTAGGGGGCGTCCTGAAGACGCTGTCTGTATTGTTCGATGGCAAGTTGAATGTGATATAAGAACACTCGCGGTGTCCTGAAATGTTCGTAAATAAACAAAATGGGGGTGTTCTGAGGACGCTGTCTGTATTGTTCGATGGCAAGTTGAAAGTGTTTTAAGAACTCTCGCGTTGTCCTGAAATGTTCGTAAATAAACAAAATGGGGGTGTCCTGAGGACGCTGTCCGTATTGTTCTCTGGCAAGTTGAATGTGTTCTAAGAACACTCGCGGTGTCCTGAAATGTTCGCAAATAAACAAAATGGGGGTGTTCTGAGGACGCTGTCCGTATTGTTCATTGTCAAGTTGAATGTGTTCTAAGGACTCTTGCGGTGTCCTGAAATGTTCGTAAATAAACAAAATGGTGGTGAACGCAGGACGCTGTCCGTATTGTTCGTTGTCTAGCTGAATGTTTTATAAGAACACTTGCGGTGTCCGGAAATGTTCGTAAATAAACAAAATGGGGGTGTTCTGAGGACGCTGTCCGTATTGTTCGTTGTCAAGTTGAAAGTGTTCTAAGAACTTTTGCGGTGTCCTGAAATGTATGTAAATAAAGAAAATGGGGGTGTTCTGTGTTCTAAGAACACTCGCGGTGTCTTGAAATGTTCGCAAATAAACAAAATGGGGGTGTTCTGAGGACACTGTCCGTATTGTTCATTGTCAAGTTGAAAGTGTTCTAAGAACTCTCGCGGTGTCCTGAAATGTTCGTAAATAAACAAAATGGGGGTGTTCTGAGGACGCTGTCCGTATTGTTCGTTGTCAAGTTGAATGTTGTCTAAGAACACTCACGGTGCCCGGAAATGTTCGTAAATAAACAAAATGGGGGTGTTCTGAGGGCGCTGTCCGTATTGTTCGTTGTCAAGTTGAAAGTGTTCTAAGAACTCTCGCGTTGTCCTGAAATGTTCGTAGGGTGTGTCCTGAAGACGCTGTCCGTATTGTTCACTGGCAAGTTGAATGTGTTCTAAGAACTTCCGTGGTGTCCTGAAATGTTCGTAAATAAAGAAAATGGGGGTTTTCTGTGTTCTAAGAACACTCGCGGTGTCCTGAAATGTTCGCAAATAAACAAAATGGGGGTGTTCTGAGGACACTGTCCGTATTGTTCGTTGTCAAGTTGAAAGTGTTCTAAGAACTCTCGGGGTGTCCTGAAATGTTCGTAAATAAACAAAATGGGGGTGTCCTGAGGACGCTGTCCGTATTGTTCGTTGTCAAGTTGAAATTGTTCTAAGAACTCTCGCGTCGTCCTGAAATGTTCGTAGGGGGTGTCCTGAAGACGCTGTCTGTATTGTTCGATGGCAAGTTGAATGTGTTCTAAGGACTCTTGCGGTGTCCTGAAATGTTCGTAAATAAACAAAATGGTGGTGTTCGCAGGACGCTGTCCGTATTGTTCGTTGTCTAGTTGAATGTTTTCTAAGAACACTTGCGGTGTCCGGAAATGTTCGTAAATAAACAAAATGGGGGTGTTCTGAGGACGCTGTCCGTATTGTTCGTTGTCAAGTTGAAAGTGTTCTAAGAACTTTCGCGGTGTCCTGAAATGTATGTAAATAAAGAAAATGGGGGTGTTCTGTGTTCTAAGAACACTTGCGGTGTCCTGAAATGTTCGGAAATAAACAAAATGGGGGTGTTCTGAGGATGCTGTCCGTATTGTTCATTGTCTAGTTGAAAGTGTTCTAAGAACTCTCGCGGTGTCCTGAAATGTTCGTAAATAAACAAAATGGGGGTGTTCTGAGGACGCTGTCCGTATTGTTCGTTGTCAAGTTGAATGTTGTCTAAGAACACTCGCGGTGCCCGGAAATGTTCGTAAATAAACAAAATGGGGGTGTATTGAGGGCGCTGTCCGTATTGTTCGTTGTCAAGTTGAAAGTGTTCTAAGAACTCTCGCGTTGTCCTGAAATGTTCGTAGGGGGTGTCCTGAACACGCTGTCCGTATTGTTCACTGGCAAGTTGAATGTGTTCTAAGAACTTCCGCAGTGTCCTGAAATGTTAGTAAATAAAGAAAATGGGGGTTTTCTGTGTTCTAAGAACACTCGCGGTGTCCTGAAATGTTCGCAAATAAACAAAATGGGGGTGTTCTGAGGACGCTGTCCGTATTGTTCGTTGTCAAGTTGAAAGTGTTCTAAGAACTCTCGTGGTGTCCGGAAATGTTCGTAAATAAACAAAATGGGGGTGTTCTGAGGACGCTGTCCGTATTGTTCTCTGGCAAGTTGAATGTGTTCTAACAACACTCACGGTGTCCTGAAATGTTCGCAAATAAACAAAATGGGGGTGTTCTGAGGACGCTGTCCATATTGTTCGTTGTCAAGTTGAAAGTGTTCTAAGAACTCTTGCGGTGTCCTGAAATGTTCGTAAATAAACAAAATGGGGTAGTGTTCTGAGGATGCTGTCCGTATTGTTCGTTGTCAAGTTGAATGTGTTCTAAGAACACTCGTGGTGTCCGGAAATGTTAGTAAATAAACAAAATGGGGGTGTTCTGTGGCCACTGTCCGTATTGTTCGTTGTCAACTTGAAAGTGTTCTAAGAACTCTCGCGTTGTACCGAAATGTTCGTAAATAAAGAAAATGGGGGTGTTCTGAGGACGCTGTCCGTATTGCTCACTGGCAAGTTGAATGTGTTCTAAGAACTTTCGCGGTGTCCTAAAATGTTCGTAAATAAAGAAAATGGGGGTGTTCTGTGTTCTAAGAACACTCGTGGTGTACTGAAATGTTTGCAAATAAACAAAATGGGGGTGTTCTGAGGACGCTCTCCGTATTGTTCGTTGTCAAATTGAAAGTGTTCTAAGAACTCTCGTGGTGTCCGGAAATGTTCGTAAATTAACAAAATGGGCGTGTTCCGTGTTCTAAGAACACTTGCGGTGTCCTGAAATGTTCGTAAATAAACAAAATGGGGGTGTTCTGAGGATGCTGTCCGTATTGTTCGTTGTCAAGTTGAATGTGTTCTAAGAACACTTGCGGTGTCCGGAAATGTTTGGAAATAAACAAAATGGGGGTGTTCTGAGGACGCTGTCCGTATTGTTCGTTGTCAAGTTGAAAGTGTTCTAAGAACTCTCGCGGTGTCCTGAAATGCTCGTAAATAAAGAAAATGGGGGTGTTCTGAGGACGCTGTCCGTATTGTTCGTTGTCAAGTTGAAAGTGTTCTAAGAACTCTTGCGGTGTCCTGAAATGTTCGTAAATAAAGAAAATGGCGGTGTTCTGAGGATGCTGTCCGTATTGTTCGTTGTCAAGTTGAAAGTGTTCTAAGAACTCTTGCGATGTCCTGAAATGTTCGTAAATAAAGAAAATGGGGGTGTTCTGTGTTCTCAGAACACTCGCAGTGTACTGAAATGTTCGCAAATAAACAAAATGGGGGTGTTCTGAGGACGCTGTCCGTATTGTTCGTTGTCAAGTTGAAAGTGTCTTAAGAACTCTCATGGTGTCCTGAAATGTTCGTAAATGAACGAAATGGGGGTGTTCTGTGTTCTAAGAACACTCGCGGTGTCCTGAAATGTTCGTAAATAAACAAAATGGGGGTGTTCTAAGGACGCTGTCTGTATTGTTCGTTGTCAAGTTGAATGTGTTCTAAGAACACTCGCGGTGTCCTGAAATGTTCGCAAATAAACATAATGGGGTGTTCTGAGGACGCTGTCCGTATTGTTCGTTGTCAAGTTGAATGTGTTCTAAGGACTCTTGCGGTGTCCTGAAATGTTCGTAAATAAACAAAATGGTGGTGTTTGCAGGACGCTGTCTGTATTGTTCGTTGTCTAGTTGAATGTTTTCTAAGAACACTTGCGGTGTCCGGAAATGTTCGTAAATAAACAAAATGGGGGTGTTCTGAGGACGCTGTCCGTATTGTTCGTTGTCAAGTTGAAAGTGTTCTAAGAACTTTCGCGGTGTCCTGAAATGTATGTAAATAAAGAAAATGGGGGTGTTCTGTGTTCTAAGAACACTTGCAGTGTCCTGAAATGTTCGCAAATAAACAAAATGGGGGTGTTCTGAGGACGCTGTCCGTATTGTTCATTGTCAAGTTGAAAGTGTTCTAAGAACTCTTGCGGTGTCCTGAAATGTTCGTAAATAAACAAAATGGGGGTGTTCTGAGGACGCTGTCCGTATTGTTCGTTGTCAAGTTGAATTTTGTCTAAGAACACTCGCGGTGCCGGGAAATGTTCGTAAATAAACAAAATTGGGGTGTTCTGAGGGGGCTGTCCGTATTGTTTGTTGTCAAGTTGAAAGTGTTCTAAGAACTCTCGCGTTGTCCTGGAATGTTCGTAGGGGGTGTCCTGAAGACGCTGTCCGTATTGTTCACTGGCAAGTTGAATGTGTTCTAAGAACTTCCGCGGTGTCCTGAAATGTTCGTAAATAAAGGAAATGGGGGTTTTCTGTGTTCTAAGAACACTCGCGGTGTCCTGAAATGTTCGCAAATAAACAAAATGGGGGTGTTCTGAGGACGCTGTCCGTATTGTTTGATGGCAAGTTGAAAGTGTTCTAAGAACTCTCGCATTGTCCTGAAATGTTCGTAAATAAACAAAATGGGGTGTCCTGAGGACGGTGTCCGTATTGTTCTCTGGCAAGTTGAATGTGTTCTAACAACACTCGCGGTGTCCTGAAATGTTTGCAAATAAACAAAATGGGGGTGTTCTGAGGACGCTGTCCATATTGTTCGTTGTCAAGTTGAAAGTGTTCTAAGAACTCTCGTGGTGTTCTGAAATGTTCGTAAATAGACAAAATGGGGTAGCGTTCTGAGGATGCTATCCGTATTGTTCGTTGTCAAGTTGAATGTGTTCTAAGAACACTCGTGGTGTCCGGAAATGTTAGTAAATAAACAAAATGGGGGTGTTCTGAGGACGCTGTCCGTATTGTTCGTTGTCAAGTTGAAAGTGTTCTAAGAACTCTTGCGTTGTCCTGAAATTTACATAAATAAAGAAAATGGGGGTGTTCTGAGGACGCTGTCCGTATTGTTCGTTGTCAAGTTGAAAGTGTTCTAAGAACTCTCGCGGTGTCCTGAAATGTTCGTAAATACAGAAAATGGGGGTGTTCTGAGGACGCTGTCCGTATTGTTCGTTGTCAAGTTGAAAGTGTTCTAAGAACTCTTGCGGTGTCCTGAAATGTTCGTAAATAAAGAAAATGGGGGTGTTCTGAGGATGCTGTCTGTATTGTTCGTTGTCAAGTTGAAAGTGTTCTAAGAACTCTTGCGATGTCCTGAAATGTTCGTAAATGAACGAAATGGGGGTGTTCTGTGTTCTAAGAACACTTGCGGTGTCCTGAAATGTTTGTAAATAAACAAAATGGGGGTGTTCTGAGGACGCTGTCTGTATTGTTCGTTGTCAAGTTGAATGTGTTCTAAGAACACTTGAAGTATCCGGAAATGTTCGTAAATAAACAAAATGGGGGTGTTCTGAGGACGCTGTCAGTATTGTTCGTTGTCAAGTTGAAAGTGTTCTAAGAACTCTCGCGGTGTCCTGAAATGTTCGTAAATAAAGAAAATGGGTGTATTCTGAGTACGCTGTCCGTATTGTTCGTTGTCAAGTTGAATGTTGTCTAAGAACACTCGCGGTGCCCGGAAATGTTCGTAAATAAACAAAATGGGGGTGTTCTGAGGGCGCTGTCCGTATTGTTCGTTGTCAAGTTGAAAGTGTTCTAAGAACTCTCGCGTTGTCCTGAAATGTTCGTAGGGGGTGTCCTGAAGACGCTGTCCGTATTGTTCACTGGCAAGTTGAATGTGTTCTAAGAACTTCTGTGGTGTCCTGAAATGTTCGTAAATAAAGAAAATGGGGGTTTTCTGTGTTCTAAGAACTCTCGGGGTGTCCTGAAATGTTCGCAAATAAACAAAATGGGGGTGTTCTGAGGACGCTGTCCGTATTGTTCGTTGTCAAGTTGAAAGTGTTCTAAGAACTCTCGCGTCGTCCTGAAAGGTTCGTAGGGGGTGTCCTGAAGACGCGGTTTGTATTGTTCGATGGCAAGTTGAATGTGTTCTAAGAACACTCGCGGTTTCCTGAAATGTTCGTAAATAAACAAAATGGGGGTGTTTTATGGACGCTGTCCGTATTGTTCGATGGCAAGTTGAAAGTGTTCTAAGAACTCTCGCGGTGTCCTGAAATGTTCGTAAATAAACAAAATGGGGGTGTTCTGAGGACGCTGTCCGTATTGTTCGTTGTCAAGTTGAATGTTGTCTAAGAACACTCGTGGTGCCCGGAAATGTTCGTAAATAAACAAAATGGGGGTGTTCTGAGGACGCTGTCCGTATTGTTCGATGGCAAGTTGAAAGTGTTCTAAGAACTCTCGCGTTGTCCTGAAATGTTAGTAAATAAACAGAATGGGGTTGTCCTGAGGACGCTGTCCGTATTGTTCTCTGGCAAGTATAATGTGTTCTAAGAACACTCGCGGTGTCCTGAAATGTTCGCAAATAAACAAAATGGGGGTGTTCTGAGGACGCTGTCCGTATTGTTCGTTGTCAAGTTGAATGCGTTCTAAGGCCTCTTGCGGTGTCCTGAAATGTTCGTAAATAAACAAAATGGTGGTGTTCGCAGGACGCTGTCCGTATTGCTCGTTGTCTAGTTGAATGTTTTCTAAGAACACTTGCGGTGTCCGGAAATGTTCGTAAATAAACAAAATGGGGGTGTTCTGAGGACGCTGTCCGTATTGTTCGTTGTCAAGTTGAAAGTGTTCTAAGAACTTTCGCGATTTCCTGAAATGTATGTAAATAAAGAAAATGGGGGTGTTCTGTGTTCTAAGAACACTCGCGGTGTCCTGAAATGTTCGCAAATAAACAAAATGGGGGTGTTCTGAGGGCGCTGTCCGTATTGTTCGTTGTCAAGTTGAAAGTGTTCTAAGAACTCTCGCGTTGTCCTGAAATGTTCGTAGGGGGTGTCCTGAAGACGCTGTCCGTATTGTTCACTGGCAAGTTGAATATGTTCTAAGAACTCTCGTGGTGTCTGGAAATTTTCGTGAATAAACAAAATGGGGGTGTTCTGAGGACGCTGTCCGTATTGTATGTTGTCAAGTTGAAAGTGTTCTAAGAACTCTCGTGGTGTCCGGAAATGTTTGTAAATAAACAAAATGGGGGTGTTCTGAGGACGCTGTCCGTATTGTTCGATGGCAAGTTGAAAATGTTCTAAGAACGCTCGCATTGTCCTGAAATGTTCGTAAATAAACAAAATGGGGTGTCCTGAGGACGGTGTCCGTATTGTTCTCTGGCAAGTTGAATGTGTTCTAAGAACACTCCTGGTGTCCGGAAATGTTAGTAAATAAACAAAATGGGGGTGTTCTGAGGACGCTGTCTGTATTGTTCGTTGTCAAGTTGAAAGTGTTCTAAGAACTCTCGCGTTGTCCTGAAATGTTCGTAAATAAAGAAAATGGGGGTGTTCTGAGGACGCTGTCCGTATTGTTCACTGGCAAGTTGAATGTGTTCTAAGAACTTTCGCGATGTCCTAAAATGTTTGTAAATAAAGAAAATGGGGGTGTTCTGTGTTCTAAGAACACTAGCGGTGTACTGAAATGTGCGCAAATAAACAAAATGGGGGTGTTCTGAGGACGCTGTCCGTATTGTTCGTTGTCAAGTTGAAAGTTTTCTAAGAACTCTCGTGGTTTCCGGAAATGTTCGTAAATGAACAAAATGGGCGTGTTCCCTGTTCTAAGAACACTCGCGGTGTCCTGAAATGTTCGTAAATAAACAAAATGGGGGTGTTTTGAGGACACTGTCCGTATTGTTCGTTGTCAAGTTGAATGTGTTCTAAGAACACTTGCGGTGTCCGGAAATGTTCGGAAATAAACAAAGTGGGGGTGTTCTGAGGACGCTGTCCGTATTGTTTGTTGTCAAGTTGAAAGTGTTCTAAGAACTCTTGCGGTGTCCTGAAATGTTTGTAAATAAAGAAAATGGGGGTGTTCTGAGGACGCTGTCCGTATTGTTCGTTGTCAAGTTGAAAGTGTTCTAAGAACTCTTGCGGTGTCCTGAAATGTTCGTAAATAAAGAAAATGTGGGTGTTCTGAGGATGCTGTCCGTATTGTTTGTTGTCAAGTTGAAAGTGTTCTAAGAACTCTTGTGATTTCCTGAAATGTCCGTAAATAAAGAAAATGGGGGTGTTCTCTGTTCTCAGAACACTCGCGGTGTACTGAAATGTTCACAAATAAACAAAATGGGGGTGTTCTGAGGACACTGTCCGTATTGTTCGTTGTCAAGTTGAAAGTGTTCTAAGAACTCTCGTGGTGTCCTGAAATGTTCGTAAATGAACAAAATGGGATAGTGTTCTGAGGATGCTGTCCGTATTGTTCGTTGTCAAGTTGAATGTGTTCTAAGAACACTCGTGGTGTCCGGAAATGTTAGTAAATAAACAAAATGGGGGTGTTCTGAGGACGCTGTCCGTATTGTTCGTTGTCAAGTTGAAAGTGTTCTAAGAACTCTTGCGTTGTCCTGAAATGTTCATAAATAAAGAAAATGGGGGTGTTCTGAGGACGCTGTCCGTATTGTTCACTGGCAAGTTGAATGTGTTCTAAGAACTTCCGCGGTGTCCTGAAATGTTCGTAAATAAAGAAAATGGGTGTTTTCTGTGTTCTAAGAACGCTCGTGGTGTCCATAAATGTTCGTAAATAAACAAAATGGGGATGTTCTGAGGACGCTGTCCGTATTGTTCGATGGCAAGTTGAAAGTGTTCTAAGAACTCTCGCATTGTCCTGAAATGTTCGTAAATAAACAAAATGGGATGTCCTGAGGACGGTGTTCGTATTGTTCTCTGGCAAGTTGAATGTGTTCTAACAACACTCGCGGTGTCCTGAAATGTTCGCGAATAAACAAAATGGGGGTGTTCTGAGGACGCTGTCCATATTGTTCGTTGTCAAGTTGAAAGTGTTCTAAGAACTCTCGCGGTGTCCTGAAATGTTCGTAAATAAACAAAATGGGGTAGTGTTCTGAGGATGCTGTCCGTATTGTTCGTTGTCAAGTTGAATGTGTTCTAAGAACACTCGTGGTGTCCGGAAATGTTAGTAAATAAACAAAATGGGGGTGTTCTGAGGACGCTGTCCGTATTGTTCGTTGTCAAGTTGAAAGTCTTCTAAGAACTCTCGCATTGTCCTGAAATTTCCGTAAATAAAGAAAATGGGGGTGTTCTGAGGACGCTGTCCGTATTGTTCACTGGCAAGTTGAATGTGTTCTAAGAACTTTCGCGGTGTCCTAAAATGTTCGTAAATAAAGAAAATGGGGGTGTTCTGTGTTCTAAGAACACTCGCGGTGTACTAAAATGTTCGCAAATAAACAAAATGGGTGTGTTCTGAGGACGTTGTTCGTTGTCAAGTTGAAAGTGTTTTAAGAACTCTCGTGGTGTCCGGAAATGTTCGTAAATGAACAAAATGGGCGTGTTCCGTGTTCTAAGAACACTCGCGGTGTCCTGAAATATTCGTAAATAAACAAAATGGGGGTGTTCTGAGGACACTGTCCGTATTGTTCGTTGTCAAGTTGAATGTGTTCTAAGAACACTTGCGGTGTCCGGAAATGTTCGGAAATAAACAAAATGGGGGTGTTCTGAGGACGCTGTCTGTTTTGTTCGTTGTCAAGTTGAAAGTGTTCTAAGAACTCTCGCGGTGTCCTGAAATGTTCGTAAATAAAGAAAATGGGGGTGTTCTGAGGACGCTGTCCGTATTGTTCGTTGTCAAGTTGAAAGTCTTCTAAGAACTCTTGCGGTGTCCTGAAATGTTCGTAAATAAAGAAAATGGGGGTGTTCTGAGGATGCTGTCCGTATTGTTCGTTGTCAAGTTGAAAGTGTTCTAAGAACTCTTGCGATGTCCTGAAATGTTCGTAAATAAAGAAAAGGGGGTGTTCTGTGTTCTCAGAACACTCGCGGTGTACTGAAATGTTTGCAAATAAACAAAATGGGGGTGTTCTGAGGACGCTGTCCATATTGTTCGTTGTCAAGTTGAAAGTGTTCTAAGAACTCTCGTGGTGTCCTGAAATGTTCGTAAATAAACAAAATGGGGGTGTTCTGATGACGCTGTCTGTATTGTTCGTTGTCAAGTTGAATGTGTTCTAAGAACACTTGCGGTGTACGGAAATGTTCGTAAATAAACAAAATGGGGGTGTTCTGAGGACGCTGTCCGTATTGTTTGTTGTCAAGTTGAAAGTGTTCTAAGAACTCTCGCGTCGTCCTGAAATGTTCGTAGGGGGTGTCCTGAAGACACTGTCTGTATTGTTCGATGGCAAGTTGAATGTGTTCTAAGAACACTCGCGGTGTCCTGAAATGTTCGTAAATAAACAAAATGGGGGTGTTCTGAGGACGCTGTCCGTATTGTTCGATGGCAAGTTGAAAGTGTTCTAAGAACTCTCGCGTTGTCCTGAAATGTTCATAAATAAAGAAAATGGGGGTGTCCTGAGGACGCTGTCCGTATTGTTCTCTGGCAAGTATAATGTGTTCTAAGAACTCTCGCGGTGTCCTGAAATGTTCGCAAATAAACAAAATGGGGGTGTTCTGAGGATGCTGTCCGTATTGTTCGTTGTCAAGTTGAATGTGTTCTAAGGACTCTTGCGGTGTCCTGAAATGTTCGTAAATAAACAAAATGGTGGTGTTCGCAGGACGCTGTCCGTATTATTCGTTGTCTAGTTGAATGTTTTCTAAGAACACTTGCGGTGTCCGGAAATGTTCGTAAATAAACAAAATGGGGGTGTTCTGAGGACGCTGGCCGTATTGTTCGTTGTCAAGTTAAAAGTGTTCTAAGAACTTTCGCGGTGTCCTGAAATGTATGTAAATAAAGAAAATGGGGGTGTTCTGTGTTCTAAAAACACTCGCGGTGTCCTGAAATGTTCGTAGGGGGTGTCCTGAAGACGCTGTCCGTATTGTTCACTGGCAAGTTGAATGTGTTCTAACAACTCTCGTGGTGTCCGGAAATTTTCGTAAATAAACAAAATGGGGGTGTTCTGAGGACGCTGTCCGTATTGTTCGTTGTCAAGTTGAAAGTGTTCTAAGAACTCTCGTGGTGTCCGGAAATGTTCGTAAATAAACAAAATGGGGGTGTTCTGAGGACGCTGTCCGTATTGTTCGATGGCAAGTTGAAAGTGTTCTAAGAACTCTTGCGATTTCCTGAAATGTCCGTAAATAAAGAAAATGGGGGTGTTCTCTGTTCTCAGAACACTCGCGGTGTACTGAAATGTTCGCAAATAAACAAAATGGGGGTGTTCTGAGGACACTGTCCGTATTGTTCGTTGTCAAGTTGAAAGTGTTCTAAGAACTCTCGTGGTGTCCTGAAATGTTCGTAAATGAACAAAATGGGATAGTGTTCTGAGGACGCTGTCCGTATTGTTCGTTGTCAAGTTGAATGTGTTCTAAGAACACTCGTGGTGTCCGGAAATGTTAGTAAATAAACAAAATGGGGGTGTTCTGAGGACGCTGTCCGTATTGTTCGTTGTCAAGTTGAAAGTGTTCTAAGAACTCTTGCGTTGTCCTGAAATGTTCATAAATAAAGAAAATGGGGGTGTTCTCTGTTCTCAGAACACTCGCGGTGTACTGAAATGTTCGCAAATAAACAAAATGGGGGTGTTCTGAGGACACTGTCCGTATTGTTCGTTGTCAAGTTGAAAGTGTTCTAAGAACTCTTGTGGTGTCCTGAAATGTTCGCAAATAAACAAAATGGGGGTGTTCTGAGGGCGCTGTCCGTATTGTTCGTTGTCAAGTTGAAAGTCTTCTAAGAACTCTCGCGTTGTCCTGAAATGTTCGTAAGGGGTGTCCTGAAGACGCTGTCCGTATTGTTCACTGGCAAGTTGAATGTGTTCTAACAACTCTCGTGGTGTCCGGAAATTTTCGTAAATAAACAAAATGGGGGTGTTCTGAGGACGCTGTCCGTATTGTTCGTTGTCAAGTTGAAAGTGTTCTAAGAACTCTCGTGGTGTCCGGAAATGTTCGTAAATAAACAAAATGGGGGTGTTCTGAGGACGCTGTCCGTATTGTTCGATAGCAAGTTGAAAGTGTTCTAAGAACTCTTGCGATTTCCTGAAATGTCCGTAAATAAAGAAAATGGGGGTGTTCTCTGTTTTCAGAACACTCGCGGTGTACTGAAATGTTCGCAAATAAACAAAATGGGGGTGTTCTGAGGACACTGTCCGTATTGTTCGTTGTCAAGTTGAAAGTGTTCTAAGAACTCTCGTGGTGTCCTGAAATGTTCGTAAATGAACAAAATGGGATAGTGTTCTGAGGATGCTGTCCGTATTGTTCGTTGTCAAGTTGAATGTGTTCTAAGAACACTCGTGGTGTCCGGAAATGTTAGTAAATAAACAAAATGGGGGTGTTCTGAGGACGCTGTCCGTATTGTTCGTTGTCAAGTTGAAAGTGTTCTAAGAACTCTTGCGTTGTCCTGAAATGTTCATAAATAAAGAAAATGGGGGTGTTCTGAGGACGCTGTCCGTATTGTTCACTGGCAAGTTGAATGTGTTCTAAGAACTTCCGCGGTGTCCTGAAATGTTCGTAAATAAAGAAAATGGGTGTTTTCTGTGTTCTAAGAACGCTCGCGGTGTCCAGAAATGTTCGTAAATAAACAAAATGGGGATGTTCTGAGGACGCTGTCCGTATTGTTCGATGGCAAGTTGAAAGTGTTCTAAGAACTCTCGCATTGTCCTGAAATGTTCGTAAATAAACAAAATGGGGTGTCCTGAGGACGGTGTTCGTATTGTTCTCTGGCAAGTTGAATGTGTTCTAACAACACTCGCGGTGTCCTGAAATGTTCGCGAATAAACAAAATGGGGGTGTTCTGAGGACGCTGTCCATATTGTTCGTTGTCAAGTTGAAAGTGTTCTAAGAACTCTCGCGGTGTCCTGAAATGTTCGTAAATAAACAAAATGGGGGTGTTCTGAGGACGCTGTCTGTATTGTTCGTTGACAAGTTGAATGTGTTCTAAGAACACTTGCGGTGTCCGGAAATGTTCGTAAATAAACAAAATGGGGGTGTTCTGAGGACGCTGTCCGTATTGTTTGTTGTCAAGTTGAAAGTGTTCTAAGAACTCTCGCGTCGTCCTGAAATGTTCGTAGGGGGTGTCCTGAAGACACTGTCTGTATTGTTCGATGGCAAGTTGAATGTGTTCTAAGAACACTCGCGGTGTCCTGAAATGTTCGTAAATAAACAAAATGGGGGTGTTCTGAGGACGCTGTCCGTATTGTTCGATGGCAAGTTGAAAGTGTTCTAAGAACTCTCGCGTTGTCCTGAAATGTTCATAAATAAAGAAAATGGGGGTGTCCTGAGGACGCTGTCCGTATTGTTCTCTGGCAAGTATAATGTGTTCTAAGAACTCTCGCGGTGTCCTGAAATGTTCGCAAATAAACAAAATGGGGGTGTTCTGAGGACGCTGTCCGTATTGTTCGTTGTCAAGTTGAATGTGTTCTAAGGACTCTTGCGGTGTCCTGAAATGTTCGTAAATAAACAAAATGGTGGTGTTCGCAGGACGCTGTCCGTATTATTCGTTGTCTAGTTGAATGTTTTCTAAGAACACTTGCGGTGTCCGGAAATGTTCGTAAATAAACAAAATGGGGGTGTTCTGAGGACGCTGGCCGTATTGTTCGTTGTCAAGTTGAAAGTGTTCTAAGAACTTTCGCGGTGTCCTGAAATGTATGTAAATAAAGAAAATGGGGGTGTTCTGTGTTCTAAAAACACTCGCGGTGTCCTGAAATGTTCGCAAATAAACAAAATGGGGGTGTTCTGAGGGCGCTGTCCGTATTGTTCGTTGTCAAGTTGAAAGTCTTCTAAGAACTCTCGCGTTGTCCTGAAATGTTCGTAGGGGGTGTCCTGAACACGCTGTCCGTATTGTTCACTGGCAAGTTGAATGTGTTCTAACAACTCTCGTGGTGTCCGGAGATTTTCGTAAATAAACAAAATGGGGGTGTTCTGAGGACGCTGTCCGTATTGTTCGTTGTCAAGTTTTAAGTGTTCTAAGAACTCTCCTGGTGTCCGGAAATGTTCGTAAATAAACAAAATGGGGGTGTTCTGAGGACGCTGTCCGTATTGTTCGATGGCAAGTTGAAAGTGTTCTAAGAACTCTCGCATTGTCCTGAAATGTTCGTAAATAAACAAAATGGGGTGTCCTGAGGACGGTGTCCGTATTGTTCTCTGGAAAGTTGAATGTGTTCTAACAACACTCGCGGTGTCCTGAAATGTTCACGAATAACCAAAATGGGGGTGTTCTGAGGACGCTGTCCATATTGTTCGTGGTCAAGTTGAAAGTGTTCTAAGAACACTCGTGGTGTCCGGAAATGTTAGTAAATAAACAAAATGGGGGTGTTCTGAGGACGCTGTCCGTATTGTTCGTTGTCAAGTTGAAAGTGTTCTAAGAACTCTCGCGTTGTCCTGAAATGTTCGTAAATGAACAAAATGGGGGTGTTCTGAGGACGCTGTCCGTATTGTTCACTGACAAGTTGAATGTGTTCTAAGAACTTTCGCGGTGTCCTAAAATGTTTGTAAATAAAGAAAATGGGGGTGTTCTGTGTTCTAAGAACACTAGCGGTGTACTGAAATGTTCGCAAATAAACAAAATGGGGGTGTTCTGAGGACGCTGTCCGTATTGTTCGTTGTCAAGTTGAAAGTTTTCTAAGAACTCTCGTGGTGTCCGGAAATGTTCGTAAATGAACAAAATGGGCGTGTTCCGTGTTCTAAGAACACTTGCGGTGTCCTGAAATGTTCGTAAATAAACAAAATGGGGTGTTCTGAGGACACTGTCCATATTGTTCGTTGTCAAGTTGAATGTGTTCTAAGAACACTTGCGGTGTCCGGAAATGTTCGGAAATAAACAAAATGGCAGTGTTCTGAGGACGCTGTCCGTATTGTTTGTTGTCAAGTTGAAAGTGTTCTAAGAACTCTCGCGGTGTCCTGAAATGTTTGTAAATAAAGAACATGGGGGTGTTCTGAGGACGCTGTCCGTATTGTTCGTTGTCAAGTTGAAAGTGTTCTAAGAACTCTTGCGGTGTCCTGAAATGTTCGTAAATAAAGAAAATGTGGGTCTACTGAGGATGCTGTCCGTATTGTTCGTTGCCAAGTTGAAAGTGTTCTAAGAACTCTTGCGATGTCCTGAAATGTTCGTAAATAAAGAAAATGGGGGTGTTCTCTGTTCTCAGGACACTCGCGGTGTACTGAAATGTTCGCAAATAAACAAAATGGGGGTGTTCTGAGGACACTGTCCGTATTGTTCTTTGTCAAGTTGAAAGTGTTCTAAGAACTCTCGTGGTGTCCTGAAATGTTCGTAAATGAACAAAATGGGGTAGTGTTCTGAGGATTCTGTCCGTATTGTTTGTTGTCAAGTTGAATGTGTTCCAAGAACACTTGTGGTGTCCGGAAATGTTAGTAAATAAACAAAATGGGGGTGTTCTGAGGACGCTGTCCGAATTGTTTGTTGTCAAGTTGAAAGTGTTCTAAGAACTCTCGCGTTCTCCTGGAATGTTCGTAGGGTGTGTCCTGAAGACGCTGTCCGTATTGTTCACTGGCAAGTTGAATGTGTTCTAAGAACTTCCGCGTGAAATGTTCGTAAATAAAGAAAATGGGGGTTTTCTGTGTTCTAAGAACACTCGCGGTGTCCTGAAATGTTCGCAAATAAACAAAATGGGGGTGTTCTGAGGACGCTGTCCATATTGTTCGTTGTCAAGTTGAAAGTGTTCTAAGAACTCTCGTGGTGTCCTGAAGTGTTCGTAAATAAACAAAATGGGGGTGTTCTGAGGACGCTGTCCGTATTGTTCGATGGCAAGTTGAAAGTGTTCTAAGAACTCTCGCGGTGTCCTGAAATGTTCGTAAATAGACAAAATGGGGTAGTGTTCTGAGGAAGCTATCCGTATTGTTCGTTGTCAAGTTGAATGTGTTCTAAGAACACTAGTGGTGTCCGGAAATGTTAGTAAATAAACAAAATGGGGGTGTTCTGAGGACGCTGTCCGTATTGTTCGTTGTCAAGTTGAAAGTGTTCTAAGAACTCTTGCGTTGTCCTGAAATTTTCGTAAATAAAGAAAATGGGGGTGGTCTGAGGACGCTGTCCGTATTGTTCACTGGCAAGTTGAATGTGTTCTAAGAACTTTCGCGGTGTCCTAAAATGTTTGTAAATAAAGAAAATGGGGGTGTTCTGTGTTCTAAGAACACTCGCGGTGTACTGAAATGTTCGCAAATAAACAAAATGGGGGTGTTCTGAGGACGCTGTCCGTATTGTTCGTTGTCAAGTTGAAAGTGTTCTAAGAACTCTTGCGGTGTCCTGAAATGTTCGTAAATAAAGAAAATGTGGGTCTACTGAGGATGCTGTCCGTATTGTTCGTTGTCAAGTTGAAAGTGTTCTAAGAACTCTTGCGATGTCCTGAAATGTTCGTAAATAAAGAAAATGGGGGTGTTCTCTGTTCTCAGGACACTCGCGGTGTACTGAAATGTTCGCAAATAAACAAAATGGGGGTGTTCTGAGGACACTGTCCGTATTGTTCTTTGTCAAGTTGAAAGTGTTCTAAGAACTCTCGTGGTGTCCTGAAATGTTCGTAAATGAACAAAATGGGGTAATGTTCTGAGGATGCTGTCCGTATTGTTTGTTGTCAAGTTGAATGTGTTCCAAGAACACTTGTGGTGTCCGGAAATGTTAGTAAATAAACAAAATGGGGGTGTTCTGAGGACGCTGTCCGAGTTGTTTGTTGTCAAGTTGAAAGTGTTCTAAGAACTCTCGCGTTGTCCTGGAATGTTCGTAGGGGGTGTCCTGAAGACGCTGTCCGTATTGTTCACTGGCGAGTTGAATGTGTTCTAAGAACTTCCGCGGTGTACTGAAATGTTCGTAAATAAAGAAAATGGGGGTTTTCTGTGTTCTAAGAACACTCGCGGTGTCCTGAAATGTTTGCAAATAAACAAAATGGGGGTGTTCTGAGGACGCTGTCCATATTGTTCGTTGTCAAGTTGAAAGTGTTCTAAGAACTCTCGTGGTGTCCTGAAGTGTTTGTAAATAAACAAAATGGGGGTGTTCTGAGGACGCTGTCCGTATTGTTCGATGGCAAGTTGAAAGTGTTCTAAGAACTCTCGCGGTGTCCTGAAATGTTCGTAAATAGACAAAATGGGGTAGTGTTCTGAGGATGCTATCCGTATTGTTCGTTGTCAAGTTGAATGTGTTCTAAGAACACTCGTGGTGTCCGGAAATGTTAGTAAATAAACAAAATGGGGGTGTTCTGAGGACGCTGTCCGTATTGTTCGTTGTCAAGTTGAAAGTGTTCTAAGAACTCTTGCGTTGTCCTGAAATTTTAGTAAATAAAGAAAATGGGGGTGTTCTGAGGACGCTGTCCGTATTGTTCACTGGCAAGTTGAATGTGTTCTAAGAACTTTCGCGGTGTCCTAAAATGTTTGTAAATAAAGAAAATGGGGGTGTTCTGTGTTCTAAGAACACTCGCGGTGTACTGAAATGTTCGCAAATAAACAAAATGGGGGTGTTCTGAGGACGCTGTCCGTATTGTTCGTTGTCAAGTTGAAAGTGTTCTAAGAACTCTCGTGGTGTCCGGAAATGTTCGTAAATGATCAAAATGGGCGTGTTCCTTGTTCTAAGAACACTCGCGGTGTCCTGAAATGTTCGTAAATAAACAAAATAGGGGTGTTCTGAGGACACTGTCCGTATTGTTCGTTGTCAAGTTGAATGTGTTCTAAGAACAGTTGCAGTGTCCGGAAATTTTCGGAAATAAACAAAATGGGGGTGTTCTGAGGATGCTGTCTGTATTGTTCGTTGTCAAGTTGAAAGTGTTCTAAGAACTCTCGCGGTGTCCTGAAATGTTCGTAAATACAGAAAATGGGGGTGTTCTGAGGACGCTGTCCGTATTGTTCGTTGTCAAGTTGAAAGTGTTCTAAGAACTCTTGCGGTGTCCTGAAATGTTCGTAAATAAAGAAAATGGGGGTGTTCTGAGGATGCTGTCTGTATTGTTCGTTGTCAAGTTGAAAGTGTTCTAAGAACTCTTGCAATGTCCTGAAATGTTCGTAAATGAACGAAATGGGGGTGTTCTGTGTTCTAAGAACACTTGCGGTGTCCTGAAATGTTCGTAAGTAAACAAAATGGGGGTGTTCTGAGGACGCTGTCTGTATTGTTCGTTGTCAAGTTGAATGTGTTCTAAGAACACTTGCGGTGTCCGGAAATGTTCGTAAATAAACAAAATGGGGGTGTTCTGAGGACGCTGTCCGTATTGTTCGTTGTCAAGTTGAAAGTGTTCTAAGAACTCTTGCGGTGTCCTGAAATGTTCGTAAATAAAGAAAATGGGGGTGTTCTGAGGACGCTGTCCGTATTGTTCGTTGTCAAGTTGAAAGTGTTCTAAGAACTCTTGCAGTGTCCTGAAATGTTCGTAAATAAAGAAAATGGGTGTGTTCTGAGGACACTGTCCGTATTGTTCGTTGTCAAGTTGAATGTTGTCTAAGAACACTCGCGGTGCCCGGAAATGTTCGTAAATAAACAAAATGGGGGTGTTCTGAGGGCGCTGTCCGTATTGTTCGTTGTCAAGTTGAAAGTGTTCTAAGAACTCTCGCGTTGTCCTGAAATGTTCGTAGGGGGTGTCCTGAAGACGCTGTCCGTATTGTTCACTGGCAAGTTGAATGTGTTCTAAGAACTTCTGTGGTGTCCTGAAATGTTCGTAAATAAAGAAAATGGGGGTTTTCTGTGTTCTAAGAACTCTCGGGGTGTCCTGAAATGTTAGTAAATAAACAAAATGGGGGTGTTCTGAGGACGTAGTCCGTATTATGTTCGTAAATAAACAAAATAGGGGTGTCCTGAGGACGCTGTCCGTATTGTTCGTTGTCAAGTTGAAAGTGTTCTAAGAACTCTCGCGTCGTCCTGAAATGTTCGTAGGGGGTGTCCTGAAGACGCTGTCTGTATTGTTCGATGGCAAGTTGAATGTGTTCTAAGAACACTCGCGGTGTCCTGAAATGTTTGAAAATAAACAAAAAGGGGGTGTTTTGAGGACGCTGTCCGTATTGTTCGATGGCAAGTTGAAAGTGTTCTAAGAACTCTCGCCTTGTCCTGAAATGTTCGTAAATAAACAACATGGGGGTGTCCTGAGGACGCTGTCCGTATTGTTCTCTGGCAAGTTGAATGTGTTCTAAGAACACTCGCGGTGTCCTGAAATGTTCGCAAATAAACAAAATGGGGGTGTTCTGAGGACGCTGTCCGTATTGTTAGTTGTCAAGTTGAATGTGTTCTAAGGACTCTTGCGGTGTCCTGAAATGTTCGTAAATAAACAAAATGGTGGTGTTCGCAGGACGCTGTCCGTATTGTTCGTTGTCTAGTTGAATGTTTTCTAAGAACACTTGCGGTGTCCGGAAATGTTCGTAAATAAACAAAATGGGGGTGTTCTGAGGACGCTGTCCGTATTGTTCGTTGTCAAGTTGAAAGTGTTCTAAGAACTTTCGCGGTGTCCTGAAATGTATGTAAATAAAGAAAATGGGGGTGTTCTGTGTTCTAAGAACACTCGCGGTGTCCTGAAATGTTCGCAAATAAACAAAATGGGGGTGTTCTGAGGACGCTGTCAGTATTGTTCATTGTCAAGTTGAAAATGTTCTAAGAACTCTTGCGGTGTCCTGAAATGTTCGTAAATAAACAAAATGGGGGTGTTCTGAGGATGCTGTCCGTATTGTTCGTTGTCAAGTTGAATGTTGTCTAAGAACACTCGTGGTGCCCGGAAATGTTCGTAAATAAACAAAATGGGGGTGTTCTGAGGACGCTGTCCGTATTGTTCGATGGCAAGTTGAAAGTGTTCTAAGAACTCTCGCGTTGTCCTGAAATGTTCGTAAATAAACAGAATGGGGGTGTCCTGAGGACGCTGTCCGTATTGTTCACTGGCAAGTATAATGTGTTCTAAGGACTCTTGCGGTGTCCTGAAATGTTCGTAAATAAACAAAATGGTGTTGTTCGCAGGACGCTGTCCGTATTGTTCGTTGTCTAGTTGAATGTTTTCTAAGAACACTTGCGGTGTCCGGAAATGTTCGTAAATAAACAAAATGGGGGTGTTCTGAGGACGCTGTCCGTATTGTTCGTTGTCAAGTTGAAAGTGTTCTAAGAACTTTCGCGGTGTCCTGAAATGTATGTAAATAAAGAAAATGGGGGTGTTCTGTGTTCTAAGAACACTCGCGGTGTCCTGAAATGTTCGCAAATAAACAAAATGGGGGTGTTCTGAGGGCGCTGTCCGTATTGTTCGTTGTCAAGTTGAAAGTGTTCTAAGAACTCTCGCGTTGTCCTGAAATGTTCGTAGGGGGTGTCCTGAAGACGCTGTCCGTATTGTTCACTGGCAAGTTGAATGTGTTCTAAGAACTCTCGTGGTGTCTGGAAATTTTCGTGAATAAACAAAATGGGGGTGTTCTGAGGATGCTGTCCGTATTGTTTGTTGTCAAGTTGAAAGTGTTCTAAGAACTCTCGTGGTGACCGGAAATGTTTGTAAATAAACAAAATGGGGGTGTTCTGAGGACGCTGTCCGTATTGTTCGATGGCAAGTTGAAAGTGTTCTAAGAACTCTCGCATTGTCCTGAAATGTTCGTAAATAAACAAAATGGGGTTTCCTGAGGACGGTGTCCGTATTGTTCTCTGGCAAGTTGAATGTGTTCTAACAACACTCGCGGTGTCCTGAAATGTTCGCGAATAAACAAAATGGGGGTGTTCTGAGGACGCTGTCCATATTGTTCGTTGTCAAGTTGAAAGTGTTCTAAGAACTCTCGCGGTGTCCTGAAATGTTCATAAATAAACAAAATGGGGTAGTGTTCTGAGGATGCTGTCCGTATTGTTCGTTGTCAAGTTGAATGTGTTCTAAGAACACTAGTGGTGTCCGGAAATGTTAGTAAATAAACACAATGGGGGTGTTCTGAGGACGCTGTCCGTATTGTTCGTTGTCAAGTTGAAAGTGTTCTAAGAACTCTCGCGTTGTCCTGAAATGTTCGTAAATAAAGAAAATGGGGGTGTTCTGAGGACACTGTCCGTATTGTTCACTGGCAAGTTGAATGTGTTCTAAGAACTTTCGCGATGTCCTAAAATGTTTGTAAATAAAGAAAATGGGGGTGTTCTGTGTTCTAAGAACACTAGCGGTGTACTGAAATGTGCGCAAATAAACAAAATGGGGGTGTTCTGAGGACGCTGTCCGTATTGTTCGTTGTCAAGTTGAAAGTTTTCTAAGAACTCTCATGGTGTCCGGAAATGTTCGTAAATGAACAAAATGGGCGTGTTCCATGTTCTAAGAACACTTCCGGTGTCCTGAAATGTTCGTAAATAAACAAAATGGGGGTGTTCTGAGGACACTGTCCGTATTGTTCGTTGTCAAGTTGAATGTGTTCTAAGAACACTTGCGGTGTCCGGAAATGTTCGGAAATAAACAAAATGGGGGTGTTCTCAGGACGCTGTCCGTATTGTTTGTTGTCAAGTTGAAAGTGTTCTAAGAACTCTCGCGGTGTCCTGAAATGTTTGTAAATAAAGAAAATGGGGGTGTTCTGAGGACGCTGTCCGTATTGTTCGTTGTCAAGTTGAAAGTGTTCTAAGAACTCTTGCGGTGTCCTGAAATGTTCGTAAATAAAGAAAATGTGGGTGTTCTGAGGATGCTGTCCGTATTGTTCGTTGTCAAGTTGAAAGTGTTCTAAGAACTCTTGCGATTTCCTGAAGTGTTCGTAAATAAAGAAAATGGGGGTGCTCTCTGTTCTCAGAACACTCGGGGTGTACTGAAATGTTCGCAAATAAACAAAATGGGGGTGTTCTGAGGACGCTGTCCGTATTGTTCGTTGTCAAGTTGAAAGTTTTCTAAGAACTCTCATGGTGTCCGGAAATGTTCGTAAATGAACAAAATGGGCGTGTTCCATGTTCTAAGAACACTTCCGGTGTCCTGAAATGTTCGTAAATAAACAAAATGGGGGTGTTCTGAGGACACTGTCCGTATTGTTCGTTGTCAAGTTGAATGTGTTCTAAGAACACTTGCGGTGTCCGGAAATGTTTGGAAATAAACAAAATGGGGGTGTTCTGAGGGCGCTGTCCGTATTGTTCGTTGTCAAGTTGAAAGTCTTCTAAGAACTCTCGCGTTGTCCTGAAATGTTCGTAAGGGGTGTCCTGAAGACGCTGTCCGTATTGTTCACTGGCAAGTTGAATGTGTTCTAACAACTCTCGTGGTGTCCGGAAATTTTCGTAAATAAACAAAATGGGGGTGTTCTGAGGACGCTGTCCGTATTGTTCGTTGTCAAGTTGAAAGTGTTCTAAGAACTCTCGTGGTGTCCGGAAATGTTCGTAAATAAACAAAATGGGGGTGTTCTGAGGACGCTGTCCGTATTGTTCGATAGCAAGTTGAAAGTGTTCTAAGAACTCTTGCGATTTCCTGAAATGTCCGTAAATAAAGAAAATGGGGGTGTTCTCTGTTTTCAGAACACTCGCGGTGTACTGAAATGTTCGCAAATAAACAAAATGGGGGTGTTCTGAGGACACTGTCCGTATTGTTCGTTGTCAAGTTGAAAGTGTTCTAAGAACTCTCGTGGTGTCCTGAAATGTTCGTAAATGAACAAAATGGGATAGTGTTCTGAGGATGCTGTCCGTATTGTTCGTTGTCAAGTTGAATGTGTTCTAAGAACACTCGTGGTGTCCGGAAATGTTAGTAAATAAACAAAATGGGGGTGTTCTGAGGACGCTGTCCGTATTGTTCGTTGTCAAGTTGAAAGTGTTCTAAGAACTCTTGCGTTGTCCTGAAATGTTCATAAATAAAGAAAATGGGGGTGTTCTGAGGACGCTGTCCGTATTGTTCACTGGCAAGTTGAATGTGTTCTAAGAACTTCCGCGGTGTCCTGAAATGTTCGTAAATAAAGAAAATGGGTGTTTTCTGTGTTCTAAGAACGCTCGCGGTGTCCAGAAATGTTCGTAAATAAACAAAATGGGGATGTTCTGAGGACGCTGTCCGTATTGTTCGATGGCAAGTTGAAAGTGTTCTAAGAACTCTCGCATTGTCCTGAAATGTTCGTAAATAAACAAAATGGGGTGTCCTGAGGACGGTGTTCGTATTGTTCTCTGGCAAGTTGAATGTGTTCTAACAACACTCGCGGTGTCCTGAAATGTTCGCGAATAAACAAAATGGGGGTGTTCTGAGGACGCTGTCCATATTGTTCGTTGTCAAGTTGAAAGTGTTCTAAGAACTCTCGCGGTGTCCTGAAATGTTCGTAAATAAACAAAATGGGGGTGTTCTGAGGACGCTGTCTGTATTGTTCGTTGACAAGTTGAATGTGTTCTAAGAACACTTGCGGTGTCCGGAAATGTTCGTAAATAAACAAAATGGGGGTGTTCTGAGGACGCTGTCCGTATTGTTTGTTGTCAAGTTGAAAGTGTTCTAAGAACTCTCGCGTCGTCCTGAAATGTTCGTAGGGGGTGTCCTGAAGACACTGTCTGTATTGTTCGATGGCAAGTTGAATGTGTTCTAAGAACACTCGCGGTGTCCTGAAATGTTCGTAAATAAACAAAATGGGGGTGTTCTGAGGACGCTGTCCGTATTGTTCGATGGCAAGTTGAAAGTGTTCTAAGAACTCTCGCGTTGTCCTGAAATGTTCATAAATAAAGAAAATGGGGGTGTCCTGAGGACGCTGTCCGTATTGTTCTCTGGCAAGTATAATGTGTTCTAAGAACTCTCGCGGTGTCCTGAAATGTTCGCAAATAAACAAAATGGGGGTGTTCTGAGGACGCTGTCCGTATTGTTCGTTGTCAAGTTGAATGTGTTCTAAGGACTCTTGCGGTGTCCTGAAATGTTCGTAAATAAACAAAATGGTGGTGTTCGCAGGACGCTGTCCGTATTATTCGTTGTCTAGTTGAATGTTTTCTAAGAACACTTGCGGTGTCCGGAAATGTTCGTAAATAAACAAAATGGGGGTGTTCTGAGGACGCTGGCCGTATTGTTCGTTGTCAAGTTGAAAGTGTTCTAAGAACTTTCGCGGTGTCCTGAAATGTATGTAAATAAAGAAAATGGGGGTGTTCTGTGTTCTAAAAACACTCGCGGTGTCCTGAAATGTTCGCAAATAAACAAAATGGGGGTGTTCTGAGGGCGCTGTCCGTATTGTTCGTTGTCAAGTTGAAAGTCTTCTAAGAACTCTCGCGTTGTCCTGAAATGTTCGTAGGGGGTGTCCTGAACACGCTGTCCGTATTGTTCACTGGCAAGTTGAATGTGTTCTAACAACTCTCGTGGTGTCCGGATATTTTCGTAAATAAACAAAATGGGGGTGTTCTGAGGACGCTGTCCGTATTGTTCGTTGTCAAGTTGAAAGTGTTCTAAGAACTCTCCTGGTGTCCGGAAATGTTCGTAAATAAACAAAATGGGGGTGTTCTGAGGACGCTGTCCGTATTGTTCGATGGCAAGTTGAAAGTGTTCTAAGAACTCTCGCATTGTCCTGAAATGTTCGTAAATAAACAAAATGGGGTGTCCTGAGGACGGTGTCCGTATTGTTCTCTGGAAAGTTGAATGTGTTCTAACAACACTCGCGGTGTCCTGAAATGTTCACGAATAACCAAAATGGGGGTGTTCTGAGGACGCTGTCCATATTGTTCGTTGTCAAGTTGAAAGTGTTCTAAGAACACTCGTGGTGTCCGGAAATGTTAGTAAATAAACAAAATGGGGGTGTTCTGAGGACGCTGTCCGTATTGTTCGTTGTCAAGTTGAAAGTGTTTTAAGAACTCTCGCGTTGTCCTGAAATGTTCGTAAATGAACAAAATGGGGGTGTTCTGAGGACGCTGTCCGTATTGTTCACTGACAAGTTGAATGTGTTCTAAGAACTTTCGCGGTGTCCTAAAATGTTTGTAAATAAAGAAAATGGGGGTGTTCTGTGTTCTAAGAACACTAGCGGTGTACTGAAATGTTCGCAAATAAACAAAATGGGGGTGTTCTGAGGACGCTGTCCGTATTGTTCGTTGTCAAGTTGAAAGTTTTCTAAGAACTCTCGTGGTGTCCGGAAATGTTCGTAAATGAACAAAATGGGCGTGTTCCGTGTTCTAAGAACACTTGCGGTGTCCTGAAATGTTCGTAAATAAACAAAATGGGGTGTTCTGAGGACACTGTCCATATTGTTCATTGTCAAGTTGAATGTGTTCTAAGAACACTTGCGGTGTCCGGAAATGTTCGGAAATAAACAAAATGGCAGTGTTCTGAGGACGCTGTCCGTATTGTTTGTTGTCAAGTTGAAAGTGTTCTAAGAACTCTCGCGGTGTCCTGAAATGTTTGTAAATAAAGAACATGGGGGTGTTCTGAGGACGCTGTCCGTATTGTTCGTTGTCAAGTTGAAAGTGTTCTAAGAACTCTTGCGGTGTCCTGAAATGTTCGTAAATAAAGAAAATGGGGGTGTTCTGAGGACGCTGTCCGTATTGTTCGTTGTCAAGTTGAAAGTGTTCTAAGAACTCTTGCAGTGTCCTGAAATGTTCGTAAATAAAGAAAATGGGTGTGTTCTGAGGACACTGTCCGTATTGTTCGTTGTCAAGTTGAATGTTGTCTAAGAACACTCGCGGTGCCCGGAAATGTTCGTAAATAAACAAAATGGGGGTGTTCTGAGGGCGCTGTCCGTATTGTTCGTTGTCAAGTTGAAAGTGTTCTAAGAACTCTCGCGTTGTCCTGAAATGTTCGTAGGGGGTGTCCTGAAGACGCTGTCCGTATTGTTCACTGGCAAGTTGAATGTGTTCTAAGAACTTCTGTGGTGTCCTGAAATGTTCGTAAATAAAGAAAATGGGGGTTTTCTGTGTTCTAAGAACTCTCGGGGTGTCCTGAAATGTTAGTAAATAAACAAAATGGGGGTGTTCTGAGGACGTAGTCCGTATTATGTTCGTAAATAAACAAAATAGGGGTGTCCTGAGGACGCTGTCCGTATTGTTCGTTGTCAAGTTGAAAGTGTTCTAAGAACTCTCGCGTCGTCCTGAAATGTTCGTAGGGGGTGTCCTGAAGACGCTGTCTGTATTGTTCGATGGCAAGTTGAATGTGTTCTAAGAACACTCGCGGTGTCCTGAAATGTTTGAAAATAAACAAAAAGGGGGTGTTTTGAGGACGCTGTCCGTATTGTTCGATGGCAAGTTGAAAGTGTTCTAAGAACTCTCGCCTTGTCCTGAAATGTTCGTAAATAAACAACATGGGGGTGTCCTGAGGACGCTGTCCGTATTGTTCTCTGGCAAGTTGAATGTGTTCTAAGAACACTCGCGGTGTCCTGAAATGTTCGCAAATAAACAAAATGGGGGTGTTCTGAGGACGCTGTCCGTATTGTTAGTTGTCAAGTTGAATGTGTTCTAAGGACTCTTGCGGTGTCCTGAAATGTTCGTAAATAAACAAAATGGTGGTGTTCGCAGGACGCTGTCCGTATTGTTCGTTGTCTAGTTGAATGTTTTCTAAGAACACTTGCGGTGTCCGGAAATGTTCGTAAATAAACAAAATGGGGGTGTTCTGAGGACGCTGTCCGTATTGTTCGTTGTCAAGTTGAAAGTGTTCTAAGAACTTTCGCGGTGTCCTGAAATGTATGTAAATAAAGAAAATGGGGGTGTTCTGTGTTCTAAGAACACTCGCGGTGTCCTGAAATGTTCGCAAATAAACAAAATGGGGGTGTTCTGAGGACGCTGTCAGTATTGTTCATTGTCAAGTTGAAAATGTTCTAAGAACTCTTGCGGTGTCCTGAAATGTTCGTAAATAAACAAAATGGGGGTGTTCTGAGGATGCTGTCCGTATTGTTCGTTGTCAAGTTGAATGTTGTCTAAGAACACTCGTGGTGCCCGGAAATGTTCGTAAATAAACAAAATGGGGGTGTTCTGAGGACGCTGTCCGTATTGTTCGATGGCAAGTTGAAAGTGTTCTAAGAACTCTCGCGTTGTCCTGAAATGTTCGTAAATAAACAGAATGGGGGTGTCCTGAGGACGCTGTCCGTATTGTTCACTGGCAAGTATAATGTGTTCTAAGGACTCTTGCGGTGTCCTGAAATGTTCGTAAATAAACAAAATGGTGTTGTTCGCAGGACGCTGTCCGTATTGTTCGTTGTCTAGTTGAATGTTTTCTAAGAACACTTGCGGTGTCCGGAAATGTTCGTAAAGAAACAAAATGGGGGTGTTCTGAGGACGCTGTCCGTATTGTTCGTTGTCAAGTTGAAAGTGTTCTAAGAACTTTCGCGGTGTCCTGAAATGTATGTAAATAAAGAAAATGGGGGTGTTCTGTGTTCTAAGAACACTCGCGGTGTCCTGAAATGTTCGCAAATAAACAAAATGGGGGTGTTCTGAGGGCGCTGTCCGTATTGTTCGTTGTCAAGTTGAAAGTGTTCTAAGAACTCTCGCGTTGTCCTGAAATGTTCGTAGGGGGTGTCCTGAAGACGCTGTCCGTATTGTTCACTGGCAAGTTGAATGTGTTCTAAGAACTCTCGTGGTGTCTGGAAATTTTCGTGAATAAACAAAATGGGGGTGTTCTGAGGATGCTGTCCGTATTGTTTGTTGTCAAGTTGAAAGTGTTCTAAGAACTCTCGTGGTGACCGGAAATGTTTGTAAATAAACAAAATGGGGGTGTTCTGAGGACGCTGTCCGTATTGTTCGATGGCAAGTTGAAAGTGTTCTAAGAACTCTCGCATTGTCCTGAAATGTTCGTAAATAAACAAAATGGGGTTTCCTGAGGACGGTGTCCGTATTGTTCTCTGGCAAGTTGAATGTGTTCTAACAACACTCGCGGTGTCCTGAAATGTTCGCGAATAAACAAAATGGGGGTGTTCTGAGGACGCTGTCCATATTGTTCGTTGTCAAGTTGAAAGTGTTCTAAGAACTCTCGCGGTGTCCTGAAATGTTCATAAATAAACAAAATGGGGTAGTGTTCTGAGGATGCTGTCCGTATTGTTCGTTGTCAAGTTGAATGTGTTCTAAGAACACTAGTGGTGTCCGGAAATGTTAGTAAATAAACACAATGGGGGTGTTCTGAGGACGCTGTCCGTATTGTTCGTTGTCAAGTTGAAAGTGTTCTAAGAACTCTCGCGTTGTCCTGAAATGTTCGTAAATAAAGAAAATGGGGGTGTTCTGAGGACACTGTCCGTATTGTTCACTGGCAAGTTGAATGTGTTCTAAGAACTTTCGCGATGTCCTAAAATGTTTGTAAATAAAGAAAATGGGGGTGTTCTGTGTTCTAAGAACACTAGCGGTGTACTGAAATGTGCGCAAATAAACAAAATGGGGGTGTTCTGAGGACGCTGTCCGTATTGTTCGTTGTCAAGTTGAAAGTTTTCTAAGAACTCTCATGGTGTCCGGAAATGTTCGTAAATGAACAAAATGGGCGTGTTCCATGTTCTAAGAACACTTCCGGTGTCCTGAAATGTTCGTAAATAAACAAAATGGGGGTGTTCTGAGGACACTGTCCGTATTGTTCGTTGTCAAGTTGAATGTGTTCTAAGAACACTTGCGGTGTCCGGAAATGTTCGGAAATAAACAAAATGGGGGTGTTCTCAGGACGCTGTCCGTATTGTTTGTTGTCAAGTTGAAAGTGTTCTAAGAACTCTCGCGGTGTCCTGAAATGTTTGTAAATAAAGAAAATGGGGGTGTTCTGAGGACGCTGTCCGTATTGTTCGTTGTCAAGTTGAAAGTGTTCTAAGAACTCTTGCGGTGTCCTGAAATGTTCGTAAATAAAGAAAATGTGGGTGTTCTGAGGATGCTGTCCGTATTGTTCGTTGTCAAGTTGAAAGTGTTCTAAGAACTCTTGCGATTTCCTGAAGTGTTCGTAAATAAAGAAAATGGGGGTGCTCTCTGTTCTCAGAACACTCGGGGTGTACTGAAATGTTCGCAAATAAACAAAATGGGGGTGTTCTGAGGACGCTGTCCGTATTGTTCGTTGTCAAGTTGAAAGTTTTCTAAGAACTCTCATGGTGTCCGGAAATGTTCGTAAATGAACAAAATGGGCGTGTTCCATGTTCTAAGAACACTTCCGGTGTCCTGAAATGTTCGTAAATAAACAAAATGGGGGTGTTCTGAGGACACTGTCCGTATTGTTCGTTGTCAAGTTGAATGTGTTCTAAGAACACTTGCGGTGTCCGGAAATGTTTGGAAATAAACAAAATGGGGGTGTTCTGAGGGCGCTGTCCGTATTGTTCGTTGTCAAGTTGAAAGTCTTCTAAGAACTCTCGCGTTGTCCTGAAATGTTCGTAAGGGGTGTCCTGAAGACGCTGTCCGTATTGTTCACTGGCAAGTTGAATGTGTTCTAACAACTCTCGTGGTGTCCGGAAATTTTCGTAAATAAACAAAATGGGGGTGTTCTGAGGACGCTGTCCGTATTGTTCGTTGTCAAGTTGAAAGTGTTCTAAGAACTCTCGTGGTGTCCGGAAATGTTCGTAAATAAACAAAATGGGGGTGTTCTGAGGACGCTGTCCGTATTGTTCGATAGCAAGTTGAAAGTGTTCTAAGAACTCTTGCGATTTCCTGAAATGTCCGTAAATAAAGAAAATGGGGGTGTTCTCTGTTTTCAGAACACTCGCGGTGTACTGAAATGTTCGCAAATAAACAAAATGGGGGTGTTCTGAGGACACTGTCCGTATTGTTCGTTGTCAAGTTGAAAGTGTTCTAAGAACTCTCGTGGTGTCCTGAAATGTTCGTAAATGAACAAAATGGGATAGTGTTCTGAGGATGCTGTCCGTATTGTTCGTTGTCAAGTTGAATGTGTTCTAAGAACACTCGTGGTGTCCGGAAATGTTAGTAAATAAACAAAATGGGGGTGTTCTGAGGACGCTGTCCGTATTGTTCGTTGTCAAGTTGAAAGTGTTCTAAGAACTCTTGCGTTGTCCTGAAATGTTCATAAATAAAGAAAATGGGGGTGTTCTGAGGACGCTGTCCGTATTGTTCACTGGCAAGTTGAATGTGTTCTAAGAACTTCCGCGGTGTCCTGAAATGTTCGTAAATAAAGAAAATGGGTGTTTTCTGTGTTCTAAGAACGCTCGCGGTGTCCAGAAATGTTCGTAAATAAACAAAATGGGGATGTTCTGAGGACGCTGTCCGTATTGTTCGATGGCAAGTTGAAAGTGTTCTAAGAACTCTCGCATTGTCCTGAAATGTTCGTAAATAAACAAAATGGGGTGTCCTGAGGACGGTGTTCGTATTGTTCTCTGGCAAGTTGAATGTGTTCTAACAACACTCGCGGTGTCCTGAAATGTTCGCGAATAAACAAAATGGGGGTGTTCTGAGGACGCTGTCCATATTGTTCGTTGTCAAGTTGAAAGTGTTCTAAGAACTCTCGCGGTGTCCTGAAATGTTCGTAAATAAACAAAATGGGGGTGTTCTGAGGACGCTGTCTGTATTGTTCGTTGACAAGTTGAATGTGTTCTAAGAACACTTGCGGTGTCCGGAAATGTTCGTAAATAAACAAAATGGGGGTGTTCTGAGGACGCTGTCCGTATTGTTTGTTGTCAAGTTGAAAGTGTTCTAAGAACTCTCGCGTCGTCCTGAAATGTTCGTAGGGGGTGTCCTGAAGACACTGTCTGTATTGTTCGATGGCAAGTTGAATGTGTTCTAAGAACACTCGCGGTGTCCTGAAATGTTCGTAAATAAACAAAATGGGGGTGTTCTGAGGACGCTGTCCGTATTGTTCGATGGCAAGTTGAAAGTGTTCTAAGAACTCTCGCGTTGTCCTGAAATGTTCATAAATAAAGAAAATGGGGGTGTCCTGAGGACGCTGTCCGTATTGTTCTCTGGCAAGTATAATGTGTTCTAAGAACTCTCGCGGTGTCCTGAAATGTTCGCAAATAAACAAAATGGGGGTGTTCTGAGGACGCTGTCCGTATTGTTCGTTGTCAAGTTGAATGTGTTCTAAGGACTCTTGCGGTGTCCTGAAATGTTCGTAAATAAACAAAATGGTGGTGTTCGCAGGACGCTGTCCGTATTATTCGTTGTCTAGTTGAATGTTTTCTAAGAACACTTGCGGTGTCCGGAAATGTTCGTAAATAAACAAAATGGGGGTGTTCTGAGGACGCTGGCCGTATTGTTCGTTGTCAAGTTGAAAGTGTTCTAAGAACTTTCGCGGTGTCCTGAAATGTATGTAAATAAAGAAAATGGGGGTGTTCTGTGTTCTAAAAACACTCGCGGTGTCCTGAAATGTTCGCAAATAAACAAAATGGGGGTGTTCTGAGGGCGCTGTCCGTATTGTTCGTTGTCAAGTTGAAAGTCTTCTAAGAACTCTCGCGTTGTCCTGAAATGTTCGTAGGGGGTGTCCTGAACACGCTGTCCGTATTGTTCACTGGCAAGTTGAATGTGTTCTAACAACTCTCGTGGTGTCCGGATATTTTCGTAAATAAACAAAATGGGGGTGTTCTGAGGACGCTGTCCGTATTGTTCGTTGTCAAGTTGAAAGTGTTCTAAGAACTCTCCTGGTGTCCGGAAATGTTCGTAAATAAACAAAATGGGGGTGTTCTGAGGACGCTGTCCGTATTGTTCGATGGCAAGTTGAAAGTGTTCTAAGAACTCTCGCATTGTCCTGAAATGTTCGTAAATAAACAAAATGGGGTGTCCTGAGGACGGTGTCCGTATTGTTCTCTGGAAAGTTGAATGTGTTCTAACAACACTCGCGGTGTCCTGAAATGTTCACGAATAACCAAAATGGGGGTGTTCTGAGGACGCTGTCCATATTGTTCGTTGTCAAGTTGAAAGTGTTCTAAGAACACTCGTGGTGTCCGGAAATGTTAGTAAATAAACAAAATGGGGGTGTTCTGAGGACGCTGTCCGTATTGTTCGTTGTCAAGTTGAAAGTGTTTTAAGAACTCTCGCGTTGTCCTGAAATGTTCGTAAATGAACAAAATGGGGGTGTTCTGAGGACGCTGTCCGTATTGTTCACTGACAAGTTGAATGTGTTCTAAGAACTTTCGCGGTGTCCTAAAATGTTTGTAAATAAAGAAAATGGGGGTGTTCTGTGTTCTAAGAACACTAGCGGTGTACTGAAATGTTCGCAAATAAACAAAATGGGGGTGTTCTGAGGACGCTGTCCGTATTGTTCGTTGTCAAGTTGAAAGTTTTCTAAGAACTCTCGTGGTGTCCGGAAATGTTCGTAAATGAACAAAATGGGCGTGTTCCGTGTTCTAAGAACACTTGCGGTGTCCTGAAATGTTCGTAAATAAACAAAATGGGGTGTTCTGAGGACACTGTCCATATTGTTCATTGTCAAGTTGAATGTGTTCTAAGAACACTTGCGGTGTCCGGAAATGTTCGGAAATAAACAAAATGGCAGTGTTCTGAGGACGCTGTCCGTATTGTTTGTTGTCAAGTTGAAAGTGTTCTAAGAACTCTCGCGGTGTCCTGAAATGTTTGTAAATAAAGAACATGGGGGTGTTCTGAGGACGCTGTCCGTATTGTTCGTTGTCAAGTTGAAAGTGTTCTAAGAACTCTTGCGGTGTCCTGAAATGTTCGTAAATAAAGAAAATGTGGGTCTACTGAGGATGCTGTCCGTATTGTTCGTTGCCAAGTTGAAAGTGTTCTAAGAACTCTGGCGATGTCCTGAAATGTTCGTAAATAAAGAAAATGGGGGTGTTCTCTGTTCTCAGGACACTCGCGGTGTACTGAAATGTTCGCAAATAAACAAAATGGGGGTGTTCTGAGGACACTGTCCGTATTGTTCTTTGTCAAGTTGAAAGTGTTCTAAGAACTCTCGTGGTGTCCTGAAATGTTCGTAAATGAACAAAATGGGGTAGTGTTCTGAGGATTCTGTCCGTATTGTTTGTTGTCAAGTTGAATGTGTTCCAAGAACACTTGTGGTGTCCGGAAATGTTAGTAAATAAACAAAATGGGGGTGTTCTGAGGACGCTGTCCGAATTGTTTGTTGTCAAGTTGAAAGTGTTCTAAGAACTCTCGCGTTGTCCTGGAATGTTCGTAGGGTGTGTCCTGAAGACGCTGTCCGTATTGTTCACTGGCAAGTTGAATGTGTTCTAAGAACTTCCGCGTGAAATGTTCGTAAATAAAGAAAATGGGGGTTTTCTGTGTTCTAAGAACACTCGCGGTGTCCTGAAATGTTCGCAAATAAACAAAATGGGGGTGTTCTGAGGACGCTGTCCATATTGTTCGTTGTCAAGTTGAAAGTGTTCTAAGAACTCTCGTGGTGTCCTGAAGTGTTCGTAAATAAACAAAATGGGGGTGTTCTGAGGACGCTGTCCGTATTGTTCGATGGCAAGTTGAAAGTGTTCTAAGAACTCTCGCGGTGTCCTGAAATGTTCGTAAATAGACAAAATGGGGTAGTGTTCTGAGGAAGCTATCCGTATTGTTCGTTGTCAAGTTGAATGTGTTCTAAGAACACTAGTGGTGTCCGGAAATGTTAGTAAATAAACAAAATGGGGGTGTTCTGAGGACGCTGTCCGTATTGTTCGTTGTCAAGTTGAAAGTGTTCTAAGAACTCTTGCGTTGTCCTGAAATTTTCGTAAATAAAGAAAATGGGGGTGGTCTGAGGACGCTGTCCGTATTGTTCACTGGCAAGTTGAATGTGTTCTAAGAACTTTCGCGGTGTCCTAAAATGTTTGTAAATAAAGAAAATGGGGGTGTTCTGTGTTCTAAGAACACTCGCGGTGTACTGAAATGTTCGCAAATAAACAAAATGGGGGTGTTCTGAGGACGCTGTCCGTATTGTTCGTTGTCAAGTTGAAAGTGTTCTAAGAACTCTTGCTTTGTCCTGAAATGTTCGTAAATAAAGAAAATGTGGGTCTACTGAGGATGCTGTCCGTATTGTTCGTTGTCAAGTTGAAAGTGTTCTAAGAACTCTTGCGATGTCCTGAAATGTTCGTAAATAAAGAAAATGGGGGTGTTCTCTGTTCTCAGGACACTCGCGGTGTACTGAAATGTTCGCAAATAAACAAAATGGGGGTGTTCTGAGGACACTGTCCGTATTGTTCTTTGTCAAGTTGAAAGTGTTCTAAGAACTCTCGTGGTGTCCTGAAATGTTCGTAAATGAACAAAATGGGGTAATGTTCTGAGGATGCTGTCCGTATTGTTTGTTGTCAAGTTGAATGTGTTCCAAGAACACTTGTGGTGTCCGGAAATGTTAGTAAATAAACAAAATGGGGGTGTTCTGAGGACGCTGTCCGAGTTGTTTGTTGTCAAGTTGAAAGTGTTCTAAGAACTCTCGCGTTGTCCTGGAATGTTCGTAGGGGGTGTCCTGAAGACGCTGTCCGTATTGTTCACTGGCGAGTTGAATGTGTTCTAAGAACTTCCGCGGTGTACTGAAATGTTCGTAAATAAAGAAAATGGGGGTTTTCTGTGTTCTAAGAACACTCGCGGTGTCCTGAAATGTTTGCAAATAAACAAAATGGGGGTGTTCTGAGGACGCTGTCCATATTGTTCGTTGTCAAGTTGAAAGTGTTCTAAGAACTCTCGTGGTGTCCTGAAGTGTTTGTAAATAAACAAAATGGGGGTGTTCTGAGGACGCTGTCCGTATTGTTCGATGGCAAGTTGAAAGTGTTCTAAGAACTCTTGCGGTGTCCTGAAATGTTCGTAAATAGACAAAATGGGGTAGTGTTCTGAGGATGCTATCCGTATTGTTCGTTGTCAAGTTGAATGTGTTCTAAGAACACTCGTGGTGTCCGGAAATGTTAGTAAATAAACAAAATGGGGGTGTTCTGAGGACGCTGTCCGTATTGTTCGTTGTCAAGTTGAAAGTGTTCTAAGAACTCTTGCGTTGTCCTGAAATTTTCGTAAATAAAGAAAATGGGGGTGTTCTGAGGACGCTGTCCGTATTGTTCACTGGCAAGTTGAATGTGTTCTAAGAACTTTCGCGGTGTCCTAAAATGTTTGTAAATAAAGAAAATGGGGGTGTTCTGTGTTCTAAGAACACTCGCGGTGTACTGAAATGTTCGCAAATAAACAAAATGGGGGTGTTCTGAGGACGCTGTCCGTATTGTTCGTTGTCAAGTTGAAAGTGTTCTAAGAACTCTCGTGGTGTCCGGAAATGTTCGTAAATGATCAAAATGGGCGTGTTCCTTGTTCTAAGAACACTCGCGGTGTCCTGAAATGTTCGTAAATAAACAAAATAGGGGTGTTCTGAGGACACTGTCCGTATTGTTCGTTGTCAAGTTGAATGTGTTCTAAGAACAGTTGCAGTGTCCGGAAATTTTCGGAAATAAACAAAATGGGGGTGTTCTGAGGATGCTGTCTGTATTGTTCGTTGTCAAGTTGAAAGTGTTCTAAGAACTCTCGCGGTGTCCTGAAATGTTCGTAAATACAGAAAATGGGGGTGTTCTGAGGACGCTGTCCGTATTGTTCGTTGTCAAGTTGAAAGTGTTCTAAGAACTCTTGCGGTGTCCTGAAATGTTCGTAAATAAAGAAAATGGGGGTGTTCTGAGGATGCTGTCTGTATTGTTCGTTGTCAAGTTGAAAGTGTTCTAAGAACTCTTGCAATGTCCTGAAATGTTCGTAAATGAACGAAATGGGGGTGTTCTGTGTTCTAAGAACACTTGCGGTGTCCTGAAATGTTCGTAAGTAAACAAAATGGGGGTGTTCTGAGGACGCTGTCTGTATTGTTCGTTGTCAAGTTGAATGTGTTCTAAGAACACTTGCGGTGTCCGGAAATGTTCGTAAATAAACAAAATGGGGGTGTTCTGAGGACGCTGTCCGTATTGTTCGTTGTCAAGTTGAAAGTGTTCTAAGAACTCTTGCGGTGTCCTGAAATGTTCGTAAATAAAGAAAATGGGGGTGTTCTGAGGACGCTGTCCGTATTGTTCGTTGTCAAGTTGAAAGTGTTCTAAGAACTCTTGCAGTGTCCTGAAATGTTCGTAAATAAAGAAAATGGGTGTGTTCTGAGGACACTGTCCGTATTGTTCGTTGTCAAGTTGAATGTTGTCTAAGAACACTCGCGGTGCCCGGAAATGTTCGTAAATAAACAAAATGGGGGTGTTCTGAGGGCGCTGTCCGTATTGTTCGTTGTCAAGTTGAAAGTGTTCTAAGAACTCTCGCGTTGTCCTGAAATGTTCGTAGGGGGTGTCCTGAAGACGCTGTCCGTATTGTTCACTGGCAAGTTGAATGTGTTCTAAGAACTTCTGTGGTGTCCTGAAATGTTCGTAAATAAAGAAAATGGGGGTTTTCTGTGTTCTAAGAACTCTCGGGGTGTCCTGAAATGTTAGTAAATAAACAAAATGGGGGTGTTCTGAGGACGTAGTCCGTATTATGTTCGTAAATAAACAAAATAGGGGTGTCCTGAGGACGCTGTCCGTATTGTTCGTTGTCAAGTTGAAAGTGTTCTAAGAACTCTCGCGTCGTCCTGAAATGTTCGTAGGGGGTGTCCTGAAGACGCTGTCTGTATTGTTCGATGGCAAGTTGAATGTGTTCTAAGAACACTCGCGGTGTCCTGAAATGTTTGAAAATAAACAAAAAGGGGGTGTTTTGAGGACGCTGTCCGTATTGTTCGATGGCAAGTTGAAAGTGTTCTAAGAACTCTCGCCTTGTCCTGAAATGTTCGTAAATAAACAACATGGGGGTGTCCTGAGGACGCTGTCCGTATTGTTCTCTGGCAAGTTGAATGTGTTCTAAGAACACTCGCGGTGTCCTGAAATGTTCGCAAATAAACAAAATGGGGGTGTTCTGAGGACGCTGTCCGTATTGTTAGTTGTCAAGTTGAATGTGTTCTAAGGACTCTTGCGGTGTCCTGAAATGTTCGTAAATAAACAAAATGGTGGTGTTCGCAGGACGCTGTCCGTATTGTTCGTTGTCTAGTTGAATGTTTTCTAAGAACACTTGCGGTGTCCGGAAATGTTCGTAAATAAACAAAATGGGGGTGTTCTGAGGACGCTGTCCGTATTGTTCGTTGTCAAGTTGAAAGTGTTCTAAGAACTTTCGCGGTGTCCTGAAATGTATGTAAATAAAGAAAATGGGGGTGTTCTGTGTTCTAAGAACACTCGCGGTGTCCTGAAATGTTCGCAAATAAACAAAATGGGGGTGTTCTGAGGACGCTGTCAGTATTGTTCATTGTCAAGTTGAAAATGTTCTAAGAACTCTTGCGGTGTCCTGAAATGTTCGTAAATAAACAAAATGGGGGTGTTCTGAGGATGCTGTCCGTATTGTTCGTTGTCAAGTTGAATGTTGTCTAAGAACACTCGTGGTGCCCGGAAATGTTCGTAAATAAACAAAATGGGGGTGTTCTGAGGACGCTGTCCGTATTGTTCGATGGCAAGTTGAAAGTGTTCTAAGAACTCTCGCGTTGTCCTGAAATGTTCGTAAATAAACAGAATGGGGGTGTCCTGAGGACGCTGTCCGTATTGTTCACTGGCAAGTATAATGTGTTCTAAGGACTCTTGCGGTGTCCTGAAATGTTCGTAAATAAACAAAATGGTGTTGTTCGCAGGACGCTGTCCGTATTGTTCGTTGTCTAGTTGAATGTTTTCTAAGAACACTTGCGGTGTCCGGAAATGTTCGTAAATAAACAAAATGGGGGTGTTCTGAGGACGCTGTCCGTATTGTTCGTTGTCAAGTTGAAAGTGTTCTAAGAACTTTCGCGGTGTCCTGAAATGTATGTAAATAAAGAAAATGGGGGTGTTCTGTGTTCTAAGAACACTCGCGGTGTCCTGAAATGTTCGCAAATAAACAAAATGGGGGTGTTCTGAGGGCGCTGTCCGTATTGTTCGTTGTCAAGTTGAAAGTGTTCTAAGAACTCTCGCGTTGTCCTGAAATGTTCGTAGGGGGTGTCCTGAAGACGCTGTCCGTATTGTTCACTGGCAAGTTGAATGTGTTCTAAGAACTCTCGTGGTGTCTGGAAATTTTCGTGAATAAACAAAATGGGGGTGTTCTGAGGAAGCTGTCCGTATTGTTTGTTGTCAAGTTGAAAGTGTTCTAAGAACTCTCGTGGTGACCGGAAATGTTTGTAAATAAACAAAATGGGGGTGTTCTGAGGACGCTGTCCGTATTGTTCGATGGCAAGTTGAAAGTGTTCTAAGAACTCTCGCATTGTCCTGAAATGTTCGTAAATAAACAAAATGGGGTTTCCTGAGGACGGTGTCCGTATTGTTCTCTGGCAAGTTGAATGTGTTCTAACAACACTCGCGGTGTCCTGAAATGTTCGCGAATAAACAAAATGGGGGTGTTCTGAGGACGCTGTCCATATTGTTCGTTGTCAAGTTGAAAGTGTTCTAAGAACTCTCGCGGTGTCCTGAAATGTTCATAAATAAACAAAATGGGGTAGTGTTCTGAGGATGCTGTCCGTATTGTTCGTTGTCAAGTTGAATGTGTTCTAAGAACACTAGTGGTGTCCGGAAATGTTAGTAAATAAACACAATGGGGGTGTTCTGAGGACGCTGTCCGTATTGTTCGTTGTCAAGTTGAAAGTGTTCTAAGAACTCTCGCGTTGTCCTGAAATGTTCGTAAATAAAGAAAATGGGGGTGTTCTGAGGACACTGTCCGTATTGTTCACTGGCAAGTTGAATGTGTTCTAAGAACTTTCGCGATGTCCTAAAATGTTTGTAAATAAAGAAAATGGGGGTGTTCTGTGTTCTAAGAACACTAGCGGTGTACTGAAATGTGCGCAAATAAACAAAATGGGGGTGTTCTGAGGACGCTGTCCGTATTGTTCGTTGTCAAGTTGAAAGTTTTCTAAGAACTCTCATGGTGTCCGGAAATGTTCGTAAATGAACAAAATGGGCGTGTTCCATGTTCTAAGAACACTTCCGGTGTCCTGAAATGTTCGTAAATAAACAAAATGGGGGTGTTCTGAGGACACTGTCCGTATTGTTCGTTGTCAAGTTGAATGTGTTCTAAGAACACTTGCGGTGTCCGGAAATGTTCGGAAATAAACAAAATGGGGGTGTTCTCAGGACGCTGTCCGTATTGTTTGTTGTCAAGTTGAAAGTGTTCTAAGAACTCTCGCGGTGTCCTGAAATGTTTGTAAATAAAGAAAATGGGGGTGTTCTGAGGACGCTGTCCGTATTGTTCGTTGTCAAGTTGAAAGTGTTCTAAGAACTCTTGCGGTGTCCTGAAATGTTCGTAAATAAAGAAAATGTGGGTGTTCTGAGGATGCTGTCCGTATTGTTCGTTGTCAAGTTGAAAGTGTTCTAAGAACTCTTGCGATTTCCTGAAGTGTTCGTAAATAAAGAAAATGGGGGTGTTCTCTGTTCTCAGAACACTCGGGGTGTACTGAAATGTTCGCAAATAAACAAAATGGGGGTGTTCTGAGGACGCTGTCCGTATTGTTCGTTGTCAAGTTGAAAGTTTTCTAAGAACTCTCATGGTGTCCGGAAATGTTCGTAAATGAACAAAATGGGCGTGTTCCATGTTCTAAGAACACTTCCGGTGTCCTGAAATGTTCGTAAATAAACAAAATGGGGGTGTTCTGAGGACACTGTCCGTATTGTTCGTTGTCAAGTTGAATGTGTTCTAAGAACACTTGCGGTGTCCGGAAATGTTCGGAAATAAACAAAATGGGGGTGTTCTCAGGACGCTGTCCGTATTGTTTGTTGTCAAGTTGAAAGTGTTCTAAGAACTCTCGCGGTGTCCTGAAATGTTTGTAAATAAAGAAAATGGGGGTGTTCTGAGGACGCTGTCCGTATTGTTCGTTGTCAAGTTGAAAGTGTTCTAAGAACTCTTGCGGTGTCCTGAAATGTTCGTAAATAAAGAAAATGTGGGTGTTCTGAGGATGCTGTTCGTATTGTTCGTTGTCAAGTTGAAAGTGTTCTAAGAACTCTTGCGATTTCCTGAAATGTTCGTAAATAAAGAAAATGGGGGTGTTCTCTGTTCTCAGAACACTCGGGGTGTACTGAAATGTTCGCAAATAAACAAAATGGGGGTGTTCTGAGGACACTGTCCGTATTGTTCGTTGTCAAGTTGAAAGTGTTCTAAGAACTCTCGTGGTGTCCTGAAATGTTCGTAAATGAACAAAATGGGAAAGTGTTCTGAGGATGCTGTCCGTATTGTTCGTTGTCAAGTTGAACGTGTTCTAAGAACACTCGTGGTGTCCGGAAATGTTAGTAAATAAACAAAATGGGGGTGTTCTGAGGACGCTGTCCGTATTGTTCGTTGTCAAGTTGAAAGTGATCTAAGAACTCTCGCGTTGTCCTGACATGTTCATAAATAAAGAAAATGGGGGTGTTCTGAGGACGCTGTCCGTATTGTTCACTGGCAAGTTGAATGTGTTCTAAGAACTTCCGCGGTGTCCTGAAATGTTCGTAAATAAAGAAAATGGGTGTTTTCTGTGTTCTAATAACACTCGTGGTGTCCAGAAATGTTCGCAAATAAACAAAATGGGGATGTTCTGAGGACGCTGTCCGTATTGTTCGATGGCAAGTTGAAAGTGTTTTAAGAACTCTCGCCTTGTCCTGAAATGTTCGTAAATAAACAACATGGGGGTGTCCTGAGGACGCTGTCCGTATTGTTCTCTGGCAAGTTGAATGTGTTCTAAGAACACTCGCGGTGTCCTGAAATGTTCGCAAATAAACAAAATGGGGGTGTTCTGAGGACGCTGTCCGTATTGTTAGTTGTCAAGTTGAATGTGTTCTAAGGACTCTTGCGGTGTCCTGAAATGTTCGTAAATAAACAAAATGGTGGTGTTCGCAGGACGCTGTCCGTATTGTTCGTTGTCTAGTTGAATGTTTTCTAAGAACACTTGCGGTGTCCGGAAATGTTCGTAAATAAACAAAATGGGGGTGTTCTGAGGACGCTGTCCGTATTGTTCGTTGTCAAGTTGAAAGTGTTCTAAGAACTTTCGCGGTGTCCTGAAATGTATGTAAATAAAGAAAATGGGGGTGTTCTGTGTTCTAAGAACACTCGCGGTGTCCTGAAATGTTCGCAAATAAACAAAATGGGGGTGTTCTGAGGACGCTGTCAGTATTGTTCATTGTCAAGTTGAAAATGTTCTAAGAACTCTTGCGGTGTCCTGAAATGTTCGTAAATAAACAAAATGGGGGTGTTCTGAGGATGCTGTCCGTATTGTTCGTTGTCAAGTTGAATGTTGTCTAAGAACACTCGTGGTGCCCGGAAATGTTCGTAAATAAACAAAATGGGGGTGTTCTGAGGACGCTGTCCGTATTGTTCGATGGCAAGTTGAAAGTGTTCTAAGAACTCTCGCGTTGTCCTGAAATGTTCGTAAATAAACAGAATGGGGGTGTCCTGAGGACGCTGTCCGTATTGTTCACTGGCAAGTATAATGTGTTCTAAGAACGCTCGCGGTGTCCTGAAATGTTCGCAAATAAACAAAATGGGGGTGTTCTGAGGACGCTGTCCGTATTGTTCGTTGTCAAGTTGAATGTGTTCTAAGGACTCTTGCGGTGTCCTGAAATGTTCGTAAATAAACAAAATGGTGTTGTTCGCAGGACGCTGTCCGTATTGTTCGTTGTCTAGTTGAATGTTTTCTAAGAACACTTGCGGTGTCCGGAAATGTTCGTAAATAAACAAAATGGGGGTGTTCTGAGGACGCTGTCCGTATTGTTCGTTGTCAAGTTGAAAGTGTTCTAAGAACTTTCGCGGTGTCCTGAAATGTATGTAAATAAAGAAAATGGGGGTGTTCTGTGTTCTAAGAACACTCGCGGTGTCCTGAAATGTTCGCAAATAAACAAAATGGGGGTGTTCTGAGGGCGCTGTCCGTATTTTTCGTTGTCAAGTTGAAAGTGTTCTAAGAACTCTCGCGTTGTCCTGAAATGTTCGTAGGGGGTGTCCTGAAGACGCTGTCCGTATTGTTCACTGGCAAGTTGAATGTGTTCTAAGAACTCTCGTGGTGTCTGGAAATTTTCGTGAATAAACAAAATGGGGGTGTTCTGAGGACGCTGTCCGTATTGTTTGTTGTCAAGTTGAAAGTGTTCTAAGAACTCTCGTGGTGTCCGGAAATGTTTGTAAATAAACAAAATGGGGGTGTTCTGAGGACGCTGTCCGTATTGTTCGATGGCAAGTTGAAAGTGTTCTAAGAACTCTCGCATTGTCCTGAAATGTTCGTAAATAAACAAAATGGGGTGTCCTGAGGACGGTGTCCGTATTGTTCTCTGGCAAGTTGAATGTGTTCTAACAACACTCGCGGTGTCCTGAAATGTTCGCGAATAAACAAAATGGGGGTGTTCTGAGGACGCTGTCCATATTGTTCGTTGTCAAGTTGAAAGTGTTCTAAGAACTCTCGCGGTGTCCTGAAATGTTCATAAATAAACAAAATGGGGTAGTGTTCTGAGGATGCTGTCCGTATTGTTCGTTGTCAAGTTGAATGTGTTCTAAGAACACTAGTGGTGTCCGGAAATGTTAGTAAATAAACACAATGGGGGTGTTCTGAGGACGCTGTCCGTATTGTTCGTTGTCAAGTTGAAAGTGTTCTAAGAACTCTCGCGTTGTCCTGAAATGTTCGTAAATAAAGAAAATGGGGGTGTTCTGAGGACACTGTCCGTATTGTTCACTGGCAAGTTGAATGTGTTCTAAGAACTTTCGCGATGTCCTAAAATGTTTGTAAATAAAGAAAATGGGGGTGTTCTGTGTTCTAAGAACACTAGCGGTGTACTGAAATGTGCGCAAATAAACAAAATGGGGGTGTTCTGAGGACGCTGTCCGTATTGTTCGTTGTCAAGTTGAAAGTTTTCTAAGAACTCTCATGGTGTCCGGAAATGTTCGTAAATGAACAAAATGGGCGTGTTCCATGTTCTAAGAACACTTCCGGTGTCCTGAAATGTTCGTAAATAAACAAAATGGGGGTGTTCTGAGGACACTGTCCGTATTGTTCGTTGTCAAGTTGAATGTGTTCTAAGAACACTTGCGGTGTCCGGAAATGTTCGGAAATAAACAAAATGGGGGTGTTCTCAGGACGCTGTCCGTATTGTTTGTTGTCAAGTTGAAAGTGTTCTAAGAACTCTCGCGGTGTCCTGAAATGTTTGTAAATAAAGAAAATGGGGGTGTTCTGAGGACGCTGTCCGTATTGTTCGTTGTCAAGTTGAAAGTGTTCTAAGAACTCTTGCGGTGTCCTGAAATGTTCGTAAATAAAGAAAATGTGGGTGTTCTGAGGATGCTGTCCGTATTGTTCGTTGTCAAGTTGAAAGTGTTCTAAGAACTCTTGCGATTTCCTGAAGTGTTCGTAAATAAAGAAAATGGGGGTGTTCTCTGTTCTCAGAACACTCGGGGTGTACTGAAATGTTCGCAAATAAACAAAATGGGGGTGTTCTGAGGACGCTGTCCGTATTGTTCGTTGTCAAGTTGAAAGTTTTCTAAGAACTCTCATGGTGTCCGGAAATGTTCGTAAATGAACAAAATGGGCGTGTTCCATGTTCTAAGAACACTTCCGGTGTCCTGAAATGTTCGTAAATAAACAAAATGGGGGTGTTCTGAGGACACTGTCCGTATTGTTCGTTGTCAAGTTGAATGTGTTCTAAGAACACTTGCGGTGTCCGGAAATGTTCGGAAATAAACAAAATGGGGGTGTTCTCAGGACGCTGTCCGTATTGTTTGTTGTCAAGTTGAAAGTGTTCTAAGAACTCTCGCGGTGTCCTGAAATGTTTGTAAATAAAGAAAATGGGGGTGTTCTGAGGACGCTGTCCGTATTGTTCGTTGTCAAGTTGAAAGTGTTCTAAGAACTCTTGCGGTGTCCTGAAATGTTCGTAAATAAAGAAAATGTGGGTGTTCTGAGGATGCTGTTCGTATTGTTCGTTGTCAAGTTGAAAGTGTTCTAAGAACTCTTGCGATTTCCTGAAATGTTCGTAAATAAAGAAAATGGGGGTGTTCTCTGTTCTCAGAACACTCGGGGTGTACTGAAATGTTCGCAAATAAACAAAATGGGGGTGTTCTGAGGACACTGTCCGTATTGTTCGTTGTCAAGTTGAAAGTGTTCTAAGAACTCTCGTGGTGTCCTGAAATGTTCGTAAATGAACAAAATGGGAAAGTGTTCTGAGGATGCTGTCCGTATTGTTCGTTGTCAAGTTGAACGTGTTCTAAGAACACTCGTGGTGTCCGGAAATGTTAGTAAATAAACAAAATGGGGGTGTTCTGAGGACGCTGTCCGTATTGTTCGTTGTCAAGTTGAAAGTGATCTAAGAACTCTCGCGTTGTCCTGACATGTTCATAAATAAAGAAAATGGGGGTGTTCTGAGGACGCTGTCCGTATTGTTCACTGGCAAGTTGAATGTGTTCTAAGAACTTCCGCGGTGTCCTGAAATGTTCGTAAATAAAGAAAATGGGTGTTTTCTGTGTTCTAATAACACTCGTGGTGTCCAGAAATGTTCGCAAATAAACAAAATGGGGATGTTCTGAGGACGCTGTCCGTATTGTTCGATGGCAAGTTGAAAGTGTTCTAAGAACTCTCGCATTGTCCTCAAATGTTCGTAAATAAACAAAATGGGGTGTCCTGAGGACGGTGTCCGTATTGTTCTCTGGCAAGTTGAATGTGTTCTAACAACACTCGCGGTGTCCTGAAATCTTCGCGAATAAACAAAATGGGGGTGTTCTGAGGACGCTGTCCATATTGTTCGTTGTCAAGTTGAAAGTGTTCTAAAAACTATCGCGGTGTCCTGAAATGTTCCTAAATAAACAAAATGGGGTAGTGTTCTGAGGATGCTGTCCGTATTGTTCGTTGTCAAGTTGAAAGTCTTCTAAGAACTCTCGCGTTGTCCTGAAATTTTCGTAAATAAAGAAAATGGGGGTGTTCTGAGGACGCTGTCCGTATTGTTTACTGGCAAGTTGAATGTGTTCTAAGAACTTTCGCGGTGTCCTAAAATGTTCGTAAATAAAGAAAATGGGGGTGTTCTGTGTTCTAAGAACACTCGCGGTGTACTAAAATGTTCGCAAATAAACAAAATGGGGGTGTTCTGAGGACGTTGTTCATTGTCAAGTTGAAAGTGTTTTAAGAACTCTCGTGGTGTCCGGAAATGTTCGTAAATGAACAAAATGGGCGTGTTCCGTGTTCTAAGAACACTTGCGGTGTCCTGAAATATTCGTAAATAAACAAAATGGGGGTGTTCTGAGGACACTGTCCGTATTGTTCGTTGTCAAGTTGAATGTGTTCTAAGAACACTTGCGGTGTCCGGAAATGTTCGGAAATAAACAAAATGGGGGTGTTCTGAGGACGCTGTCTGTATTGTTCGTTGTCAAGTTGAAAGTGTTCTAAGAACTCTCGCGGTGTCCTGAAATGTTCGTAAATAAAGAAAATGGGGGTGTTCTGAGGACGCTGTCCGTATTGTTCGTTGTCAAGTTGAAAGTGTTCTAAGAACTCTTGCGGTGTCCTGAAATGTTCGTAAATAAAGAAAATGGGGGTGTTCTGAGGATGCTGTCCGTATTGTTCGTTGTCAAGTTGAAAGTGTTCTAAGAACTCTTGCGATGTCCTGAAATGTTCGTAAATAAAGAAAAGGGGGTGTTCTGTGTTCTCAGAACACTCGCGGTGTACTGAAATGTTTGCAAATAAACAAAATGGGGGTGTTCTGAGGACGCTGTCCGTATTGTTCGTTGTCAAGTTGAAAGTGTTCTAAGAACTCTCGTGGTGTCCTGAAATGTTCGTAAATGAACGAAATGGGGGTGTTCTGTGTTCTAAGAACATTCGCGGTGTCCTGAAATGTTCGTAAATAAACAAAATGGGGGTGTTCTGAGGACGCTGTCTGTATTGTTCGTTGTCAAGTTGAATGTGTTCTAAGAACACTTGCGGTGTCCGGAAATGTTCGTAGGGGGTGTCCTGAAGACGCTGTCTGTATTGTTCGATGGCAAGTTGAATGTGTTCTAAGAACACTCGCGGTGTCCTGAAATGTTCGTAAATAAACAAAATGGGGGTGTTCTGAGGACGCTGTCCGTATTGTTCGATGGCAAGTTGAAAGTGTTCTAAGAACTCTCGCGTTGTCCTGAAATGTTCATAAATAAACAAAATGGGGGTGTCCTGAGGACGCTGTCCGTATTGTTCTCTGGCAAGTATAATGTGTTCTAAGAACTCTCGCGGTGTCCTGAAATGTTCGCAAATAAACAAAATGGGGGTGTTCTGAGGACGCTGTCCGTATTGTTCGTTGTCAAGTTGAATGTGTTCTAAGGACTCTTGCGGTGTCCTGAAATGTTCGTAAATAAACAAAATGGTGGTGTTCGCAGGACGCTGTCCGTATTATTCGTTGTCTAGTTGAATGTTTTCTAAGAACACTTGCGGTGTCCGGAAATGTTCGTAAATAAACAAAATGGGGGTGTTCTGAGGACGGTGTCCGTATTGTTCTCTGGCAAGTTGAATGTGTTCTAACAACACTCGCGGTGTCCTGAAATGTTCGCGAATAACGAAAATGGGGGTGTTCTGAGGACGCTGTCCATATTGTTCGATGGCAAGTTGAAAGTGTTCTAAGAACTCTCGCATTGTCCTGAAATGTTCGTAAATAAACAAAATGGGGTGTCTTGAGGACGGTGTCCGTATTGTTCTCTGGCAAGTTGAATGTGTTCTAACAACACTCGCGGTGTCCTGAAATGTTCGCGAATAACGAAAATGGGGGTGTTCTGAGGACGCTGTCCATATTGTTCGTTTTCAAGTTGAAAGTGTTCTAAGAACTCTCGCGGTGTCCTGAAATGTTCGCAAATAAACAAAATGGGGGTGTTCTGAGGACGCTGTCCGTATTGTTCGTTGTCAAGTTGAATGTGTTCTAAGGACTCTTGCGGTGTCCTGAAATGTTCGTAAATAAACAAAATGGTGGTGTTCGCAGGACGCTGTCCGTATTATTCGTTGTCTAGTTGAATGTTTTCGAAGAACACTTGCGGTGTCCGGAAATGTTTGTAAATAAACAAAATGGGGGTGTTCTGAGGACGCTGGCCGTATTGTTCGTTGTCAGGTTGAAAGTGTTCTAAGAACTTTCGCGGTGTCCTGAAATGTATGCAAATAAAGAAAATGGGGGTGTTCTGTGTTCTAAGAACTCTCGTGGTGTCCTGAAGTATTCGTAAATAAACAAAATGGGGGTGTTCTGAGGACGCTGTCCATATTGTTCGATGGCAAGTTAAAAGTGTTCTAAGAACTCTCGCATTGTCCTGAAATGTTCGTAAATAAACAAAATGGGGTGTCCTGAGGACGGTGTCCGTATTGTTCTCTGGCAAGTTGAATGTGTTCTAACAACACTCGCGGTGTCCTGAAATGTTCGCGAATAACGAAAATGGGGGTGTTCTGAGGACGCTGTCCATATTGTTCGATGGCAAGTTGAAAGTGTTCTAAGAACTCTCGCATTGTCCTGAAATGTTCGTAAATAAACAAAATGGGGTGTCCTGAGGACGGTGTCCGTATTGTTCTCTGGGAAGTTGAATGTGTTCTAACAACACTCGCGGTGTCCTGAAATGTTCGCGAATAACGAAAATGGGGGTGTTCTGAGGACGCTGTCCATATTGTTCGTTGTCAAGTTGAAAGTGTTCTAAGAACTCTCGCGTTGTCCTGAAATGTTCGTAAATGAACAAAATGGGGGTGTTCTGAGGACGCTGTCCGTTTTGTTCACTGGCAAGTTGAATGTGTTCTAAGAACTTTCGCGGTGTCCTAAAATGTTTGTAAATAAAGAAAATGGGGGTGTTCCGTGTTCTGAGAACACCAGCGGTGTACTGAAATGTTCGCAAATAAACAAAATGGGGGTGTTCTGAGGACGCTGTCCGTATTGTTCGTTGTCAAGTTGAAAGTTTTCTAAGAACTCTCGTGGTGTCCGGAAATGTTCGTAAATGAACAAAATGGGCGTGTTCCGTGTTCTAAGAACACTTGCGGTGTCCTGAAATGCTCGTAAATAAACAAAATGGGGGTGTTCTGAGGACACTGTCCATATTGTTCGTTGTCAAGTTGAATGTGTTCTAAGAACACTTGCGGTGTCCTGAAATGTTTGTAAATAAAGAAAATGGGGGTGTTCTGAGGACGCTGTCCGTATTGTTCGTTGTCAAGTTGAAAGTGCTCTAAGAACTCTTGCGGTGTCCTGAAATGTTCGTAAATAAAGAAAATGGGGGTGTTCTCTGTTCTCAGAACACTCGCGGTGTACTGAAATGTTCGCAAATAAACAAAATGGGGGTGTTCTGAGGACACTGTCCGTATTGTTCTTTGTCAAGTTGAAAGTGTTCTAAGAACTCTCGTGGTGTCCTGAAATGTTCGTAAATGAACAAAATGGGGTAGTGTTCTGAGGATGCTGTCCGTATTGTTTGTTGTCAAGTTGAATGTGTTCTAAGAACACTTGTGGTGTCCGGAAATGTTAGTAAATAAACAAAATGGGGGTGTTCTGAGGACGCTGTCCGTATTGTTCACTGGCAAGTTGAATGTGTTCTAAGAACTTTCGCAGTGTCCTAAAATGTTCGTAAATAAAGAAAATGGGGGTGTTCTGTGTTCTAAGAACACTTGCGGTGTACTGAAATGTTCGCAAATAAACAAAATGGGGGTGTTCTGAGGACGCTGTCCGTATTGTTTGTTGTCAAGTTGAAAGTGTTCTAAGAACTCTTGTGGTGTCCGGAAATGTTCGTAAATGAACAAAATGGGCGTGTTCCCTGTTCTAAGAACACTCGCGGTGTCCTGAAATGTTCGTAAATAAACAAAATGGGGGTGTTCTGAGGACACTGTCCGTATTGTTCGTTGTCAAGTTGAATGTGTTCTAAGAACACATGCGGTCTCCGGAAATGTTCGGAAATAAAGAAAATGGGGGTGTTCTGAGGACGCTGTCCGTATTGTTTGTTGTCAAGTTGAAAGTGTTCTAAGAACTCTTGCGGTGTCCTGAAATGTTCGTAAATAAAGAAAATAGGGGTGTTCTGAGGATGTTGTCCGTATTGTTCGTTGTCAAGTTGAAAGTGTTCTAAGAACTCTCGTGGTGTCCTGAAATGTTCGTAAATAAACTAAATGGTGGTGTTCTGTGTTCTAAGAACACTTGCAGTGTCCTGAAATGTTAGTAAATAAACAAAATGGGGGTGTTCTGAGGACACTGTCTGTATTGTTCGTTGTCAAGTTGAATGTGTTCTAAGAACACTTGCGGCGTCCGGAAATGTTCGGAAATAAACAAAATGGGAGTGTTCTGAGGACGCTGTCCGTATTGTTTGTTGTCAAGTTGAAAGTGTTCTAAGAACTCTCGCGGTGTCCTGAAATGTTTGTAAATAAAGAAAACGGGGGTGTTCTGAGGACGCTGTCCGTATTGTTCGTTGTCAAGTTGAAAGTGTTCTAAGAACTCTTGCGGTGTCCTGAAATGTTCGTAAATAAAGAAAATGTGGGTGTTCTGCGGATGCTGTCCGTATTGTTCCTTGTCAAGTTGAAAGTGTTCTAAGAACTCTTGCGATGTCCTGAAATGTTCGTAAATAAAGAAATTGGGGGTGTTCTCTGTTCTCAGAACACTCGCGGTGTACTGAAATGTTCGCAAATAAACAAAATGGGGGTGTTCTGAGGACACTGTCCGTATTGTTCTTCGTCAAGTTGAAAGTGTTCTAAGAACTCTCGTGGTGTCCTGAAATGTTCGTAAATGAACAAAATGGGGTAGTGTTCTGAGGATGCTGTCCGTATTGTTCGTTGTCAAGTTGAATGTGTTCTAAGAACACTCGTGGTGTCCGGAAATGTTAGTAAATAAACAAAATGGGGGTGTTCTGAGGACGCTGTCCGTATTGTTCATTGTCAAGTTGAAAGTGTTCTAAGAACTCTTGCGTTGTCCTGAAATGTTCGTAAATAAAGAAAATGGGGGTGTTCTGAGGACGCTGTCCGTATTGTTCACTGGCAAGTTGAATGTGTTCTAAGAACTTTCGCAGTGTCCTAAAATGTTCATAAATAAAGAAAATGGGGGTGTTCTGTGTTCTAAGAACACTTGCGGCGTACTGAAATGTTCGCAAATAAACAAAATGGGGGTGTTCTGAGGACGCTGTCCGTATTGTTCGTTGTCAAGTTGAAAGTGTTCTAAGAACTCTCGTGGTGTCCGGAAATGTTCTTAAATGAACAAAATGGGCGTGTTCCGTGTTCTAAGAACACTCGCGGTGTCCTGAAATGTTCGTAAATAAACAAAATGGGGGTGTTCTGAGGACGCTGTCCGTATTGTTTGTTGTCAAGTTGAAAGTGTTCTAAGAACTCTTGTGGTGTCCGGAAATGTTCGTAAATGAACAAAATGGGCGTGTTCCCTGTTCTAAGAACACTCGCGGTGTCTTGAAATGTTCGTAAATGAACAAAATGGGGTAGTGTTCTGAGGATGCTGTCCGTATTGTTTGTTGTCAAGTTGAATGTGTTCTAAGAACACTTGTGGTGTCCGGAAATGTTAGTAAATAAACAAAATGGGGGTGTTCTGAGGACGCTGTCCGTATTGTTCACTGGCAAGTTGAATGTGTTCTAAGAACTTTCGCAGTGTCCTAAAATGTTCGTAAATAAAGAAAATGGGGGTGTTCTGTGTTCTAAGAACACTTGCGGTGTACTGAAATGTTCGCAAATAAACAAAATGGGGGTGTTCTGAGGACGCTGTCCGTATTGTTTGTTGTCAAGTTGAAAGTGTTCTAAGAACTCTTGTGGTGTCCGGAAATGTTCGTAAATGAACAAAATGGGCGTGTTCCCTGTTCTAAGAACACTCGCGGTGTCCTGAAATGTTCGTAAATAAACAAAATGGGGGTGTTCTGAGGACACTGTCCGTATTGTTCGTTGTCAAGTTGAATGTGTTCTAAGAACACATGCGGTCTCCGGAAATGTTCGGAAATAAAGAAAATGGGGGTGTTCTGAGGACGCTGTCCGTATTGTTTGTTGTCAAGGTGAAAGTGTTCTAAGAACTCTTGCGGTGTCCTGAAATGTTCGTAAATAAAGAAAATAGGGGTGTTCTGAGGATGTTGTCCGTATTGTTCGTTGTCAAGTTGAAAGTGTTCTAAGAACTCTCGTGGTGTCCTGAAATGTTCGTAAATAAACTAAATGGTGGTGTTCTGTGTTCTAAGAACACTTGCAGTGTCCTGAAATGTTCGTAAATAAACAAAATGGGGGTGTTCTGAGGACACTGTCTGTATTGTTCGTTGTCAAGTTGAATGTGTTCTAAGAACACTTGCGGCGTCCGGAAATGTTCGGAAATAAACAAAATGGGAGTGTTCTGAGGACGCTGTCCGTATTGTTTGTTGTCAAGTTGAAAGTGTTCTAAGAACTCTTGCGGTGTCCTGAAATGTTCGTAAATAAAGAAAATAGGGGTGTTCTGAGGATGCTGTCCGTATTGTTCGTTGTCAAGTTGAAAGTGTTCTAAGAACTCTTGCGATGTCCTGAAATGTTCGTAAATAAAGAAAATGGGGGTGTTCTGTGTTCTCAGAACACTCGCGGTGTACTGAAATGTTCGCAAATAAACAAAATGGGGGTGTTCTGAGGACGCTGTCCGTATTGTTCGTTGACAAGTTGAAAGTGTTTTAAGAACTCTCGTGGTGTCCGGAAATGTTCGTAAATGAACAAAATGGGCGTGTTCCGTGTTCTAAGAACACTCGCGGTGTCCTGAAATGTTCGTAAATAAACAAAATGGGGGTGTTCTGAGGACACTGTCCGTATTGTTCGTTGTCAAGTTGAATGTGTTCTAAGAACACTTGCGGTGTCCGGAAATGTTCGGAAATAAACAAAATGGGGGTGTTCTGAGGACGCTGTCCGTATTGTTTGTTGTCAAGTTGAAAGTGTTCTAAGAACTCTTGCGGTGTCCTGAAATGTTCGTAAATAAAGAAAATGGGGGTGTTCTGAGGATGCTGTCCGTATTGTTCGTTGTCAAGTTGAAAGTGTTCTAAGAACTCTTGCGATGTCCTGAAATGTTCGTAAATAAAGAAAATGGGGGTGTTCTGTGTTCTCAGAACACTCGCGGTGAACTGAAATGTTCGCAAATAAACAAAATGGGGGTGTTCTGAGGACGCTGTCCGTATTGTTCGTTGACAAGTTGAAAGTGTTCTAAGAACTCTCGTGGTGTCCGGAAATGTTCGTAAATGAACAAAATGGGCGTGTTCCGTGTTCTAAGAACACTCGCGGTGTCCTGAAATGTTCGTAAATAAACAAAATGGGGGTGTTCTGAGGACACTGTCCGTATTGTTCGTTGTCAAGTTGAATGTGTTCTAAGAACACTTGCGGTGTCCGGAAATGTTCGGAAATAAACAAAATGGGGGTGTTCTGAGGACGCTGTCCGTATTGTTTGTTGTCAAGTTGAAAGTGTTCTAAGAACTCTTGCGGTGTCCTGAAATGTTCGTAAATAAAGAAAATGGGGGTGTTCTGAGGATGCTGTCCGTATTGTTCGTTGTCAAGTTGAAAGTGTTCTAAGAACTCTTGCGATGTCCTGAAATGTTCGTAAATAAAGAAAATGGGGGTGTTCTGTGTTCTCAGAACACTCGCGGTGTACTGAAATGTTTGTAAATAAACAAAATGGGGGTGTTCTGAGGACGCTGTCTGTATTGTTCGTTGTCAAGTTGAATGTGTTCTAAGAACACTTGCGGTGTCCTGAAATGTTCGTAAATAAACAAAATGGGGGTGTTCTGAGGACACTGTCCGTATTGTTCGTTGTCAAGTTGAATGTGTTCTAAGAACACATGCGGTCTCCGGAAATGTTCGGAAATAAAGAAAATGGGGGTGTTCTGAGGACGCTGTCCGTATTGTTTGTTGTCAAGTTGAAAGTGTTCTAAGAACTCTTGCGGTGTCCTGAAATGTTCGTAAATAAAGAAAATAGGGGTGTTCTGAGGATGTTGTCCGTATTGTTCGTTGTCAAGTTGAAAGTGTTCTAAGAACTCTCGTGGTGTCCTGAAATGTTCGTAAATAAACTAAATGGTGGTGTTCTGTGTTCTAAGAACACTTGCAGTGTCCTGAAATGTTCGTAAATAAACAAAATGGGGGTGTTCTGAGGACACTGTCTGTATTGTTCGTTGTCAAGTTGAATGTGTTCTAAGAACACTTGCGGCGTCCGGAAATGTTCGGAAATAAACAAAATGGGAGTGTTCTGAGGACGCTGTCCGTATTGTTTGTTGTCAAGTTGAAAGTGTTCTAAGAACTCTCGCGGTGTCCTGAAATGTTTGTAAATAAAGAAAACGGGGGTGTTCTGAGGACGCTGTCCGTATTGTTCGTTGTCAAGTTGAAAGTGTTCTAAGAACTCTTGCGGTGTCCTGAAATGTTCGTAAATAAAGAAAATGTGGGTGTTCTGAGGATGCTGTCCGTATTGTTCCTTGTCAAGTTGAAAGTGTTCTAAGAACTCTTGCGATGTCCTGAAATGTTCGTAAATAAAGAAATTGGGGGTGTTCTCTGTTCTCAGAACACTCGCGGTGTACTGAAATGTTCGCAAATAAACAAAATGGGGGTGTTCTGAGGACACTGTCCGTATTGTTCTTCGTCAAGTTGAAAGTGTTCTAAGAACTCTCGTGGTGTCCTGAAATGTTCGTAAATGAACAAAATGGGGTAGTGTTCTGAGGATGCTGTCCGTATTGTTCGTTGTCAAGTTGAATGTGTTCTAAGAACACTCGTGGTGTCCGGAAATGTTAGTAAATAAACAAAATGGGGGTGTTCTGAGGACGCTGTCCGTATTGTTCGTTGTCAAGTTGAAAGTGTTCTAAGAACTCTCGCGTTGTCCTGAAATGTTCGTAAATAAAGAAAATGGGGGTGTTCTGAGGACGCTGTCCGTATTGTTCACTGGCAAGTTGAATGTGTTCTAAGAACTTTCGCAGTGTCCTAAAATGTTCATAAATAAAGAAAATGGGGGTGTTCTGTGTTCTAAGAACACTTGCGGTGTACTGAAATGTTCGCAAATAAACAAAATGGGGGTGTTCTGAGGACGCTGTCCGTATTGTTCGTTGTCAAGTTGAAAGTGTTCTAAGAACTCTCGTGGTGTCCGGAAATGTTCTTAAATGAACAAAATGGGCGTGTTCCGTGTTCTAAGAACACTCGCGGTGTCCTGAAATGTTCGTAAATAAACAAAATGGGGGTGTTCTGAGGACACTGTCCGTATTGTTCGTTGTCAAGTTGAATGTGTTCTAAGAACACTTGCGGTGTCCGGAAATGTTCGGAAATAAACAAAATAGGGGTGTTCTGAGGACGCTGTCCGTATTGTTTGTTGTCAAGTTGAAAGTGTTCTAAGAACTCTTGCGGTGTCCTGAAATGTTCGTAAATAAAGAAAATAGGGGTGTTCTGAGGATGCTGTCCGTATTGTTCGTTGTCAAGTTGAAAGTGTTCTAAGAACTCTTGCGATGTCCTGAAATGTTCGTAAATAAAGAAAATGGGGGTGTTCTGTGTTCTCAGAACACTCGCGGTGTACTGAAATGTTCGCAAATAAACAAAATGGGGGTGTTCTGAGGACGCTGTCCGTATTGTTCGTTGACAAGTTGAAAGTGTTTTAAGAACTCTCGTGGTGTCCGGAAATGTTCGTAAATGAACAAAATGGGCGTGTTCCGTGTTCTAAGAACACTCGCGGTGTCCTGAAATGTTCGTAAATAAACAAAATGGGGGTGTTCTGAGGACACTGTCCGTATTGTTCGTTGTCAAGTTGAATGTGTTCTAAGAACACTTGCGGTGTCCGGAAATGTTCGGAAATAAACAAAATGGGGGTGTTCTGAGGACGCTGTCCGTATTGTTTGTTGTCAAGTTGAAAGTGTTCTAAGAACTCTTGCGGTGTCCTGAAATGTTCGTAAATAAAGAAAATGGGGGTGTTCTGAGGATGCTGTCCGTATTGTTCGTTGTCAAGTTGAAAGTGTTCTAAGAACTCTTGCGATGTCCTGAAATGTTCGTAAATAAAGAAAATGGGGGTGTTCTGTGTTCTCAGAACACTCGCGGTGAACTGAAATGTTCGCAAATAAACAAAATGGGGGTGTTCTGAGGACGCTGTCCGTATTGTTCGTTGACAAGTTGAAAGTGTTCTAAGAACTCTCGTGGTGTCCGGAAATGTTCGTAAATGAACAAAATGGGCGTGTTCCGTGTTCTAAGAACACTCGCGGTGTCCTGAAATGTTCGTAAATAAACAAAATGGGGGTGTTCTGAGGACACTGTCCGTATTGTTCGTTGTCAAGTTGAATGTGTTCTAAGAACACTTGCGGTGTCCGGAAATGTTCGGAAATAAACAAAATGGGGGTGTTCTGAGGACGCTGTCCGTATTGTTTGTTGTGAAGTTGAAAGTGTTCTAAGAACTCTTGCGGTGTCCTGAAATGTTCGTAAATAAAGAAAATGGGGGTGTTCTGAGGATGCTGTCCGTATTGTTCGTTGTCAAGTTGAAAGTGTTCTAAGAACTCTTGCGATGTCCTGAAATGTTCGTAAATAAAGAAAATGGGGGTGTTCTGTGTTCTCAGAACACTCGCGGTGTACTGAAATGTTTGTAAATAAACAAAATGGGGGTGTTCTGAGGACGCTGTCTGTATTGTTCGTTGTCAAGTTGAATGTGTTCTAAGAACACTTGCGGTGTCCGGAAATGTTCGGAAATAAACAAAATGGGAGTGTTCTGAGGACGCTGTCCGTATTGTTTGTTGTCAAGTTGAAAGTGTTCTAAGAACTCTCGCGGTGTCCTGAAATGTTTGTAAATAAAGAAAATGGGGGTGTTCTGAGGACGCTGTCCGTATTGTTCGTTGTCAAGTTGAAAGTGTTCTAAGAACTCTTGCGGTGTCTTGAAATGTTCGTAAATAAAGAAAATGTGGGTGTTCTGATGATGCTGTCCGTATTGTTCGTTGTCAAGTTGAAAGTGTTCTAAGAACTCTTGCGATGTCCTGAAATGTTCGTAAATAAAGAAAATGGGGGTGTTCTCTGTTCTCAGAACACTCGCGGTGTACTGAAATGTTCGCAAATAAACAAAATGGGGGTGTTCTGAGGACACTGTCCGTATTGTTCTTGGTCAAGTTGAAAGTGTTCTAAGAACTCTCGTGGTGTCCTGAAATGTTCGTAAATGAACAAAATGGGGTAGTGTTCTGAGGATGCTGTCCGTATTGTTCGTTGTCAAGTTGAATGTGTTCTAAGAATACTTGTGGTGTCCGGAAATGTTAGTAAGTAAACAAAATGGGGGTGTTCTGAGGACGCTGTCCGTATTGTTCGTTGTCAAGTTGAAAGTGTTCTAAGAACTCTCGCGTTGTCCTGAAATGTTCGTAAATAAAGAAAATGGGGGTGTTCTGAGGACGCTGTCCGTATTGTTCACTGGCAAGTTGAACGTGTTCTAAGAACTTTCGCAGTGTCCTAAAATGTTCGTAAATAAAGGAAATGGGGGTGTTCTGTGTTCTTAGAACACTCGCGGTGTACTGAAATGTTCGCAAATAAACAAAATGGGGGTGTTCTGAGGACGCTGTCCGTATTGTTTGTTGTCAAGTTGAAAGTGTTCTAAGAACTCTCGTGGTGTCCGGAAATGTTCGTAAATGAACAAAATGGGCGTGTTCCGTGTTCTAAGAACACTCGCAGTGTCCTGAAATGTTCGTAAATAAACAAAATGGGGGTGTTCTGAGGACACTGTCCGTATTGTTCGTTGTCAAGTTGAATGTGTTCTAAGAACACTTGCGGTGTCCGGAAATGTTCGGAAATAAACAAAATGGGGGTGTTCTGAGGACGCTGTCCGTATTGTTTGTTGTCAAGTTGAAAGTGTTCTAAGAACTCTTGCGGTGTCCTGAAATGTTCGTAAATAAAGAAAATAGGGATGTTCTGAGGATGCTGTCCGTATTGTTCGTTGTCAAGTTGAAAGTGTTCTAGGAACTCTTGCGATGTCCTGAAATGTTCGTAAATAAAGAAAATGGGGGTGTTCTGTGTTCTCAGAACACTCGCGGTGTACTGAAATGTTCGCAAATAAACAAAATGGGGGTGTTCTGAGGACGCTGTCCGTATTGTTCGTTGTCAAGTTGAAAGTGTTCTAAGAACTCTCGTGGTGTCCTGAAATGTTCGTAAATGAACTAAATGGTGGTGTTCTGTGTTCTAAGAACACTCGCGTTGTCCTGAAATGTTCGTAAATAAACAAAATGGGGGTGTTCTGAGGACGCTGTCTGTATTGTTCGTTGTCAAGTTGAATGTGTTCTAAGAACACTTGCGGTGTCTGGAAATGTTCGTAAATAAACAAAATGGGGGTGTTCTGAGGACGCTGTCCGTATTGTTCGTTGTCAAGTTGAAAGTGTTCTAAGAACTCTCGCAGTGTCCTGAAATGTTCGTAAATAAAGAAAATGGGGGTGTTCTGAGGAAGCTGTCCGTATTGTTCGTTGTCAAGTTGAAAGTGTTCTAAGAACTCTCGTGGTGTCCGGAAATGTTCTTAAATGAACAAAATGGGCGTGTTCCGTGTTCTAAGAACACTCGCGGTGTCCTGAAATGTTCGTAAATAAACAAAATGGGGGTGTTCTGAGGACACTGTCCGTATTGTTCGTTGTCAAGTTGAATGTGTTCTAAGAACACTTGCGGTGTCCGGAAATGTTCGGAAATAAACAAAATAGGGGTGTTCTGAGGACGCTGTCCGTATTGTTTGTTGTCAAGTTGAAAGTGTTCTAAGAACTCTTGCGGTGTCCTGAAATGTTCGTAAATAAAGAAAATAGGGGTGTTCTGAGGATGCTGTCCGTATTGTTCGTTGTCAAGTTGAAAGTGTTCTAAGAACTCTTGCGATGTCCTGAAATGTTCGTAAATAAAGAAAATGGGGGTGTTCTGTGTTCTCAGAACACTCGCGGTGTACTGAAATGTTCGCAAATAAACAAAATGGGGGTGTTCTGAGGACGCTGTCCGTATTGTTCGTTGTCAAGTTGAAAGTGTTCTAAGAACTCTCGTGGTGTCCGGAAATGTTCTTAAATGAACAAAATGGGCGTGTACCGTGTTCTAAGAACACTCGCGGTGTCCTGAAATGTTCGTAAATAAACAAAATGGGGGTGTTCTGAGGACACTGTCCGTATTGTTCGTTGTCAAGTTGAATGTGTTCTAAGAACACTTGCGGTGTCCGGAAATGTTCGGAAATAAACAAAATAGGGGTGTTCTGAGGACGCTGTCCGTATTGTTTGTTGTCAAGTTGAAAGTGTTCTAAGAACTCTTGCGGTGTCCTGAAATGTTCGTAAATAAAGAAAATAGGGGTGTTCTGAGGATGCTGTCCGTATTGTTCGTTGTCAAGTTGAAAGTGTTCTAAGAACTCTTGCGATGTCCTGAAATGTTCGTAAATAAAGAAAATGGGGGTGTTCTGTGTTCTCAGAACACTCGCGGTGTACTGAAATGTTCGCAAATAAACAAAATGGGGGTGTTCTGAGGACGCTGTCCGTATTGTTCGTTGACAAGTTGAAAGTGTTTTAAGAACTCTCGTGGTGTCCGGAAATGTTCGTAAATGAACAAAATGGGCGTGTTCCGTGTTCTAAGAACACTCGCGGTGTCCTGAAATGTTCGTAAATAAACAAAATGGGGGTGTTCTGAGGACACTGTCCGTATTGTTCGTTGTCAAGTTGAATGTGTTCTAAGAACACTTGCGGTGTCCGGAAATGTTCGGAAATAAACAAAATGGGGGTGTTCTGAGGACGCTGTCCGTATTGTTTGTTGTCAAGTTGAAAGTGTTCTAAGAACTCTTGCGGTGTCCTGAAATGTTCGTAAATAAAGAAAATGGGGGTGTTCTGAGGATGCTGTCCGTATTGTTCGTTGTCAAGTTGAAAGTGTTCTAAGAACTCTTGCGATGTCCTGAAATGTTCGTAAATAAAGAAAATGGGGGTGTTCTGTGTTCTCAGAACACTCGCGGTGAACTGAAATGTTCGCAAATAAACAAAATGGGGGTGTTCTGAGGACGCTGTCCGTATTGTTCGTTGACAAGTTGAAAGTGTTCTAAGAACTCTCGTGGTGTCCGGAAATGTTCGTAAATGAACAAAATGGGCGTGTTCCGTGTTCTAAGAACACTCGCGGTGTCCTGAAATGTTCGTAAATAAACAAAATGGGGGTGTTCTGAGGACACTGTCCGTATTGTTCGTTGTCAAGTTGAATGTGTTCTAAGAACACTTGCGGTGTCCGGAAATGTTCGGAAATAAACAAAATGGGGGTGTTCTGAGGACGCTGTCCGTATTGTTTGTTGTCAAGTTGAAAGTGTTCTAAGAACTCTTGCGGTGTCCTGAAATGTTCGTAAATAAAGAAAATGGGGGTGTTCTGAGGATGCTGTCCGTATTGTTCGTTGTCAAGTTGAAAGTGTTCTAAGAACTCTTGCGATGTCCTGAAATGTTCGTAAATAAAGAAAATGGGGGTGTTCTGTGTTCTCAGAACACTCGCGGTGTACTGAAATGTTTGTAAATAAACAAAATGGGGGTGTTCTGAGGACGCTGTCTGTATTGTTCGTTGTCAAGTTGAATGTGTTCTAAGAACACTTGCGGTGTCCGGAAATGTTCGGAAATAAACAAAATGGGAGTGTTCTGAGGACGCTGTCCGTATTGTTTGTTGTCAAGTTGAAAGTGTTCTAAGAACTCTCGCGGTGTCCTGAAATGTTTGTAAATAAAGAAAATGGGGGTGTTCTGAGGACGCTGTCCGTATTGTTCGTTGTCAAGTTGAAAGTGTTCTAAGAACTCTTGCGGTGTCTTGAAATGTTCGTAAATAAAGAAAATGTGGGTGTTCTGATGATGCTGTCCGTATTGTTCGTTGTCAAGTTGAAAGTGTTCTAAGAACTCTTGCGATGTCCTGAAATGTTCGTAAATAAAGAAAATGGGGGTGTTCTCTGTTCTCAGAACACTCGCGGTGTACTGAAATGTTCGCAAATAAACAAAATGGGGGTGTTCTGAGGACACTGTCCGTATTGTTCTTGGTCAAGTTGAAAGTGTTCTAAGAACTCTCGTGGTGTCCTGAAATGTTCGTAAATGAACAAAATGGGGTAGTGTTCTGAGGATGCTGTCCGTATTGTTCGTTGTCAAGTTGAATGTGTTCTAAGAATACTTGTGGTGTCCGGAAATGTTAGTAAGTAAACAAAATGGGGGTGTTCTGAGGACGCTGTCCGTATTGTTCGTTGTCAAGTTGAAAGTGTTCTAAGAACTCTCGCGTTGTCCTGAAATGTTCGTAAATAAAGAAAATGGGGGTGTTCTGAGGACGCTGTCCGTATTGTTCACTGGCAAGTTGAACGTGTTCTAAGAACTTTCGCAGTGTCCTAAAATGTTCGTAAATAAAGGAAATGGGGGTGTTCTGTGTTCTTAGAACACTCGCGGTGTACTGAAATGTTCGCAAATAAACAAAATGGGGGTGTTCTGAGGACGCTGTCCGTATTGTTTGTTGTCAAGTTGAAAGTGTTCTAAGAACTCTCGTGGTGTCCGGAAATGTTCGTAAATGAACAAAATGGGCGTGTTCCGTGTTCTAAGAACACTCGCAGTGTCCTGAAATGTTCGTAAATAAACAAAATGGGGGTGTTCTGAGGACACTGTCCGTATTGTTCGTTGTCAAGTTGAATGTGTTCTAAGAACACTTGCGGTGTCCGGAAATGTTCGGAAATAAACAAAATGGGGGTGTTCTGAGGACGCTGTCCGTATTGTTTGTTGTCAAGTTGAAAGTGTTCTAAGAACTCTTGCGGTGTCCTGAAATGTTCGTAAATAAAGAAAATAGGGATGTTCTGAGGATGCTGTCCGTATTGTTCGTTGTCAAGTTGAAAGTGTTCTAGGAACTCTTGCGATGTCCTGAAATGTTCGTAAATAAAGAAAATGGGGGTGTTCTGTGTTCTCAGAACACTCGCGGTGTACTGAAATGTTCGCAAATAAACAAAATGGGGGTGTTCTGAGGACGCTGTCCGTATTGTTCGTTGTCAAGTTGAAAGTGTTCTAAGAACTCTCGTGGTGTCCTGAAATGTTCGTAAATGAACTAAATGGTGGTGTTCTGTGTTCTAAGAACACTCGCGTTGTCCTGAAATGTTCGTAAATAAACAAAATGGGGGTGTTCTGAGGACGCTGTCTGTATTGTTCGTTGTCAAGTTGAATGTGTTCTAAGAACACTTGCGGTGTCTGGAAATGTTCGTAAATAAACAAAATGGGGGTGTTCTGAGGACGCTGTCCGTATTGTTCGTTGTCAAGTTGAAAGTGTTCTAAGAACTCTCGCAGTGTCCTGAAATGTTCGTAAATAAAGAAAATGGGGGTGTTCTGAGGAAGCTGTCCGTATTGTTCGTTGTCAAGTTGAAAGTGTTCTAAGAACTCTTGCGATGTCCTGAAATGTTCGTAAATAAAGAAAATGGGGGTGTTCTGAGGACGCTGTCCGTATTGTTCGTTGTCAAGTTGAAAGTGTTCTAAGAACTCTTGCGATGTCCTGAAATGTTCGTAAATAAACAAAATGGGGGTGTTCTGAGGACGCTGTCCGTATTGTTCGTTGTCAAGTTGAATGTGTTCTAAGAACACTTGCGGTGTCCGGAAATGTTCGTAAATAAACAAAATAGGGGTGTTCTGAGGACGCTGTCCGTATTGTTTGTTGTCAAGTTGAAAGTGTTCTAAGAACTCTTGCGGTGTCCTGAAATGTTCGTAAATAAAGAAAATAGGGGTGTTCTGAGGATGCTGTCCGTATTGTTCGTTGTCAAGTTGAAAGTGTTCTAAGAACTCTTGCGATGTCCTGAAATGTTCGTAAATAAAGAAAATGGGGGTGTTCTGTGTTCTCAGAACACTCGCGGTGTACTGAAATGTTCGCAAATAAACAAAATGGGGGTGTTCTGAGGACGCTGTCCGTATTGTTCGTTGACAAGTTGAAAGTGTTCTAAGAACTCTCATGGTGTCCGGAAATGTTCGTAAATGAACAAAATGGGCGTGTTCCGTGTTCTAAGAACACTCGCGGTGTCCTGAAATGTTCGTAAATAAACAAAATGGGGGTGTTCTGAGGACACTGTCCGTATTGTTCGTTGTCAAGTTGAATGTGTTCTAAGAACTCTTGCGGAGTCCTGAAATGTTCGTAAATAAAGAAAATGGGGGTGTTCTGAGGATGCTGTCCGTATTGTTCGTTGTCAAGTTGAAAGTGTTCTAAGAACTCTTGCGATGTCCTGAAATGTTCGTAAATAAAGAAAATGGGGGTGTTCTGTGTTCTCAGAACACTCGCGGTGTACTGAAATGTTCGTAAATAAACAAAATGGGGGTTTTCTGAGGACGCTGTCTGTATTGTTCGTTGTCAAGTTGAATGTGTTCTAAGAACACTTGCGGTGTCCGGAAATGTTCGGAAATAAACAAAATGGGAGTGTTCTGAGGACGCTGTCCGTATTGTTTGTTGTCAAGTTGAAAGTGTTCTAAGAACTCTCGCGGTGTCCTGAAATGTTTGTAAATAAAGAAAATGGGGGTGTTCTGAGGACGCTGTTCGTATTGTTCGTTGTCAAGTTGAAAGTGCTCTAAGAACTCTTGCGGTGTCCTGAAATGTTCGTAAATAAAGAAAATGTGGGTGTTCTGATGATGCTGTCCGTATTGTTCGTTGTCAAGTTGAAAGTGTTCTAAGAACTCTTGCGATGTCCTGAAATGTTCGTAAATAAAGAAAATGGGGGTGTTCTCTGTTCTCAGAACACTCGCGGTGTACTGAAATGTTCGCAAATAAACAAAATGGGGGTGTTCTGAGGACACTGTCCGTATTGTTCTTGGTCAAGTTGAAAGTGTTCTAAGAACTCTCGTGGTGTCCTGAAATGTTCGTAAATGAACAAAATGGGGTAGTGTTCTGAGGATGCTGTCCGTATTGTTCGTTGTCAAGTTGAATGTGTTCTAAGAATACTTGTGGTGTCCGGAAATGTTAGTAAGTAAACAAAATGGGGGTGTTCTGAGGACGCTGTCCGTATTGTTCGTTGTCAAGTTGAAAGTGTTCTAAGAACTCTCGCGTTGTCCTGAAATGTTCGTAAATAAAGAAAATGGGGGTGTTCTGAGGACGCTGTCCGTATTGTTCACTGGCAAGTTGAACGTGTTCTAAGAACTTTCGCAGTGTCCTAAAATGTTCGTAAATAAAGGAAATGGGGGTGTTCTGTGTTCTTAGAACACTCGCGGTGTACTGAAATGTTCGCAAATAAACAAAATGGGGGTGTTCTGAGGACGCTGTCCGTATTGTTCGTTGTCAAGTTGAAAGTGTTCTAAGAACTCTCGTGGTGTCCGGAAATGTTCGTAAATGAACAAAATGGGCGTGTTCCGTCTTCTAAGAACACTCGCAGTGTCCTGAAATGTTCGTAAATAAACAAAATGGGGGTGTTCTGAGGACACTGTCCGTATTGTTCGTTGTCAAGTTGAATGTGTTCTAAGAACACTTGCGGTGTCCGGAAATGTTCGGAAATAAACAAAATGGGGGTGTTCTGAGGACGCTGTCCGTATTGTTTGTTGTCAAGTTGAAAGTGTTCTAAGAACTCTTGCGGTGTCCTGAAATGTTCGTAAATAAAGAAAATAGGGATGTTCTGAGGATGCTGTCCGTATTGTTCGTTGTCAAGTTGAAAGTGTTCTAGGAACTCTTGCGATGTCCTGAAATGTTCGTAAATAAAGAAAATGGGGGTGTTCTGTGTTCTCAGAACACTCGCGGTGTGCTGAAATGTTCGCAAATAAACAAAATGGGGGTGTTCTGAGGACGCTGTCCGTATTGTTCGTTGTCAAGTTGAAAGTGTTCTAAGAACTCTCGTGGTGTCCTGAAATGTTCGTAAATGAACTAAATGGTGGTGTTCTGTGTTCTAAGAACACTCGCGTTGTCCTGAAATGTTCGTAAATAAACAAAATGGGGGTGTTCTGAGGACGCTGTCTGTATTGTTCGTTGTCAAGTTGAATGTGTTCTAAGAACACTCGCGTTGTCCTGAAATGTTCGTAAATAAACAAAATGGGGTGTTCTGAGGACGCTGTCTGTATTGTTCGTTGTCAAGTTGAATGTGTTCTAAGAACACTTGCGGTGTCCGGAAATGTTCGTAAATAAACAAAATGGGGGTGTTCTGAGGACGCTGTCCGTATTGTTCGTTGTCAAGTTGAAAGTGTTCTAAGAACTCTCGCAGTGTCCTGAAATGTTCGTAAATAAAGAAAATGGGGGTGTTCTGAGGACGCTGTCCGTATTGTTCGTTGTCAAGTTGAAAGTGTTCTAAGAACTCTTGCGGTGTCCTGAAATGTTCGTAAATAAAGAAAATGGGGGTGTTCTGAGGACGCTGTCCGTATTGTTCGTTGTCAAGTTGAAAGTGTTCTAAGAACTCTTGCGATGTCCTGAAATGTTCGTAAATAAACAAAATGGGGGTGTTCTGAGGACGCTGTCCGTCTTGTTCGTTGTCAAGTTGAATGTGTTCTAAGAACACTCGCGGTGTCCGGAAATGTTTGTAAATAAACAAAATGGGGGTGTTCTGAGGAGGCTGTCCGTATTGTTCGTTGTCAAGTTGAAAGTTTTCTAAGAACTCTCGTGGTGTCCTGAAATGTTCGTAAATGAACTAAATAGTGGTGTTCTGTGTTCTAAGAACACCAGCGGTGTACTGAAATGTTCGGAAATAAACAAAATGGGAGTGTTCTGAGGACGCTGTCCGTATTGTTTGTTGTCAAGTTGAAAGTGTTCTAAGAACTCTCGCGGTGTCCTGAAATGTTTGCAAATAAAGAAAACGGGGGTGTTCTGAGGACGCTGTCCGTATTGTTCGTTGTCAAGTTGAAAGTGTTCTAAGAACTCTTGCGGTGTCCTGAAATGTTCGTAAATAAAGAAAATGTGGGTGTTCTGAGGATGCTGTCCGTATTGTTCGTTGTCAAGTTGAAAGTGTTCTAAGAACTCTTGCGATGTCCTGAAATGTTCGTAAATAAAGAAATTGGGGGTGTTCTCTGTTCTCAGAACACTCGCGGTGTACTGAAATGTTCGCAAATAAACAAAATGGGGGTGTTCTGAGGACACTGTCCGTATTGTTCTTCGTCAAGTTGAAAGTGTTCTAAGAACTCTCGTGGTGTCCTGAAATGTTCGTAAATGAACAAAATGGGGTAGTGTTCTGAGGATGCTGTCCGTATTGTTCGTTGTCAAGTTGAATGTGTTCTAAGAACACTCGTGGTGTCCGGAAATGTTAGTAAATAAACAAAATGGGGGTGTTCTGAGGACGCTGTCCGTATTGTTCGTTGTCAAGTTGAAAGTGTTCTAAGAACTCTCGCGTTGTCCTGAAATGTTCGTAAATAAAGAAAATGGGGGTGTTCTGAGGACGCTGTCCGTATTGTTCACTGGCAAGTTGAATGTGTTCTAAGAACTTTCGCAGTGTCCTAAAATGTTCATAAATAAAGAAAATGGGGGTGTTCTGTGTTCTAAGAACACTCGCGGTGTACTGAAATGTTCGCAAATAAACAAAATGGGGGTGTTCTGAGGACGCTGTCCGTATTGTTTGTTGTCAAGTTGAAAGTGTTCTAAGAACTCTCGTGGTGTCCGGAAATGTTCTTAAATGAACAAAATGGGCGTGTTCCGTGTTCTAAGAACACTCGCGGTGTCCTGAAATGTTCGTAAATAAAGAAAATAGGGGTGTTCTGAGGATGCTGTCCATATTGTTCGTTGTCAAGTTGAAAGTGTTCTAAGAACTCTTGCGATGTCCTGAAATGTTCGTAAATAAAGAAAATGGGGGTGTTCTGTGTTCTCAGAACACTCGCGGTGTACTGAAATGTTCGCAAATAAACAAAATGGGGGTGTTCTGAGGACGCTGTCCGTATTGTTCGTTGACAAGTTGAAAGTGTTCTAAGAACTCTTGTGGTGTCCGGAAATGTTCGTAAATGAACAAAATGGGCGTGTTCCGTGTTCTAAGAACACTCGCGGTGTCCGGAAATGTTCGGAAATAAACAAAATGGGGGTGTTCTGAGGACGCTGTCCGTATTGTTTGTTGTCAAGTTGAAAGTGTTCTAAGAACTCTTGCGGTGTCCTGAAATGTTCGTAAATAAAGAAAATGGGGGTGTTCTGAGGATGCTGTCCGTATTGTTCGTTGTCAGGTTGAAAGTGTTCTAAGAACTCTTGCGATGTCCTGAAATGTTCGTAAATAAAGAAAATGGGGGTGTTCTGTGTTCTCAGAACACTCGCGGTGTACTGAAATGTTCGCAAATAAACAAAATGGGGGTGTTCTGAGGACGCTGTCCGTATTGTTCGTTGACAAGTTGAAAGTGTTCTAAGAACTCTCGTGGTGTCCTGAAATGTTCGTAAATGAACTAAATGGTGGTGTTCTGTGTTCTAAGAACACTCGCAGTGTCCTGAAATGTTCGTAAATAAACAAAATGGGGGTGTTCTGAGGACGCTGTCTGTATTGTTCGTTGTCAAGTTGAATGTGTTCTAAGAACACTTGCGGTGTCCGGAAATGTTCGGAAATAAACAAAATGGGAGTGTTCTGAGGACGCTGTCCGTATTGTTTGTTGTCAAGTTGAAAGTGTTCTAAGAACTCTCGCGGTGTCCTGAAATGTTTGTAAATAAAGAAAATGGGGGTGTTCTGAGGACGCTGTCCGTATTGTTCGTTGTCAAGTTGAAAGTGTTCTAAGAACTCTTGCGGTGTCCTGAAATGTTCGTAAATAAAGAAAATGTGGGTGTTCTGATGATGCTGTCCGTATTGTTCGTTGTCAAGTTGAAAGTGTTCTAAGAACTCTTGCGATGTCCTGAAATGTTCGTAAATAAAGAAAATGGGGGTGTTCTCTGTTCTCAGAACACTCGCGGTGTACTGAAATGTTCGCAAATAAACAAAATGGGGGTGTTCTGAGGACACTGTCCGTATTGTTCTTGGTCAAGTTGAAAGTGTTCTAAGAACTCTCGTGGTGTCCTGAAATGTTCGTAAATGAACAAAATGGGGTAGTGTTCTGAGGATGCTGTCCGTATTGTTCGTTGTCAAGTTGAATGTGTTCTAAGAATACTTGTGGTGTCCGGAAATGTTAGTAAGTAAACAAAATGGGGGTGTTCTGAGGACGCTGTCCGTATTGTTCGTTGTCAAGTTGAAAGTGTTCTAAGAACTCTCGCGTTGTCCTGAAATGTTCGTAAATAAAGAAAATGGGGGTGTTCTGAGGACGCTGTCCGTATTGTTCACTGGCAAGTTGAACGTGTTCTAAGAACTTTCGCAGTGTCCTAAAATGTTCGTAAATAAAGGAAATGGGGGTGTTCTGTGTTCTTAGAACACTCGCGGTGTACTGAAATGTTTGCAAATAAACAAAATGGGGGTGTTCTGAGGACGCTGTCCGTATTGTTCGTTGTCAAGTTGAAAGTGTTCTAAGAACTCTCGTGGTGTCCGGAAATGTTCGTAAATGAACAAAATGGGCGTGTTCCGTGTTCTAAGAACACTCGCGGTGTCCTGAAATGTTCGTAAATAAACAAAATGGGGGTGTTCTGAGGACACTGTCCGTATTGTTCGTTGTCAAGTTGAATGTGTTCTAAGAACACTTGCGGTGTCCGGAAATGTTCGGAAATAAACAAAATGGGGGTGTTCTGAGGACGCTGTCCGTATTGTTTGTTGTCAAGTTGAAAGTGTTCTAAGAACTCTTGCGGTGTCCTGAAATGTTCGTAAATAAAGAAAATAGGGATGTTCTGAGGATGCTGTCCGTATTGTTCGTTGTCAAGTTGAAAGTGTTCTAGGAACTCTTGCGATGTCCTGAAATGTTCGTAAATAAAGAAAATGGGGGTGTTCTGTGTTCTCAGAACACTCGCGGTGTACTGAAATGTTCGCAAATAAACAAAATGGGGGTGTTCTGAGGACGCTGTCCGTATTGTTCGTTGTCAAGTTGAAAGTGTTCTAAGAACTCTCGTGGTGTCCTGAAATGTTCGTAAATGAACTAAATGGTGGTGTTCTGTGTTCTAAGAACACTCGCGTTGTCCTGAAATGTTCGTAAATAAACAAAATGGGGGTGTTCTGAGGACGCTGTCTGTATTGTTCGTTGTCAAGTTGAATGTGTTCTAAAAACACTTGCGGTGTCCGGAAATGTTCGTAAATAAACAAAATGGGGGTGTTCTGAGGACGCTGTCCGTATTGTTCGTTGTCAAGTTGAAAGTGTTCTAAGAACTCTCGCAGTGTCCTGAAATGTTCGTAAATAAAGAAAATGGGGGTGTTCTGAGGACGCTGTCCGTATTGTTCGTTGTCAAGTTGAAAGTGTTCTAAGAACTCTTGCGGTGTCCTGAAATGTTCGTAAATAAAGAAAATGGGGGTGTTCTGAGGACGCTGTCCGTATTGTTCGTTGTCAAGTTGAAAGTGTTCTAAGAACTCTTGCGATGTCCTCAAATGTTCGTAAATAAACAAAATGGGGGTGTTCTGAGGACGCTGTCCGTATTGTTCGTTGTCAAGTTGAATGTGTTCTAAGAACACTCGCGGTGTCCGGAAATGTTTGTAAATAAACAAAATGGGGGTGTTCTGAGGACGCTGTCCGTATTGTTCATTGTCAAGTTGAAAGTGTTCTAAGAACTTTCGCAGTGTCCTGAAATGTTTGCAAATAAAGAAAATGGGGGTGTTCTGTGTTCTAAGAACACTTGCGGTGTCCTGAAATGTTCGCAAATAAACAAAATGGGGGTGTTCTGAGGACGCTGTCTGTTTTGTTCGTTGTCAAGTTGAAAGTGCTCTAAGAACACTCGCAGTGTCCTGAAATGTTCGTAAATAAACAAAATGGGGGTGTTCTGAGGACACTGTCTGTATTGTTCGTTGTCAAGTTGAATGTGTTCTAAGAACACTTGCGGCGTCCGGAAATGTTCGTAAATAAAGAAAATGGGGGTGTTCTGAGGACGCTGTCCGTATTGTTTGTTGTCAAGTTGAAAGTGTTCTAAGAACTCTCGCGTTGTCCTGAAATGTTCGTAGGGGGTGTCCTGAAGACGCTGTCCATATTGTTCACTAGCAAGTTGAATGTGTTCTAAGAACACTCGCGGTGTCCTGAAATGTTCGCAAATAAACAAAATGGGGGTGTTCTGAGGACGCTGTCTGTATTGTTCGTTGTCAAGTTGAAAGTGTTCTAAGAACTCTCGTGGTGTCCGAAAATGTTCGTAAATAAACAAAATGGGGGTGTACTGTGTTCTAAGAACACTCGCGGTGTCCTGAAATGTTCGCAAATAAACAAAATGGGGGTGGTCTGAGGACGCTGTCCGTATTGTTCGTTGTCAAGTTGAAAGTGTTCCAAGAACTCTCACGGTGTCCTGAAATGTTCGTAAATAAAGAAAATGGGGGTGTTCTGAGGACGCTGTCCGTATTGTTCGTCGTCAAGTTGAAAGTGTTCTTAGAACTCTCGCGTTGTCCTGAAATGTTCGTAGGGGATGTCCTGAAGATGCTGTCCGTATTTTTCGCTGGCAAGTTGAAAGTGTTCTAAGAAAAGTTTCCATAGGCCATAGTTGATATATTTGACTCTATGGGTGTGATATGCTGCGGTGGTTGTGGCCAGGGCATAGAGTGCTGGGTGCATGGTCATTTGGCCATGCACCCAGCACTCTATGCACTCTATGCCCTGGCCACAACCACTGCAGCATATCACACTTATAGTTGCTTATAACTTTGGGTCAAAAACAAATTTATAAGGAACAAAGTTATAAGATAGTATGGGTGTGATATGCTGCGATGGTTGTGGCCAGGGCATAGAGTGTATAATATACTTACTGTTTGGTTTAGTAACTGGAGTACATGTATTTCTTGTTCATTTCTGTGATAAAAGAAAATAGCATGTTAGTATTAGTATTTTGTAATCACTTATTACATTGTATAATCAACATGTTTTTTGTTGACCCTCATATTTAGTAGATAACAAACCAGAGTACTGTGCAATTGGCTCAGTTTCTGTGTTCGTTGCTAAAATCATTGGGTCTGTGGGAGATAAAAAAATCCCTGTTGGATTTAAAAAAAAAACTTTTTCTGTTATGCTACAGTTTATGTGTTTGTTTGTTTTCAGTGTTCACTTGTTGTTTCTGGCTAATGCGTGGTAGATTATACCTATTGTTGTGAAGGTTTTCTTACCAAGTGATATTTGACCATGTGTGAATCCAGTCAGTTTGCAGTTGTTTTTGGTATCATCTGCATTGTAACGTAGAAGCATTAGTATTATGTATTTACTATGTGTTTGTATTACTAACGTGGAGCGATTATCTGAATTGCAGGTAGAACATAATCTACCATGGTTTGCATTTTGTACAAGTTGCTGAAATGGAATGGATTCACAATTAGGTATTGATATATATATATATATATATATATATATATATATATATATATATATATATATATATATATATATATATACACATATATATATGATATGAAGCGTTCATTGGGGATTTGTTCTTGTGTCACATTGTTGCAGAGAGTGCATGTATGTTTCCACATGTATGAAATCTGGAAGATTTCATTTATAGGTATGTTTTTGTTTTCCAGTACTTGTAGTAAGTACATTAGACATTCTTGTGGATCTTCCTGTGAGTTTATAGTGAATTTCACCATTCCAGCACAGTAGTCCAATTGTTGTCTTATTCCATAAACACTATACGTGTTGTCAGGATTGTTTGTTGCGTTTCTATGAAGTACTAACATTTGCAAACACAATGGGGCTGTACTGTGTAAGTAAATGTTGTCAACAATTGGTGGTAAGTGAAATACAATATTTATTGCTACATTTGCGTAGCAACTTACACCAACTATATTTGAGAGTTTAAATAGACCAGGTAGTTCTGTATCTGACTGCTTTTTTTGGAGTTTGTCTTCCTTCTTTGAAGAAGTACCTGGTTTACTTTCCCTAATTGATTCTTTTTTGCTTGTGGTACTTGATGAAGTATTAGTTTCTTTTACTCTCTTTGGAGGATTTGCAGTGACATCCTGTTGCATTTCTGTTTCATTTATTTTTCTTTTATAATGTTTTACTTTTTGTGGAACAGAATATGTGTTTAGATGGGGGGGTGTATAGTGAGCAAAGTCTATTGTATTCTAAAATGCAAGGAATATCAGCGTTTACCTTACTTGCATCAAAGTTGATTAGAAATAGACCGTCCAGTGTACGTAAGCATGATAGTGCTACGTAGCTCATGCCTTCTTTAAAGACTGTGTTGCCAATATCTATCATTGCTTTGTCTAGGGTAAGGCCTTGTGAATTATGAATCGTGACTGCATATGCAAGAGTTAGAGAAAATTGTTCTCTGCGTACATACATGTTTTTGAAGAGAAGGAATCGAGCTGTTGAGCGTCCTATCCTTTTTACTTCTGAAAGTTTTTCAAAGAGAATATTGACAAACTGAATTTGGTTGTCACGTCGGTATGTTTGAAAGCCAACAACTGTACCCAGTGCTCCATTAACTAGTCCTTGGTCCACGTCAAGGTTACATTTAAGCATTACTCTGCAATTTAAGGATAATTTTAATATCTTTTCTAGGCCTGCTGTGTTTGAGATTGATTTTTCTAAACTATTTAGTCTTGTTGTGGCTTGGTCACACATGGGTAGTGTCATACCATGTACATCTAGTTTTCTGTAGCGCTAATTTCCATTATTGGTTGCATTTCTTTACTTAACATTATTTCATTGAATTTGAAACAGCTTGCAAGAGTTGGCATTAAGGCCATACAGTTGACATTTCTGTGGGCTAATTGTTCCATAACATATGTAGCACATGCATTATCGCCATAAAGTGCATGAATGTGCCGGGTTTTCAATATTGCTTCTGCTTCTTTAGAAAGTATACCGACTCTGATACTTTTTAAGATGTTGGCATAAGTGAGATCTGCAGATTGCCGCATGTTTTCTGTTAATTCTCTGTGTTGGAAATGTTGCCAAAGGTTGACATTTCCAATGCTGCCAACAGTTTTACGGCAGAATTTGTGTCCTAATGTTTTAAAAATAGGCTCACCTTTTACTGGTGTCAATTGAAGAAGATCTCCGAAAACAATAATGTGTTTTCCTGCAAAGAGCTCTTCATAGTTTGTTTTGAGTATTTCTTGTAATCTGAGGTGAATCAAAGCCAACATTAGGTTGGAGACCATGCTCACTTCATCTATTAGTAGAATTTTCATTTGTTTCAATACTCTGCGTAGTTCCATTGCAGCTTCTGCAGAACGTTTGTAATAGTCTAATTTGTTTTGGTGTTCTACTGGCAATAGTAGTAATCGGTGTAACGTGACACCACCAATGTTGTAGACAGCTAAACCAGTGGGGGCAGTGACAACAGCTGACAGTTTGTTGTTTGTCAATTGTTGAAGGAACTTACTGATGATTTTGATTAGGAATGTTTTGCCAGAACCAGCTTCACCACTGACGTATAGTAGTATAGGTTTATAATTATGGCAGGAACATTCTTTATTTTCATGTTGTACACCATGTGCAATTTGTTTTGTTACTTCTTGTTTAGTTTTGATTGTAGTAAAGTTAAGTCTTCTTTATCTTCATACTGACACATGGTGTTTTCTACTTCTATCATAGCTAATAATGCCTCATTTATTATTAGTGGTTCTCCCAGTGGTTCCTGGCTTCCTGTTACAGAAGGTTGACTACTGTCATGAGTTTCTTTATCTAGTTGGGCCTTGAGTTCTTCTTCGTATTGCTGTTCATTGTGCAACATTGTTTTGTACTGTGTAAGGTTTACATCAGTTATAGTGCTTTCATTTGCTTTGAAAGCATCTTCATATGAGTCATAGTTATCTAGTATTTCTTCTTCTTTTCTCCATGGTTTAAAGAGTTGTAGCAGGGACATGTAATATACTGCTTTATGTTGAGGAGTCTTTAATGACAATTTGATATGATTAATTAAATTTGGTTTGGTGAGTTTAACTAAGCTGCCTTCACAGTTTGTCATTCTGTATTTACCTTTTTTTCATCAGGTTTTATATTATTTATGTATGTGTAGTTTTGGGCTCTTTGGTATAGACACATGGTTTCGAAAGTATTACTTCTGTTTGGGTAGTATGTGTCCAATAAATTGTTTTTTAAAATGTCTTGGCTGTTGGGATCACGTTTGTCTATTGTTTCTATATCTTAGTATGATTTTAGAACTATTTTTCTAGATTTAGATGGACCAAGACTTAGCCATACTATATTTTCAGATTTACCATACAATGCAGTACCAGTTAAACTATCAGCTGCTTCATATGATCCACATTCTCTATGGGAGAGCATTTTTATGCCCAAGTTGTATAATTTCTGAGACACTGTTTTATCTGATGACAGGTCATTCCAGAGGTCTTGGAGCTCTGTCTTTTCTGCTTTGGTTAAGTATGCTGTGACATATTGTGCAACTGCAGTAGAATTGTCTGCAATGTACTGCACATCTATGTTTGCATTCCATAAGTGGGCAATGATTGCATTATAATCATTGATATATTTTTCTTCTTCTTTTCTTTTTATGTAATATGTATTTTTAGGTGACTTACCTTTAACACTATGTCTAACTGAAGACATGAGGTTGTTCACTTGACCTGTATTTATAACTGGTCTAGGGAAACCAAATTGGCATTTGGTGTAGTATTTCCCTTTGTTTTTGTATTTGCGACGACAATATTTTCCACATTTGTGTATTTGAAATTGTAAAATGTGTGCATGTAGATCACTATTTGTTGCTTCCAATGGAATTTCTCAAGTGACATATTTTTCAATAAACTGTAAAACAGTGGCATCACTGTCTTGACCAAATTTAGGAGCATCTTTAATCCATAAAAGCATGTGGATATGTGGTGCTCCACTGGCTTGGTATTCTTTTCTCCAAAAGAAGTGTTGCACTTCTCCAAGGGGAGGAACAGTTTTATTACAAATAAAATGTAGCATAGCAATAAAGCGATGGTGAAAATATCTTGAAACATTAACAGGATCCAAGGAACAAAGTTCTCCAGGTGTTAGTATATCTATGTTTGTTTTGTTTTTGTTTGATATGCATAGCAAATCATGTAAATCTTCACATGCATATTCTGCACAACTTAATGTAACAAACCAAGTGGGTGGGCCATGGTTTCTGATCATACAACGTACATCTCCATGACGTGGAAACCAGTACTCTTTAGTACCATGCATATTTGCTAATAGATTTGTAATATTTGATTGTAAAACCTCATCCTTTTGTTGCACTTTCTGTAATAATTGTGTAGCTGTCATATTTTGAAAGTGTGATCTTGATTTTAATATGTGTGCAACTCCGTAACATAAAGTTGCTAGTTCACTTTGAAAGAGTAGGTGGAATATGTATTCCACATTTTGTCTAAATCTGGGATCTTCAGAATACATCCGTAATGAGCGGTATTCTGATACTGATATTTGAATAGGTTTATCATCGTACCTTCCTCCTTTGCCAGTAGGAAAGAGTAGAGGAAAAACACATGCTTCTATACTTTTTTCCCATATGCTGATTGGTGATCCTTTTGTTTGACGCATTTGGTATGTTTCCAGTGCATCTTCTATGGTGTCATTAGAGTGCAAAGGATGAATTGTATAATGGTCTAAAGTATTTGATATTGTAGCAGGATCTAGGAGCTCAAATTGACCAGTTTCTTGTATTTCTTGAATTATTTCAGTTGTATCCTTCAAGTTTTCTTCAATATTAATTCCTTTGTAATATTCATTATTCTCTTTAAGATATTGCAAGGCTTGTCTAACTTTATGTAAATCTACCAGCTGTTGCCATATTTTTTTGTCTTTTGTAGGTACTCCATTTACTAAGATAATTAAAGATTGCTGCATTGGACGTTGCACTCCTAGAGTATGCACATTTTCTTTTAGATCTAAACTACTTTTCCATGAATGCCTTTTACCAATTCAGAGGGAGGTAATTTTGCTATTTTTGGTTGAAGGCTTATTATTGCTTGAAATTGGTGCACTGTTTGAATTATGATGCTGTCATATAAATTAAGTTGGTGTAGGGGTTTTGGTAGTGGGTATAATTCCAAATTATTTGTTATAGCACGAGTTTGGTTGTTGTCAAGTTTTGTAGTGCAGTAACTGCAAAGTATAGTATTAAGGGGTAAGTTATTTCGTATTTGTTTTCTGCTACAAGGTAGAGAGCTAATTCAAACCATTTAGAATCTTCATTGTCTTCTATTTTGTCTGATAGGTCTACAGTTTTTGTGGTACTTTTATAAAAAGTTCTGCGGCAACATACACACACGGTTTGGTACTTCAGCTGATGTACTTTTATTATTTCTTTTTTGTATGTGTTTAGTAAAAGGTTGCCATGTGTAGAATTGTTGCTAATTTGGTTTAAAGCTATTTAATTCTGTAAGTGGCTTTCACTTCCAAAATATTTTTTCTGGATATAGTCAATTTCTTCAAGTAGGTCTTTTGCTGTACCATGTAGAAGAATGTTATTTGAATTTGCTAGTGCTAAAGCAGGACTTTTAGCATAGTACAGTTTATAGACTAGATTTCTTATAGTTGAATGATGTGTTGATATCCTTTTGATATCATGGAAGGTGGTTTTACAAGTAGGTCCTGTAATGCAGGCCAATGAATGTCCTTGTAGTCCTGTGTACTTGCGCACTGGCCAGGTATCCATATTTTGCAGTAGTTTCATTTTGATTTTGTCTTTGCTTTTTACATATTGATTGAGGAATTGGCATAAAGACTTGAAAAATTGTTTGGGAATGTTACACATTGACGTGCATGTCCATTTGTACACTAGATGTTCTGATTCAGTTGAATGGAGGGGTAATTCTAGGTTTTCAGGGCATATTTTTGTAAGGAGTACTTCTTGTTCCGTTATGGTATTATTCACTTTTTCATAACCTCAACCACTTCTATGTATGGCAATTGTATTTGTTTGCTTTTGTTTGTACGCTTCTTCATTAAAGTATGGTTCTGTGCTCGTAGTGTGATTCCATTCACCTCCGCAGATACTTAAGAAGTTCTTTCTGGTGAAATTTTGTTTATTGAGAAGTCTTTTTTGTAATTTAGTTATTAGTTTTGTTAGTGGTTTCATTTTGTTTAACACTAAAATAAATAACTTTCTTTTGAGAAGAATTGCACTGTCTATCAACGCTTCTAAGATTAATTTCCTACGATAGGTTTTAAGTATTGAACCTGGTTTCTCTCCTGTTCTTATAAGATTTTGAAGGACTTTGTGATGGAACATTTTGGCTAAAATACTTTTCTTGGTATACTTATATATCAAGATTTAAAGAAGCAGTTTTATCTGTAGTGATAGCTGATTTTCTACTAATTGTTTTTTGGTTTGGTTTACATTTTGATAGAGGAGGCAAAGCTTTTGTACTTGAAACTTCTTGTGTTTCACTAAATGACTGTATTAGCTGTTTTGTTTCAACTTATTTGTACAAATTCTGCTAGAAATGGATGCTTATGTTGGACACTTATTTTCATTTGCTCTACTTCTGCGTTGCTTTCTACGGATTTTACTTTTGGTAGGCATTCTTTAGGGTCTGTTGAAAAAAATAAAGAAGGTATGGGTTGGGGTGTTCTGCAATGTGTGTGTGCTGTGTGCATGAGTGTTTGAGTAAGATGATAAAGTTGTATGTAATGGTGTGTGATTGTGCATTGGGAACTACAACTAGTAGGGATGGGTATTCTTGAATTTATGTGCTACTAAACTGGGTTCAGATGACAGAAAAAAGTAAGCTAGTGGTGTGGAGAAGTACAAATAGTAAATCTAATGTATACAATTAAAACAGTTGTTTGTTCTATAATATCAAAATTCTAGCGGTTGAGTTGGGTAATTTGTGTGTCCAAAAATAGGAATTTGTGGGCCATTCTGGCTGTAAATCGCTGTTTAAGACATGGGGATTTTTGGACAGTATGGTGCACAATCTCTATTTTTAGGCACAGAAATAGCATGAATTAACTTTACAGTGTGTTTGAGTAATAATACAAATATTATGGTGATATTCTACTTACTTTTTTTCTAAAATGAACAGGTTACTTCTTAGTTCTTCTTTGTTCTTCAAATTTGGCTGCTTCTTTTCAGGAGAATGGTCTTCACTGCAATTGTAAAATAAACAAATTAGTAATTTTGTTTGTATATAGCACTGTTTTTAATTTAGACATTGATTTATTTAATTGAAATCCTCAGCGCCTTCCTCAAAACCATTAAAACTATCTTATTTACATAAGATACGTCGCACCAGTTCAATACATATGATATTTACTTAATGAACAAATTGTATTGCAATGACTAACTGTAGCAAACAAAATATCTTTACTATGTCTTGTGAAATTCATAATGAACCACTGAATACCACTATTTCTGTAACTAAGCTCTTCCAGGTAATAGTGCCTCAATGTCATGCTTAAATTAAAGTAATTAAATAAATAAAGAAATAAAACAAAATATGTAATTGTATGAGTATTATTTTTTGAGATTTGAACATAGAGTGTTCATGCATGCAATTTTGTTTGAATATATGTAGTCTATATATTTTTTTAAAAAATGTTAACATGTTTAACATGATTTGAGTATGTGTGTATAAAGAAAGTAAATAGTATAAAGGTTTATAAGTGACAGTTGATTTTAGGAGATTGAAAAAAAGACAGTAGATTCATTTTACAGATTATACAAGCTAAAAGTCAGTTTGAAAATGTGTTCATGTACTGTACAGAAAATATGCATACCTGTAGTTTGTGTTCATGCATATGGATATGTATGGAGCTGCAAGTAGAAATCTTGGAGACTTGTACAGTATTTCTTGTAGATGGTGCTTGCCAATTATATGACACTTGTAGAGTGATTAACAGTACATTTGCAGTGCTGATCTATGATGATGCAGTTAGATGTAGAGGTCTTGAATGTGATTGGTGGATGGTCATGTGACTTCTTAGCTACATCCAATGAGGGAATGGCACAGACAGTGAATTGGAAATGGTAGAACTGTTTTTATTAACATTACACTAAGAATCCCTTGTACAGACTTTTCATGAAAGGTAAATGCACATGTGATGTCATCAGTGATGTCATCAATGACATTTGTGATGTCATCTTTGATGTCCTGGGTGTTAGGCTTAGCAGTGCACGGTGGTGGCGCGAGTTATGGTTGCTTAGCTTACCGTAACTGGTGAATTTCAAGGGTTTTTCGGTTTTACTTGGAACCATAACGTCCCTTTAACCAAGTTTTTTCACTGAATTTCATAGGTTTTTAGTAGCGCAACTTAACCATAACGTCCCTTTAACAAAGTTTTTTTACTGAATATATATATATATATATATATAAATATATATATATATATATATATTTTGGTGACACCACCTGCAGTCTATTCACTACGTACAGCCAGCCTTCATGATTACTTAGTCTACTTGCGTTTCAGCATCTGTAGAATTATAAAACAGCTTGCATTTTTGTCAGTGCTCTCCGCACGTGCAGTCTTCACTCTGCACATGAAATGTTGCTCAATTCTTCCCTTCGCCATCAGATTCTATAAGATCTATATACTCGCTTCATTGGCATCTCTTCTGGGTGCGTCATTACTGCTTCATGTAACGTCACCAAGCTGCTCTTTCATTCATCTTCACACTTCTTCTGGAAACCTTAAAAAGACTGTCATTTTTCCACGGGTACATCATATAGGGCTTGCTCAATGGATACCTTGTTTCGAGAATTCTTCGTGGTATAGAGACCATTATTGGCGTTGTGCATGTCGCAATTTCCGGTTTCTAACATATATGCAAAATGGTGCTGGTGTAAATACATTTCGGTGCTGGACTGCCCATCTGGACGGGGCAAAGACTGATATGCAAATGGATATTTCCCATCTTTGAAAGGTACAGTGAGCAAAAAGCGTGTGCTGCAAACTCTCCTCTCAAAGTGGGAAAAAAACCACAGAACAGGTTATCATGCCATGTTCTTTCTGGAGAGTAGTGCCTGCTACCTTTTTTGAAATATAGGCAAAATGGAGGCAGGACTTCCGGTAGAGGCACTTGGCTCCTCCGCTACAATAACAATAATAATAATAATACAAATATATTATGGGTAAACATTCCAGTGATGCTACAGTGTCATTCCCACAGTAAGGTAACATTTGTCTATCAACGTGGTAACAGGAAAACACTCAAAAATGAAAAAGTCTTCCCTGTCCGCGTAGGCACTCACCATATGTCCTTCTTCTCTTTTCTAGTTCCCACAACGCTTTCATGTGTATTTTCCCCCTAGCCCTCTGCCATTATCCCCTTTCACTCTCCAGTTTATGTGATGCATTTTCCTTTCTAATCGCTTCTTGACACATTATCATGATAATCTCACGAAGTTCCCAGAGGATTCCCCTGAGAAGCTGAAATTGTTCTCCCCAGAAAGGGCTCTCCAACCCACCTCAAACTACTTAATTGAACATATGCTACATGTTCCCCCTTTCCACCTGATATTAATACACCTTTATCCTCTTCCAAATACAACTTTGAGCACTTTTAATTTTTGGCTTCCCTCAGTAATACTCTGAGAATTGCTGGTGTTATTTCTGAAAAGCCTCTTAGCCTTTCTGCTGCAAACACCATGGGAGATAAATAAAATATGTTTAGGAGCAGAGGGGCACCCACCCCCTTCTCTGTGGAATATTTTTAAAATTGCTTGATGGATTTACCCAAAACCGGCAAAAAGGCACTTCTGCAGTGCTTTGCCAACTTGTTTCATATTTCATGTTTCATATTTCGTGCAAAGCCATCCAGCAGTTTTCATGCCACCAGTGTTCGATCAAAGCACTTTCTTCTCTATGTCAAAATGTATGGAACTATGCCTAAAACAGTGTTTTTTGTTTGCTGAAGAACTGTTACATCCTGTAACTAATTCTCCCCAAATATTCCAGCTCAGCAGGGGGAGGGGAGTAGGAGTCAGGATAATATATGTTGGGGGTAAAATATCATCTAAATACATCCTGCGTGTCAACATATATTAGCAATACACTTTTGGGAACGGTATATGTAAACAGGTTTCTCCTTATCTATAGAGCGGCTACTGCTCTATATATATATTTTGTGGTGGGCGAGAAGAAGGAGACAGACACTATTTTGGCATTCTTGAAGCTCTTTTATTAAAATAATAAGTTAAAAAGGCCTCCGTGTCCCTAATCTATGGATTTCCCTGCCTAACCAAACTAAGTAAGGTGCTAGTAGTCTTCTGTGAAGTCCAAAGTAAACAGTTTGTCCTCCATCATAAGCTGTTCTGTCCCTACCACTAAGACAAAGATAACAAAAGACCAGCAATACTTAGTGTCTGTCTCTTGGATTAACTGACTCAGGTCCTTAAGGGGACCTTTCCCAGTCTTTGGCTCCCCTATTCGTTCCCGTGCAGACTTCTTCTCAGTGTTATGGGCTTCGGAAACTCTGACCTAATGTCTTTCTTAATTGTCTCTGAAAGTCTCTCTTCCTCCGGGATTACTAGGGACACTGAATCTCTCTTTATGTGTTTCTTGTTCTCTGCATGTCTGTAGTTCTTTAACTCCTTGTGCATAACGCAGTGGATATCATGAGTCTCTTCCTCTGTTTCTCTGTCTTTCTCCTTGAGCTAATTGTAGCAGACCCAATAGTTATTCTTATTCTCTTGTCCAGTTCTTATATTACTGAGATGAGTGAAAGAAGTTTCGTACTGGTTCTCATGCTTCTTAACTTTTGACCATTTACTGGGATGAATAGGTTGCGTCCCTGAGTGTCTTTAACTCTTCTTACTTTCAAAACTCTCCCTGGGATGGGTAGGCAGATTCCCAGAGTGTATCTCACTGTTCTTAGTTTCAGGTCACTCACTGGGACGAGTACGCTGAGCCCCAGAGTGTTTCTCATGTTTCTTAGTTTCGGAGCACTTACTTGGATGAGTAGGCTGAGTCACACAGTTATTCTCACTCTTCTCAGTTTTGGGCTGCTCACTGGGATGAGTAGGCTGAGTCCCAGAGTGTTTCTCGCTCTTCTCACTTTCAGGCCACTCGCTGCGACAAGTAGGCTGATGGTACTCTTTATCCCTGTATTTCTTCTCTGGTCTTTTACCTTGATTTCCATGGGTTGGAGTCACCAGGCCTGCTCTCAGGATAAGAACCTCCTTTGTCATCAGAATAGCTTTGGTTCGGGCTCCGACTCCTTCTGTTTCATTGCCGCGGCTCTGCGGTGCAAATGCTCCAGCAGTCATGGCGTTGTTACCAGACTGAACAGTTCAACTCTCATGGGTCATGCCACCGTCCCTGACTGGTTCTCTCGCTTGGGGTTTTCCTCCCCCTCTCTCGTCTGCATTCTGCTTCCTGGTGCTTCCAGTCCACGGCACCTTGTGGTTTCCTCCCTACAGAGGATTGCCCGGTCTTCCTCAGCTCTTCTGGTTCGGCTGATTTGAACCTTCCAGTTTTCACTTCTCACCGCCAGTAGTTCACCTTCCGTTTCTTTGATAGGTTTGTTGTAAGGGTTCAGATACAGCGCTGCTAAGGGGGCAGGGAGGTTGGGCGCACATACCAATTACACAGGTAACATGGTGACGTAAATGTTATGTGGTGGGTAACGTCGGGAGTGGTGACGTCATTACGCATGGCGCAGGTAGAATAGATATGGTGTGGTAAAACACAGGAGCTGGCGCAGCGCACAAGGCCACATAGGGGAATGGAAAAGACTGTGTGTAACTTGTTTAGTAAGGGGATATAAAGTAGTACAGCCACAGTGGTGGGACTGAGGATATTATGGTATAGGACTTTGAGCAATATGTGAAAATTGGACAAGTCATGTTTTGTAGGCCCATGTTAGGAAAGCATTTTTGCAGACAGCTCATAATAAAGGGTGCATGCGTTTGTGACAGCAAGGGTTATTTTTGAAGAATCACTAGAAACAGTACACAGTAATGTAGCAGGAATTAGGTTTCCCAGGAAAACATAGTCCTATCAGAGTCTGTCCACGAGAAACATTTGAGGAAATAGAGCTAGGCACCTGGGCTGTCCAAAGAGAATTGGTAGGGAAAAATAAATCAAATACAGTCAATTAAAATATATTCACAGTGTGCCTAGGAGTTTTAGAAGCACGGCTGGCAGCGAGGCATGGGAAGGGATCTAGGGGGCTAGAGGGATGGTATAGGGGCTGTGGGGCATGCGACAGGGAACAAATCAGTGGAGAGAGGGTTTGGTGTTCTGAGGGTGCAACATTGTAAAGTGTCCTCGCTGATGTCCACGCGGCACATTATTGGTACGACTCTTTGAGAAGGTCTCACTCTGTGCCATCTCAAGATGCCATGTCCAATTAGTACACAGCAGGTTATCCATTTGTATATTGGACAGTGCCAACCAAGGACATTTAAGTATTTTTGACTGATCAGCATAATACCGTAATTGCAGGGGCGGAGTGGAAAGGTTTATGATGTCACAAGGGGTGTTGATGTGATTTCAAGAAATGTTTTATCCGACAAGTGTCATGTAAGGTAAAGAACACTATAGGGGTCTGACGTATTTCCACCAGTCAGCTCCTGTAACCTTCCCCAAATATGTAACCCAAATGTTGTATGGTAATTTTGTAATTTGTGTATAAAAGGTATAGCCGCAGGGGGCGGTATCGAGAGCTCATTTAATTCAGTTCAGTTTCATGGGACTGTCTGAACCGTGTTTCCCAGCTGTTTGGGTCTATCAAATCTGTGTTAATTCTTGCATGGTGTACGCTCCTTTTTAGGGATTACATTTCTTCCCTGGGATTACCTTTTACTGTGGACCCCTGATACAGATTGATGTGTCCTCCCCAGCAGATCATTATAGTCTGTCTTCTCTTTAGGTTGAACACTCTTCGTTATTTGTTCCTTCTTCTTCATCACAGTAGTGTTGGTTCCCAACCACTGAGTAATCTGAGTAATCGATATTACTGCTCAGCATTCTTCTTCTTTGCAGTATTTCTACTACATTGTTCCTCAGTTTGGATCTTAGGTCTTATGTCACAATAACATACAGTGGCTTGTTTTGGTGTATGTCTCTGAAGTTCTGATGTGACTGTTGTTCCAAAAGTGAGGGTTCTAGGGAGGTATTCGTGGAACAGGAGTCCTTATCCCCCAGAGGGGAGTCTCTCCCTATGAGGTCTCGCATGTCACCACCCATAGGTGTTTTCATTTTTTTTCAGTCCCCTGATCCCATTCTGAGGAAGAGGGGGACACCCCTGCAACCCCCAAGGCCAAACATACCAAACATGGGGGGCGGGGGACACCCCGGCAACCCCCACACCACACGTTCAATATGTTTTATTATCGATCGAACGGTACTGTCCGAATTTGGCCAAATGTACCATTCGATCAATTATAATAGGTCAGATAGGCTAATTCCACTATAAGAGAGTCCCTCATTCGGATAGGCTCCCAGAAAAAGAGAGAAAGAATTCGACAGAAGGAAACGTTGAGGGAAAAGATAGCAGAAATACAGAAGGGGAGCCCGACGGGCTCTTCTCTGTCCCCAGGGAAGCTAGCCAATTTAAAAGGTATAACGCGCAGCTGAAGACGCTACTGGTTCATGATACAGAGAAGAAACTAAAGTTTCTTAAGCAGAAGTACGATGAAAAGAGGGGTAAAGCCGACACAATTTTGACATGGCAATTTAAGAGAGGAGAGGAAAAATAAAATGGTGACTAATATTAAAACCCCAGGGGGACCCATGGTGTAATACACAGAGAGAATTAAGGAGGAATTTAAAAGGTTCTATGAGCACCTCTACAACACGGAATACTTGGGAGATGGGCCACATATTTCAGAGTACCATGCTCATTTACAGATCCTGAGTATTTCAAGGGAGGTGGCCGATGAGTTAGAAAAACCTGTTGAGCTGGAAGAAGTTGTGCGAACTATCAAAGACATGAAGGGAGGCACGACTCCGGGCACTGATGGCTTTTCGGTAAAATATTTTAAGCAGTACAGATCCACTTTGGCACCCTCCTTAGTTAGGGTATTGTATGTGGTCTTACCTGGGGAGACTGTCCCCGACACTATGAAGTGGTAATTATAGTGGTTTGTAGTGGTAAAGAGGGCAAGCATCCATCATTATGCTCTTCTTATAGGCCCATCTTGTTACTGAATGTTGATGTGAAGGTCCTGGCTAAAATATTGGATAATAAAATTGAGGAGATTCTGCCAACACTGGTTCATGGGGATCAGGTGGAGTTTATTAGGAGTAGGCAGGGTAGGCAGGGAACCGATAATATCAGGGAGACCATAGACTTGATGTATCAGGAAAACCATAGACTTGGTGTATCAGGTAAGAGCAGCAGACCTGGAGGCATGTCTGGTAACAATAGACTCAGAGAAGGCATTTGGCAGGGTTGAATGGCTATTTATGACAAAGGTCCTGTTAAAAATGGGATTTGGGGACAACATTCGGAAGTGAGTCACTGCATTGTATAGCACTCCTAAAGCTTGCATACAGGTGAATGGGGAGCTCACTGCACCGCTTCGCTTGTCGAGGGGAGTGCGGCACACCACTCCTGGATGGCGGACAGGCAGTCAGAGATGAGAGAGGGAGAAGAGGTGGCTGAGGGTAGCCTGAAGATGAACTGGGTGTTGTCCGCATAGCGCTGGAAGAAGCGGGAGGAAACCTTGTTCCTTTACTCGGTGGAGAGGATATGGGGAATGAGAATAGAAAACTCGAGCATTGAATATCTCGGGGTACAACTTAGTAGGGACATGTCTGAATTAGCAAAGGCAAACTTTGATCTGATGTTGGAAAGGATACAATCGGAATTTCAAAGATGGGATCTGGTAGTACTATCCTGGTATGGTCGTGTGACCTCAGTGAAAATGAACATCCTGCTGCATCTTCTGTATCTTAATACCGCCCTCCCAACTATCCTCCCGAAAAGCTACTTCAACGAGTTCAGTGCAATGGTGTGTAGATTTATTTTTCAGAATAAAAGAAATCAACACTGACCCTTCCAAGTGTATATGGAGGATTTGCTCTCCCTGATTTCTATGGCTACTACTGGGCTGCACAACTGAGAGTAATGTTAGAGCATATGAGGGAGGGTCTCAGAATGTACTGATCCTATCTAGAAGACTTAGCGACTCATCCTAGAAAGGTGAGAGATATATTAGGGACGCGTCCAAGGACATCGGGACACCCTCTAGCTCTCAAAGATGTTTCAGGTGCATCTCCCTAATGTCCTAGAGCATGCAGCGAGTTGGGATCCTTAGCACATATGTGGTAGAGATGCCCAAAGGTGCAGATTTTCTGGGAGGAAATCTTGAGCTGAATGAAGGTATCACCGGGGAGCAACTCTCCCTGTACCCCTTTCAGATGCTGCTGGGCATTCCCTCAAGAGACAGGGAAGAACACAGACTAACTAGAATGTGGGAGGCCATGCTGAGAGCAGGTAGGATAGCTTTTGCTAAAAAATGGAAAGACAAAAGACTCGCACCGAAAATGGAATCGGAAAATAAAATTACAAGACATAATAATGATGAAGAAACTGACAGCTATAATCAATGATTACTTAGGTTCCTATCCTGAGGAATGGGGAATCTTGATTGCTAAATAAGAGGAGGGGAGAAGAATATGAGAGTGAGGAGCAAGTGAGGATGCTGACCTTAGTGTATTCTATGCTAGAATTAGAAGGAGGGGGTTTGAGGCATATGGTAATGGGGAAACACAGCAACTGGGATCCTAAGTCTTGGGAACACACAAATGTTTGGCGCCTGTAAGGGGAACCGGTGGGAAGGTGGTACATTCTCCTAGATTATATGATTCGGGGAGCCTAAGGAGACTTGGTGATTTGAAATGTGATGATACTGTAATGGACCCATGTCTGACGAGATAGCTGGTGCACATTCTTGTTACTGAAACATGTTATGTGAAGGTGATGTGAGGGTAGAGGTGGGGAGAAATATATTGTTGGATATAAGGAGTAATTGTGGAGTAATGTGCGATGTGAAAATCTTACTAACAAATATCCGTTTAAAAAAAGAAAAGTAACAGTATTTTTAGATGCGACATGAACACAAACATTGACCTTGATTCTGTAGATTGTTTATTGTGGCTGTAGTAGTGATTTTTTTTAAATATTGAATCTGTTTCACTTTCTGATGTGATCCACAATATGATGATGGAATAAGCAATAATTATGTAATTAGTAGCGTCATCTATAGTGTCACCAGTTTCCAGTGATTTCATAAGGGATGTCATCTGTTATATCATCTGACTGGGAGTTAAGGTGGCATAGCTTCCAACATCTGCCAAATGTTCTTTTTTGTTGTTCATTAAGCCGGCACCTTAATATGACTTCAATTATATATGATTTCATTTAAGCTGAAGGGTTTTGGTGAGTTGAATTGATTCAAATTAACGGACTCCTACGCAGATCTTTTCATTGAATTTCAAGGGTTTTGTTATGCTATATCTACCACCACACTGTAGTACTAGAGATCTTTCTTCTGATATCATAGCTGATGTCATATGAACAGGGGCGGGCTGGGAAGGGGGGCAAAGGGGAAATTGCCCCAAGGGTCGCTGGGCTGCTGCTCTATCGACCAGAGCACCATAATGTGAAAAAAAATAATCAAAAAAGATGAAATTCTTTAGAATCTAACCTGCCACAAAGGAACTGAGTGCTGCAGAGCCTGCTCGCATTCTGTGCCAATGCTGCGAGGCAATCGCCTTGATGTCAGTAATGTTGTAGATATGCCTGCATGGCTTCACGCAAGAGCCGCCACAGTGAGTGAGAGGAAGAGGATTCCAGGCTGCAGGGGCGTGTTTGTACAGCACAGTGTCAATGCATGCATTTAAAAAACAGATCCTGTGACCCTGGATGGTAATGTTGGCACCACTGTTTCCCATACACCATTCGTCTGTTACAATCCACAGCAGCTTATCATGACTCCTACTTGCCAAGGAAGTAAGAGTCCATACCTAGCTTGATGCTGTATACATGCTTCTCCTATGTTCTGGTGAATTTCTTGATCACAAGTGTGTTCGTGCAAAAAGAGTTTAATAGCACCCTGAATAGCACCCATTGATGTTACTTATTATATAGTGCTTATAGAACTGGCTGTTGGACTGTTTGTGGAACAGAGTTGAAAAACACACAAAGAAAGATGTCATATTCAGGTATTAATTATTAGAAGACTACAAACTATGGGGGTAATTCTGAGGTAGGAAGTTACCATACCTGACTGTGGTATTTCTGAAAATCCGCCAAGCTCAAAGTTTACCACCAGCAGAGGTGGTATTTCTGGAATACCTCTAGTGCTATTTTAGAAATACCACCTCCGATTGTGGCAAAGTAAAAAAGTGTTTTTAACATTTGTTACAGCCATTTCAGCATCAATGTGAAGGGAGAAAAACATTATGTACAATAGTAGCTCATGTCACTACTATTGATTTTCCTTATACACACAGGGTACAATTCTGGCCCTTTCATGCATTATATGGGTAAGGTGGCGAGAGGAGGCAAAGAAGCTCACCTTTTTACCCCCTCAACATGGCCATTTCAAAAAACCTTTTTCACTCTATTGAATGATATGTCTTTCCATTCTGTACAGTAAAAAGAAAAATCAAATTAAAAACCTTCAAGGTGGAGGTAAAACTAGGTGACCTTTCTGCAAAAAGCCTGCCTAAAATACCACTGCCGGTATTCCCATGGAATACCACTGATGGTATTTGAGCAAACCACGAATTGGGTGGATGGTAAAGTCAATGGTATTTGCCAAATACTGATGATTTAACTGTCGCCACCCATCTCCGAATGACCCCCAAAGTCTGTGATCAATTTTCGTTGTCTTGTCCTGAACACGCTTCTCTTATGTGACCAACAAAAGACAAACCAGATTCAGATATATAGATACAAAGTCACATGTATAGTTCACACTGTCACAAATACACTCACACGCATGAACCCAGTCACAGAAACTGAAACACACACACACACATATATACACCACCTTATTTTAAAAAATACACATAAACAAAACTGTTTGCCCTCCCTCTCATTAAACAGATCAAGGCATATTCCCCTTTAGTTCTCTCTGCTTCTGTGAGTTCAACTATGCAGCCGACTTACCAAGAAAGTGAAACTTGGGAGCACAAAAAAGCGACTTCCCCCTTGTCGTCTTTCACTTTGCACTATCCAACTGCAAACCTCATAACCACAGTTACCAACAGGACCCAGACAATGTATCGTGTTTTACAGAGGCCGAAGTGCAAACCAAGGTAGTGTACTGTAAGGCAGGGCAAATGAAGTTGATGAGGGGTAAGGAATGGGCTGGGTGTGATGGGCAAATAAAGGGCGTGAGTGGCAAGGAATTGGTGTCTGAGCAATGTTGGCAAGGGAAGGAGGTGCATGCAAAGTAAGGGAAGGGGATTGAATAAATAGGTAAAGGATGGGACAAAAGGTGAAGAGAGTTCAGAGAGTTATTTTGTAAGAAACAGTGCAGCATTGAGAATGTGGTTCAAGGGAAGGTCACCAGAGGATGTCCGTCAAGGAACATAGGGTAAATGAGATGGAGGTACACAACTGGAACAGTAGGTCAGCAGGTTGATTGTTACTGAGATCTATGTCTGGCCTGAATGCCACTGCACCTAATTGTGGCACTGTTCTTGACCCCCTTTATTTTTCTGACCAAGTGATGCATACTTGCTTTAAGAACATGTGTTTCAATTACTACTTCTCTTATCATTTTTCAGGTTGCTTAATATGTGACTTTGTACTTTGAATGTGCACACCATTGTACAAACCTAAATTATAATTATAGTAAGTTTTCATTATAATTGTAATCTTAGCCTGTTTTTCAGGTGTATATGCCTGTGGATACAGATGATTAATTGGCTTCCCCCTTGTAGATACATTGGCGCTTTCAAACCCAAATGTACTGAACAGTGTACTAGTTTAGCCCTTGAATACCAACATTGCAGAACACATTTCTTTGCTGCTAATATTGAAAATGGAATGGGAGAATATGAAGTCTCCCCTGCTTTCTGAATTGGAAACTTTGGAACCAGGAAGCAAATCACTTTTCATCACTATGGGCCTCATTATAAGTATGGCGGTAAGGCAACAACGGCGCCTGTGTTGCTACCGGTACCGTTGCTGCCGTACCACCATACTACGAGTTGTGCTCACGGGTCTCGCTCTGCCCGCCAGGTCTGACCTGGCGGGCAGTGCGGCACCTGCGAGCACAACTCGTGGATGCACAGGCAACGCTATGAACGGTGCCGGTGCTTCCAAGCTCCCCATTCCCATTCAGCCCTATGGGGTAAATGGGGATGGGGAGTCCCTTATTGCTGGCACCCGCGAATGGGCAATTACCGGGTCTGCCGAACTTGGCATGATCCGGTAATTGCCCATTCGTGGGTGCTGGTAAAATCACGGGTTCAGTGGCAACCGTGCCTTTGTTACAGGCACGGCTACCGCCAAACCCATAATGAGGCCCTAATCCTTATTTTCCTTAACTATCTGTAGAGAAAGCATCCCTCATGTGGGTTTATAGTATATAGTTGTTTCTATAAATAATTTTAGCAATTTATGTTAAGCATGCTGGTGGGGAGGCAGGATGACAAGTGAGGGTCTTATGTTGTGGTGGATGGCCACGCAGGTTGCAGCTATGGGTTTCGTGTTGTGGGCTCAGGAGGCAGGATGCCAGGTGTGGGTCTTTGGCCATGTCAGCTCATGTTTGACTTTAAGGACAAACCCAGACCCTCTGGTTTACCAATGGCTCTTCTCAACCAATTAATTCTCTAGCTTTGCCACCTCTTTAAATTATTCTAAATCTAACGATAAGTTGGGATGGGAAGCCTGCTGTCAAATTACAAACTGTAACACATTGAAAAATCGGCTCAAATCGCAGTTTTAGAATTCCACCAGTTATATTATCCTGGTGAAATAATTGTACTATTTGGTAAGTGGGAGAATTTGCAGGGGTCCTTGCCTCTAAGAAACCACAAACATAACTGAAACATATGTTGCATAAAAGGAAAGTAATGTGAATAGTGTCAACTATATACACTTGAGAATGAGTGGTGGGGAGAGGTAGGTATTGAGTTTCCTTGTTCTGTAAGACCGGGTCACATCGCTGTGGGCTTGGGTCATTGCACTATGGACCAGAAAAGTAAACTTGCCCCTCAGGCCAAATGTTGCCAGTACTCCTCTGCATATAAAATGTCATCAATCTGTTTAGATATGCACCATTGGTGTTTTCCCCATTAGGGGTTTGTGGCCAATTGAGAGTCACTGAGACAAGGAAGAGGAGTAGGGGCTCTTATGAGGGAAATGGAATGAGACCAGGATGCAGGACTGAGACAAGGACGGGAATGAGGAAATGAGATGAGGATGAGGAAGTTGGAGAGGTTGAGAGACTGGAATGAAGAACACGTAGAAGGATTGGAACAAGGAAGAAGGAGGATGGAGACAAGGAAGAACATGAGGGACCAGAATGAGCTTGAGGCACTACCACAAGGCAGAGGAAGAAGGATTGGGCAAGTAAGAGGAAAAGTGATTGGGGTGAGGAAGTGGAAGAAGGAAGGAAGGATGAAGGACTGGCATGTGAAAGGTAAAGAAGGAATGGGATGGAGAAGTGCCTGACGGACTGAGACAAGTAAAGTTATGAGAGACTTGGACCTGGATGAATATGAGGGCTCGACTGAGGCAGAAGTAGAAGGATTGGGACAAGGAAGAGGATGGACTAAGATTTGGAAAAACACAAGGGACTGTGGTGAGGAAGAACATGAGGGACTGAGATGAGGTAGAGCATGAGGGGCTGAGATGAGGAAGAGCATGAGAGACTGGGATCAGGGTGTGCATGAGGGACGGGGACAAGGAAAAGGAAAAAGGACTGAGACAAAGAAGGGGAAAAAGGACTAAGATGAGAAAGAGGATGAAAGGCTAGAATAAGGCATACCATGAGGGACTGGAATGGAATGAAGAAGGTGGGTGAGACAAATAGAGGAAGAGAGACTGAAACAAGGAAGAGGGAATAAGACAAGGAAGAGAATGAGGGACTGAGATTAGAAAGAGCAGGAGGGATGGGTGAGGATGGGCATGAGGGACTGGGACGAGTAAGAGTATGCCGGCCTCGTTCACCCCCTATCGCCTCAATAAACCAGGCATCCTTAGCAGGTCCCGCGAGCGGTCCAGCATGAAAACAACAGACCCGTCATTAACAGGCCCATTGTTAGCATGCTCCCCATTCCCATTGAACCCTATGGGGGCTCGAATGGGAATGGGGATGCACAGGGTCTGGGTTCCCTGAATGAGGAAATACCGGGCCCTCCAAGGTCGGAATGGCCCAGTATTTCCCCATTCAGGGAACCCGGACCCGGTACCCGGAATGGGGGTAGCCATGCCGCAAATAGCGGCTTTCTCATCCGGTTGAGAATGGAGAGAATACACAATGAACTAGCCACAACAAGTGAAGGCACCCTCCTCAGAGGGCATCGCCTCGTAGCACCCAAGAGTCTAAGGAAGTCCCTAGTCATGATCGTACACGAAGGTCATCGAGGTGTAGCCAACACGAAAAAGATATTACGAAACAAAGTGTGGTTCCCCACATGGACATGATCGTGGATGACATATTGAGACATTGCAGCCCGTGCCAGATAAACGCAGCCAACGCACCACCATGCCTTGTGCAAATAGTCCCCCTCCCAGAAGGACCATGGCAGCGTGTAGCACTCGATTTCTACGGCCCACTTGAAGAAGGAGGTCATCTCCTGGTAGCCATCGACGAGTACTCACGTTTCCCACTGGTAAAACATGTACATTCCACAGCATTCCATCATGTAGTGGGCACAGTGGACAAACTATTCAGCGAGTGGGGCATCCCGAACACAGTGAAAACAGATAATGGATCCCCGTTCCAGTTGGCCAAGAGTTGAAGAAATTCGCGGCACACCTGAGATTCTGCCACCAGAAGATCACACCGCTATGGCCCCCAAGCCAATGGAATGGTAGAACGCTTCATGGCGAATACCAAGCACACCCCCCAAAAGGCGGCAACAGAACAAGCCTCGATGCCCCAAGCCATCTCACAGATGCTTCGAAGATATCGACACACCCCACATGAGGCGACGGGCCACACCCCGGCTGAACTTTGGATCATACCTATCTGCCGATGTGCACTTGCTAAAGGAGCTTGACCTACCCACACCTGATCAATGTGATGCCTACATAGTATGCTGTATTATATTGTTGCTAAGAATTATCAAGCAACTATTGTCACACCGCATGGATCAGCCAGTGGTGCCATCAGACCCTATATCTATAGTCATTAGACCCTAGGCTTGCTACCTTTAGAATAATGCGTATTGTGATTAGAATATTGTGTACTATCCTATCCACTACTGTATACTAGCCCAACTTGCCCACACCAGGTATGCTAACTACCTCGAGATGCCCACCAGTACAAAGCTGCCTAACATTACGGTGGCCACCCACCAGATTCAAATAATCACTCTTCTAGGCTAGAATGATTTCCATTCTTATTTACCTGACAACCATCTGGTCCACAATGCCAAAAGTAAACCACCAACCGCAACTCATATCCCAGGGAACACCAATCCTGGATGAGTGTCAATTAACTCTCTCCCTACAGCCTGTCCATCAGCCTATATATTCGCCCATCACTTACCAGTCACTAACAAACCTCCCTTGCGACACTGTGAGTAGAAACACAAAACTACGATCAAGATTACCTAAAATCTACGAACCACTAGCCAGACTGGTCAATAATTTTGAAGATAGGAGAGATTTCCAACCCAACGCCATCAAACGAAACACCCCCCCCCACAAAAAATGACTTCCATTGTAATAACCTCACAAACAACCATTCCAAAGCTACAACAGTCTATCAAAAAAGAAAAGTAATGCCACCCAGGCTATATCAAAACTAAATGCCCCATTGAAATGTGCCCTTATTAATGCTAGGTCACTAATAGCACATGCTACTGAAATTGTGGATCTCATTCAAACAGGAGATTATGACCTCCTTGCCATAACAGAAACTTGGCTGCACCAAGCTGCAGGACCTTCCCTGATGCTTGCCTTGCCTCCCAATTACACCATACTCAGAGAAGATAGAGTCAATTCTCGAGGAGGTGGCTTAGCTATTATTGCTAAAAATAATCTCACTTTAAAAATTGAAGCAAGTTCAACTACACAATTCTGCGAATCATTAACTGCTAAACTCCTAACATCACCCTCTCAAACCATCACTATACACCTTATCTACAGACCACCAGGCCCTACTGCTATGTTTGAGGAGGACATCTCCACGATCCTTTCAAAGAACCTAAACAACTCATCACAAGCCATCCTTCTGGGAGACTTAAATTTAGGCTACAATGACCTTAAAGACCTGCAAGCAACTAATATCGCTAATGTCATTTTTGAAAAAGGTTTCTCCCAAAAAATCTCACAACCCACCCATGAAAAAGGCTGAATACTTGACTGGGTTCCTGACCATAATTGCAATGTAACGATCGTCAATATCACTCCACAAATCTGGACGGATCATGCACTGATAACTTTCCTCTTAAATGTTAACATGGCCCAACCCATCGAAACTGCATTGGCTCCCCCGTTGTCAAACAGAAATAAAAAACCTGTAACTACCGAAAAACTGCTACCACTTATCCTCCCTACCTTAAACTCCCTATCTGATTCACTGGACACCTCGACACTAGTAAAGGAATTTAACTCTACCATGGCCATAGCTCTAGATACTATCGCCCCCATTGAAATTGAGAAAAAGTAAGCCCAGTGCCCATCTAAACACCTGGTTTACTCCACACCTTAAATCCCTAAGGATAGAAAAATGCAAATGCGAATCTGCCTGTCGACTAACCCCAACAGAGACAAATAAAACTTCACTCATCAATGCCTCCAAGACCTACAAAAATGAAATAAAGAAAGCAAAAAAAGAGAACTTCAACAATAGAATACTGCAGGCTTAATCTGGAACCAAAGAACTATTCCTCATACTAAAGGAACTGGAAAACCCCATTCCTGTTCAGGATAACTGTGACAAAAATGAAATGTGGTGCTCGAACATCCAAAAAGCAATAAACGACAAAATAGCCACACTACAAACAAAAATTGAGAAAAAGAAACGGAATATTCCCCCCTCAACCAACCAAAGAGACAGACTACCAACCACCACCAAACCAGAATAAAAAATGTAACTTTACTAAAGTAACTATACTTGAAACCGAAAAGATAATACTCTCACTTAAACCATCTAACTGCCGAGGCGACCTATGCCCAGCCCAACTAATAAAAGACGCAGCCAGAGACCTATCCCCTTTCATTTCCAAGCTCATCAATGCCTCCTTTGCATCAGGCACAATACCAGATAATCTCAAACAATCTTGGCTCCTCCCCCTCCTTAAAAAGCAAACATTGGACCCATCCATCCCGACCGACTATAGGCCTATCACAACGGTACCTTTCCTGTTAAAAATCAGACAGAGTAGCCTACTTACAGATTCAAAAACACCTGGAGTTGCACCATCTTCTAGGCACAAGACAATCAGGTTTCAGACCCCAGCACAGAACTGAAACTGTGCTCATCGATCTCAAAACCCAGGTCGACGAGCTGAGGGACTCCGGAAAGAGGGCCTTACTCCTCTTACTGGATCGCTCTGTAGCATTTGACTTGGTGGATCATGATGTGCTTTGCACCCACCTAGAAACAGCTGACCACTTCTCCACACATGCCACTGCATGGATCAAATCATTCCTAACTGGTAGAACCATGAGGGTCTTCTCTACCTCTGCTGCAGCTGACCCACTATCCATCACATGTGGAGTCCCACAGGACTCCTGTGTCTCCCCACCATGTACAACATTTTCACGAAGCCCTTGTTCGATGATCTGGACAGTCTGGGTGTCACCTACACTAACTATGCAGATGACACTCAGATTCTCATCCCACTTTCGGGGGATTATGAACAAGATTTGGCCTTGGTGAACAAGATCTACCTCATCATTCAGGCATGGATGGCCAGTCATGGACTATGCCTGAATGATGACAAAACGAAACTCATCATATTCGGGAACACACAAAACATCAAAAGACTAAAAGACGAATACTCCTCTTTCGTCATAGATGGTAACACCATTAAGGTAGCAAAAGACTCCTGCCTCTCCCTAACAAAACAGGCGAGTGCAATGGCATCCAGCACTGCATACACCTGCAAGTTGATTAGAGCCGCAAAACCATACCTGTCTACCACCAATTGCCTCACCCTTGCTCAAGCCTTAGTGCTATCGAAACTGGACTACTGCAACGCACTATATATAGGGTCTAATAAACACAAGTTGCAAAAGATTCAAACACTACAGAACAATGCTCTTAGAGCTGCCCTAGGAATTCCAAGAAGAGAGCATATTTCAGAGGCTAGAAGACAATCCAACTGGCTTTCCACAGTGGACAAAATTAAACTCAAAACAGCCTCTTTAACATTCAAAAGTATCTACGATCTAGCGCCCAAATACCTGACTGAAAGATTCAATAGAAAAACCTCCTCGAGACCTACTAGAGAAACATATTCCAACCAGTTAGTGGTACCCCCATTTAAACTAAGTACTGCCGGAGGAAACAGCTTCCTGGTCAAAGCTGCCCAGCTGTGGAACTCCCTCCCGCCCTGCCTAAAATCTTCCCAATCCTACTCACACTTCAGATCTAGTTGCATCAAGTGGATTAAAGAAAATGATCTATAAACCGGCCTTATGCCTACATAACCTCAGACTAACAAGACGAACTCTGCATACACCATGTATATAACTGTATTTATTCCTTACTCTCCATATAACTGTATATATCCTGTACAATGTATATTTATCTTACTGTCTTGTACTATGTAACTGTTATATGCAAGTAACTGCAACCTGTTAACATGTGTAACCTGTAAAGCTTAAAGTATTCTTGAACAACGCGCCCGGTTACCCTCGGGTCTGGTGCGTGCTATTAATAAATAAACAAACAAACAAACAAGTACAAGCCCCGATCCCGACTTCCTCAACTAGAAGACTACACGGCCGACGAGGACAATGAAATAAGGCAGCGAGAATCAGAGAAAAGGCAAAAGGCCAAGGAATGGGCCGATCAGAAACGGAAAGCCAAAGAACCACTAATTCCTGTAGGAGAGACGGTGCTAGTCTGGCAAGCAGTGCGCCGGAAAACTGATTCAACACACTGTCCCGAACCAATGATTGAGACCGAAGTAAAAGGGCCCATGATCACGGCATTAGGAGACCACGGCGAAATAACCAGGAATGCCTCATTCTTCCGGAGAATGTTTCAGGAAAATCCGACAGAGGACATGCCTCGTGAGGATGAAGAGCCTGGAAACCCACGTGTTCCCCCAGACCCACCCGAGGAGCACGAACCAGTAGACCTGGAGGGTGAGAGAGGCGACCCGGCTGAGAGGCCCCACAGACTGACCCGACGGCCCACCCGTCTCATCGAAGAAATGTAGTCCACGGACTTACTCGATAAGTAAGGGGGGATGTTGTGGGAGAAAAGGGACCAGGTCCCTTTAAGTGAAAGCGAAAGGAGAATGAGAACAAGGGGAGGGGTAGGGAGGAGGGGAGGCGGAAAAGAGGGGAAGTTAGTTAGAGATTGAATAAAGAGATGTTAAGACGTATCCCGGTGTCTGCGTCCTTATTTAAGGTAAAAGCAATACGCAACAGTATATGATTTTCAGGTAAGAGCAAAATCAAAGGATTCCTATGGAATACATGTTGAATTTACACCTGGCCAACGCATGCGGATTCTATAAGCATCCATTATAGAATGCCACCTGCAAAGCATCATTTGCAGACCGTGTTTTATCTCTCAGCAAGTGGAGAGTAAACGTGAAGAATAAACACGATGTTGCCTTCATTAACTCTTCACAATCACCCTCCAGTTTATCAGGATAGAAAATTTCATGCATGAGCAGCAACGCGTAAATGCACGCGTTGGCGGTCCTCTGCAGGCAATTCGCAAATAATTTAAAATGGCCTCCATTGTGCTGGACACTGAAGATGTTGTTCTAAATTAATGTAAAACATGAGCAGACCCCTAGTCATAATCACGGCAGGTGAGTTCATAGGTGCAAACGTTGGCTGTTTGACACTTAAAACCGTGTTCTGTTTCCTGCACTCAATACTGTTTGATGTGATGTGATATGGCATTTATAACGCGCATATACACAAGTGGTTCTTGAGAATCAGCAATGGCAGCTTTCCATTGCTGAAATCCTACTGCTAATGTAAATTGGTGTAGTGGAAAAGGAAGTACTCTACTGCTTAACAAGTACTCTACTGCTTAAAGCTATGATATATATACAGTGCATATACAATTGTAGATTATCTGGAGCAGCAACTATTCTCTAAAAGGTATTCTTTATTATTTGTGATACTGGGCCTCTGTTAGCATTCGCCACATGTACACCCACAGATAGGATACACTTTTTATATTTTATGAAATGGGGCAAAGCAATGTTTTAATCTGATGGTTAGTTTCCAGTTAGGTCATATGTTACGTTGTAAGTGATATCATTAATGATGTGATAAGTGACGTAATTGATGCCATCTATGATGTCATCTGTGTGTTCTCGAATTTCGTGGACTGCGTTGCATTAAACAGGCGCCTTTTGTTCTCGCACATAAAGGGTCTAATATTTGGCAGGCCACAGTTTTGACCAAATTCGAACACTCATGGCACATTGGTGGAGTTTCAAAAACAGTTTAATGACAAAAATATATATACATTGGAAAGCACTGGAGCCATTATTTAAATCTTCACATTTCTCACTAGGTGTGGCTTCTTAGCTTCTGTGTTGCTATAACCGCATGACATCGCCAGGAGCGTCCACTCAACTTAAGCACCTGCAGTGCAGGGACTCAGAAAGCAAGCCCTGCTTTCCCGTTCTCTGGGGCAAGGATGCACGCATGCGCGCTTTCTCTCTCTTAATTGGATGCTCACGTCAAGCTCTGAAAAAATGGCATTACTGTCACAGACCAAATTGCAAACTGCTAAAGCAAGCACTGGGGGTGACCTCAATTTGAACTCACTACCAACTCAAAGAAGAATGGGGAAACTGGTCTAGTGACCTTTCTCACAGTGGAGCAACCTCTGAGTTCCTTTAACGCAGTTTGTCTAACTATGTCCCAGCAAGGTGACTCAACATACAGGGACATAACCCTGGAGTGACTTTAGATGTACTCTTGTGAATATAGTAATTGGCCATTTGCAAGGTATGGCACAAGAGAACAATGTCCTTTCTTCCTTTACATACTGCATGGATTACAGATCATAACAACTCTTTTTGAATAGTGATATAAAGACATTTAAGTTTTTGAAAACAATTCTGTGTCAAGAAGTTGGTAGATGAACTTTGATGCACACATTCACTCATTCATATATGCCGGCTGGATGGATCACTAGTGATGTCCATCCTGCACTTCATAAGTTCGAATCCCATGGCAGGGTTGACTCAGCCCTCCTTTCCTCCTTTAAGGTCAATACATTCATTAAATGGTAATAATAACAGATATTATTTCAGCACTTAAGGGCATTGGAATCTGGCAAAGTATGTGTTTTAGAACACAAAAATGTAACAGTATCTACATAAGTACCCTTTTTTAATGTGGCTGCATGCTTTTTCGTGTTTTTTGCAGGCTCCTAGCAGGGAGTGCACACAATACCACTTCCTCTTCCCAAAAAACGCCAGGGAGCATAACCAAAATTGCAATCATTAATGCATTGAAGGGTGACAGAGGTAGAAGTGAAATTAAATAAACATTTAAGAAAATAAATAGCATTCTACAGATTAATTTCTAAGTATGTTTGGCATAAATTTAAGTATAAACACATATAGGTGTGATGAAGTTGGACAGTATGTGTTATGCGTACATTCCCGAATAGATGGAAAGCAATGTGGTAACATTATAATAATAATAATAAGAAGAAGCTCAAGGATCCCAGCACCCCATGCAGCAAGACCACCTGTATGAAAAAAGGTACTCTGAGCAGTAAGTTGGTGGGTCTAGAACCTCCCAAAAAGAGCCTTGCGAGAAAGTCAAGCTTTTCAGGGTGAAATCACCCTGCCCCGTGGTATTCCGGGGGAATTTGCTATGGGTCAAGCCTGCCCCTGGATGTTTAGGCCTGGCTTGTGTCCCAAGATTCAATCGAGTGGCTCAAGCCTCGATAAAGATGTTCTACCAGCCAACCAAAGGAAACAAGCCTTCTAAACAATATTTGAGGGCCTGTAAAAGACAGATCATGTCCTGCTTACTTTGTGGGTTTTGTTTGGTTGTGGAGAGAGGAGGACAGGCAAGATTACAATTTGGTGGTGTGTTGGAGGAGTTTTGGTGTGATTGGTTATTTCAAGTTCAGATGAGTTCTTGAGGAGTTTTGAAGGAGTTTCTTAGTTGTTTATATGTTTGTTTGTTTCTTCATCCCAGGTTTATTATTTCTTTGTGTGTGTGTATTTGCTAGGTCCCTGCTCCTAGCTTCCATTTGAACCCTTACTCCCATATAATTTTAAAAAGCAAAAGAAAAGTGTTTTTAAGTTTTCCTGCTCCTTTTTTCTGCCTATGTTTGTCACTGAAACAATTTAAAAATCCACAAAAGGTTTCTGTTGTACTTTTCCTACTTACTTTTTTCCCTTTCTGTCACCCAAAAAATGTAATAAGGCAAAACAAGTTTCTTAACACCTTTTCTTTTCGGTGTTTGTTTTGTGAGTAACCGAGAAGTCTTCCTGTGCTCAGTCAACTTCCTTATCCTAACTGTTTATGTTTTTGAGACAGCCCTTTCCTTGAGTCTGCATGAATTCATATGTGTCCTTGTGACTTTGTTTTGATTGCACATTGACACCTTAGGCCACACACACAGCAACATGTCATTCCTTGCAGAGGGAGTCCCATAGGGAAGGCCAAGTGGAGGCTAGGAGGAGCTTGTCTATTCCACAAACTTTGTATCACAAGAGGTGGTCAGGGACTTGCAAGAGGGGGAAGTAGTGTGCAGATATGTAGACAGTGGCTGAGAGATAGTTGGCTGAGGGTAGGCTACCAGTAATCAGGGGTGGTTGTTTTGTTAGTTGCACGTTCCTTGTAGGTGTTCCTGGAGCCCTCAGACCAGTGTTTAGAATTTGACTTTGGTGGGTAGGTGGTGATACCCCAGCAGCACGGAGTGGTAGTCACAGAAGGTGAGGCGAATATGGAGGGAAGGATACGAAGAGGAGGTGGTAGTGTGGCAGGAAAATGAAGATTCAAGAAAAAGTCCCCCTGAAGATGGCTAAGGATGTGGAGCCTGGAGGCACTGCACATTTGCCTGCTGAGGAGGTGGCGAGACAGGCAACTGCACGTGTGCATGCTCAGGAGGAGGGGGAAATAAAAGTCCAGGCTACACTTAAGCAGATGAGGGTGGGTCAGATGTCATCCACACTCATGACATGACCGCCGGTCTGGTAGTACATCAGCTTGCCGGAAAGTTAGTGAGTAAAATGTCATTGTTAACTGGATAAAATAAACAAGAAGACAACAATTGTACACCACTGCTAAGTAAAGTCAAAATGACTGCAGGAATGCGTTTTGGGCTGAGCATTTTTGCATTTTTGGGTGTAGTTTACCATTGGAGTCTGCTTGGAGGTGGTCCCTCGATTAAGGAAGAAGCTCCACTGAGTACAATGCAGGCATTTACCAGTTTGACTAAAGAACAAGCCAATAATTGGGCACCACTGGTAAGTAATCCTAAATAGATTGAGGTGGAACCTTGTGGGATGTATAATGCTGAGGTTGGGCTGAGACCTGGTGTTTTGGGGTGAATTCGACCACGGGATTCTAGGTGGTGGCTGACCCTTAATTAAGGGAGAGCCTCCACTGAGTACAATGTCGGTGTTAATTGGGCTGAATAAATTGAAGTCAAAATGGTGCACCACTACTGGTAAGAGCAAAAAAGACTGAAGCAGAACCCCTAGTGACATAAAATGAGTTCAGGTGAGCGCTGGGGTTTTGTACTAAATATGACCATGAGAGTATGTGCTGGACCCTTATTGAGGCAGATCCTCCACTGAATACAATGCCAATGGTACCCATGACGAAAATGAAACTGCAAGTTAGATTGTTATAGACTGAGATGGAACCACCAGGGTTATAGAACTGTTGGGTTGTCTGAGTCCAGGAGTTCTGAGGTGAATTTGACAATGGGAGTCTGGGTGAGGTTTGCCTCGGAATGAAATAGAACTTCCACAAAGTATAATGTCGGGATTAGCCGGGCTGAATGATGAAGTCAAAAATTGGTTGGAAAAAGTAAATCTCAGTAAATGATAACTGAAGGAAAAACTCAACTTTAACTAAGCTTTAAAGGATAGAGAAAGAAACCCAAAGTAAGGAGAAAGTAGACTTTAACTTAAGCAACTCACATTTGCTTAATTTGATCAGTATATTTGTTTGATCTCCCTAGTAATTTTCCTGGCTTGCCATCCCACTATAGACTACAGAGATAACATTCTTTGTCTTATTCTGAAAGTAAGCTCTTTCACGTGTGTGTCCTTGAGTCATCTATTGTGGTCTAAGGCAATAGCTCAGCCTTGCCTAATACCTGTTCATATTAAAACAAACGAGGTGATTGCTGGAAGGTTTAGAATCAATCTAAACCTCTGCCATTGTTCTGGGCAACCTTCCAGACCATCATTCTTCTCCTGCCAAGCCATTGCAGAAGCGGAAAGGCCATATGCAAATCAGGATTGGTCCCACCCCAAAAGGGGGAGTCCAGTCCGAACCACTAGGTCACATCCCTTCTACACAAGACCATAAGCATCCCCAGCCATGTTTCAACCTTGCTGGGCCTCATCTGTGAGGAGTAACTTGTTTCTCTAGGCCCAGCAGGGATAGGACCCACGTCTGGGCATATCCATCCCACTCGGGGTGACTTACACAAAACAAAAGAGGTGATGACAGGAAGGTTTAGAATCAATCTTAACCTCTGGCATTGTTCTGGGCAACCCTCCAGATAAAAGACACCTGTTCATATTGCACACAAACCAGGTGGTAGGTTTGATATTGCACAGGCAATTGAACAAAGTCAGAATTGAAGTGTATTGTCATCACTACACATTTGACATGTGGTGGGAACATAGAATACAACTGTCTGGTCCGCAGTGGTCCAACTGTTTTCTTGCGACCTTGATGCATACAAAATCCCCAAAAGTCCAAGGAGTGTATCCCACAGTCTATTCAATTTTTCCACTGCTACAAATCTCTTCATGGTGCCCCCTAAAGTTCTGTCAAAACACTGGGCATGTGCACAGTCCAGTAATCTACTTTGGAGTGGAAGGATACTGCACTGTTTTGTTGATCTCTTGAGTTTGTCTCACTCCTCTAGTTTTATGTGGGCCTTCAGGCATCTCTTTCATGCATCATTGCACATGGTTAGGACATCATCTTGTGAATGATAACCACCTATGTTGTCTCATTCTCAGTCACCCACACTGTTTATATAAACATTTCTACTTTGTCTTTAAACCAGGTGCCAAGGAAAGATGCCAGGAGGATCTCCAGTTGCCCCTAAAGGCCCACAATGGCTGGATCCCGTCAGAAGTTTGCAAGCAGTTTCATGGTCATTAGCCCTGATTTTGCATCACCAGACATGTTATGTTCCTTTCGATTTGTTTAAATGATTTTCTTAGCTTTATTTCAGGTACAACCCATAAAAGCACAACATCAACAATTAAAACACTCAAGACAAATAAATTAGAGATATGGTACATGGCAATTCCTTTCTGGTAATTCATAATTTGCTCAAACATTATATAAAATGTAACAATATTTTTCGTGTACAGCTGTGAAGGCCTAATTCAACATTAAAATGTTAAAACACCACGAACAGCTTTAAAATAGTTATAGAATTAAAATTCCATTCATTACATAAACTTCAAGCATTACACTTATACAACAATTGAATGAATAGTCATGACAAGCTTAAATAGTACTATATTAAAAGCTAGGGGTTTCCTGTTCCATGCTATATTTACATAGGTAGCCACTGCAAGAATAATAGTCATCTGTTGTTCTTTTAAAAAAAAACGTTATAGCTTCGTCCACTGTCCTTATCCCTGCAGCTCACAAGGGTTCTCAATATATACAATCCTGTAATCTAAGAATAAAGGACATGCCAGCACAAAATGAGCTACCGACTCCACTCTAAGTGGGCAATGGGCATAGTTTTCTTCTCGTCTGGTTACTATGCAAATTGTGAATGGTTTGGACCAGTGGCAGTATCCCAAACCTCAAATTCATAAACAGGGTTCTGGGACTTAATTTATCCAGGTAGGGCTCAAAATCCAACAATGGCTTCACTTCCCTGTACGTCATCAGTGAAACCGAGGAGGGAATCTTCCCTCGCGTATCTTTATTGCACAGTTCCGGTGTTTAGCCCTGATCCCCACCTTTACGCACTGTGTAATTCTCATCGGATCTGTCCAGATCGCCTCGCATCCCATGCTTCTTAAAAGGCCCCTAGCATGCAAAACCCACAAAAGTGACCCCCGCATTCCTGATTAAGTGTGTCAGGCAGGGCCTCCCTATAGTTCCTCAGTTCTGGTACCAACCATAATTTAAGCCAATATGACAGCAGTCTAGCTGCAGCCATGTGGTTTAAATAAGTAAGTCGCAGTTCCTTATGAATTAATACTATTGAAGTGCTAAGGACTTTTATTAAAACCCCAGACTTCTGCAGCACAGAGAGCTGTTTGTATTTGGTATGCTATTAGTCCTGGGTTTACGGCTACATTTCCCCTCTTGATGGTATAACCAGCTATTGTCCCTGAGTATCTAGGTAGGGAGATGCCCTCTTTCTCTTGCTGGCGGTCCCAACTGCCAGTACTTGAGAACCTTAAGCCTAAGTACATACTTGTTCGACTTCCAAGGAATCAATTATGTTTGTTAAGCAGTCTCTTCTTCCTTTTTGTGGAGAATACCATTGATTTAGTTTTTCCTTTATTGTAGTAGATAGCTCGGATTCCAGCATATACACCAGTGGCAGCAGCCAGTGCTTAATTTGTGCCGGTATTTCTGAGCCCCAGCACTTATTTTCTCAGACTCAGGGCCCCATTTTGAGAAATATAGGTGTTGGTAACAACACCAGCACCTTTATTTCCAGACCGGGTCACTCCGAGTCTACCGGTAGGGGCAATGAGAAACCGGCATGCCTGACCTGCCGGTAAAGCCCATACCGGCTAGTTTTCCACTGAAGCACTGGCACCGTTAACAACAGCGCCAGTGCTTCAGTGCTCCCGTTCCCATATTTGACTCCATGCGAATGAGAACTTACCGTAGTGCCGCCGTCTGTGATATCCTGGTAACATCGGGATGTCAGGTGGCGGTAATGGTAAGGCGAGGTTGCTAGTAACCCACCGGTATGACCGCCGAGTTGCCGGCAACCTTGCAATGAGGCCCTCTATCTGATTATGATGTATTTTTTTGCAACTTTATTATTTTAAATCTCATTCAGTAGTTGTCACACAACAAGCAACAACAATGTGAACTGAGCACAGTCTCTTCATCCTGGGCAGGCTCATTGTTATTCATGTATTTGAAGACCCAGGTGGGCAGGACAGTGCCAGTTACCTATTTCCATGGATAACAATGACTGGGAAGGTGACAATGCTGGGTGTTTGTGCTGGCCATGTCCACACACTGCTTTGGTCATCCTGCAAAACTTTAGTGTAGCTCAGCTGCTGTAATGACAAGAGGACAGTCACTAGTCAGCAGCGCCCACAAAGTGGTAAAACCAGGGATAAGGCCACTTCCCAAGAGGAGTGTCTGTCATTAGTGCCAACCTATTTTGCTCCCGTGTTTTGCAGGCTAGCTCCTCAGTTCAGAAATTATTTTTCTTGCATTTGTCAATCAATTTACCACAGTTGATATATGGTCAACATGTTCTACTTGCCACTAATAGAATCCAGGCAAAATGTAAACAATGATGATATTTATAATAAGGCATTCAAACATTTACCTTAAACTAGTATGTTATGTTATTTTATGTCAACTGGTATCTGGAAATTGCACATCTGCTATGGGTAGTGCATCCATTACTCACAATAAGCAGTGGGAGTGGCAGCTTAAACCCTAAACATGCTGACATTGTGGGTGGTGGCAATAGCAGGCTGGAAGTTTCCCACCCCAATGTGTCCCAGGTGTTCTAGAAAATATTTGGGCCTTGGCACTTATATCTTTGCAAATTAAGCACTGGGCAGCACCTTGCTAAGTGACTTACTGTATGGGCTAACTCACTGAATGGTCCTTTCAAAAAGCTTTAGTAAAGAGAAAACCTTTTCCAACATTTGCCACTGTGTATGTTTTAGGTAGACTGCTGGCTATGGCTATTTCAGATGTCAGTTGCTACATTGCACTGTTCTCACAGATGAACCAGCATATGCAAGGTAGAAGGCCACTGAGTTGCATTATAGTTTTCAACTGGTAGCAAGGGAGGTAGAGACAGGACTGCAGATTGACCTACACATTGTGGGCACTGTAGGAGTGGTTAAAGTGTGCTCAGAATTTCTGGGCCACACTAACAAACTCATGCAGTTCACCTATCCTCTGGCAGCTACCTCATTTGACCCATTTTCTGCTGCCACAAAGCCTACTTTTAAACTATGAAGGGTGAGCCAGTTTGCCACAGCTTCATCCACTGTCTCCCAGAGACCAACTTCCATTTGGAACTTGCCTGCAAATCCTTCCATACACAAGGTGGCCTGCTGGTAAATGGTATTCAACATCTGCTGAATGGTAAGGGGGAAAGTGACACAGTGTCTAGTGAAGACCATTAAATCTATGCCTTGAGCACTGGTCCACATGTCCATTGTCAGGTGGGCTGTCTTACCTTCAGTAGGGTCCAGTATCAGTCCTACTACTTCTTGAACATGCTTATAGAGGCCTGGGTACTGCAGTGTCTGTGTGAAGTAGTGCTGAATCCGAATTTTCCAGTAGGAATCAACTTGGTCAAGTGCCATTTGAAGACTTGGGTTTCCACAAAAGAGTAGGGCAGCAAATCTACTGCCAGAATTACAAGGCTTTTCATACTTTAGTGATATTTTCCAACATGCTCAAAACATCAGGAACCGTGGGCTGGCTCATTGAGGGGGAAATATGTCTGCATGCCATATGAATAGCTGTCAAAGATGGTGTTGCCAAAGTGTGTATTTTCAGGATCATCTACTGTAATTGTGCAGAATTGGTTAGGATTTCTAAAGTGTTCTTTGCCTGTACTAGAGGTATCCGAGCCTGACTTGTCACCTTTTCCTTTTACCAAACATGTAGAAGTTGAAATCTCATTTGGGCCCACAGGGAAGACATTTCCAAATTACTTGTTGGGTTGGCTTCCCTCGTACTATAAAGTCTTTGCATATTTGAAGTTAACAATACATTTTAGCTTTTCAGCTGTGAAATAACTCCACACACAAGATTTTTTTGAGTGTCCCGATAGGTCCTAAACTCATCGCCTCCTTCTCATGGTCTGCTTAGTGAACTTTCCTGTGTATGCCATATGCTTCCTGTTGATGACAGTGATGCTGATGTGTTTGTGTGCCAAGAGGAACTACCAGTATCATGTGTGCTTTCTAACCATCTAGGATATGATATGATAGGTCATTTATAACGTGCCTGTACACAAGTGTTTCTAGACGTGACAAGATAAGGAAGGGGAAGACAAAGGGGAACAAAACAAATGATCTTACTAGGCCTTGTGTCATTCACAACGTGCAAGTAGAATGTGAAGGGGGAGGAGAAGTGCTAGTGGGAGGGAAAAGGAGAGTGCAAAGCAAAGCTCAAGTTTGTGGGGGTACAGTTTGGGAGAAGAGAGAACCAAAATAAAAGGCACACAGTTATTGAGTACTAACACAGGCACGAACATTCCAAAGATGGAACATGCTAACCACAACTACATACATATCCGGGAAGATGGCTAAACCAGGGGATGAGGATATCAAAATGTTATGCTGGAATGTCCGAGGGCTGGGATCCCAGATCAAGAGAAGAAAGATTTTAGCGTACATCAATAGATTGGGCCCCAAGATAGTTTTCTTGCAGGAAACACATTTACAACACCAATAAGCCGGATAGCTCACTCCGAACTGGGGAACACATCTATACTATACAACGTACTCCAGCCGTGTAAGGGGGGTAGCGACCCTTATACACAAAACTTTACCATTCACATTTCTCGACACAGAATGTGATCTTGAGGGCAGATATGTTTTGATCCATGGTACCCTCCACGACAGGGAGGTGGTACTACTTAATATATATGGCCCGAATAAAGATGACCCTGGCTTCTACTCCACTTTATTCGGGAAACGTGCAAAATTTCCCCCGGCTCATCTAATATGCGGCGGTGATATTAATACCATCCTTGATGTACATCTAGACCGCACGTCGGATCAGCCGAGTACACTGTCTAAATCTGCCGAAATTATACTTACCCATATGACCGACTTGAACTTAAGAGACGCGTGGTGTTCCTTTAACACAACCAAAAGGGCGTACACCTTCTATTCTTCGGTGCATGATATGCATTCCAGAATAGACTTATGGCCAATCGCTAACAACGCATTTGGCTGGGTTACTGGTGCTCATATTTACCCCAGGACATACGCCGACCACTAACCTATACAGCTAACATTACGAATCCCTGACATAAAAATAAACAGACCACCCTGCCCTCCAGGATCTGGTCTATAAGACAACATTGGTCCAGCATATACAGGAATACTTCGACATTAATGAGGGCTCTGTGTCCAGTCAAGCGGTATTATGGCAAGCATTCAAAGTCTATATCAGAGGCACTGCAATGTCCACTGAATTCAGAGTCCTCAAATATATCCGCAGAGACCTAGCGCGCCGTGAAACGGATATCGCCCAAAAAAAGACCCAGTATGCATAATCACTGTTCCCACAACTAGGACTGGAGATTAAAACTAAACTAGATGAATTTAAAGAAGCGGCCGATCGTGAGATCCGCTACTTCGACAGGCTCGCAGCAGCATGATGATATGGGGAGCGCGAGCGCCCTGGGAGACTGCAGGCCAGAATGGTGCGAGGCCAGCGGGGTCTGACTACCATCCCATGCATAAAACAAATGGACGGTACTGTGACCACGGACAGGCAAGAGGTTATGGGGGCATTTTAAGATTTCGATAAACAGCTATACTCCCCTCAGAGCAACGCCACTGATGAAGAAATAGACCAATATCTCTCCCACACACCAAGATATTATACACACGCCCCTACGCCAGGATATGTATCAATGACATCTTATCCGACATACTGGAGTTATTAAGAGGCACACGTCAAGGCTACCCATTGTCACCCCTCCTATTCGCGCTGGTGATAGAAGCCCTGACGGACATACTTAGGGCCTGTTACAGCGCGTATGGACTGTGGCTCGAAGGCAAATTGGAAATCATCACATTGTATGCTGATGACATTTTACAATATCTAAAAAACCCAGACCCCACGCTTGGGAAGGCCCTCTCAGAGGTCAAAATTCTCTGCAAGTTCTCTGGCCTAAGACTCAATGCTAAAAAGTATGAAATGTTTCCACTCACAGAAGCTACAGTTCCACCGACTGACCTTCAAGGTCTTATTTGGAGCCCAACACACATCCAATATCTGGGGGTATACGTGGCTAGGACTGCTCAATTATCCCGCACTCTGAACTACAACACCCTGGCCCATGCCCTGTGCGTCAAATGGCATGCTGGAGCTGCCTGCCAATCTCAATGATGGAGAGAATCAACCTTATCAAAATGATAATTCATCCAAAACTCTTCTACCTATTTAGCACTGTCCCAGTATGGCCAGGTCGAGCACTGTTTGCAAAAATAAAAAGTGCCTGTACCACATTCACATGGGGGGACACTCCAGATTGAGTGGGAGGGTGCTAACTGACCCATGCCCACAGGGAGGATTAGCGGCACCTGATTTTGAACTCTATTACTTAGCCGCACAAGTACATTACGCCGCCCAATGGGCTACAGATTTCCTCAACCCCAAGGGCACATTGAATGAACATCAACTATCAAAATCCGGCACACTACTCCACAGTATGTCACACCCCAAACGTCACAATTCTATCGACCCTGCACAGGTCAGAGCCACAGCTTGGGCCAGAATCACTGATATATATGGGAGAGATGAACTATACCACCCGGGCATGCCGATCTGGGGCGTTCCCCCATATTCCACCTTCTTTGGATAAGGAGGGAGCTGCACACTGGGGCGCCAGGGGAATTGTCCAGTGGGGTCAATTGTTCCCGGACAAACGCTTTGTGACCTGGGAAATCCTTAGAGACATAATAGGCGACACGGCTAAACACAAGATGCACTATATGCACATAAAGTCATCCATTGCAAACCTATGGAGCGCCTTTCCAGCAGAACTAGTGATAAACCTGGGTCTAGGGTACATGTTCACTGCGGGGAAAGGGAACATTTTGGCATCCACACTGTACAAGACCATTACCCAGACCCGCCCTCCAAAGACACATAACGCCATAATGAAGTGGGAACAAGACCTGGAACATCAAATAGAGGACAACCAATGGCAACAGATATGTACTTTGACCAAACATATATCATGTAACACCAGATATAAACTAATTCATTATAAAATTGTTCACAGGACACATTACATTCCTGCCAAACTGAAGCGCATATACCCCACAGCAGTAAGTACATGCCCAAGATGTCAATCCGAAGATGCAGACACCTTCCACATGCTCTGGACATGTACAAAACTGAAAGAGTACTGGGCGGAGATCTGTAAAGCATTAGATGAGATGGCTGCCCAGCCTATCGAATGGTCACCATTGCTATGTTTATTGGGAGCTACAGGGAAGATGAACCCATCTTGGCAGAAACTGGTGAACTTGAGTTTACTAATAGCTAAGAGGGCAATACTGCTGAAGTGGAAAAGCAATACCCAGCCAACAAAGGGAGACTGGAACAGAGACATGATATGGACTAACGATACCGAGGAACTATACATAGACTCATTACAGGCCACCTCTAGACCCTGAAATATATGGGCCAGATACAAACAATACCTGTCCAACAAAACTGTGGCCGACGAGCCAGAATAATACGTACTGCAACTGATTGTAATGTGAATGTTCTGTAATTGATACATAATGTGTATGAATCTTATCTGTGTGCAACAATAAATAAAAGTTACAAAAAATAACTATCACTATTCATGTAAATGAAGAACAATATTTAGGAAAGACTGTGATTATCATTCCCTGAGAAGAGAGAGGGCAGTATTGAACCCACAGTACAACCACCATTGGCAAAGAAAAGAAGGGGCTATATTAAATCAGAAATGTGCAGTTGCACCTGAAACGTTCCAAGTGCTAAATGGAATTACCAACAAATGATCTCAGAGCCAAATAACCAGACAGACTCAAAGAATTGGGCAAAATACTACTTTATTATCAGCTCAATAAAGTAGGGAAACCTGGTAAACATATTGCAGCTCACTCACTCTCAAATACATTTCAATAACACAAAAGCTTTATTCCTCGATGTTCGTCAGCTATGAAATCATCCTACGTGGCAAACAGTAGGAACCTAGCTATAGGAGGGATTGGTTGGGGGAACATATATACATATACTTTAAGTGTTAGTAACATAATTGGCTGTCCCTTATCTGGTAGGCATGCATTGGACTACCTCTAACTATGTATAATGCAGACTAATAGAAGAATAACAGCAGCGGATTGGCTTCTGGAAACAATGTTTTGTCCATTGCTGCATAGGCCCTCATGATTGGTTGGCATTCTCTCCCAACCCTGGACATTCGGCTTGTTAGCAGCATGTAAACATAACAAAACCCAGGTGTGGGGAACAACATCAGACCACTGCACACTTGGCAAATTAGACTACCATCTCTCATCAGTTAGGCCCTAAGCCAAGACCTCTTCTTTGTAGTTGACCTTGCTGACTGTTCTCTTCCTCAGGACTTTTAATGGAGTTAAGGCACATTGTTATCTTTGTTTGGAGCTTGATGAATAAGCCTTGTTTTCCAATCTTGCACCACGTGTGAGGAGACCACGATGTTGTCCATTCTGACCTTTTATTTAGTGCTATTTGATTCAATTATTCTGGGTGCAATTACTCGTCTTGGCCTTTGGAGACTTGGAGGCCGATTCATGGAATAATTAGCGCGGCGCAAGTGGGCAAAAACGTGCGAATCGCAGTGGAATAGCGAAAATCGCAGTGCAAGTGCGAAAATCGCACCAAAAGCAGCGCACATCGATTCATGGAAGGCCGTGCGCGAGAAAACCAGCGGATGTGCGATAAAACAGTGCGCGGCGCACGTTGGCGCTCAGGCCATCTAACAGTGTGCACCAGGTCACAGCGAAAATCGCACAGGCCACAGCGAAATTCGCACATAGCGCGGCGCACGCAACAAAAGTAGGCGGAACACGGGCGTAACACTCGGAATGGGGAACAACACGCCAAAACGTGGGCGTCACGGGGGAAGTACAGGGCACAAGTGCGCGGAACGCCCACACGCTCGCCTACAACACGTATTCATGGAATAGAATAGGGGAAAAAAGCGCACGCTCAAACCAGCGCACAGGCACAAACACGACCGCCACAAGAAAGCAGGCGGTAGCGTCTCTGCGGCTGTAAGAAATGTGCGCCAAAAGGTGCGCCAACAAATAGCACCTATATACTGCCATGATGAATGTCCTATACTGTGGCCCTCCAGGACAAATGACGTGCAAAGGGGTACCCACAAACACGGACACCCGCTGACAAAAAATACGTGTGCGTGTATACCGGGGTGCGCGGGAAGTCTCACACGAGATTTCAGCAGGGTACGTGTATTTCAGGGGTGCGCGGGAAGTCACACACACGATTGGCCCAGTGCGAGCAGGGTACGTGTATTTCAGGGGTGCGCGGGAAGTTACACACGCGATTCCAGCAAGGTATGTGTATTTCAGGGGTGCGCGGGAAGTCACACACGCGATTTCAGCAGGGTACGTGTATTTCAGGGGTGCGCGGGAAGTTCCACACACGATTGGCCCAGTGCGAGCAGGGTACGTGTATTTCAGGGGTGCGCGGGAAGTTCCACACACGATTGGCCCAGTGCGAGCAGGGTACGTGTATTTCAGGGGTGCGCGGGAAGTTACACACGCGATTCCAGCAAGGTATGTGTATTTCAGGTGTGCGCGGGAAGTCACACACGCGATTTCAGCAGGGTACGTGTATTTCAGGGGTGCGCGGGAAGTTCCACATGCGATTGGCCCAGTGCGAGCAGGCTACGTGTATTTCAGGGGTGCGCGGGAAGTTCCACACACGATTGGCCCAGTGCGAGCAGGGTACGTGTATTTCAGGGGTGCGCGGGAAGTTACACACGCGATTCCAGCAAGGTATGTGTATTTCAGGGGTGCGCGGGAAGTCACACACGCGATTTCAGCAGGGTACGTGTATTTCAGGGGTGCGCGGGCAGTTCCACCCACGATTGGCCCAGTGCGAGCAGGGTACGTGTATTTCAGGGGTGCGCGGGAAGTTACACACGCGATTCCAGCAAGGTATGTGTATTTCAGGGGTGCGCGGGAAGTCACACACGCGATTTCAGCAGGGTACGTGTATTTCAGGTGTGCGCGCGCAGTTCCACACACGATTGGCCCAGTGCGAGCAGGGTACGTGTATTTCAGGGGTGCGCGGGAAGTTACACACGCGATTCCAGCAAGGTATGTGTATTTCAGGGGTGCGCGGGAAGTTCCACACGCGATTTCAGCAGGGTATGTGTATTCCAGGGGTTCTGGGGAGTACCACACGTGAATTGGCCCTCCCAGGTGTACGCTCCACAACCTCCACGGACCCTGCAGCCAGCCCACACCACTGGGGACTACCCTGCACCCCTGCCCATGTCCCGCAGGCAGCCCATTCACCATGGGCATGCCCCCCAGCCAACCCACATGTCACCTTGCACTACTGATCAACAATGTATGTCTACCACCACCCCCACCCCCCAGCAGTGCAGGGGCACCCTCCACCAGGCCCCCACTCATGTCTCCCACCACCCCCAGCCACCATGGGCAGCCCCCACCAGGCCCCCACTCATGTCCCCCTGCACCCCCACCCCCCAGCAGTGCATGGGCACCCTCCACCAGGCCCCCACTCATGTCTCCCACCACCCCACCCCCAAGCAGTGCAGGGGCACCCTCCACCAGGCCCCCACTCATGTCTCCCACCACCCCACACCCAAGCAGTGCAGGGGCACCCTCCACCAGGCCCCCACACTTGTCTCCCACCACCCCACCCCAAGCAGTGCAGGGGCACCCTCCACCAGGCCCCCACTCATGTCTCCCACCACCCCCACCCCCCAGCCACCAGGGGCAGCCTCCACCAGGCCCCTACTCATGTCTCCCACCACCCCCACCCCCCAGCCACCAGGGGCAGCCTCCACCAGGCCCCCACTCATGTCCCCCTGCACCCCCACCCCCCAGCAGTGCATGGGCACCCTCCACCAGGCCCCCATCAATGTCTCCCACCACCCCCACCCCCCAGCCACCATGGGCAGCCCCCACCAGGCCCCCACTCATGTCCCCCTGCACCCCCACCCCCCAGCCACCATGGGCAGCCCCCACCAGGCCCCCACTCATGTCCCCCTGCACTCCCACCCCCCAGCAGTGCATGGGCACCCTCCACCAGGCCCCCACTCATGTCTCCCACCACCCCACCCCCAAGAAGTGCAGGGGCACCCTCCACCAGGCCCCCACTCATGTCTCCCACCACCCCCACCCCCCAGCCACCAGGGGCACCCTCCACCAGGCCCCCACTCATGTCTCCCACCACCCCCACCCCCCAGCCACCAGGGGCACCCTCCACCAGGCCCCCACTCATGTCTCCCACCACCCCCACCACCCAGCCACCAGGGGCACCCTCCACCAGGCTCCCACTCATGTCTCCCACCACCCCCACCCCCCAGCCACCATGGGCAGCCCCCACCAGGCCCCCACTCATGTCCCCCTGCACCCCCACCCCCCAGCAGTGCATGGGCACCCTCCACCAGGCCCCCACTCATGTCTCCCACCACCCCCACCCCCAAGCAGTGCAGGGGCACCCTCCACCAGGCCCCCACTCATGTCTCCCACCACCCCACCCCCAAGCAGTGCAGGGGCACCCTCCACCAGGCCCCCACTAATGTCTCCCACCACCCCCACCCCCCAGCCACCATGGGCAGCCCCCACCAGGCCCCCACTCATGTCCTCCTGCACCCCCAGCCCCCAGCAGTGCATGGGCACCCTCCACCAGGCCCCCACTCATGTCTCCCACCACCCCCACCCCCAAGCAGTGCAGGGGCACCCTCCACCAGGCCCCCACTCATGTCCCCCTGCACCCCCACCCCCCAGCAGTGCATGGGCACCCTCCACCAGGCCCCCACCAATGTCTCCCACCACCCCCACCCCCCAGCCACCATGGGCAGCCCCCACCAGGCCCCCACTCATGTCCCCCTGCACCCCCACCCCCCAGCAGTGCATGGGCACCCTCCACCAGGCCCCCACTCATGTCTCCCACCACCCCACCCCCAAGCAGTGCAGGGGCACCCTCCACCAGGCCCCCACTCATGTCTCCCACCACCCCACCCCCAAGCAGTGCAGGGGCACCCTCCACCAGGCCCCCACACTTGTCTCCCACCACCCCACCCCCAAGCAGTGCAGGGGCACCCTCCACCAGGCCCCCACTCATGTCTCCCACCACCCCCACCCCCCAGCCACCAGGGGCAGCCTCCACCAGGCCCCTACTCATGTCTCCCACCACCCCCACCCCCCAGCCACCAGGGGCAGCCTCCACCAGGCCCCCACTCATGTCCCCCTGCACCCCCACCCCCCAGCAGTGCATGGGCACCCTCCACCAGGCCCCCACCAATGTCTCCCACCACCCCCACCCCCCAGCCACCATGGGCAGCCCCCACCAGGCCCCCACTCATGTCCCCCTGCACCCCCACCCCCCAGCCACCATGGGCAGCCCCCGCTAGGCCCCCACTCATGTCCCCCTGCACCCCCACCCCCGAGCAGTGCATGGGCACCCTCCACCAGGCCCCCACTCATGTCTCCCACCACCCCACCCCCAAGCAGTGCAGGGGCACCCTCCACCAGGCCCCCACTCATGTCTCCCACCACCCCAACCCCCCAGCCACCAGGGGCAGCCTCCACCAGGCCCCCACTCATGTCTCCCACCACCCCCACCCCCCAGCCACCAGGGGCAGCCTCCACCAGGCCCCCACTCATGTCTCCCACCACCCCCACCCCCCAGCCACCAGGGGCAGCCTCCACCAGGCCCCCACTCATGTCTCCCACCACCCCCACCCCCCAGCCACCAGGGGCAGCCTCCACCAGGCCCCCACTCATGTCCCCCTGCACCCCCACCCCCCAGCAGTGCATGGGCACCCTCCACCAGGCCCCCCCACTCATGTCTCCCACCACCCCCACCCCCCAGCTACCAGGGGCACCCTCCACCAGGCCCCCACTCATGTCCCCCTGCACCCCCACCCCCAGCAGTGCATGGGCACCCTCCACCAGGCCCCCACTCATGTCTCCCACCACCCCCACCCCCCAGCCACCAGGGGCACCCTCCACCAGGCCCCCACTCATGTCCCCCTGCACCCCCACCCCCCAGCAGTGCAGGGGCATCTTCCACCAGGCCCCCACTCATGTCTCCCACCACCCCCAACCCCCAGCCACCAGGGGCAGCCTCCACCAGGCCCCCACTCATGTCTCCCACCACCCCCACCCCCCAGCCACCAGGGGCAGCCTCCACCAGGCCCCCACTCATGTCTCCCACCACCCCCAACCCCCTGCCACCATGGGCAGCCTCCACCAGGCCCCCACTCATGTCCCCCTGCACCCCCACCCCCCAGCAGTGCAGGGGCACCCTCCACCAGGCCCCCACTAATGTCTCCCACCACCCCCACCCCCCAGCCACCATGGGCAGCCCCCACCAGGCCCCCACTCATGTCCCCCTGCACCCCCACCCCCCAACAGTGCATGGGCACCCTCCACCAGGCCCCCACTCATGTCTCCCACCACCCCACCCCCAAGCAGTGCAGGGGCACCCTCCACCAGGCCCCCACTCATGTCTCCCACCACCCCACCCCCAAGCAGTGCAGGGGCACCCTCCACCAGGCCCCCACACATGTCTCCCACCACCCCACCCCCAAGCAGTGCAGGAGCACACTCCACCAGGCCCCCACTCATGTCTCCCACCACCCCCACCCCCCAGCCACCAGGGGCAGCCTCCACCAGGCCCCTACTCATGTCTCCCACCACCCCCACCCCCCAGCCACCAGGGGCAGCCTCCACCAGGCCCCCACTCATGTCTCCCACCACCCCCACCCCCCAGCCACCAGGGGCATCCTCCACCAGGCCCCCAATCATGTCTCCCACCACCCCCACCCCCCAGCATCCAGGGCCACCCTCCACCAGGCCCCCACTCATGTCCCCGTGCACCCCCACCCCCCAGCAGTACAGGGGCACCCTCCACCAGGCCCCCACTCATGTCTCCCACCACCCCCACCCCCCAGCATCCAGGGTCACCCTCCACCAGGCCCCCACTCATGTCCCCCTGCACCCCCACCCCCCAGCAGTGCAGGGGCACCCTCCACCAGGCCCCCACTCATGTCCCCCTGCACCCCCACCCCCCAGCAGTGCATGGGCACCCTCCACCAGGCCCCCACTCATGTCTCCCACCACCCCCACCCCCCAGCCACCAGGGGCAGCCTCCACCAGGCCCCCACTCATGTCTCCCACCACCCCCACCCCCCAGCCACCAGGGGCAGCCGACACCAGGCCCCCACTCATGTCCCCCTGCACCCCCACCCCCCAGCAGTGCAGGGGCATCCTCCACCAGGCCCCCACTCATGTCTCCCACCACCCCCACCACCCAGCCACCAGGGGCAGCCTCCACCAGGCCCCCACTCATGTCTCCCACCACCCCCACCCCCCAGCCACCAGGGGCAGCCTCCACCAGGCCCCCACTCATGTCCCCCTGCACCCCCACCCCCCAGCAGTGCAGGGGCATCCTCCACCAGGCCCCCACTCATGTCTCCCACCACCCCCACCCCCCAGCCACCAGGGGCAGCCTCCACCAGGCCCCCACTCATGTCTCCCACCACCCCCACCCCCCAGCCACCAGGGGCAGCCTCCACCAGGCCCCCACTCATGTCTCCCACCACCCCCAACCCCCTGCCACCATGGGCAGCCTCCACCAGGCCCCCACTCATGTCCCCCTGCACCCCCACCCCCCAGCAGTGCAGGGGCACCCTCCACCAGGCCCCCACTCATGTCTCCCACCACCCCCACCCCCCTGCCACCATGGGCATCCTTCACCAGGCCCCCACTCATGTCTCCCACCACCCCCACCCCCCTGCCACCATGGGCACCCTCCACCAGGCCCCCACTCATGTCTCCCACCACCCCCACCCCCCAGCATCCAGGGGCACCCTCCACCAGGCCCCCACTCATGTCCCCCTGCACCCCCACCCCCCAGCAGTGCAGGGGCAGCCTCCACCAGGTGCTCACAATCCCCAATCATGTGCGTAATGGACAGCCTTCACAGCCAAAAAGCCCTACCAAGTAAACCATTCACCCACATGGAAATGGAAATCACATCTTACACCACCAATGTTCATGAAGCTAATGAACCCATGTCCGTCACACACAATGGTTGCAATTGAATGGGAAAACACACAACATGACATGCATGAAACCAATGAGATGATACCACACAGTGAAGTATGCAAACAAAATTGTATTGAAAAAAATAAAGAATGCTAAAGAAAGAAAATAAACTACAATGTGAAAGAGAACAAAAAAAGATGCATGTCCGTATAAAAAAATACCAAGGCTCCATGAGCACAACTGAACAAAGGAAACCTACTAAAAAACCTACCTACAAATCAACTATATACAAAAAGTGGAGCAGTGTCCGTCGACTCCAAATCATAATAATAAAGAAAGGAAACCTAAAACTAAACAACTATATACAAAGGCGGCGGGCTAGTCCAGCGGCTCACTCCGTGGTGTCCCGGGCCAGGGCATCATCAAACTCCTGTTCGATGTCCCGGAGGCGGTCCAGTTCCATGGCCCGAGGGTCCGCAGGGACGACGCTGTGTCCTCCTCCAACCCCCTGCGGATTGCCTCGAGGCACTCGGCCCGCCTCAGGGCCCTCCGCATGGAGTTCTCCGCCCTGACCATTGTGAGCCGCGCCTCTTCCGCCCGCCGCCGCTCCGCACCTATGGCGTGGCCCAACCGCTGCCACACGGAAGACACTCTCTGTCCTGGGTCCCCCTGCCCTCCGGCCGATGCCTGCCCCTCCGATGTCGAAAGCCCCGAGCCTGCATGTCTCCCACCATGTTGCTGCTGCTGCTCTGCCTCTGCCCGTGCACTGCCTCCTGCTGCCTGCACATCCTCCGCCGGCTGGGGTGCACTTGTTGATGTGGCCACCCCTGCTGGACCTCCGACTCCCGACTGTGGCAGGGATGCCTCCTCCACCAGCCTGGCCGCACCGTCAGAGGCAGCTCCACAGGGCACCCAGGTGACTGATGGGTGGGAAGATGGCACAGAGGACGACTGGCGCGTAGGGGGTCCAGTTGAGGAGGGGGTCAGAGCAAGCCCCATCAGACGGAGGAATCCGGCCTGGCTGACCTGTCCCAGCAGGCTGACGTGGTCAACGAGCCATTCGAGATGACGTGCAGTCTCTCCATGAAAAGACTGCAGGTCACCTCGCATGGCCCGTTGACGCAACGCCACACCAGCAAGGACAGGCTCAACCCGGACCTGGATGGCCACGTCCGCAGGCAGAGGAAGGCCAGTTGACGTCAGCTCATCCCCTGCCTGAAAACGGGTCTGGACGTAGGCATCCCTGCTGGTGCAAGATGATGCAGGGACAGGATCAGGGACAGGATTGCACACAGGCACCTCCGTCGCCGCCTGTGCTGCCTCCTGTCCCTGGTCCTGCACTGCACCACTAGCACCAGTGGGATCCCCACCTCCAGACCCCATCTCTGGTGCTTGCGCGGCCCCCTCCTCCACCAAACCCCCCACCAACCTTGATGACTCCGTGCCATCTTCCCCCATTGGGCCCTGTGGGGTCCCAGCTGCCCCTTCTGCTGCCGAGGAGTCCGACTGCAACCTCCGCCTCTTGGACCTCCCCCCGGCAGCTGCGGCCTGGGACGCGGCACCGGACTCCTCACTCCCCGACGAGATGACAACACGGGAGGGGAGCCGGGCCTTGCGTCTCCGGCTGGCGGTCGGATTCCCGCCGCTGTGCTCCACAGCACCTTCTCCGCCCTCTTCATCAGTTGACGCTGCAGACAGGGAGAAACAAAACACAGGCATCAGGGCACTGTACAATGGACACATACACGCATGACAGTTGCACAGGAGTGGCATTGGCAAACCTCAGACATGTCATCACAATCCCCAACACACATGTCATTGCAACTGGCACACATAAGCCATACCACAGCCATATGGCAACTGCCACCACCATCCCTACACATACAACAGCATCAGCAGCCAAAGGGTAGCCAGACATCACATGCAACACAGGAAGTGCACCACACATGTACACACACCACCACACTTGCATGCATGTCCACACCTCTGCCAAGTGTCGCACTGTTCAGACGGGCATCCATGTCACATCTGCCAATCAGGCTTCCACATACCGCTGTCACATGCATCCATGTAGCATCACTTTTGCACCCTTGTCAAATACACACACATGCACATGTACACAGTGCTCATACATGCAGCCGAAAACAACATACATGCCTGACATCACGGACATGTCTACTTACATACACATTCATCCAAACATGTGTGCACGCACAACTGCATTTGCCATGCAAGCCCACACCACAAGCACCATCCATGTCTCACACATTACAGCCCTCGCATGTGTCAGCCCCACGGCCCAGTACACCCCCACCCATACTCGACCCCATACAAACAGATGTGCAACCGGCACAATGGCGAATGATCACCACACGCACTGCTCACAATCAGGATGCATGTACACTCACCGCTCGACTCCAGACGGGTCTGCTTCTCTAGGACCTGGACGTGGAGCGCTGGGGATATGCGTTCCAGGACCCCCATCTGTTCTTCCGACAAGTGGCCCCGGCGCCCCTTGGCATCCGCTGCCTTCAAGAGGCGCCGGGCCTTGTTCAGGGTCCTGGACCTGAAGTCCTCCCAGCGCTTCCTGACATGTTGTAAGTCCCGGACTGCCACCCCCTCCGCCTTTGATGGCAGTCACGATGTCAGTCCAGATCCGAGTCCGTCCTTCCTTGTCGGCGCGGGAACTTCCGAAGAGGGCATCATACTGCCCCAGGACTTGCTCCACCAGGACACCAACTTCGGTGGCACTGAAGCTGGTGCCCCTCTGCCTCTCTGGCCGGGGGTTGTCAGTGGTCACAGATGGTGTTTGCCCCGACATGACAACCCCAGAGGCAGGAGTGGGTGTGCAACTGGGTCCTGGGGCTGGGCTGTGGAGCGATGGAATTCCAGTCGGGAGTCTTCGGTTTCAGCAGGGGTGGTCACAGCAACAGCACCCCTGGCTGATGTGCAGGCAGCAAATGGCAGTGCACGTGGGCAGCAGGTGTCAGGCAGCAGCAGATGGCAGGTGGGAGCGTGCTCGGGGCTCTGGGGGGCAGTAGTTCAGCCTTCTGGGCAGGAGCGTGGTCTTCCGTGTGCTTACGCGTGGCCAGCTTGGTAAGGAGTGATTTGGCACGTGAAAATCCAGTTCGTCAGCGTGAAAACCGAGGAAAGGCCCTTAGCGCGTAAGCGCGTCAGCACGCATACGCGATTCTATTGGACCAAAGGCCCTCAGCGCGTAAGCGCGTCTGTGACGTGAGCCGCACGGGTGTTTCCCACACAGCACGTGATGACAGAGCACACGTGGAAAGACTGCACGTCAGAGTCTCATCGCGTGTAATTGGACAGCACGTCAGAGTCTCATCGCGTGTAATTGGACAGCACGTCAGAGTCTCATCGCGTGTAATTGGACAAAAGTGCGCGTACACGCGATTGGCCTATGTACATGTATATCAGGTGTGCGTGGACACTTACACACGCAAGTACGTCAGCGCACCTGTATCCCGGTGTGCGGTCAATATCCACACGCTATTGGACTGTGCACTGGATTTCAGGGGTGTGCGGGTCACACGCTCGCCTACAACACGCGCAACGCATTAATTCGCGCGCTAACAAAATAACTAGCTCAGACCCAGGATGGACATACCGTTCCTAGCAGCAGTGGCCGTGGCCTACCAAAGGAGGAGGAGGCGGATAGTCAGGGCCAGAATATTCACACCCAGAACCAGCCTTTTCGGGATGCCTGATGACCAGGTGCATGGGAGGTACAGGTTTCCACCACACATCATACTGGACCTGGTGAGTGAGTGGGAGGACGACCTCACATCACCCACCCTGTGCTCCCAAGCACTCAGCCCCCTGGAGAAGGTCCTCAATGTACTGCACTTCTTAGCCACTGGATCATTTCAGCGGACAAGTGCCATTGTGGGTGGTGTATCACAGGCCACCCAGTCACGCTGCCTACACCAGGTCTTGAACATCATCACTGCACGCCCATCAGTCCGCAGGCACATATACCTGCCCAGAACCCCTGCAGAAAGGCATGCTGCCGCCCTGGATTTTTACGCTGTGGCACGATTCCCCAAAGTGCTAGGTGCCATCGACTGCACCCATGTGGCTCTACGTCCCCCCAGGGCATCTGAGCACATCTATAGGAACCGCAAGCACTGGCATTCCATCAACGTGCAGGTAGTATGTAATGCCAAGGGAATCATCACCTCAGTACATGCCAACTATCCCAGGTCAACCCACGACAGCTTCATTTACCGAATGTCCACCCTAAGCCGTGACCTAGAAGCTGGCCGGCATGGCGATACATGGCTGCTTGGTGAGTATGAATGCCACTGCACATGCATGCATGTCAGATACTGAGCTAGGTCACAACCCCACCAATGATACCAATCACCACCTCCACAGGGGACAGTGCCTACCCTCTCAGCCCCCACATGATGACGCCAATTCGGAACCCCACCATGCCACCCCAGGTAAGATATAACGCTGCCCACATTACAACCCGGGGCATAGTGGAGCGCACATTCGGAGTGCTGAAGTCACGCTTTCGCTCCTTTGACCGTTCTGGCGGGCAGCTGTTGTACGCTCCCCCAGTAGTGTGCAGGATCATAGTGGCAGCATGTGTCCTGCACAACGTTGCAACACGCCGGGGCCTGGCCGTGGACATGGTGGTGCCCCCCCATCCCCAACCACCTGCACAGCCGCTGCGCATGGGAGGTGAAAGGGCACGGGGGGAGGCAGCCCGTACAGAGCTAGTGGCTAATTACTTCACAAAGAAATCAAACCCCTGTGGAGTGCACACTGGCCTGGCACATTCCATCTGACAATCAATGATGACTCAACCTGACACTGATCCTGAATGTCTGGAGAAAGAACCGTGAAAACCATATCAGCCTGAGATTGTTCACCTGGAAGTGTCACAATGTGTGCATCCCTACCCACACTGACACCACCAATGCAGTTTTGTGAAGTTACACATTCAAGCAGCTCAAATTAATACCCACTTGCAAAATGCAACAAGAGGACAGTGCCATGTCAGCCAACCCAACCCCAGCACCGCCACACGACACACCGTGCCATGTCATGCTATTTGCAGGTAAACAAAGTAATCCCCACAACATGACACTACTGTCACAATGTAGAGTGTCCCTATTAGAAACTTGCAACACGTGAAATGCTCACAGTAATGGCGGACCAACAACAAACTTGAGCACGTACTACCATTGACTTGACATCACTAATGTTTAATATTAGTAGTCTCACCACCTGGAAATGCCTGCACTCCCACCACTACCAACTGTGCAGTGTTGGCGCCTGTAGAGTTGTAGGTGCACTGCTGCCAACATGGACCACATCTCCAGACTAGAGGTCCTTGTGTAGACATGAGGAAGGTGCCTGCAAATTGGGAGGTAGACACAGAAGAAGAGTTACACATCAATGCAACATGCAGTGTACAACACAACAGCAATATGCACTAGGAATGTATACACAGTATTGACTACAGACTGCCCACACAGCTCATGGGAGTCCAACGTCACTGTGTAATTCACTGTCACTTGGGCACACCCTTTGCAAGCCCATGGAAACGGGAAGCAGGAGGGGTGTGTGTGACTCAAACCCAAGCATCTGAACCAAATACATTACAAGCCTGCATGTGCCCAGCCACAATGCAGCGTATGCCCACAGGAACCACGGAAGCCAACAAATCGTCCCAAAAAAATTGGGAATAAAAGAAATAAAAATAAAAACAAAAATAAAAATAAAAAATAAAATAAAAATGGCCATTGAAGGGCCCGGGGGGGTTGGGGAGGCCACCCAGGAGGTCCGAGGACAGGATGCACACCAGAACCCACCTGCGTGGATCCTGGGAAAAAAAACACCTCCATGGGCTCATGGCCCACACGGCTACCCTATTGTGGGAGTATCACTGCTGTCGCTATTATCACCCTGTGCAGCTGCATCGGGAGGTGGTTGCACTATGGGAGGCAGCCCACGCAAGGCCCTAGTCTGCTCCTCCATGGCTGCAAGCATGCGGGTGTGGTAGGTCTGGTTCTGGAGGATGAGTGTGCGGAGGTCCCCATGCAACAACTCACGGGATGCCCGGACCTCCGCCCTCGTTGCCTGCATCTCAGCTGAGAGCGTACGGGTGAGACGCTCCAGCTGCTGTTCTGTCCTTTGGTGTGTAGAAGCCTCAAGCTCAACAAGAGTCGTCCTGAGGTGAAGGAGCTCCTGCCTCAGGGCTTCCCTGTGGCCCTGGGACTCAATGGAGATGGCCTCCTGCAGAGTCGCCAGTGCCGCCCGCCTGTCCCTGTTGGACCCCAACATGTCCTCCCTGTGTGACTGGCAGATGGAGTCGGTTGCCTGCTCTAGTCACTCCATCAGCCTTTCAGGGGGGACAATGGAAGTGGCCACCCTATCCATGGCCTGAGCCATCATCTCGGATGATGCTGCCTGTTGGGTTGCCATACCGTAAATGGATTGCTCCCATGCGGTATTGCCAGGTGGCGTACGGCCACCACGTCGGCGGGCACCACACCTGTCTGGGGCAAGGCGAACTGCGCCTTGCTGTGCCGGCACTGCCTGAGGCTGCAGGACTGCATTCCCCCTCTGATCTGCTGGCCCAGGAACAGGATCAGATGTCGCGGAGTGTGACCCTGCATCCGTAACCACCAAAGGTGTAGCTGCCAACACTGACATCCCCATTGAGGGTTCTGACCCTGGTGCAGGTGAGTGAGACAGAACAGAATCCCTCCCTGGAACACTCACCTGCGACGGCACGTAGGTCTCATCCGAATCAACACCTGAGTACAGCTTGGGGGAGGTGCAGCCAGAGACACCCCTTGAGAGCACGACCTGCAGCACTTGTGGGTTCTCACCCACCACCACACCACGTCCCTCACTGGTGGTTGGTCGGCCCTCGGACCCCTCCTGGGTCTGCACCATCTCCACAACCCCAGCAGTATCAGGTGCGTCTTCCCCTGCAAAGACATAAAAACAAAGAAATGGAAACAGGCATTAGCACCATGGCACACAATGAGGGCTGAGAAGCAAGAGAACCAGTACTTGTTTGACACATGTCCCACATGACTAAAACCCTCCCATGCATGCACCCTCACTGCGTATGAAGGGCATGCAAATGGCACACACTGATGACACCAAGATTGAAGATGAACACATTTTCTGCATGCTGCCTGGCAGTGGCATCACACATTGGCCTGTGATTGGCAGGTGAAACACACATGCCATCACACAGATGGCATGTACCATTGCTATTGAGTGAAGATGGAGAGGAGGGCAGCACCTATTCATTCTGTCCAGTTCCCGCATGTAATAGCTTTTCTAATTCAAACAGGTCAGATTCTTCACCTGGAGCTGCCAGTCCGAAATGGTCCAATTGCACAGGGACATGTTTGAACAAATGATATCCAGGTAACAAAGTCACTCCACTTAACCATAGCCATGTCAGACATGTGACTAGAGGTCTGCGACATGCCTAGTAAAAGTGGTGGAATGTAAAAAATCTGACTAAATGAACAGTGGAAAATTTAGCAACAATGTTGTGGCAAGGTGACACTTCAGTGGCAACTGGCGTGCAGTTGGGCTAGATGTCTACTGTTGGCAGAAGGGATACAGCTATGGGCAAATGCAGATGCGCTGGATGTATTGCATGAAGCACATGGCTGACCCATACGACTCAGGCGCACACACTCTCACCTGGCACACAAACAGAAGCCCTCACACACACCATGCACATGGATGACACACACATGCATGTGCACTCACCGGACAATGCCTCGTAATCAGCCAAATCTCCCACGCCTTGGATCTGTTCCTCCCTGACGTAGGTCCCAGCGACTGACTCATGTGGAGTGAGTTCCATGTCTGCTACTGGAGACCCACCTCCAGTCACTAGAGTTGCGGCATGACTTGAGGCCAGCTTACTCTTTGCCCTGCGCTTTAGGTCATTCCAGCGCTTATAGCAATCATTGGCTGTGCGCCTCACGATTCCAAGGGCACTTACGATGTCCGCAACGGTCTGCCAGTGTGCCTGGCGTTGTGCAGGTGTGGTCTAGGATCCTGCAACAATGACCATCTCGTTGTCATGTGCGGACACATACTCGACAAGTGCATTCAGTGCGTCATCCGTGAAGCTGGGCTTCCTGGACGGGCCGGACTGTGTAGCCGTGTCTGGGGCATCAGCCTGTGCCGGACGAGCACTCTTCCTCTTCCGCTTGGAAGGTGGTGGTGATCCTGAGTGTCCTGCGCCGCTCTGGACACTAGGGGCAGGAGCCCTGGTGGACTCTGTATCAGGAGTGTGGGATTGCACACTCAGCATGGGAGTTGGTGCAGGCATTGGCTCTAGTGTGATGGTGTCAGGGGGTATATCAGCAGCATGGACTAGGACCGACACTGTCCGGGCTGGGTGTGTGAGGGCTGGGGTGGATGGAGCCGCAGCTGCCCCTGCAGCCTCTCCGCCCTGCCTACTTGGTGCAGCAGATGACCTTGCTGCCCCAGATGCACGTGGCATGGTGACATCAACGTGCACCAGCGCACGTGTCATAGGCCTGCTGACCTGGAAGTCAGCCATGGAGTCAGCCAGGTCTGGTGCCACAATGGGCTGGTCCAACAAGGGCTGAGCATGGATGGTGTCAGCCACATCAGCCTCAACGGGGGGGGGGGATTATGGGTGCCCTTGACTGGTCCTCCACACATGGGGGGACAGGCTCACCCTGCAAGTAATGACCACGTCCCCTACCGGATCCACCACGGCCACCACTTGTGGCTCTTCCACCTTTGCCACCCTTACGGAATCCTCGCCTCCCAGCCATGGCACTGATGTTAATGTGCGTATGGGAGTGGCAGTAAAATATAGTCCTGGGCAATTGGGGGTCAAAGGGGTTGGGTACCAGATGGTAATTGTACCCTAGTGCTCTTGCAAGGCTGATTGTAACCCCTGGGGAAAGATGACGGGTCACGCTACGCACAGGAGCCCCAAAAAAGGGAGATGACGTGCACGCAACCCCTCCTAGACCACGTGTGCAGAAAGAAAAACCTGCACTACGCTGTGGCACCCAGTAACACAAGAATGAACGTATGCGTGTCACACGCAGCCTAGAATGACCTCTGAAGGGGTAGGCTACACACAGGGCAAGCACAGATGTTAGATACGTGCGTGACTCACCGTCTGCCTGGTAAACGAGCGCGTAAAAGGAGCGCGTTTGGTTGGCAACACCCCCGCCAAAAGAAGATTTGTACGCTGTCTGAGGAGACAGGACAACAGTAGAAGGGAACACTGTTTGAGGGAACAGGCCCAGGTAAACCAGTAAAAGAGTAAAAGGAGAAAAATCTGTCAGAGGTAACAGGGAATACGAACTTGAAACGCCATGAAGTAAATCGCGTGTGAACCGACAAGAAGTACAGAATTCACCCACTCGCTCTCCACGAAAAGCACGTACAAGGAAATGGTGTTCTACGCGTACCTTTTATACAGGCCCACACGTCCAGCGTCATTTACGCGGCGTCTACGCGCTAGGGCCATTTCCACCAATTACACGCTTTGTGACTTATGGGTGTACGGCCATTTCCACCAATGACACGCTTTGTCACTTCTGCGTGTACGGCCATTTCCACCAATCACACGCGATGAGACTCTGACGTGCAGTCTTTCCACGTGTGCTCTGTCATCACGTGCTGTGTGGGAAACACCCGTGCGGCTCACGTCATAGACGCACTTACGCGCTGAGGGCCTTTGGTCCAATAGAATCGCGTATGCGTGCTGACGCGCTTACGCGCTAAGGGCCTTTCCTCGGTTTTCACGCTGACGTGCAGGATTTTCACGTGCCAAATCACTCCGTATTAAGCTGGCCACGCGTAAGCACACGGAAGACCACGCTCCTGCCCAGAAGGCCGAACTACTGCCCCCCAGATCCCCGAGCACGCTCCCACCTGCCATCTGCTGCTGCCTGACTGCCTGCTGCCCACGTGCACTGCCATTTGCTGCCTGCACATCAGCCAGGGGTGCTGTTGCTGTGACCACCCCTGCTGGAACCGAAGACTCCCGACTGGAATTCCATCGCTCCACAGCCCAGCCCCAGGACCCAGTTGCACACCCACTCCTGCCTCTGGGGTTGTCATGTCGGGGCAAACACCATCTGTGACCACTGACAACCCCCGGCCAGAGAGGCAGAGGGGCACCAGCTTCAGTGCCACCGAAGTTGGTGTCCTGGTGGAGCAAGTCCTGGGGCAGTATGATGCCCTCTTCGGAAGTTCCCGCGCCGACAAGGAAGGACGGACTCGGATCTGGACTGACATCGTGACTGCCATCAACGCGGAGGGGGTGGCAGTCCGGGACTCACAACATGTCAGGAAGCGCTGGGAGGACTTCAGGTCCAGGACCCTGAACAAGGCCCGGCGCCTCTTGAAGGCAGCGGATGCCAAGGGGCGCCGGGGCCACTTGTCGGAAGAACAGATGGGGATCCTGGAACGCATATCCCCAGCGCTCCACGTCCAGGTCCTAGAGAAGCAGACCCGTATGGAGTCGAGCGGTGAGTGTACATGCATCCTGATTGTGAGCAGTGCGTGTGGTGATCATTCGCCATTGTGCCGGTTGCACATCTGTTTGTATGGGGTCGAGTATGGGTGGGGGTGTACTGGGCCGTGGGGCTGACACATGCGAGGGCTGTAATGTGTGAGACATGGATGGTGCTTGTGTGTGTGGGCTTGCATGGCAAATGCAGTTGTGCGTGCACACATGTTTGGATGAATGTGTATGTAAGTAGACATGTCCGTGATGTCAGGCATGTATGTTGTTTTCGGCTGCATGTATGAGCACTGTGTACATGTGCATGTGTGTGTATTTGACAAGGGTGCAAAAGTGATGCTACATGGATGCATGTGACAGCGGTATGTGGAAGCCTGATTGGCAGATGTGACATGGATGCCCGTCTGAACAGTGCGACACTTGGCAGAGGTGTGGACATGCATGCAAGTGTGGTGGTGTGTGTACATGTGTGGTGCACTTCCTGTGTTGCATGTGATGTCTGGCTACCCTTTGGCTGCTGATGCTGTTGTATGTGTAGGGATGGTGGTGGCAGTTGCCATATGGCTGTGGTATGGCTCATGTGTGCCAGTTGCAATGACATATGTGTTGGGGATTGTGATGACATGTCTGAGGTTTGCCAATGCCACTCCTGTGCAACTGTCATGCGTGTATGTGTCCATTGTACAGTGCCCTGATGCCTGTGTTTTGTTTCTCCCTGTCTGCAGCGTCAACTGATGAAGAGGGCGGAGAAGGTGCTGTGGAGCACAGCGGCGGGAATCCGACCGCCAGCCGGAGACGCAAGGCCCGGCTCCCCTCCCGTGTTGTCATCTCATCGGGGAGTGAGGAGTCCGGTGCCGCATCCCAGGCCGCAGCTGCCGGGGGGAGGTTCAAGAGGCGGAGGTTGCAGTTGGACTCCTCGGCAGCAGAAGGGGAAGCTGGGACCCCACAGGGCCCAACGGGGGAAGATGGCACGGAGTCATCCAGGTTGGTGGGGGGTTTGGTGGAGGAGGGGCCCGCGCAAGCACCAGAGACGGGGTCTGGAGGTGGGGATCCCACTGGTGCTAGTGGTGCAGTGCAGGACCAGGGACAGGAGGCAGCACAGGCGGCCGCAGAGGTGCCTGTGTGCAATCCTGTCCCCGATCCTGTCCCTGCATCATCTTGCACCAGCAGGGATGCCTACGTCCAGACCCGTTTTCAGGCAGGGGATGAGCTGACGTCAACTGGCCTTCCTCTGCCTGCGGACGTGGCCATCCAGGTCCGGGTTGAGCCTGTCCTGGCTGGTGTGGCGTTGCGTCAACGGGCCATGCGAGGTGACCTGCAGTCTTTTCATGGAGAGACTGCACGTCATCTCGAATGGCTCGTTGACCACGTCAGCCTGCTGGGACAGGTCACCCAGGCCGGATTCCGCTGTCTGATGGGGCTTGCTCCGACCCCCTCCTCAACTGGACCCCCTACGCGCCAGTCGTCCTCTGTGCCATCTTCCCACCCATCAGTCACCTGGGTGCCCTGTGGAGCTGCCTCTGACGGTGCGGCCAGGCTGGTGGAGGAGGCATCCCTGCCACAGTCGGGAGTCGGTGGTCCAGCAGGGGTGGCCACATCAACAAGTGCACCCCAGCCGGCGGAGGATGTGCAGGCAGCAGGAGGCAGTGCACGGGCAGAGGCAGAGCAGCAGCAGCAGCAACATGGTGGGAGCCATGAAGGCTCGGGGCTTTCGACATCGGAGGGGCAGGCATCGGCCGGAGGGCAGGGGGACCCAGGACAGAGAGTGTCTTCCGTGTGGCAGCGGTTGGGCCACGCCATAGGTGCGGAGCGGCGGCGGGCGGAAGAGGCGCGGCTCACAATGGTCTGGGCGGAGAACTCCATGCGGAGGGCCCTGAGGCGGGCCGAGTGCCTCGAGGCAATCCGCAGGGGGTTGGAGGAGGACACAGCGTCGTCCCTGCGGACCCTCGGGGCCATGGAACTGGACCGCCTCCGGGACATCGAACAGGAGTTCGATGATGCCCTCGCCCGGGACACCACAGAGTGAGCCGCTGGACTTGCCCGCCGCCTTTGTATATAGTTCTTTAGTTTTAGGTTTCCTTTCTTTCGTATTATGATTTGGAGTCGACGGACACTGCTCCACTTTTTGTATATAGTTGATTTTTAGGTAGGTTTTTTAGTAGGTTTCCTTTGTTCAGTTTGGCTCATGGACCCTTGTTATTTTTGTACATAGTTCTTTATTGCATGGAGATTTTTTAACATTTGACTTTGGACAAAAAAAATTTCTATTTGGATTTCAAGTTTTATTTTTTCATACGGACATGCAGCTTATTTTTTCTCATTCACATTGTAGTTTGTTTTCTTTCTTTAGCATTCTTATTTTTTTTCAATACAATTTTGTTTGCATACTTCACTGTGTGGTATCATCTCATTGGTTTCATGCATGTCATGTTGTGTGTTTTCCCATTCAATTGCAACCATTGTGTGTGACGGACATGGCTTCATTAGCTTCATGAACATTGGGGGTGTAACATGTGATTTCCATTTCCATGTGGGTGAATGGGTTACTTGGTAGGGCTTTTTGGCTGTGGAGGCTGACCATTACGCACATGATTGGGGATTGTGAGGACCTGGTGGGGGCTGCCCATGGTGGCAGGGGGGTGGGGGGTGGTGGGAGACATGATTGGGGGCCTGGTGGAGGATGCCCCTGGATGCTGGGGGGTGGGGGTGGTGGGAGACATGATTGGGGGCCTGGTGGAGGATGCCCCTGCACTGCTTGGGGGTGGGGTGGTGGGAGACATGAGTGGGGGCCTGGTGGAGGGTTCCCCTGGTGGCTGGGGGGTGGGGGTGGTGGGAGACATGAGTAGGGGCCTGGTGGAGGCTGCCCCTGGTGGCTGGGGGGTGGGGGTGGTGGGAGACATGAGTGGGGGCCTGGTGGAGGGTGCCCCTGCACTGCTTGGGGGTGGGGTGGTGGGAGACATGAGTGGGGGCCTGGTGGAGGCTGCCCCTGGTGGCTGGGGGGTTGGGGTGGTGGGAGACATGAGTGGGGGCCTGGTGGAGGGTGCCCCTGCACTGCTTGGGGGTGGGGTGGTGGGAGACATGAGTGGGGGCCTGGTGGAGGGTGCCCATGCACTGCTCGGGGGTGGGGGTGCAGGGGGACATGAGTGGGGGCCTAGCGGGGGCTGCCCATGGTGGCTGGGGGGTGGGGGTGCAGGGGGACATGAGTGGGGGCCTGGTGGGGGCTGCCCATGGTGGCTGGGGGGTGGGGGTGGTGGGAGACATTGGTGGGGGCCTGGTGGAGGGTGCCCATGCACTGCTGGGGGGTGGGGGTGCAGGGGGACATGAGTGGGGGCCTGGTGGAGGCTGCCCCTGGTGGCTGGGGGGTGGGGGTGGTGGGAGACATGAGTAGGGGCCTGGTGGAGGCTGCCCCTGGTGGCTGGGGGGTGGGGGTGGTGGGAGACATGAGTGGGGGCCTGGTGGAGGGTGCCCCTGCACTGCTTGGGGGTGGGGTGGTGGGAGACAAGTGTGGGGGCCTGGTGGAGGGTGCCCCTGCACTGCTTGGGGGTGGGGTGGTGGGAGACATGAGTGGGGGCCTGGTGGAGGGTGCCCCTGCACTGCTTGGGGGTGGGGTGGTGGGAGACATGAGTGGGGGCCTGGTGGAGGGTGCCCATGCACTGCTGGGGGGTGGGGGTGCAGGGGGACATGAGTGGGGGCCTGGTGGGGGCTGCCCATGGTGGCTGGGGGGTGGGGGTGGTGGGAGACATTGGTGGGGGCCTGGTGGAGGGTGCCCATGCACTGCTGGGGGGTGGGGGTGCAGGGGGACATGAGTGGGGGCCTGGTGGAGGGTGCCCCTGCACTGCTTGGGGGTGGGGGTGGTGGGAGACATGAGTGGGGGCCTGGTGGAGGGTGCCCATGCACTGCTGGGGGCTGGGGGTGCAGGGGGACATGAGTGGGGGCCTGGTGGGGGCTGCCCATGGTGGCTGGGGGGTGGGGGTGGTGGGAGACATTAGTGGGGGCCTGGTGGAGGGTGCCCCTGCACTGCTTGGGGGTGGGGTGGTGGGAGACATGAGTGGGGGCCTGGTGGAGGGTGCCCCTGCACTGCTTGGGGGTGGGGGTGGTGGGAGACATGAGTGGGGGCCTGGTGGAGGGTGCCCATGCACTGCTGGGGGGTGGGGGTGCAGGGGGACATGAGTGGGGGCCTGGTGGGGGCTGCCCATGGTGGCTGGGGGGTGGGGGTGGTGGGAGACATGAGTGGGAGCCTGGTGGAGGGTGCCCCTGGTGGCTGGGTGGTGGGGGTGGTGGGAGACATGAGTGGGGGCCTGGTGGAGGGTGCCCCTGGTGGCTGGGGGGTGGGGGTGGTGGGAGACATGAGTGGGGGCCTGGTGGAGGGTGCCCCTGGTGGCTGGGGGGTGGGGGTGGTGGGAGACATGAGTGGGGGCCTGGTGGAGGGTGCCCCTGCACTTCTTGGGGGTGGGGTGGTGGGAGACATGAGTGGGGGCCTGGTGGAGGGTGCCCATGCACTGCTGGGGGGTGGGAGTGCAGGGGGACATGAGTGGGGGCCTGGTGGGGGCTGCCCATGGTGGCTGGGGGGTGGGGGTGCAGGGGGACATGAGTGGGGGCCTGGTGGGGGCTGCCCATGGTGGCTGGGGGGTGGGGGTGGTGGGAGACATTGATGGGGGCCTGGTGGAGGGTGCCCATGCACTGCTGGGGGGTGGGGGTGCAGGGGGACATGAGTGGGGGCCTGGTGGAGGCTGCCCCTGGTGGCTGGGGGGTGGGGGTGGTGGGAGACATGAGTAGGGGCCTGGTGGAGGCTGCCCCTGGTGGCTGGGGGTGGGGGTGGTGGGAGACATGAGTGGGGGCCTGGTGGAGGGTGCCCCTGCACTGCTTGGGGTGGGGTGGTGGGAGACAAGTGTGGGGGCCTGGTGGAGGGTGCCCCTGCACTGCTTGGGGGTGGGGTGGTGGGAGACATGAGTGGGGGCCTGGTGGAGGGTGCCCCTGCACTGCTTGGGGGTGGGGTGGTGGGAGACATGAGTGGGGGCCTGGTGGAGGGTGCCCATGCACTGCTGGGGGGTGGGGGTGCAGGGGGACATGAGTGGGGGCCTGGTGGGGGCTGCCCATGGTGGCTGGGGGGTGGGGATGGTGGGAGACATTGGTGGGGGCCTGGTGGAGGGTGCCCATGCACTGCTGGGGGGTGGGGGTGCAGGGGGACATGAGTGGGGGCCTGGTGGAGGGTGCCCCTGCACTGCTTGGAGGTGGGGGTGGTGGGAGACATGAGTGGGGGCCTGGTGGAGGGTGCCCATGCACTGCTGTGGGGTGGGGGTGCAGGGGGACATGAGTGGGGGCCTGGTGGGGCTGCCCATGGTGGCTGGGGGGTGGGGGTGGTGGGAGACATTAGTGGGGGCTGGTGGAGGGTGCCCCTGCACTGCTTGGGGGTGGGGTGGTGGGAGACATTAGTGGGGGCCTGGTGGAGGGTGCCCCTGCACTGCTTGGGGGTGGGGGTGGTGGGAGACATGAGTGGGGGCCTGTTGGAGGGTGCCCATGGACTGCTGGGGGGTGGGGGTGCAGGGGGACATGAGTGGGGGCCTGGTGGGGGCTGCCCATGGTGGCTGGGGGGTGGGGGTGGTGGGAGACATGAGTGGGGGCCTGGTGGAGGGTGCCCCTGGTGGCTGGGTGGTGGGGGTGGTGGGAGACATGAGTGGGGGCCTGGTGGAGGGTGCCCCTGGTGGCTGGGGGGTGGGGGAGGTGGGAGACATGAGTGGGGGCCTGGTGGAGGGTGCCCCTGGTGGCTGGTGGGTGGGGGTGGTGGGAGACATGAGTGGGTGCCTGGTGGAGGCTGCCCCTGCACTGCTGGGGGGTGGGGGTGGTGGGAGAAATGCATTGTTGATCAGTAGTGCAAGGTGACATGTGGGTTGGCTGGGGGGCATGCCCATGGTGGATGGGCTGCCTGCGGGACATGAGCAGGGGTGCAGGGTAGTCCCCCGTGGTGTGGGCTGCCTGCAGGGGCCGTGGAGGTTGTGGAGCGTACACCTGGGAGGACCCACACGGCCAATTCACGTGTAGTACTCCCCAGAACCCCTGAAATACACATACCCTGCTGAAATCGCGTGTGGAACTTCCCGCGGAATACACGTACCCTGCTCGCACTGGGCCAGTCGCGTGTGGAACTTCCCGCGCACCCCTGGGATACACATACCCTGCAGAAATCGCGTGTGGAACTTCCCGCGCACCCCTGGAATACACGTACCCTGCTGAAATCGCGTGTGGAACTTCCCGCGCACCCCTGGAATACACGTACCCTGCTTGCACGGGGCCAATTGCGTGTGGAACTTCCCGCACACCCCTGAAATACACGTACCCAGCTGGAATCGCGTGTGGAACTTCCCGCGCACCCCTGGGATACACATACCCTGCTGAAATCGCGTGTGGAACTTCCCGCGCACCCCTGGAATACACGTACCCTGCTTGCACGGGGCCAATCGCGTGAGAGACTTCACGCGAACCCCTGAAATACACGTAGCAGGCTCCCCCAGGCCGATCGCGTGAGAAACTTCACGCGAACCCCTGAAATACACGTAGCCCGCTCCCCCAGGCCCGATCGCGTGAGAAACTTCACGCGAACCCCTGAAATACACGTAGCCCGCTCCCCCAGGCCCGATCGCGTGAGAAAGTTCACGCGAACCCCTGTAATACACGTAGCACGCTCCCCCAGGCCCGATCGCGTGATAAACTTCACGCGAACCCCTGAAATACACGTAGCCTGCTCCCCCAGGCCCGATCGCGTGAGAAAGTTCACGCGAACCCCTGTAATACACGTAGCACGCTCCCCCAGGCCCGATCGGGTGAGAAACTTCACGCGAACCCCTGAAATACACGTAGCCCGCTCCCCCAGGCCCGATCGCGTGAGAAAGTTCACGCAAACCCCTGTAATACACGTAGCCCGCTCCCCCAGGCCCGATCGCGTGTGGAACTTCCCGCGCACCCCTGAAATACACATACCTTGCTCGCACTGGGCCAATCGCGTGTGGAACTTCCCGCGCACCCCTGAAATACGCGTTCCCCGCTTGGCGTTTGCTGTTTGCCAGCCCGGTGAACTGGTCCAGGGTTAGCGCAGCCCTTTGCGATGATTTAGCGATTTTGATGGCTTTTCCTTGCGCGAGGGCGTTCTTCGGGGCATTACTGGCGCTGCTGCAGGGTCGCTGCGATTCTCTGCGCCACGGCTGGTTTGGGAGCCTAAAATCCATGAATACGCTGTGCGCGGAAATCGGTTTTAGCGCACGTGCCTGGCGCAGACAATCGCACGCGGACACTCTGCGCCAGCCGCTTGCGACACTTTTCTGCGAAATTCTATGAATTACCCTGTTGGTTTCTTTGTCTTGCATATGCTTTCCGCATCTTTGATTGGTCAATACTTGTCACTTGAAAATGTTCACTCCTTTAATTAATCTAAGAGAAATATGTAGTGCAAATGTAATTTATCCTCTTAGACTCCTTTTGTGCCTTCAGTAGCATCTTGTTGTGGCATCCTTGATCCTAAGCCAAAAGAATACCCTTTGTTCTTTGCACAAAGCTGTTTTCCAGCACCTGTCAGCTCTGCAGCCTTGGTCTCTCTGTGGGCTTTCCTATTGTGGACATAAATACAGCCCTGTACTCGTGAAAGGATTTCCTGCCAAACTGAAACTCATATACCCCGCAGCAGTAAGTACATGCCCAAGATGTCAATCCGAAGATGCAGACACCTTCCACATGCTGTGGACATGTACAAAACTGAAAGAGTACTGGGCGGAGATCGGTAAAGCATTAGATGAGATGGCTGACCAGCTTATCGAATGGTCACCATTGCTATGTTTATTTGGAGCTACAGGGAAGATGAACCCATCTTGGCGGAAACTGGTGAACTTCAGTTTACTAATAGCTAAGAGAGCAATACTGCTGAAGTGGAAAAGCAATACCCAGCCAACAAAGGGAGACTGGAACAGAGACATGATATGGACTAACGATACTGAGGAACTATACATAGACTCATTACAGGCCACCTCTAAACCCAGAAATATATGGGCCAGATACAAACAATACCTGTCCAACAAAACTGAGGCCGACGAGCCAGAATAAATAATATGTACTGCAACTGATTGTAATGTGAATGTTGTGTAATTGATACATAATGTGTATGAATCTTATCTGTGTGCAACAATAAATAAAAGTTAAAAAAAAAACTATCACTATTCATGTAAATGAAGAACAATATTTAGGCAAGACTGTGATTACCATTTCCTGAGAAGAGAGAAGGCAGTATTGAACCCACAGTACAACCACCATTGGCAAAGAAAAGAAGGGGCTATATTAAGTCAAAAATGTGCAGTTGCACCTGAAACGTTCCAAGTGCTAAATGGAATTACCAACAAACGATCTCAGAGCCAAATAACCAGAGAGACTCAAAGAATTGGGCAAAATACTACTTTATTATCAGCTCAATAAAGTAGGGAAACCTGGTAAACATATTGCAGCTCACTCACTCTCAAATACATTTCAATAACACAAAAGCTTTATTCCTCGATGTTCGTCAGCTATGAAATCATCCTACGTGGCAAACAGGAAGGACCTAGCTATAGGAGGGATTGGTTGGGGGAACATATATACATATACTTTACGTGTTAGTAACACAATTGGCTGCCCCTTATCTGGTAGGCATGCATTGGACTACCTCTAACTATGTATAATGCAGACTAATAGAAGAATAACAGCAGCGGATTGGCTTCTGGAAACAATGTTTTGTCCATTGCTGCATAGGCCCTCATGATTGGTTTGCATTCTCTCCCAACACTGGACATTCGGCTTGTTAGCAACATGTAAACATAACGAAACCCAGGTGTGGGGAACAACATCAGACCACTGCACACTTGGCCAATTAGACTACCATCTCTCATCAGTTAGGCCCTAAGCCAAGACCTCTTCTTTGTAGTTGACCTTGCTGACTGTTCTCTTCCTCAGGACTTTTAAGGGAGTTAAGGCACATTGTTATCTTTGTTTGGAGCTTGATGAATAGGCCTTGTTTTCCAGTCTTGCACCACGTGTGAGGAGATCACAATGTTGTCCATTCTGACCTTTATTTAGTGCTATTTGATTCAATTATTCCGGGTGCAATTACTCATCTTGGCCTTTGGAGACTTGGTTGCTTCGTCTTGCATATGCTTTACGCATCTTTGATTAGTCAATACTTGTCACTTGCAAATGTTCATTCCTTTATTTAATCTAAGAGAAATATGTAGTGCATATGTAATTTATCCTCTTAAACTCCTTTTGTACCTTCAGTAGCATCTTGTTGTGGCATCCTTGATCCTAAGCCAAAAGAATACCCTTTGTTCTTTGCACAAAGCTGTTTTCCAGCACCTATCAGCTCTGCAGTCTTGGTCTCTCTGTGGGCTTTCCTATTGTGGACATAAATTCATCCCTGTACTCGTGAAAGGATTTCCTCCTACCACGGTCACACTCCCTATCCTGGGTGTGGATAATTGTGGGGTACATGTATTCGCATTCCATTGTGGCACCATTGCTTGTTTTGTCTGTGCTTATTGTGTTTACAATTGTTGTGTTTGCACAGGTGCTTTCTGTGGTTGTCCTTGTGGCGATTGTGATTGCAACGGTACTTGTTGTACTTTCTGTATTTGCGGCACACGTGTCAGATTGTGCATGTGATCTTGGGCATAATATTCCTATGGGTCTGTATTATACTGTGGAGAATAGCCCATCAACAATCTTGGAGCTTGCCAGTTCTGCTGCATACACCCTCTACTTCTGCACTTTCGAGTCATATGTCCTATTCTCCCACAATTACAGCATTGTTGGGGCTGTCCTCCATTAAATCCTCCTTCCCCTTGAGGGTTTTTGAAATCTGCCTCGTCCTCTAGGTCCATTCCTTCTACCTCTTGGCCAAAATTGTACCCACCTTGATCTATAGGGTTGTGCTGGCTGTAATTCTTGTGTTGCCACACTTTCACCACTCGTCAATACTGCTCCTTCTATTGTACATTTTGTCAATTCTTTCCGAACTAACTTTGATTCCTCCTGCTTTCTACTGTCAGCTTTCTTCTTATTCTTCTCTTGTGGTAATCAACACTGATGTACGATAGTCAGCTGTATTTCTGTCCATGGGTTCGCTTCCATCTCTACCTGTTTCTTCATCTATCAATGCTACTGTTTTATTCCACGGTTCCCTTGTCTCCAGATGCCAACATTCTTGAATCTCCTCAATCAAATCAACAGGATTATTGTCATCCCCCATTTTCCTAGTCATAATCGCACCCATATCTGATGTGCCAGGATATTGTACTCTACCTGCCCTCCATACGTCTGCTCTACATTTGTTAAATATCACTGTGATGCTGGAAATGCATCGGAGGGACAGGGCCTCCGTAGCATTGTCCTTTACTGCTTTTTATCGTGTGTTCTGTCATGTTTTCCGCGCAGGAGTTAATGTAGGACTCCTGGCGGTGCAGCTCTCTTTCTTTTGGTTTGGTGAACGGACCCGTGGGATACCCTTATGGCACCCATGGGTGGGGGTACAACCCTGTGCCCCTAGTGTATGTTTTTGGGCACCTGTGGGTGGCCCACAGAGCAGGGTATGGGCTGGTGGCAGCTCCATGCTGAATTTGACAGGTGCGCAGAGTATCCTCCATTTTGGGATACCCCGGCCCTGCCATTGGGATCAGTTGATTCCTGATGGAAAACAAGATGGCCCCGTTGGCCTCTTTCTTTCTATTACCCATTACCTTGTTTTCCCAAAGTCCTGGGAAGCCCTGACTCTGTCCCTTCCCCCTGACTGGCTGTTGGATGGAAGTGCCATATATGGTGTTGTTGTGAAGGCCCAGTCAGACTAGCTGGAGCCTTCCCGGTGATGTATGTTGTGGGTACCTCCTGTGGGTGGGACCTGGGTGAATAGAGTGTGTGACGAATATGCATTCTGTGTTGTGGGTGTCTAGTATCTGGTGGTTGACACAATGACTGAGACAACCCTGCCCGAAACCGGTATGAATGTAGCTTGGAGTGTTGAATGGCTCGGTACTTGTCCCAATACACATAACTTGTTGTGAGTGTCTGGAGAGAAGTGAATGGCCTGAATACCTTGCGTGCCTGATTGGCTGCCTGCCTGCATGAATGCCCGTAGTCGTGATTGGATGCTTGAGTGTGACCCAGCGGAATGAATGGGAGATAAACAGTATATCTGGGGACCTCTCACTGCTAGGAATCGTGTTCAGAAGCTGAAGTCCACTACGACGAGTAACTGGATTAACTGACGCTTGACCTTGAAGCCCTGCTGGATGAGAAGAATTGCTGTTGCTCTCCTTCACAATCGGAAAGTTGCTGTGCCTCCAAGGACTGACCCAGAGAGGACCTGGTAAGGTGCCCTCTTCCCGAGCTATGAGGGACCATCGTGCACAGCTGATCTTTGCCAACGCTCCCTGGTAGACAGACCTTCGACAGGCTGCCGACCCGATACGGGGACTGCTGCGGAACTCCAAGGAGAAGCACTCGGACTGTTGTCCGCCACTGTCGACGACCGCCGTCGCCGACCAGAGCCGCCGTGCTCCTGTTTGCCTAAGAACTTCAATTGATCAGCGGACGCTCTCGTCTGCATCGTCACCCGCTTGCCTCCCGCTGGAGAAGGCCCGACCGTCGACGCGCCGAGGAGCATCCACCGGTGGGTTTCCCGCCACCTAAAGACAGCAGAGACGCTGACGACTCGACGCCCTTGCTGGGCCACAGTTCTTCATCATCTCTTTGCGGTACAGAACTATTGTCACCGAGGTGCCCCGCACGCCTCTTCCTTGCAGGGTGCCAACGCTCTGTTTTCGACAAGCACCTCTAGGAACGAAGCTGTCACTTCCTTGCCGTAGTTCACCCTGTTCACCGCCGGACGTTCGACGACCCGTGACTCCCGCCTTAAAGGGAGGGCACTCAAGAAGGGCCGTCAATTCCCCGACACCGAACGCCAAGTTCCCCGACACCTCTCGACGATCCGTGGCTCCCGCCTGAAAGGGAGGCACTCAAGAGGGATCGGTCGGAGCATCGTAGGAGAACTCTACTCCACCAGGTACATTGGGGGGGTAAAACCTTAACAGGAAGAAGTAAGACTATTGAACATAGGGACTGGGCTTGTGCTATATATCTTTATTTACAGGTTGCCCAGGTGGGGGGATCTCCACACAGAACTGTGCCTAGTGGTAGGGGTCAGCATTCTGCCTATTGTTTCAACCATCTTACGTTCCTGCCTATCTCTATTGCTGGTTTACTCGTTATTGATCTGTGTGACATTTTAACCATATAGTTGATGCACTTTAATGAGATTTGATAACATTAGTGGTACCACTCTAGACGTGTATATATTTATCATTATTGACTTCCAACTACAAAGTGCATTATTGTGATTGTGTACATACCTTTGAATATTAATTATATAAAGACTGTGTTTTCAGTAATACAGTGTGTGGACATTCCTTTGTGGGGGTTCGGGGACTACACTGTACTTAAGAACCAGCCCTTATCACCTCCTGAGAAGCTAGGCCTTGATTGCTCGTCCATTGCTACCGTAATAGATCATCTTGGCTGGGGTCTGCTGTGCCTCTCCTCTACCATATAGAGAGCGGAAGTACAGACACCCCCTACCAGTCTTTACAATCACTCCATTGTGTGTCGTATTTGGCGCAGTCACACTCGCATATCCTGCTTGTCTCCAAATGTCATCAGCTGTCTCCCCTAGGATAACTGCTAGCAAGCCTTTAATGTCACCCACTGCTAACGTCAATCCCGCTGTCATTTTTTCATAAATCCATTTTCCTGCACATGGAGTCAAACTCTGTAATTTACATTTAAAACTGTATTTGTCCATTTGTGGCCACGGTATATATTGTGGTCGTCCTCCTTTCTCTAATAATGAGAATTGTGTAAATCCGGGTAGACAATTGTACCCACCTACACTTCTTGTCTTCCAGGTGGGGCTAGTTTCACCCATTCGTCTCCGTCCTGGCAATGATCTTAATCTACTTATGTAAGGTGGGGATATATCCCCTGCGCTGTGCAACCGTGCTTGTGGCCGTTCAGAATATGGTGTCGGTTCTGGTGATTTTTCTTTTTGGTCTTCTACATTTGACCACTGTCCCCCTCTTTCTATGCTTGGTTCTATCAAAAATATGCATGTACATTCTCTTCGCGCTATTTCGTTTTCTTCCATTTCTTTGTCTGACATCATAATACCCTAGCTTGTATGGCTGTCGTCCCTTTCGTCGTCATCAAGATCTAGTCTACTTAAGGACAGCATTCTATGCTCATCCATCATCATGTTATCCAATCTTTCTCCTGTTTCCTTTGGTGGAGGTCCGTCAATGCTCCCTTTGGTTTTATAACCATCTTTCTTCCTCATTTGCCTATATAAATCCCCAATCCATTTCCCTATGCCTTTTGCCTCATGCTCATCAGCCCATATCTGTATTCTCTGTATCCCTTGCAGTTCCCTGTGAGGCTGTTGTGACCCTCTCTCTTCTTCCCATCGTTCTCATGCTTCACTTGGTACTATACATCTATTAACAATGTGATCTATTCTGTCATCCCTTTGTGCCCTACTCTTTCTCATTTCTTCTTCATTACTTCTCATTTCCCTTTTCTCTTCTTCCTCTCACTTTTTTTGGAGCCTTAGTTCTTTCAATCTCTGTGTTTCTATTTCATCATATTTCTTCTCCTCTATTCTCTCTTTCTCTTTCTTCGGTTTTTTATACCTTCTTCATTCTTCCTTTTGCTTCCTCTCTTTTTCCTTCTCCTCTTTGTATGCCCTTTCTCATTCCATTTCTTTCTTTTCCAGTTCCTCTCTTTCTTCTCTTTCTCTAACATCACTGATACCCTTTCCGTCTAATTTGAGTAATGTCTGTCCTCCCATCCACTCATTCTGCACTGTTGTCACTTCCTTGGCTTTGTCCTTCCCCTTTTGTCTCCCAACTTCTTCTTCTATCTCTGTCTTTCTGCCCCTTCTTTAATCACGCTCTTTATATTCATAGCGTGCTGACATATATTTACGTTCTTTAATCTTGCTCTCTTCCATGTTGTCTTCACTATTATAATCTTGGGGCACATATGTCGTATTAACATACCCTGCCGCTTCTTTTAACCCCTTTAAATAATAAAATCCCTATTTCTCAGTGTCTGTGCTCTTGTTTTTACTAGAATAAAGAGGAGCCGAGGGCGTTGTGTCCTCCCCTTTATGCTGGTTAAGCATCCAACCCTTTTCGGGTGGGGCTTCTTCCTTGCTCTGATGCATTTAAAATAGATCTAAAATGGCTAAACTTTTCTGTAACTTCTTCCTTGTGTATGCAGCATGTCAGTATGTTCTAATGTGTTGCAATACTGTTCTTCATAGCAAACCATCTTGAGGCCACGGTATGAACATTTTGTCAGCCGTGCCTTTTACCCATTGGGCATGGCACTTCCCAATCTTGGCTGTGTATCTCAGTAATGTTTTGCACACATGTAGCAGGGGAGTGTCCTCCTTAATGACAAGTGTTTTCAAATGTCAATGATTACTGGTTCTTTTATTTAGTTATTACTTGAATCAATTATACCACAACAATCAATTCGAGCAAGCACCATCAATCACCACCCATGTCCCAAAAAAATAATATTTAACCAATTTTAAAGCCTATACAATAATGTTCTCTTTAATCCTTCATTTATAGTCCTATCAATTTCTGTCCTGCTATTTTATTGTTAAGAATCTTTTTCACTTACTATTTATTCTCAACTTTTTATCCTCCTCGGATTGACATCAATCATTTGATTTTAGAGTCTGATAACCAGCTAGATTATTCTATTGTTTTATGTCTCTTAGTTTAAACAAATCAAAGGTTTTACCCTGACATATTTATAAACCCAAATAAATGTGCACTTAATTTTCTATGATCATCTTCTCTTACTTTCTCTAGTAAAGGTAACTAGCTCATCTCCAGTTTACCCCTTTTTGGAGTGAGACACGCATTCTTCATCTCGGCCTTGCCTCAGGAATCTCTAAAGAATACCCCCTCTGGGAGTTTAATGCATTCCCCTCTGTCCACTTGGCACCAGGGATTGAGGTATCTCTCGCTTTCTCTTAAAATAAATCCTGTTACTATATATATTTATACTTACAATACAATCCCTCCCCTTTATTTGCCACTTTTGATGCTCTACTTACATCCAATGCTCAGCTGGAGTGTCTCAGTATCGACTCTTCGCCAATTGACCAGTTTGCCTTTAGTCTGTGGGGCACCCATGGGGACAGGACAGGAATTTCTTCAAAGGGGCACCTGCTGACCGTCTTGTTTTCACATGTGTGTTTTTCTCCGCTCTCCACAGGAAACTCTGAAATCTTCTGGCTAATGGTGTAAGACGTCAAAAATCAGATAGTCTGGATCCTGCCACGGGAGACTGGACCAGAACCATCTGCACCGCTACCAAAATGTGCAGTTGCACCTGGAGCATTCCAATAAACGATCTCAGACCCAAATAACCAGACAGACTCAAAGAATATGGCAAAATACTACTTTATTATGAGCACAATAATATAGGGAAACCTGGTATACAAAGAGATTGGAGTTCACTCACTCTCAAATAAATTCAATTACAGAAAAGCTTTATACCTCAATGTATATCAGCTATGACGTCATCCTACGTGGCAAACAGCAAAAACCTATTGAAAGGATATACAGATGCTCTCTGTGTTGTCAGGGTTGACTTAGATCTTTCTAAGATGGCGAACACTGAATGCTCCACGTACAATGTCACTGAGCATCCAATTACAATTTTGGATCTCTTTTCAATTGTGAAGGCATCTGCAGCAAGTGCTTGTTAGCAGGCAAACTGTCTTTGCCTAACTGAGTCAAGCATTCTGCTGTAGTAGGCCAATGGCCTGTGACCCATTGTACTTTCCTGGGTCAGTATGGCGGTCATAAGTGTGCCGTTTCAATGTGAAAATATAGAAAACTCGTGTGTGTAATCTGGGGTGGTGAGAACTGGGGCTGTGAAAATCACTTCTTTCAAATCATTAACAGTAAATAGTCTACGTAATGAATGACAGTGTTTGTCACTTGGATGTCACCTAAGTCTCTGTGTAATATTATGTTAAATATGCTTGGGCTTTTGCAATACCCTTGGGGCAAACAAATGTGCTTGTAGTGCTTTCCACTATGTGTAAAGGCTGTAAGGTACTGTGAGTCAGGGTGCAAGGGTATCGAAAAGAAGCCGTTCTTTAAATTAACCACTTTAGGGATTCTTCATAAAATGGTGGCAGGGTTCGGAACTACATGAAATTCTTTCTGTATTACGTCATTTAGAGGACATAGATTCTGGATCATTCTCCAATTGCCCCCTGTGGCCGTTTTGACAGTGTAGATGGCAGTATTGCATAGTGAGGCGGAGGGAACTAATATCCCTTGGTGGAGCAGTGCCTGTGTCATGTCCTTTATTCCCTCTTCTGCCTCCCTTGATAATGGGTACTGTTTTGCTAGGAGTAGTACTGCTCCAATCTTTAGTGTAATTTGTACTGGGGTCACTTCCATTAGGAACCCTATGTCATGTGGGTGAAGGGAGGTGGTGCAACAACAGCCCTTAGGGGGCACTACATAATCTCACAGGGGAGATATATCTCTAATATGATTTCTCAGGCATGGTCATTGTCTTTGAAAGGTTTTGCATCTGTTATTTCTTTGAGGGGTATGGTGGGATCAATGCATAATACAGTACGCCACTGGCACACTTGCCTGTCTGTTCCGAGGACAACACTCTCTTTGCAGATACCACCAATCCTTGTAAGTCTAGGCACAATATTGTACCTGCTACCAATTCTGGGGACACCACAGGGCGGCAAATGAAATCGGTTGGCTCTCTCAAGCACTCATTGGAAATTTGTGGCACTCCTTCTATGAGCACTGTTGTGCTGTAGATGAAAATGTCTCGGTTGAGGAGTATGCCTCACACTACTACATCACGTGCCATGGCGTGTATTATGACCATCGCTCTGATTGTGCACATCCCTGGTGTGGCACAGAAAATGCAGTGATCAGTAAATTAGATTGTTATGTTCAATTTCCTAAGCCGATCCCTGCCAAGCAAGTTGACAGGTGAGCTCTCGGGTACAATAGATGAGCGCGCACCACCTTTCCCCTGCTTTCACATCCAAATCTTTAGTATATGGAAATGTAGAAATAGCCCCAGAGAATCCCTGCATGTCGAGAGTTTTGCCAGATAATGGGAAGTCCCCTTCACTGATGCATGATTTCTCAGTGCCGGAATCAAGCATGAAAATTAATTGCTTGTTTCCTATCTCTGCCCCCACCAAGGGTTCCTCTTCTGGGTTGAGTGTCATTGACAGGACTGGACACCCAAGTGCTCTCTGTGGGCTGTCCCAGTCAGGGTATGTATTTGTCCCCCACTACTATTGTGCCTTTGAATGGGGTGACCAAACCATTGGGCTCTCTGTTAAAGGGGTTCATGTTATCTGCCTGCTGGAAAGTGATGTGGGGCACATATTGTCACATAGATTGCTGTGGTTGCTGCTGCAGTGCAGGTCCTGGTATTTGCAGGGGACAACTAAGTGTAGGCTAGGTGTATTTCGTGAAGTATGGAGGACATCCTGGGAGTCAGCCTTTGAGAGGCTCCTCGGGATAGTGTACCATAATGTTGTTGACCGTAACTGTACCCATCCCCTGTCTGCTTCTACACTCTCTTGAGAAATGTCCTCTTTTTCCACAGTTCCAACATTGTGACAGCCCCATTTATCCTCCCCTACATTCCATTCCTCCAAATCTCCTTCCTCCAACTTCCCCTCTGCTTGAGCCTCAGAACCCACCTTGTCCTCGCTGCTGTCCTCCTTGCAACTACTGTCTGGGGTATTGTGTTTTCCCGCCCCACTGTCCTTGTCCTCCTTCGGACCTCACTACAGCTATTCTTTCATTCGTGAAACTAGTGGTGTATCCTGACTCCTTTATCTGTGCTGGCTTCGAAGCTCCCAGCGACCTTAGCTAATTTACTTTGTGCTAGTTTTGGTTCTTCTGCTTGTCGCCTCTGAGTTGTTTCTTTTTCAAGCTCCTGGTTTACTATTATACTCTGCATTTCAGGCCACTGCATTGCCTCAACCCTCACAATCTTGTCTAGTGCTTTCTGCACCTTTTTGGACAGGCCCTGTTTAACAATGAAGTAGAAGCAGGGTATTGATTGATCCCATGCGTTGCCCATTTCTGCTCTCCACATCTCCTGAACTTTAAGAATGAATTGAGCGGCATCTTCATCATCGCCCATAGTACATTGTGATGGATTGTAATTCAGGTGTGTTGGCAAATGCTTGCTGCAGCGCATAATGTATTTTTGCCTTAATCTTATTAAAGGACGCTCTGTCATGTGTGTCATTTCCCAGAGTTACTCCCGGGTACCCCGCTTTTACCCACACATCGGCATCCTGAACTCTGATCATAGCTACCAATAGGCTTTTGATATCTCCTACTGCTAGGGGCAGTCCCGCCATCTGTTTTTCCAATGCATAGATCCACTTCCCCGTTCCCGCTGTAAGGGCCTGGAGTGCTTTTATTAGATTCTTTTTGTCCATCTCCTCCCATGACACATAATGAGGCTTGCCTTTCCCCTTACGTATGAGAAGCATTTGCAGTCATGCTTTGCTCCTCTCACTCTTTTTGCCTCTTCTCTTTTTCCTTGCTACCACCATCTGGTCAAACCTACTCCTTAACCTTCCATCCCGTATACTTTCCAACCTAGGAATTGGTTCAGGTGCCTTTTCTGCCACCTCATCCTTGTCATCCTCAAACTCGTTGAATGTACTCCACCCATCAGCATTGTCATATCCTAGGCTGTCTGCACGTCCATTTCCACATGCATGTTTTTTATGGGTGTATTATTTATCCTGAATAGGAAATCTCCTGCCTTCCATGCATCTGGTGCCTGTTCTTCCTGTCTGTCAGCTTTCACTTTGTTTTGCACTGTTTACAGTCTATTCAATTCTGCTCTTGCTGAGGCCAGTGCCACCTCTAAATCTCTCTTATTGACATTGGTATGTCCTGGGGCGTCTGGAGGGGACACATATGGGGGAAGTAGGGCTGTTGCTGCTGTGGACACATACGTTGGGTTGGTATAGCCTACAGCAGGGCGGGCTGTCAGTGGGTATACCCCCCACTCTGTCATTGCCCTGCCCTCTCTTCCTGGGCAATCGCCCTTGCTAACATCCTGTGCGTCCTCTCCCTTGCATGCCTCAATGTCCTCAAACTTCTTTCAAAAGACTAATATTTCCTTCCATCCTTGTAATTGTTTTCCCTTATATTTGGCTGTTAGGAATATGGACATATGTACTAGAATACCCTTATTGTGGGAGCACTGCTCTGGCCACAAGCAAGGCATCCCCCGCCTCTTGTGTTTGTCACCCACTGCTTGTGGTACTTCTCAAGTCTATCTCGGTACAGTCATAGAGTATTATACATATACTCTATTGGGGTTTTCTCCTCCCATGGTGGTGGTGGTGGTGATGCCCATGCTGCGCCTATGCTTGTACTAGTGTGCTGCACTCCTCTAACTATTGTAAAAAAATAAAAAAGTATTTTCCTTTCCCCCCCTTCTTTCTCTCCACACTGTCATTCACACACTCCACATACTCAAATATACCACAGATCACACCATACCCCTCCTGGGATTCCTGCCTACACAAGTTAAAATAACAAGCTACAATAACAACAACTACAATCCTGAGCCCTTTTAATCCCGAGGCTTCTATATATTTTCTTTTTCCTCCATTACACAGCATGAGTGGTGCCACCTTCTCCCATCACTAGGGGGGCTACCTACCATTCCATTTTACTCTACTTAATATTCTCCTCAAAGAATTAATAATACCAAAAGAACAAACCACATTCAAATCACATTCACCCTTCCACTTTCTGCGCGTTCACACTGTCCACACTCTTCCATACTCCTATACCCAAATTGTTATCATTTGCAGGGCTATACTCACATGCACTTGTTCACCCGAACTCCTCCGTCACGCGGTTCCAACAACACCGGCTTGCACTTCTTCTCAGAGCCACACCCGCTCCTATGAGCAGACAGGAATTCTGCAAAGACGGCTCATGTACGGTCACTTTGAAATACATGTTATTCGGGGCTGGTCACTGTAGCTGGGCACAACCCCTTTGGAGAGGCTGCCCAGACACCCCTGCAGGTACAGGGTCTCACGTTAGGGTCACCAAAAGAAGGCATGCCCACAAACGCTCATGCCAAAAAAAATACAGACAGCTAGGCAAAAAAGGCCAAGAGATTCTTCCAAGGATAACAAGTTTTAATCACACAAAAAATAAATATGCCAGAAAAGAACTCTGCTGCTCAAGAACATTCTGCCAAAAAATGGTACAAGGAGAATGTTATAAGGAAGAACATTGTCATCAATGACAAACACACATACAGTAAAAACCTGATCGGCCGGTTGGTGAAACCCTATATATGGGTGGCCTGCTCCATAGGGGATACCAGGCTGCTGTTGGTCCCAGCCCCATCGGTCCGTCTTCCATCCCGTGGGGTCTGCTTTGCTCATCATCTCCAGGGAACCAAGATCAAATTTGCAATTAGTTACTATGCAAGACAATGCTACTCTCTCATTATGGCGTGCACCTGGGAGGTTCGGAGACTGGCACAAGGGGAAGCTTAAGATCGAGCTGACTCACACATTCCTCACTCATTCAGTATTGCACTATTCCCACCCAAGGCTTCCACCCTCACGTTGGACTATAATTTATTCCACCCTATCCCTCACATTACAGAGTTTGTCATTATGAAATAAGGTGGAATGGTTGTATTATTTTAGATCATTTATGGCCAGCAGGATTACGGTTGCTGGTCTGGGGTCAGCGGTCTTGGACTGGGACAGTTTTGGGTGTTATAACCCATGGTTGGCTGGGTGAGGGTCGGGGCCTGCTTTGGACTGGCCGTGATAAACATGTCCTGTGAGGTACCTGGTACTGTCTCACGGCCTTGCAGGGCACATTCCCTCTTGGGATAACACGTATTAGCAACAGTTATGGAACAAAGGAAAGTGTCCATGGGAGCTAACAGCGTGGGTCTCTATATCATCAGCTCTTGGGCCTATTCATGTTTCTTCGTTCGGTCTGTGTTTACCGCGCAGCCATGCAGGGCCAAATGTTTCTACCAAAGCTACAAAAATGGCGTCTAAGCATCTCCATTTCACATGATATTGGGCCTCATTACAACTCAGGCGTTAAGGGTTAACGCCGTTGTTAACCCTTAACGCCTGATTCCGATTTTAACGGCTGCTTTTAGCAGCCGTTAAAATCCATGGCGCTAAACCGCCTTGGTGCTAATTACGCCACTGTAATTTACGGTGGCGTAATTAGCGCCTTCCCCACTCCCATTATGCCCTATGGGGCAAAAATGGGAATGGGGAAGGGCAAAATGGGAAATGGGGATTTACCGCCCCACTCACCTTGGAATGGGGCGGTAAATCCGCCATCCACCATGGTGTAAACATAGTTTACACCATGGTGGTAAAGTCGGCGTACTTACCACCTGGGTCGTAATGACCCCCATTGTGTCTGTGCAGGGTCTCTTAGCACCCCCCCTACCCCCTGGTACATCGCAAGTTTAGTTATAGAATTTACCTTACTCTAAAGCTCCTAGAATGGTGGGAGACGTTAATTTCCATCCCAACAAAAGTGTACCCTGATTCAGGGCTGTTCAACTTCATTTGTGTACATTGCCATTATTCACAGTTAAGGGAATATCAATGTTATACTGGTTCATTGGGACATTTTGTAATTTTCCTTTCATAGGTGGGGGGATCTGGAGCTGACCCCTTTATTCACTACCAGTGGAGGCTCTAATTTCAACCAATTGGTTCAGATTCATTATTATTTCCTGTAGGTTGCCCCAGATGATCGAACAAGTGCATATGCACGGTAAGGTGCACATGTCCATTCACAGGTTTACCTACAGGTTGCTGATCAGTTATACATTCCCTCAGGTGCTCCTCATACATTACTAATTAAGGGCAGATACACCTTACAGCAGCAGGGATGTTAAGCTGATTTATACAGTGCACCTCTAACCTTTTCTTGGTCTCCAGAAGCCCAAGTGGCTCTAAGGAAAAGTGGGTTGGCTTGGTTAGTGAGGCACAGAGGGATAGGATAGATGTTGTGCTCATTGGTTGATGCGTGTAGCACCAGGAGGAACTGGTGTCTGTGCATGAGAGGTTTCTGGGTGTGTTCTGTGTGGTGCACTGGGATAGTTGTGTCTGCAAGGGTGGTATGCCGTGTGTACATTATTTGTTGTCAGAGGTGATTGGGTTTGTAGTGGTTGAGTGGTGATGTGCGATTTGTGGGTACTGGTGTGTTGATTCACTAGTCCTCTGGGCATGTGTTAAAGGCGGGAGGTGTGGAGTGTGCGGAAGAGAGAAGTAGTTTGTGGGTTTTGGGTGATCTCTGAGTATTTGTAGTCATGTTATTGTTTTTCATTCTGTGTTTATCCCTTTTTTTTTTACTTAAGGTTTGTAGCAACAGGCATGATATGGATTGTGCGGTCCGCTCATGAGAGTGGTTGTCTAAGTTTATCTCAACGAGTTGACTAGCCTAGATTTTAGTCATTTCCTGAAAGTTAGGTAGTCTTCCATCGTTCCTATTTCCTTCGAGATCAAGTCCCATAGTTTAGCTACCAGATAGGAGAAGGTGGTTCCTCCGAATTCTCTATGCTTATAGTGTATTGTTTCTATTTGGAGGTTGGTGCTAGATTTAAGTCTCTCCTCGGTTGGTATTGAGTGATTTTTGCTTGGATGAATTTGGCTCCTTATCCATGTAATGATTAATGGGCAATGCCTAGGGCTTTGAAGATGATGCATTTTACTGGTAGCCAGTGCAGACATTTTAGGGCCGGTGTGATGTGGTTTCTTCTAGTTAGACTGAGGAGTTGTCTTGCTGCAGTATTTTGGATGCATTGTAGTTTTTTGGTGAGGCGTTCGAGCATACCTGGTAGAGACTATTTGCATAGTCTATTCTAGATAATACCAAGGGGATGATCGGAAGGGTTCTGTGTGCAAAATTGAGATAGTAGATGATCTCTATTATTAATTGTAGGAGGTAGAAACATATTTTTTGCTATTGCATTGACATTTGATTACAAAGTGACACCATTGTCCATGCGGATTCCTAGATTTGTTATCAGTGTTGATGTCTCCAGTTGGGTTCCCGTGCTTGGGACCAGGAGAGGGATGTTTGTGTTGGACTGTCTTCTCACGGAGAGATAATTATTTCTGTTTTGGTGGGGTTTGGTTTGATGTTGTTTTTTGCCATCCACATGCTTATGTCGGTGAGGCATTTATTGAGAGTGAGAATCCTAACTTCAAATCTTTGCCCAAAATGTCACACAAAAGGAGAGTGCACAGTACTGTACAAAGGCTGTGTTTCATTCAGCCAGTGAGATATGTTGGAGTAGGTTGTGGGTGGTGGTTGGAAGAGATTGATGCATGCTACAAGGACTTTTGAGGAGTGTGTGCTGTTGAAGGCAAGAATGGGAGAATATCTGGGAGAAGGTAGTGAGAGTCTGAAAGGGAGTAGCTTCAGGAGAAGATGGCAAAACATTGGAGGAGGTGGCAAGAATCTGGGGGAGGGGCTACCATCAAGAGGAGGTGGTTGAGAACTGGAGTCAGTGGTTATATTAGGAGGATGTGGTGAGCACCAGCACGTGGTGGCAACACCAGGGTATGTGATGAGGAGCTGGAGAAGTGGTTATATTATGTGAACCTGGTGAGAGTCTGGAGGGGGTAACATCAGGAGGAGGTGTTGATGGACCGGGGGAATTAGATCATAAGGAGGTGGTGAACGTATGAAGGAGGGGTTAGCAGGCGAGAATGGTGTTGAGTAGTGGATGTGAGAGTAGTGCATAGTAGTGAGAGAAGTGGAGAGAAGTGAGAGGAGAGAGCAGTGGAGAATAGTAGACAGGAGACAGTAGTAGAAATAGGCAGGTGACTAGGGTAGTGAAAGATAGAGCTGAGGTTTGAAGTGTGAAGCAAAGGAGAGAGAGGAAGAGAAAGGGAGAGGAAGAGAAAAGTGGTAGGAAGAGAGGGGAGGAGAGTAGGAGGGATGAAAGAATATTTGGGAAAGGAATATAACCGTGTGAGATGTAAAGACAGATGAGTGACTGGAAGACACCATTTTACAAGACAATTTCTTTTACGGGAACCCCAGTTATGAACCGCCTAGAAGATCCCAGTGGGAGTATGCAAGATAAGGTGATTGCCTTTAGGCCCTTGCCACCAACCACCCAGATCATAGACAGTAGGGGTTGCCAGTCTCTATTGACCACCTTGGGATTCAGGGACATCTGGGCTGGGGTGGACGGAGATGAGGGGAAGACAAGAGAGATAGGAGGCCCTTTGTGTTACTCTGCACAACCTTTTAATAAAAACCCTTGAACTGCCTTCGAGAGTTGGTGTGTGCTTGAAGCCATCTGTGGCAGTCTCCTATGGATTCCAAGATGGTAATGAGGGACCAGTTTTTGACTCTCATCTGAACATTTAAATGGACTGCCTGGGGACTCTTGGTGCTAAATAGCTGTGATTATTGGACCCAGAAAAGCACACATGTAACTTTAAGACAAAGAGTGCAAAGAGTGCAATCACCCTTATCTTGTGTCTGATCATAGAAATAGACTATCAACCACACTTCCTTAGTCCAGTATTTTATGCAGTCCACCCAGCTTCTTGTATGATGCAGGACTATATATATATACATTTCACCGACTAAACCAAGCTTCACCTCACTGATGAGACCCAACAAGGCTGAAACATGTCTGGGGTTGCTTATGTTTCCGGGCTGTTGGGACATAGCCTATAGCCTATAGGTTCAGGCTGCAGTGCTCCCAAGAAGTCCTGGTGTCCGGATCAAGACTGATTTGCATGTGGCTGGTTGCCTATGCAATGGTGCTGATTTGATAAAAACAGTGGTGAGGAAGGTTGCCCGCAGCAATTCTAGTGTTTAAGATTGATTTATAAACATCCAACCATCACATTGTATTGCTATAGTGTGTCTCCCTAAGTGAGAGATGGTATGCCCAGACGGGGACCCTTGCCCATTGCACCAGAGGAAATGAATATGCACCACCTGTTGAGACCCAACAAGGATTAAACATGTCTGGGGTTGCTTGTGTTTTTGTGCAGCACAGAGGTAGCCAAGCAGTTTGGGCTAGACTGCTTCCATTCGTGGCAGGACCAAGATTTGCACATGGTTGGTCCCCTTCTTCAATGGCTCATACAGACTAAAAATTGATGTTGTGGAAGATTGGTCAGAACAAGATTAAAGAGCAAGATTAAATCAAAACCTTCCACCCATCACAAATTTGTTTATGGTGGGTCTCCATAAGTGAGAGAGGGTTTTTCCAGATAATGGGCCCTTGCTCCCTGTGTCATAGTGAACCAAGCTGCACATCACTGATGAGGTCTAACTGGGCCGAAACATGCCTGGGTTTGCTTGTGTTTCCATGCAGAGACGATATAGTGTAGAAGTTCACGAAATTGCTGAAACCATTGTTGCAGAATTGGGAAGGGGGTTATGAACTGAGAATACCTGGTGGTCATAACAACCGACAATGCCACAGCATGAACATGCCAAATCACGAAAGTTTTTTTTCCACACTTCACTGCTGTACTACTCAATGGGGAGTGCCCTAACAATATGTTCTCCAATCAGCAGCTATGTAAGAAGCAAGTCGGGTGGCAGGCTTTCAATTTCCCAGCTGAACAGTGATTTGTAAGGGTGTGGTATTGGGCTATTTTAAGGTAAATTTTGCATACAATTGGGCTATCTTTGGACAACATTCGATGGCTGATCTGTTTTTTGTCCTCCTGAGCCTTCCTCTCTACCTCCAACCATCCCACTCGCACTCTCTCTACCCTCACTCTATCCCATCCCACCCCACCCGCATTGCACGTGCTGGTTAGGTTTTGTTTAGGCTATTATGTTCTACTTTCGACGAGTCCTCCCGAGGGTGTTTAGTTCTTCATGTTTTATGCCCAGAACTAATTACCACCACACACCCACTCACATGCCCCAAGCCCACTCACTCTATCCCCAGCCACCCACTGCCCCACTCTCTCTACCTCCACCCACCCCCTCCACTCTCTCTGCCGCACAAACCCTACCCCCACTCTCTCTACCTTAATCCACCCACCCTGCCCCCACTGTCCCTATCCCCACCCACCGTACCCCCACATTCTCTACTTAAACCCACCCACCCTACTCCACTCTCTCTACCCGAGCCTACCCCAACTCTCTACCCCGACCACCCACCCAAGCCCCACACTCTCTACCCATCCCATCATACACCCACTCTCTCTACCCCACCCACCCTAACCCAACTCTCTCTACCCCAGCCCACCCTACCCTCACTCTCCCTGCCCATCACCACCCACCCACCGTAAATCCACTATATCTACCCCCACCCACCACACCCCTACTATCTCTTACCACCCAACCACCTCTCTACTCACATTCACATGCCATACTCCCTCTCTACCCCATCCAATCTTCCCCCTCTCTCTACAACTAAACATTCCCCCTCTCTCTATACTCTCATCCATGCGCCCTATCCATCTCCCTCTCTAACCCCATCAACCCTATCGCTCTATTCCATAGCCCACAAACCTAAACCCCTCTATTCTTACACCCCCCACCCTACCCCTACTAATTCCCCACACACAGTAACCTCTCTCTCTCTACCCCCTCTCATCATTCGTCTAACATTCTCGCTTTATTTCTTATCCTCCCACTCGCATCCTTTCTCGTTCATATTTCCTCTTGCTCGCAATCGGTAGCAACCTCAATCAATGGCTTCATCTCTTGCTCCATTCCCCCTTCTCATTTTCTTGCACACCTGTACCCCTTAACCATCCCTGCTTTCAAACTTGCACTCTCCGCCGTGCACTCTGGTGCCTTTAAATGTAAAATGCAAAGAACAGCAGTGAACACCAAAACTATTGACAGGAACAGTTTCCAGCTTCCTAGCTTGGATTAGCATATATCTGTCCAGTATTTTTTTTCAAATTGAGTAGAGTGGGAAGCCAACTTGACTCCAAGATTCTTTATGTATCTCTCATCTCCAGAGGATACAAAAATTGCTCTTCTCAAATTGATATTATGCAAGAGGCAAGGGACTGTTGGGACGCAAAGAGAATGTGAGGAGTATAAAAAGGAAACGTTTGCAAAAGTTTGGAGTTTGTATAGTCTGGACATCTACTGTCTTTCAATTTTCTCTGGTTAATACCACATATTAGCTGCTTTTCGCAAATAATATCGAGCACAGGAAGCAAACTAGGGTTTTGGTTTGGAAAAGCAAAATGAAACATATATAAACACAAATGTTACCCTGAATTAGGACAGGGGGGAAAGGGGCATCGGCCTATGGTCTGCTGAATGCACTTTTAATTGTGGTGGCATGACAGAAACAATGCTCAAGGCCGGCGGGATCTGATAATTTTATAGTGAGGTTGGGGTTGAGCTTTTTGCCTGATGGGTGATTGGTGCAATGGGGGGAGAGCACATGGGCGAAGGACGCGGCCGCTGGGGATGGCAGTAGACCATGTTCAGTGGGATCTGGTTAGTTCCTATGCATGGGGATATGGCCTCAGCCATTGGCTGGGCTCACTGCCCACGCCCAGTGGCCCACAGTCGTTTTGCCTAATTATTAGCCAAAAGCCATGGCCACTGGTCCTGGCCGATGGGATCTGGTTAGTTGCTAGGCAGGTGGATTGATACCACGGCTGTAGGCTGGGTCCAAAGGTCATGCCCAGTGAGCCCCAGTTTTGTTTAATAATTGGTGCAACATGGGAACTGGCCGTGGCTAAAGGCACGTATAAATATATGCTCATATAATCATTTCATTGTAACATTTTATTTGAATACTTAATTGATGATATCAATGTGAAAATAGTGAATATTCTTTGTTCTGGTAGCCATATTTACCTTGGTTCTCTTCTGCCCCGCAAATGTCACATTTACAGCATTATTTATAATTCGTTGTATCCCGTTTAAAGAACGTGCTCTTTCTACAGACACTGAAGATCATGAATGGCTTTTGTGAGCGCATCATAAGACAGGCGTGATTATCTCTGAATGCCAGCGCCTGATTGATCTGTGAATGGAATAGTTATTTCAAAGTGCAACAATAGAGACTAGAGCTCCTGGATTTAAAATAAGAGCATGGAGAATGCAGAGTGGAAAACATGCTGAAATGAGGACAGGAGCCGAGAAGGAAACGCCTGGCCTCGGCTCGTGCACACCGAGCTGTCAGCCATCTTGTAATGCAACAGTTTCTGCCGCTCTTTCTCCAGCAAAATAAAATCCATAACAATGCCAACAGCATTTCCAATTTGGCATGCCATCTCTGTTTGGGCGATTTGAGTGTAGTTGGTGTTCAGAACAATGTACATCTGTTGGCGTAAGCTGAGTGTAAGAGAAGTGTGGTAAAATACTGCTGGAGGGTATGCTGGCTGAACTCCTCACAGGCTGCCGTGCAGGTGCGTGTGCCTCACCTGTTCTCCTTAGACGATCTTCAGCACTGTGGCGCAGCAGAAGTAGGGTGCATGACACAGGGTCGCTCACTTGCGGATAACCACCTACTGGTTCTGGTACCTTGAAGGTACACCAATGTTTCATTAAGATAAACAGATCACTGTGTTGAACAGCGTATGTACATTCATTATAATTCAAAACATACCATTCGGGAGCATAATGTTCCTGTCGCCAATAAACATCATTATTGCAGAGGGCAATGCACCAATAAAGTACCAGCGTGGTTCGAATTCTCCTTTTTACTCCCTCATTCTCAGTTCCCAACTTAGGCCCTGGCGTACCTTGAAAGATAGTGTTCTCTGCTCATGTGGAGGCAGCAACTGATGCATGAATTGGGAGTAGGATTTTCAGAGTTGAACGGTAAAGGGCGGTAAAGGGCCAAGTGCATGTGCTTAACCTAAACCTACAAAGGTGCGGAATCTCAATGCATACGAATTCCCAGCTTAGCCAGTGTGGAAAAACTGGGCATAGCAACCGACACTGGGAATGTTGATGGAAAGGTGATGGATCGGTGACTGATGGACAATCAGCTGAGGTGACAATGCAGGGAGGGTGGCTGCTGAGAACCGGTGCTTGTGGAATGTTCCCTCTCAACTCCTAGTATGCAAGCCATCACCTGTACCCGGGGAGGCCTCCCCCAACAGAGGTTTCCTTACGCTCTCAGTGACTATTCACACACACTCCCAAGACGTTCGAGCAGGCAAGCAAAGGCTTAGTCACTGAGGCATTTAAACACACAGAAAGGTGGACACCCACCAGTAGAGCCTCTCTTTTCCTCAAAAGCAAACCGTTCTCTGAGCAGGGAATCAAAACTGCTTGTCTCTTGCACCTTCTTAGTTCTCAGATTCCTTTCCCTCCTTTCCCTTGGTATGATGGAACTCTCACTCCAAAATAACAGAATTATTTTCCCTAGCTGATATGAAATGATTGGTTATTTATAACACGCTTATTACCCAGAGGTTTCTAAGTGCGGACTCGGGCATCAAACCTGTGTTGCTTCGTGTCGTCTCATTACCAAGGTGAGCACATTACCCCTGAGCTATCCTCCCGAGATGGAGGCAGATTGAACCTCATGTCTATTGTACAGGAATCCTAGTGCAGGGTCTGCCTTGGTGCATAATCAGTCTTACTCTTGAGGAGAATGAGCACACAGGCACTGCTGCTGGAGAGAGGCAAACGGCCCCCCTCTCCATCCTCAGGTGATGATCTGGACTTAGGCTGGGAGGAGAAAACAACAGCAAGCACCTTCTCCTCTGAAGGTCTCCTCAGCCCTCTCAGAGGTTTTCCTCCTCCCTCCTTCACCCGTGGGGGATTGAGTGTATCAAGAATATTGGAGTGAAAATCCAACCAATGGGAATCATCCCTAGGCAAGCAAAAATCCCTCCCTCTTTGATGACTAACAGCGCAATGTCAGCCCCCAACTGACATGACTGACCAAAGGCAGTAATACCTTTCTGTCTTCCCTCTAGCCCTGAAGTGGCATTGAGTACCGTTTGTGGCAGGCCAACAGAACACACAACACACGGCCGGCCATTCTCTAAGCCCACAGTGCAAAAGTGAGGTGTAAAAGCAAGGCATAATGCCGTTTTGCCTTACGTCTACCCTCCAGGATACATTCATTTCATTTGGAGGTGGAGCATTCCTCATAGCATTTAGCCCGTATATTCCTCTATCAAACATCCAACGCTTGGGCCTGACTCGTCTGCCAGATGGCTTGGCAAACCCAGTGCTCTCGAGATAAAGACATGGTTTCTTGAAAACGAACCTGGGGAAAGCCTCCACACTGCCAGGGCCCGCTTGAGAACCTCTGAAGTCCATCACGCAGCCACCAATCAACTACATCTTTGTCCGGTCTAGATCTTGCCATCAGAATATACTCTACTCTTAACCGAACTGCACACTCCTAAAACCTTTTCTTTTACAAACACATGACTAACTGCATTTAGAAACAGGCACTCCTACTAACATAGTCATATCCTATCCCCGCTTCCGAATTGTTTTGCCTCTTGAATTTGTTATTTTTTGCTGTCTAGTCCCTCGTCCTATTAACTGCCCCAAACCTCCTACTCTTTTCCACAAACTAAGGTCTGGAAACACCTGGGTGGGGTGGGAATGCTCCACTTTCCAGACAAGGCCAGGTGCCGTAAGAATGCTGTCATCGTGATGGGCGCAGTATAAATAATAGATAACATACCATACAATTGCGTGCATTCCACATCTGCCTTCCAAGTCCAAATGGTTTTGCACCAGATGAGATTTTCGTGCTGGTAAAACCAATTAAGTGCCTTGGAATCTGCCTGTTTTTAGCAGTTGCTTAAAGCAGACAGATACGTTCTGAGTTCATTATAAATGCTGTCTGCCAAGTAAATTGTTAGTCAGCATTTTCACTTTTTGCAAAACGGAGTGCAAAAACAAAGGGGTAAAAGCGATTTCGCCTGCGTTCACTCTCTTGTGTTGTACTCTGCTTTGCAAGTGATCAAAGCTGCATTAAAGAAACGCAACAGCACATTCGTGCAAACATTTCTATTTTTATAAAATGACCCCAGGCTATACTTTATTTCAAGAGATTTTATTCTTGTCATGAAGTGGCAGTAGGGTGTGTGTCTAAAGGTCCTAGTGGTATCTCTAAAAAGGGAACAGAGTGTTACTCTCTCTCTGAACAGTCTAGAGACATGAGATAGTCAAGGGATATTTATGGATCTCTGTCTAGTTTCCTTTGCATGTTCTTAACACGGTGTCGGGGATATAGTGACCAGAATGCTACTTGACACTCTAAAGAGAGTCTCAGAGATAAAGTGCTCAACACACTTCTTCTAACATCCCGTATAGAAGCCATCTAACTTCCAGGGGTAAGATGCTCAATTCACTGACAATGTCAGGGGTATAGTGACTGGCTCATAATGCACATAGGGATTTCGAGACAACTATGTCCCCAGCTCAGTGTACTCAACACACCCTAAATGAGACCACCAACACCCCAGCACCACCAGAACCTCGACACAACAAACATAAGCCACTCCTTGGCACACAAAGGAACTCATAGGCAGCAATCATGCCATCTGCAGACAGGAAATGTTCTGGAGAAAATCCCCAAAACATCACCCTTAGAACTCTCCATTCAGGAAGTTGGACACTCATCACCACAGCCAAAGCCAACTATTGCACAAGAACCATCATGCACCATCATGGAAGCATCCAACAAGACCAGAGCAATCTTCCAAGCTTTGAAGCACTGCATATCCCCCCCTGCAAGGAACTGCAATATCGTAATGACAGATGCAATGCCATCAATAACTTATTCACAGACAAGATAAGGCAAATCATTGACACCTCCAAACACAACAAAGACTTCACGTACCAACCATTAACAAGTACAAATTGATATAATTCAGGATAATTACGGTAGAAGACTTGCCATGCCCCACCCTCACACAACCCTCGAATCCACCACTTATTAAGGGCACATCCTCCCTTCCTCCATTGTGAAAGTGATCACACGTGAAGCACTCATGACACCTCTCAACACCATCAATGCAACCCTCACAGAAGTCACCTTCTCGAATGCACTGAAAATGGGACAGATCTTCTCCCTGCTGATGAAACCCACACTTGAGCAAAATGACCAGCCCACCTACAGCCCCATCATGCATCTACCTTTCCTTGGAAAACTGATTAAGAAGACTGGCACAACTAGTTTCATGAAATGATCACTCAGCGTAATCTCCCACCAAGAACTACCAATCCTGTTTCCAACTACAATGCAACAGAGCTACAACCACTATTCAGGTTATGAATGATGGTCTACACATCCTGTATAAAGGGGATCCCTGCTTAGCCATCATACCCAACCTTTCTTCTGCCTTCTGTACCGGTGACTATGATGCCCTCTCTACAACCTCACCATGTCCATGTGCTTTTATGTAACAGTCCTTCAATGGTTTTCCTATTTCTTCAGCATAGACCAACTGTAGGAGAGGAGAGATGCTGTAAAGGTAAGGATGCTGCATATGATTGGCAGTAAGTGGGCCATGACTATATATTCAGAAGAGGCAGTAAATAGAGTGCACACATCAAATAGCTGGCCTATACTAGTTGCTTACATAAAAAATAGAAGTGCACATTTTTGTAGTAAGCATGTTTTAAAATGATCTACTTCAGGGTGAATAGGTCATCTGTCCAGTTTGCACTGTGCATATGTATTAATCCAAACTAACCAATTAACACATTTCCTATGAATTGCTAATTTACCCTTAACAAAGCAGTGCAAACCAGGTTCAGATGAAATGTCAAAAGTAATGTGCTGTTTTTACAGTAGAAGTAAAACTTGCAGGCAGAGTGTGTTAGCTGTGATGTCAGTATGCAAGCTGCAAAGGAAAATATGTAATTTTTGTAAAAGGCACTTTTGTGTACTGCATGGAGCAATTGATACAAACATCTTTGGGAGGTGGTTCTCTGAGGGAATAAATGCCAAACAGCTCGGGTGATGTGTATAAGTAAGGAAAAAGGCAGGTTTAGTGAGATTGACAAGGTTAGCATATACATTCAGGAAACAGAAGGGGTGGAAGGAATTCTCCCAACAGATGAGCAAGTGACTGGCTGGGATTGTGCAGTGCAGAGAGGCAAGATTCTCACAGACAGTAGACTGAGAAGACGAGCTGTAGTTGGAGAGAGGTTGTGGCCTTCTATCTGGATTGCCTGAGTGCAGGAGTTGTGATATTGCTGCATGCTGGCAGGACAACAAAGAAGGGTTGCCCATGATAACAGCACAGAAACCTTGCTCATATTTAATGTGAGTATATCTGTGATAAGCGATGCGCACGTGTGCGAATGTATTCTGAGACAGCCAGGGAAGTTTAATTTTTATGTAAAATAATTCAGCACCTTTCAAATGTCATTTGGAGAAATTGCATTTTATACTAAGCTTGGTTTTGCCAACTTGAGTAACCACTTTGTAACCATCCAGATTTCTCAATAGTTCATACAGATTGTTCTTTTCTTCAATCAATTCAGCAGTTGTAATACATTACAGGCTCTGTATCTTGGCTTTCCTTGGGCCACTCAGTCTCGGCGCAGTTGTCGCACTGTCCACCAGTTATAGGTCACGCAATCAATAACCCTTGGCACTTTGTTATACTTATTTGTTCTCTTTGGACTTTCTTTGGACTTTCTTGCCAAGACAGGTTTTCTCTCTCTGAACCTTGGACATTAATCAACATTCACTTCTGTTTCTCCTTGGCAGTCTTTTGGCTTTGCCACAACCTGTATTTCAGACAATTCACTTTGTGGTATTCATCCTTTTCCACCACCTTGCTTTCACATTGCCCATAAGCGCTGATCACTTGCTTTTCATTAATTTCATAAATACTCATTACTTGCTTTCACTTTGTTTATGTGTTCATCAATTGCTTTCACTTCATTTTCATTCATGCCGTATTTTCATACACGTTTCATATGTTTCCTTCCGTTCGATATTCAATCTTTCTTTTTGCAATCTTAAATGCAGCTTGTTCAGTATTCAAATTTCCTCAATTCGGTTTCCAACCAAATTAAACTAAGTTTCAGTTAGTTCAGAATCTTCATATTCCCCTTTCCAGTCCTGGAGCACCCCAGTATGAGTGTTACCTTTCTCACAGTAACCGGTGTGCGGCTGCTCTTCCAGGTGTCTTTTTCCTTTGTTTGGCTTCTCCTCGGTCCACTTCTACTCTACAGGAGCTCCGGTGAGCAGCGCTTTCTGCCTTTGAACCTTGCTGCAGCAGTCTGCGGCTGTCATGATCTCTGCTTCCAAAAGATCAGGACTTGCCCGACTCCCTTGGAAGCAGACCCATAACCCCAGTTCCAAGTGCCAGCCAGTCCCAATTGGGACCTTTTGGACCCTGTCCTGGTGCCAGTGGCACCAGGCTCATAAAGATGCCCAGTCCAAGCGCTGGAAGCGCCGGGCCCATAATGCTTGGGTGGACTTACCTGCAGCAGACCATGCTGCTTACTTACCTGCCAGTTGAACCCCTGATCCTCTTCTGTTTGGGACTACTTTTCCTGTTGGGTGGGGCAGGAGCCACTCCCTAGGTCCAGAACACTGGAACTCTTCTGGAAAGCAGGAACTCTTTTCTTACCTAGGCGTGGCTGTGGAAGGAGACACCTAAGCACTACAGGAGGCTATTTAAACCACACCCGATGGATGAATCTTGCTTTGCGTTATTCTGCATTCTCTGCAGCAGAACGCTCATCGTGTCTTCTGCTTCTGATCCTGGGCCTAAGGGAACAAAGGCTTACCATCCTGGAATCCAGTCTTCAGCAGCACCTGTAAAGACAAAGAAAGAACAGGTTAGCACTACGGTCTTCAGTGGCAGCGCATCTCTTACCTGGTCCATCGGCTGTCACCAACGCCTCGCGCTGCATTCCGGCATCTGAAAGACAAAGGCTTACCTACTCTTCGCATGCTCCGGAGGTCTTCGCACTGCATTACGGCATCTGAAAGACAAAAGCTTACCAGCTCTTCGCACGCTCCGGAGGCCTTCGGCGCTGCATCCCGCATCTGAAAGACAAAAGAAGGTGCGTTTAAAGACATTGGGCAACTTTATTATTCACATGCCATTACTCCTTCCCACGCCGAATCCAGTGGGTATTCCAGCACCCTTCAGCTTCTCTAAAGCTCCGAACTTGTACCTGCAAGATAAAAGGGGACAGTTAGTGTGCATCGTGAAGCAGGCTACAAGCGCTTACTTACGTGCTTCCAGGCGCTTCTATTCCTCACGCGGGTTCGATCCTCAACTCTCATCAGCCCGCCATCCGCCATCACCGGAACCCTGCAAAACAAGAGATATCATTACAAAAGACTTTTAAGACATTTGAAGTGCCCAGAACTTACCGTTCGTGCAGTTAACGACGGACTGCAGTCCTCTGAGGTCAAGAGGCCTGCACCCTTATCCAGTGAAGAAACTGGTTACGACACCCTGCCCCGAGGCAGATGGAGAGCTCGGCGTTCACTTACCTAAGGTGAGGGCGATAACCTTTGGGGTTCTACAGGAGAAGAGAAAGGGAAGAGGAGAGAGGCACCCAATAACCCCAGTTCATTAATCCCATATTTTCTTTCTGCAGACATCTTACTCTTCGAGTCAGACATACAGTGCACAGAGGTCCAGCCCAAAGAGCCAACCGTGTGTTACACATCACCTTTGAAGATACGGCATTCACCCAGTCAAGACCGGCGCCTCTGCGGGAATCAGGTGAGCGTTACAGCGGCAGTCTGGAGCCCTCAGTGTCCCACAGCTCCTGCTGTGGACACATGGGACATGGGACTGCAGGTGACTCAACCATCTTGTTGGCCACTCAGGCCCCGGAGTTTCTGTTGTCCCTCTGCAATAAACAGCATCCTTTTCACCGGCCCCTCTCCAGCCTGTTCCACGTCTGCCAGCCGCATTGGCCTCCCCAGGTGGGTTCCCCCTTCTCTCATGCTGGTCTCTCATGTTGTACACCTGTGGACCCTTAACAGGTTGCAGGTGTAAGTCCTTTTCCCTGTCTATAGTTGAATCCATTAACAGGACATGCCTGACCAGTCCAATAGTATTCCTCCATTGTCAAATTTGTTGTCCCAGTACCAAAGTGGTGAGAATGAATGGAAGGGTGCATAACTCCTGGTTGGCTCCTCCTCATCCCAGTCTTAAAGGGAAATTATTGTGGGACAGTTTGTGTATGTGAAAGAGGTAAAGGCTGACAATAACATATGAAGGCAGGGGGAGTGTAGGGTTCAGCCTGACAAGGAAATGGAGGATTCCATGTCTCGCCAAAAGACATCCTCTCTCCACTCCCCAAGGTGCCTCTACCAAGCCGATCCTCTCTCAGGTATCCACCTCTAGGGCCAGGATCCAAAAGGGATGGCCTTTCCCTGGCCACCTTAGAGGAAGATCCACGGGGAGTAGATGGGAGGATGCCTTCAGGATCCTCACATACCCTTCCCCTATGCATGTTATACCTGGATATTTCACAGGGAAACCAGGAGAGAAAGTCGACATTACTCTGATCTCGACTCTTTGAGTGTTCAACTGTGAAACAATAGGGTTGAGGGTTCAGGAACCACACCATAACTCTTGGATTGGATTCCTTTCTCTGACTAATCCACACTAAAGGAGAGCGGTCCGTGATCAGTCTAAATTTGCCACCTAACAGATAGTATTTAAAATGGAGTACCACCCATTTGATTGCCATTGCTTCAAGCTTAATAAATCAGTAGTTCCTTTCCCTAGGTAGTAGCTTACTGCTGATGTATAATATAGGGGGTTCTAGTCTGCGATGGTTTTAAAAGAAGCATCAGTTTTTAAAATTAATTCCTTAGAGAAATCTGCTACTTTCAAAATGGGGCTCTGACTTACGGTCTGTTTTAGAGTGGTGCAACAAATCCCCTCCTCTCATGCCACGTTATCTTCTGGGGCACTGCATTCTTCAGTTTGTCAGTGAGGCATGAGGTCTTGTTTGAAAAATTTGGAATAAACCAGCAGTTATAGCTCTGGCAATGACTCATGCCTGAGTGCATATAAACCTACTTTCAGCCCAAAGAGCACACTCCCATTGTGGACAGAGCTTGCATTTGAAGTCATAGTGATCCTTGTTGAATGAAACTCTTTGAATGACAAAGAAATAGTTGTGAAATGATCATCATTACCTTGCACACCTTTATCAGTCACTTCTTGGGAATATTTGCTCGGCAAAATAGTGGTGATGAAATACAATTTCTGGAGAGAAATAAAAGCAATATTTTTAAATATTGCTCACAAGTATAGTCAATATATTAGCAGATTGATTGTGCGTAGGTTCTGTTCTAGTACATTTGATACTGGCAAAAAGATGACTGCATGCGTACTGTGCTGAAGAAAGTGGTTCTTAGTATATGGGTTCCAAAATATCTGTGCTTGAAGAGGTTATTTCAACCTTTTGGTTGAGTGTGTGCTTTGATGATGCTTTCAAGTGACAAACATCTTCTCAGTACTATACATGCAACACATTTCATTGCAGTCGCTATGCCTTGAATATGACAATTAACTGAACATTACCACTAGATTTGTAGTGCAATAGGGTTTCCTTATTATAAGGCCACGCATATTTTTATGGAACATGAAAGGCAGGCACAGTAGAACCTTTCTCAGTATTTTAGGTCTGATTCGTAGGTTGTACTTTAGCAACAGATAATGTCAGCCAAACTAATGCTTTGGAATCTGGAGAAATGAAGATAGAATTTGAGCATGTAAAAACATCTATTTGGTGCTTTTCTCTTGCTCCCACCCTCTTCAAAGTTATGTAGCACTGGCATTGGTGGGCCGGGTTACAAGAGGATGTGGGAAATATCTGCAATGCGGTCTCAAGTGCTTTCATTCAGGATCTTGCAAGTGTAAGATCATGAATGCATTGTTTGAGTGACAATTATAGCCTATCTGGAATGGATTCATTTTGATAAACCCACTGAGCAACATTAAAGACCACCCCTGTGCTGACTCTTACATCCTTCAGTGAGGGCATATGCCAAACTTAGTGTGGGCAAATCACCTTATTGTTTTATTACAGTGAAGTCCTCCAGTGGGACCTACATTTAAAGCAATGACACAAGTGACAGACACTTATGTTTAATCGGAAAAAGCAGCTTATAAATAACAGTAGACTCTCTTTTTGAAATATTGCATTGTATGCATTTTTAGCCGTTGGTTCTCATCAACGTTTCCTTTCATCAGAATAATGAATACATTTCAATTGTTTCAATAATTCAGAGAGGAAGGCATCATGGGTAATCCTGTGACTGGCAAACCATAAGAACAATATGTCTCACCGGAGCAGCTGCCAAAAGACCATGAACACCACAGCAACTAAGTAACAAAGAGGGAGAAACAAGCAGAGAAGCCACTTGCATGCGTTGGTCCCAGAAGCAGACTTTATGTAACACCGACAAGATAGAAGCAAGTTGGTGAGTGATGAACACAGCCAAATCTCCATGGGGGAAAGAGGAAAGGACAAAACAGGAAACTTCATAAGGAAGACAAGAGAGGAGGTATGAGGACAGGGTTAGGTAGAGACTGGAAACATGGTCTGATGAAGGACTGTGCAGATCTGAAGCATTTGAGACTGTTGAGCAACAACGTCCAGTAGCTTGTCAAGTTGGGACTAATGAAGGTTTTGAAAGAGAGAAATGATGCATGTCGGGATAAGAAGTTCATTGTAACACACAGAGAAACTTGCGCACTTGACCACCAAATCCTCTATCGTATCCTGAACTTTCCCAAAGACGATTGTGTAGTGCGAGAGGAGAATCACCACCCTATGTGAGTAGGTTAAGGTCATTGCCAGCACTAAGACGAACCGGGGTGATTACCCCTGCATTGAATAACTGAATGATGGGGTCCAGTTATGGGATGGGGTTCACACAATTCCCCTTGTTTGAGAAGGGGGGCAAGACTGCAATATATTCCATTGCCTCAGATGAATAAGGATAACTTAAAATGTAAGTTACCTAGTTTGACTTCATGGGCCGGAAAATAGATATATAGATTAGAGAAAATGACAGGGAGAAATACATTGGCCATAGGGGACATAAAAGGTCTATTGGCAGCTATTCCTGGAGAGAGAGCTGACAACATTTAGAAACTAGCGGGATATGCAAGTGTGACAGCACAAAATACGGTGCATGATGGAGGGCCATTTAATAATTGTAGGGCAGATGTTTGGAGGGCTGTCAGGTTACAGTATCCCGATACGTCAAACATGGGTGCAATTATGACACATAAAATGAAAGAAGGTGAAGACCCTATTGAATATTAGGGATATTCAATAGAGTTGCCAGCTTGAGACGCATAAGCCTTGGGAAAGAACAGTGGCATTATTCTATCATATTTTGTGTCAGGATTGCCAGAGAAATTACAGAGATAAATGAAACAACAAGTAGGAATGGAAGCAAGGCCATGGGCTGAGAGACAGTTAACTATTGTGCATCATTGCAGATTGTTAAGAGAACAATAGAAAGAAAGATGAGAACAGAAAGGTTGAGGAAGCTGTACTGGGGAGAACCCTGGCCAGCCCATAGAGCCAAGGTTTGCTCCGAAGTACCTTAAGACGACATAGCTGTACCTTTGAGATGGATGGGGGTGCAGAGCTATTACTCCAACGCCAATCAATAAGGACAACTCAATGGTTTGGCAAAGGGAGTCCGTTTAATGACAAGTACAAAAAACGGGGAGCCATGGAAATCAGCAGTGATGCAATAGTCCGTCTCACTTCACTCCAACGAACTTCATACAAACAGTGACATTTATATTCAACATTCGTCATAATTGACATGTAACACTCAAAAGTTAACATGCAACTCTATTGGTTAGGAAAAGGTAACTTTAATATAGGTACTATATCTGTATATGGTAACGGAGTGAGGGGATTAGGTAAACACTATCAGGTGGGCGTCTAAGCCCTTCCTTCAAAAAGGGCTAGTGTAGACGGAATTAAAAGTATGATGTCCCATTGGTTCTACTAACTATAGGACCCTAGATGACATGGTCCACTATGATTGGGTTGTCATCAACCCCATGCATACATTTCCACTTTACTTAGCAGCACGCAAAATGGTCAGCCAGGTGCAGAGTGCCCCCGAGCTACCCGGACAGAATTCCCCCAATTAAGGTTATAATCAATCATCGCTTCAACAACTATTATGTCAATTATTTTTCTGTGGTTGGCCTCGAAACTGCATCTTCTGTCTGGAAAAGTTCTGATATCTCTGTCTGGGCGTATGCCAAGCGTAGGTGTGAACCCGTGCTCCTTCTCTCTAGGCTAGTCACATGCTACTCACACCGTGAATTTATTTAGTTTCTTTCAAATTGTGCATTTCATTCTTATTCGGCTTGCCACCTGCCTAGGTCTCCTTATCTCGACCTTTCAAAGACAGGATATTCTGTTCTTAAGTTTCAATTATGTGAAGCTACTGTTCGTTCCTTCTATTAGTATGACATTGGCTCTCCTGGCACGAGTTGCATCTGCTGAGTTTCGATTCAGCCGTCTCTTCTTGTTTAGTTAGAATATGAATCGTGTCTTGTTTGGCCTCTAGTAACCTGAGTTGATTCTGCTTTTTGTGTAAAGTGGACTCACACTTATAATACTGTGCTTCGTTTTGAGGTAGACTTTGTATAATGGCACTTGCTGCTCTATTCTTCTACTTAGCATAGCAAGCCGTACTGTTTTCTTAGCTTTCTTGCGGTTACAAGCATATGTACAGGCATTAGCTGGTTGAATATCTTCATCCTGCTTACAGCTTAAGCTTCTTTGTATTTCAACATCGTTCTATTCTTCTAGGTTCACGATATCCTAATTCATGGCGTTTCGTCTCTTTGTGTCATTCTTCCGTCGTCATTTCTTCTATCTGCGAGTTCGTCAGAGTCCTTGTGTCACCATTCGTCTTCCATTTAGGCCTTTTTGGTTTCTTCTGGGATGGTACTTAGGCAATCTTCATTTCGTCTCATTTGCTGGTAGGGTTTTCTCAATGGATACCTTACTGTCTATGTTTTTCTGGGTACCGGTACTTCAGTAGGTGTTACTCTTCTGATAGGTACTGGGCAGAGCCCTACTGCGGCTCTCTGCTGGTTTATCTCCTCATCATATGTCACATAACTCGGTATGAGCGTTCCTGGTACTTCAAAATGGGCGACTGGAGTGCAGGCTTTATTTGGGACCTCCTCTACACTCCCCCCTCTGGGCAATTCTTTGACCACTTTCACTTCCTCCTTTGGATTCATCTTATTTGGTTCCTCTGTATTCATCTTCATTTCATCGTCTGGGTTAATTCCTTCTTCATCTTCTGGGTCTGTAAATGATGGTTTGAAGAAGTGCCTGTTTGGAGTCCATATCTGTATTACTTCTTTCAGGCTTCCTGCTGTCCTTACATGTTCGTCTTTATTCCATGTCATTAGTTGATATTGTCCATTTGGGCTGCAGTAAATCCATCTTCCCACATAATTTCTGCATTTCCTCGGATAAAGAAATGTTGTACCTTCTGGCGCGTGACTTCTAGCCTTCACAAAGTCTCTTATTTCTTCATCAGTCAGATCTTTGGGCTTCCATCCTGGCTTGACATCAATCATGATCTTCATCCCTATGGCTTTCTTTGCAGTTTTCTGGCATTGCAAAATAATTATTTTGATAATGCAAAATCCTAGTAATAATTTCACTAGCAGGGCTCCCAGGAACATGAATGCATCCGCGATCCATTGTGGAACCCATGAAAACAGTGATCCAAACCAGCTGTCATCATCAACTTTGTGGATTTCATTGATCATTTGGTTCTGCAGGTTTGTCAGTATCCCTATAGCTACTGTTAAAGTTCTATTTTCCTCGTCGTGAGAAGGTATAAATGTGCAACATGATTCTCCTATTTTTGCACAAACTCCCCCATCCATAACTGTGATCATGTCAAGGACATATCTGTTCTGGAGAGTCATCAGTCTGATGGCTCTTAACTCTTCCTTGATTGCATTAAATCCTTTTATGGCCGTGTTGATGGTCTGCAGCAACTCCCATCTGGTTATCTGCAACCATTTAATATTTACTCCTACTTGGATTGTTGGCACAAAGAGCATTGTGAATACTGATGAGGTGAGGTTGAACAGCCTGTGTTCATATGGGATTGCATGAAATGCTTTTTCTGATTTAGCAGAGAAGTAATTTTCTCTCTTCATTCGAGTTCCCACAGATCTCTTCTTTCTCAGGTGAGCATCTGCTTTCGGGAAACTGTCAATATTCAGGTCACTTTTCAGGATCACTAACACTGGAACGTGGACATTCACTATTGTGCATATGCCAACCCCAGTTTTTCAGCAGTCTGATGTATGCTTTGGATCCAAATGCCCAATAATGATCCATAATTACTGCAGTTCCATGTACCATTCCTGGAGCATCAAAGATTTGTCCACAGTTCTGATTCTTGCCCATCTTTCTTGTGCCGTTATTCCTGAAGCACAATTTCCGGCTCTCCAGTGGTACTATCTGCAAGGGTCCTCCTCTGTCTTCGACCCATGTCAGTAGTTTTGCGAGCTTTGGCCATAATGGTTTGCACAGTCTTTGTGAATTTTCAATTGCTTCCTTGCAGGCTCCAAGGACCATCCATGCCCTGCAAATCACTACTCCTTTTTCCCATTTGTCTGGTGAAAGCACTGTTCCCCAAATCTGCATTTGGCCTCTATTTTTCTGAATTTGAAGGTTCTTCTTGCACATTTAGTCTCGGGTTCACTTACCATCTTATTCCTGCTCCTTTAACTCAAGGCTTTTCGTACCTGATCACATGATTCTTAGTATGAGCTCTATTTCTCGTCTTAATGTCTTGAACATAATCATCTTCATCGGGATAGGCTGTTTCAGTTCCCCATATTAGGGAAGTGTCACTTCCCATGAACTGGCCTCTAGTTTTGCACATTGCTATGTGTGAGAGACAGTGAGCTGTCGGGACATCAATTTCTACAGCCACGAACATCTTGGATTTTCCCATGCTGTATGGTAGGAGTGCACAAACAAAGCATTCCCCTTCAGAATTTCATCTCTAAACCTCCTTCATGTGCTGGTACCAAATGTTGTTTCCCAGATGTGCTGTGCTGTCCAGGTAGTCGTTTAGTCCATTGTCATCTCCATGCATACTTCTCTTGATCCTTAGTGTTTTCATGTAGTTTGCTATTACTACATCTCGGAAGGCATTGTATGGCTCTTTCTTGCTGGAGGATTTTCTGGTATCCTGGTCCATGGTGCAAGCCTCCTCATCTGCGCCATTTGAGTGGACAAGAGTCTAGTAGCTCTTTTCCTCTCCTCATACATCTTTCTACTGATAGTTACAAATGCCCATGCCAACCAGCCTGACGCTGGTCAGGTATATGGCTGTACTGTGGAACTGGTACTTGTCCCTTGTGTGGGAACATATAAGCTTGGCAATACAGTCTCTGTGCTTTGTTCTTCAGTTCCTCATGCAGTTTCTTTGCTCTGGTTAAGTGCGGAAATAATGAGTCTACTATCAGTTGTGTCCTTGCAGAGAGTTTGTCCGAATTGGACCTTATTTTCTTGAGAGTCTCTGATATGACTGCTTCTGTAGGTTTTCCTTTTAACTCTTCTTGTTTTCTCACAACATCTTCTGTGAAGTTTCTTATGGCATACAGTCTCTTCTTTTCTACTGGTTTGGTTTGTGGTTCTGCAGTCATTGATACTAGGCCTGTTTCGTGTGCATTCAGTGTTTGCGTGCATGTAGTTGTCAGTGATTTTACTTCATTCATTCTGTGCAGACCCTGTCTCTGGCTTTCCTTTTCATTTGTTACACAAGTGTGTGTGTGTATCATTGCTAATCACAACCATTTCAAGTTCATTCACCCAACCGTCAGATCTTCTAGGGACTGGAATGACTATATAAGATCTGGGTGCATTTGTGGGTTTCATGCGTGCATCATTAGGTGGGTGCACTGAAATTGGAACGCTTTGTGCACCAATAAAGAATGCAATTCTGATCGTTAATGACAATAAAATAATGATGAATATGATGCATAGGTACATTATGCCCCTATAGGTCAGGCGGCAGCATTTTCTTCCAGAGAAGCGGGGGTGCCTCTTTTCTAGTGGGAGGACCAGGTTGCTGCTCTGGACCCCCATCTCGATCATTCGCCAAATGTGAATGTTAGTATTCCCTTACCCAATATAATTTTTCAAGTTCTGTGTTTAAGAGTGTCAGGTGCTCCACAAGTGTCCCCCCTCTTGTGAGTGACAATTGTCTCTTATTTTCAGGATACAGTTCCTTTGCTAGACTATGGGAAAAATCAAATTAAGTAACACTTCAGTGAGTCCCATTACTGTGCATGTTCAACGTAGGTAGGCTCCCAATCCACTCCTCGGATTTGCCTCAGTCCTGAGGACATGTTGGACACTGATCAGTAGGAAGAAATAGGGAAAAATAATAACAGGTATAATAAGTGACTCTGCTTCCTTGATCTGTCCCTTGGCGGAAGGCTTTTTAGAATCTCCTCAGATAACTCCTCTGATGGTTAGAAAGTTCCACTTGAAGCAGGATTACATGCAGGAGTATTCCCATCTGTGCAACATTAATTGGGTCTTTGATGAAAGTGAGGACGTCAACATCAATTGGTCTCTCCATTAGCTCTGGAAAGTCAGTAACTAGGCGAAAAAGGACGTTGTGTGCCAACCTGCTGTCTTCTGGCGACAGGGACATTTGTCCTGTCTTTGCTGAGGTTCAAGATGTTTTCTCCTAAATGTGAACAATGTCTGCACTGTCTGATCGCATGGAGTGCGACTAGAATTATGATTTTATTTAAAAGATGGTTTAAATGTTCTGTATTTGCTGTGTCTTGAAGAAACGTGAGTGTGTCTGTTGTTCTCCCGATAAGAGTTGAACAGTCTTCGATTATGCAAAAGAACAGTGTGTTGATAAGGTCATCTATTTCCGCCTATGTTGGGAACATTTGATTTCTTCTCACTGTACTCATGGAGTAGGATAAGTTGTTCGGCAATGACAGTGAGGAGTTGTCTTATTGTCTTATCGTTTTCAGGATCTTGTAAAAAGTCAGTGGGCCTCATTACGACCCTGGCGCTAAGTGAAAAACGATGGCGGTAAATGTTTACCGCCATCGTTTTCCGCCAGGTCCGATCATGACCCGTGACCGTTAACTACGAAGCCAATAGCGGCATCGTAGTTAACGCTGCCGCTAACTGCGCTAAGGGTGCGCGCACGCGACCGCCCACACCGTACTTAGCGCCATGGCGGAAAGGTACGCAAATGCCGACCCAAGCGGACATGCACCTAACGCCATCACCCAGGCCGTTAAGTACCTTACCGCCATGGTGCAAATAACGCCATCGCGAACCAACCGTAAAGGGCCATGTTAAGTGAATGCAGCTGCCACAGGTGCACAGAAACAGCACAGGTGAAGGCAATACAGACTCAGGGGAGTACAAAAAGAGCACACCCCACCCCTTCCCACACCCAGTCACACTCCACAATGATACCAATACGACTAGCAATGTTGGGGCTGGAGGACCTGATAGCAATGCATGTGCTACAACAGCAACAACAACAACAGGCAGCACAGAGGAGACGCAGGAGGAGAAGGAGGGCAAGGCAGGCCCAGCAAGCCCCACCAGCACAGCCAGTGCCACCACGCAGGCAGCCCCCAATCCCACGCATCAGAGCCAATCCATTCAACCTCACTGCTGAGCAGATCCACACCCTGTACCGTTTGGACCGGGACACCATCACCGCCATCGTAGACATGACACACAACGACATCGTCAGCATGATAGAAAGTCCAACCGCCATCCCCCCCCTACTGAAGGTAGTGGCCGTACTCCACTTCCTGGCCACAGGCACCTACCAGCACACAGTGGGGCACCTGCATGGCATCTCACAACCATTATTCTCACGAACACTCATCCAAGTGCTCGATGCCCTCCTCAAGCACACAGACGACCACATCTCATTACCACGGACTGCCCAGGAGATTGCAAACACCAAAGTGGGTTTCCATGCACTAGCCAGCATACCCGGTTGCATTGGTGCCATCGACTGCACCCATGTGGAATTGGTGGTTCCACGTGCCATGGAGGTACCGTACCGCAACCGGAAACAGTTCCACTCAATCAACGTACAAATGGTCTGTGACTCCAACAAGATCATCACACATTGTTGTGCCCGATTCCCCGGATCAACCCATGATTCCATGGTCCTGAGGAACTCCACAATACCACGCTACATGGAGCGACATGCAGGCCCAAGAACCTGGCTACTCGGTGAGTGCAATGTCATGGAAGTGGGCAGGTGAATGACGTACCGGGGGGGGGATGATGCATACTCCACCTGGCAGAAAGGGGGGGGGGATGATGCATACTCCACCTGGCAGAAAGGGGGGGGTGATGCATACTCCACCTGGCAGAAAGGGGGGGGGGGATGATGCATACTCCACCTGGCAGAAAGGGGGGGGTGATGCATACTCCACCTGGCAGAAAGGGGGGGGGTGATGCATACTCCACCTGGCAGAAAGGGGGGGGGGATGATGCATACTCCACCTGGCTGTGAGTAACACAGGGAACGGAGACAGAGGAAGGGCACTCACAATGCACACAACCCCTCTGCATACATTGGGTGATGGCATGCAAAACAGGCCATGGGAGCCATGAGCACATACTGGTTGCATTGTGTGAATCAATTAGTGCATGTAGAAGTGAGCCAAAGTAACAGTTGGATGCGAGCCATGGTGGAACATCATGTTCCTGATCAGACAACATGACTGACACATACATTCTCGCCTACATACAGGTGATGCAGCCTATCCCCTGAAGAGGTGGCTCCGCACACCAGTCCGGAACCCGCAGAACCAGCACGAGGAGGACTTCAACCGTGCACATACACGTACTCGTGTGGTCATAGAGCAGACATTCGGCCTCTTGAAGGCACGGTTCCGAAGCCTCAGCAGGTCTGGTGGGGCACTCCTGTATGGCCATGAGAAGGTGGCAAAGATCGTCATGGCATGTGTCATGCTACACAATATGTGCGTCAGACGGAATGTGCCCCTGCCCCCTGACGCAGAACTGCAACCACCTGACGATGAGGATGAGGAGGGTGCAGATGGGGCGGCACCCCATGGAGGAGGCGAAGCACAGGAGGGGCGTGCCATGCGCCAAAGTATCATCGACCACTGCTTCTAGCACACACGGCTGGTGTTTATCGCATGGAGACTGCACTTGGGGCACTGTGTGTCCCTGGGACATGCACACTGTGGACTGTACACCAATAAAGCACACATACGCAATGAAAATGTCCACACATTTCTTTTTTGGGAAAGAAAAAAGTGTATTGAAACTATGAACTGTCGTGTCACACCCCCTCCCACCTCCCCCCTGCACTCCCCAACACACCCCCTCCCACCTCCCCCCTGCACACCCCAACACACCCCCTCCCACCTCCCCCCTGCACACCCCAACACACCCCATGCAGGTGTCAACAGATGCCTGTGACAGTGGCCACAGGCCGTCACAAACCCCCTCTCCCGGCCCCCGGGGCACCCCTGGCTGTGGAGCGCAGGTTACGACCGGAACGTCGCACGGGGCTGCTCTGCGCAGAACTAGCAGTGGAGGATGTCCCTGGCTGCCCCTGTGCATGCACGTCCTGTTGTGTGTGGGTGAGGCCAGTGACCACACGACGCAAGGCCGCAAGTTCTGCACAGATGTCCCTGGACATGGCCTGCATGGCATCCCTCAGGGTGGCAGTGCTCTGCGCCACTTCGGCCCTTAGGGTCTCCGTGGCCTGTTCAATGCTAGACCTAGCCCCCACACATTCCGCAGCATGCTCATCCAGCATTGCGGACAGTTGATGCTGCCGTTGAGTGATGTCCTGGAGGGACTGCTGGCCGTGCTGGCCCATGGCCAGTGCTGGTGGAGTGATGGTGGGGCTGCTCCCCTCCTGTGGAGTGTGGACAGGGCATGGGGTGGATGGCCACTCCTCTACCTCTGTGTGCCCCTGTGAGTGACCCTCATGGGGGCTGGCGTCTGAGAAACAGGGGGAATGTAGCAGGTCAGTGGGGCTTCTGACCTCGTGCTCCATGTCCGAGTCTGAACATGCAGCTGTTGCAGCTGTCTCCCCGATGTTGCTGCTGGCCGCTGACCCCCTGCCTCCTGTGGCAGGCAATGTCGGTGGAGGTGGAGCAGCTGCTGCTGGCCTGCTGCCGACAGGGGTGCTTGCCGGTGGGACCTCCGGTATGCCTGCAGTGGGACCTGCTTGTTGTGGGGTCTGCCTCACTGCAGCTGAGGTTGAGGGTGCAGGGACGTTGTTGATGGCCTTCTTGGCCCTCTTTGGCGCAGGGGTGTCCTGGTCCTCTGGGTGTGAATCTGTGCCTGTGGTGGAGCAAAGGAGGGAGGGCGTTATTGATGGGTCTGCGGACTTTGGAATGAAATGTTTGACATTATTGTGGTCAGTGGATGAGGAAGATTTCAGGCAGTGCCATGCAGGTTGTCTCCTTTTAGTGTGGAATGTGGATGCAGGTATGCGGGTGCCAGCAGTGTATGCAGGGTGGTGCTCGCATGTGGCTATGGGCAGTGTTGATATGTGTTGCATTTACACTCTAGGGCAACCTTGTGCTACACATGATTGGACTGCTGTGACTATGGCATGTTTTGTTTGAGGCACCTACCTTCATCGCCTGATGTCGGAGCTCCCCTTTCCATCCCTCCGACTCCTTCAATGGACTCCATGCCAATCGTGGTTGCACAGATCTCCTCCCACGGTTGGAGTTTCAGGGGGGATTCCGACCCTCCACCGGTACCCAGGGCAAGGTTGCGGTTTGCTGATATGACGGCTCTGACCCGTATGCGTAGGTCATCCCAGCGCTTCCTGCACTGCTGTGGGGTGCGGGGTACGGTCCCCACCGCACTGACGCGCTCAGCCACCAGGGCCCAGATGGCCTTCTTTTTCCCGATCGCTGTCCTGGTCATGTCCGGGGAGAAAACGACACCTGCGTTGTCTTGCAGGGTCTCCGCAAGCATGCAGAGTTCCTCCCGGCTGAATCTCTCCTGGCGCTGGCGGTCACATGCCTTTTTCACACATTTAGGCATTTTCGGGTACTTGGTAGGGTGGGTGATTGGTTGGGACAGGTGTCAGGGTTGGGTCTGGTGTTGTTTGGTAGGATGGCGATGGATTGTGTTTTTCAAGATGGCCGACGGGCTGTTTCCCGTTCCGGCGCGATGACGCTATTTCCGGTTCGACTTTTTACGGCCGCCGCTAATTACGGCCGCCGCTAATTATGGCCGCCGCTACTTACGGTGGCCGCTACTTACGGTGGCGTAAGTGCACTTTGCTCGCTTAACGATGCCGGTAGGGGCCTTTTCCGCCATGGCGTTAATTGCATTACCGCCATGGCATAATGCTCGTGCGCGATGGGTCGTAATGTGGCGCTCTTTACGCCATCGTCCCACGGCGTAAACGCTCATTACGCCATGGCGGTAATGACGGGCGATTACCGCCAGGGTCGTAATGAGGCCCAGTGACACTGGTGAGCCTCCCTACCAATGACGGGTATGATCTTAGCACTAGATCAAAATAGGTTATTAGGTCCTTTGTGATGTCTCTACTGTGGGACACCATTAGTGATTCCAAATAGTGTCTCGGTATTAAAAAAATCGAGATACTGTATTTGCTTCCAATGTAAGTGTCCTCGGTCAAAATTTGGCATACTCTTTTCTCGTCAAGTATGCCTCAGTCCAATGTTCAGCAGTAAATAGACTGTGCTGAGGCTTGTATGTGCAATGTCCTTCTTCATCCTGCAACTAGGATCCACAGAGTGTCCGTTTTTATGTCCTTATCCCCTTTTTGCTTAGAGGAAGTGTCAAATTTAAGCCACAACTTGCAAAAGGTTCTGTGTCCTTGTTTTGCTGGTCATGCGTCCTTCTTCCTCGTCATAGATCTCGTCTGCACGTGCTGTGGTTCTTCCCCATCGTTCATCGATTTTTTCTGCTGACGAGGTTTCAAGACAAGTCCGATCTATGAAAGTCTCGTCAAAACAGGTCCACCCCTGTTCCTCCAAAACTATCAAGGACCACATTGACTCCTTGGCTCCTGCCCTTGCTGACTTCTGCAATCACTCCTTCGCCTCTGGAGTCTTCCCATCCCCTCTCAAGCACTCCCTTGTGCACCCCCATCTTAAGAAACCCTCTTCCGACCCTTCCTGCCCAGCTAACTATCGCCCAATCTCTATCACTCCCTTCCTGGGCAAGCTCCTGGAGAAACTGGCCATCTCCCAGCTTAATCTCCATGCTGAATGTGTTGGTAGTCTTCATGACCATCAGTCTGGCTTCAGAGCTGCCAGAAGCACGGAAACTGCTCTCCTGAACATCCGTGAGGACCTGCTCTCGAACCTTGACCCTAACATTCCATGTGTTCTCATTTTGCTTGATCTCTCTTCTGCCTTTGATACTGTCAACCATACCATCCTGCTCAACCGTCTCCGTGATAACCTCGGTATCACTGGTCAGGCTCTGACGTGGCTGACCTCTTTCCTCTCAAATCGACCCTCCCAGGTCCAACTGGGGTCTTTCCTCTCTGACATCTTCTTCTCTACCTGTGGTGTCCCCCAGGGATCTAACCTCTCTCCCTGGCTGTTCAACCAGTATCTGGCACTTCTCGCCCACCACATCGCCGCTCTCTGCCCTTACTTTCAGTGCTATGCGGATGACACCCAACTCATGTTCAGGCTGCCCTCGGCCTCCTCTTCTCCTTCCCTCATCTCTGACTGTCTTTCTGCTATCCAGGAATGGTGTGCCGCCAATGACCTCTGCCTTAATGCCAGTAAGACTGAGATTCTACTCATCGGCACTCCCACTCCCTCCTTCCCTGCTGCTCTCTGGCCGGCCTCTCTGGGCCCTCTTCCTGCTCCTACATGCAAGGCAAAAAACCTTGGGGTCATCTTCGACTCCACACTCTCCTTCTCTCCTCACATATCCGATGTATCTAAGAAGTCACACTACCAGCTACACCTCCTCAGAGGTATCCTTCCTTTCCTCTCCTTCCCCCAGAAGCTCACTGTCTCTAGAGCCCTGGTTCTCTCTAAGCTGGACTACTGTAACAGCCTCTATCTTAATCTGCCCGCCCCTACTCTCCGCCCTTTGCAACTCATCCAGAACAGGACTGCAAGACTTGTCCTTGGCCTCAAGCCCAGGGACCGTATCTCTCCAGGACTGAAATCACTACACTGGCTCCCAGTGACTGCGAGGATCAAGTTCAAAACCCTCTGCATTGTCCACAACGCCGTCTGGGGCCTTGGGCCAAAATACCTTCAACTCTCTCTTCCTAAATATCTTCCTTCTCGAGCTCTTCGCTCATCCGCCTCCAACTCCCTCAGGGTCAGCCGCTTCTCCAAACAACGAGTTGGGGGCAGATCTCTTTCCACAGCAGGGGCCTCCCTCTGGAACAGCCTTCCTACCTCCCTGAAACTTGAGGAGAACCACCTCCGGTTCCGGAAGCACCTCAAAACCTTCCTCTTTGCCTCCGCTTTCTCTCCCCCTCTCCCCTGCTAATATTACTGAAACTGCACTGAATCTGCAAATGGGCCATTCACCATTCTCGGCCCAGTCACTCTCTCCTGCACTGCCTCCATGGCAACCCCTGCACTACGGGACTGTGTCTGTATCCATACAGCCCCCCTTCCCAGCACTTGTCTGCACTTACCTCGCACTTGCCACCAGCTGGCCCTTGTTATTTATCCTGTATGCTGTATGCTAATAACCCTGTACTGCACTTTCCCCTCTCCCTTTCCCCCATGCACTTTTCCCTTCCCCTCTACCCTTGCACTTGCGCGATCTGAATGACACCTGGGCTAGTAAGATCGTTGTCTGTCTCCCCTTGTTCCCCCCCTGCCTCGTCGTGCCTTGAAACACTTGTGTATAGGCGCGTTACAAATGCCTTATCATATCATATCATATCGATTCCTCTCATTGGGGTGCAGGCAGGGGGCCTTCTCCGATGTAGGGTTTGATATCACAGAGAAAAATCCACACTCTCCTGCCTTGTAGTTTCACTGCGGATAGAGTGCAGTCCTCCACTGTAAAAGGACCGTTGAATCATGGCTCGTCCCACTTTTTCCTTGTATGATTCTTCACAAGGAAAGCATCTCCAGGGAAGAGGGGTGGAACACGTAGACCTTGAACTTGGTCTGTTGTAGTGTCTCCTTCTGTGTTTTGTGCTGCGCTGCACCCTTTTCATCGTCGATGCAGCTGGTCTGAAATTACAGTAAGGCAAGATGTCATTCAGTTCAGATAATTTTTCATTTCAGACCCTAAAGTCTCTCCTGTTGACTGGGAATCACATCTAGCTCTATCTCAGAGTGTCAAGTGAGTTCTTCGTCCTGTGGCTATCTCGTGTGGTGTAAGATGATGGTCGGAACCTGGTTGGTTCCGAAGTGCATACAGTGCCAGTGGAAGGCAGTACAACCATCCCCTCTTTAGAGTAAGCTTCAACTTCGCTATCCTTTCCTTTAACAAGCCGTTGAGCTTCTCACAGACTCCATTACCTTGTGGATGATACGCCGAAAAGAACTTGTGCTTTATACCAAGCAGCAAGCTAATCTGCTCAAATATTGAATTAACAAAGTGAAGGCCATTATCTGATCTCATGACTTTGCATGCCCCCCACCTGGGGACACTTCCCTCACAAAAAATGTGGCCGCACAGGTAGAGTCTGGGTGTGAACATGGACCTGCCTCTATCCATCCAGACAATGGACACACCACAACAATTAAGGGTCTGTATCCCATTACATACTTGAATCTTGTTGACGTAGTGAACATGCAAGTGCTGAAAAGGCCCATTTGGCCTTGGGATGACTCCTCTCATTACTTTTAATGTGTGCCCCGCTGTGAATTGCTGGCAGATTACACAGTCTACTATAAAGAAGGCAACATGCTCTGCTAAATTCGGTATGAAACAGTCTTCCGCGAGCTTTGCTGCTAGATTCTCTTTTGTCATGTGGGCTGGGTAATGTAGTTGCTCCAGTGCTATTTTTACCAGTGCTGTCTTGTCACCACAAGCTGTCAGAGGGGTTTAAAGAACACCTTCGACATTTCTACAGGTTCCTGTCTTCCTGTGGTGCTTCCCCTTGGAGTTCCAGTAGCTGTGTTTGCCCTAAATTGCTATAACTCTCCGGTGTAGTTCGTGTAAACATCACTCGCTCATTCGCATGTATAGCTTCCACTGCCATGATCATTTCACCTTTGCATGCCATACACTTGGCTTCCGTGTCTGCTGCTTGATTTCCGCAAGAGATAAAATCTGTCCCTTTCGTGTGGGTGGCGCATTTCACGGCCGCTATGCCCACTGGGAGCTGTAGTGCCTTAATCAGCCTGTCCAATAAGGCTGCGTGCTACACTGGTGTGCTGCCTGCTCGGAGGTAGCCCCTTCTTTTCCAGCGCGCTAGGCCTGCATGCACTGTCGACGTCACATAGGCGGAGTCACTGTACACCATTACTTCCTCGTCTGCATGATTCTCGATGGTGAGTATCACTACCAATAATTCTGCACAATGAGATGGTATTCGTGCACTAAGAAGCACTCAAAATTCTCCATTTGCTATGTGCTTCATCACAGCAACGCCTGTGTATCTTGGTCCGTCATCTTGATTGATCCTTGAAGACCCGTCAATAAAGATGATCTCTCATTCTGCCAAGGCATTTTCTTTCACCCTGGGGATTTCATCATAGAATTCTTCATAATTTGCACAGTCATGTATCGGCTCTTCTTCAGTGACTGGCTCTGCTATAAACGTAGTTGGGTTTACTATTTTACAACAGATTATTTTAATCGATGACTTTGATATGATCACTTCATAGGCAGAAGGTCTCTGAGATGTCAGTGTGCCTTTTGGTTTCTCTAGAATGGCATATAGTGAGTGCTCAACGTCATTGAGCATCCCATCACAATAGTTGTAGCCTTCTCTATGGCGAACGTTGCAGCAGCTAAACTTGGTTCGCATGGGAAATGACCTCTCATTAATGGGTCCAAATTCCCACTGTAGTATGCCGGGGACTTGTACCCCAACGTGGTTCTCTGTGTGAATACTGCCGTCATAACGCTGTCATTTGTGTGTGAAAACAGGTCAAATTCCTCTGCATAATTGGGACCCTAAAACTGGTGCTGTGCAGATGGCTCTTTTGAGTTCAGCAAACCCTTTCTCCATGGTCTCAGAACATTCAATCTTTTCTTTAGTAAAGGCTTTGTGTAAGAGCTGTAGTCGAAGACAAATGCCCTGACATAGTTGCATAGGCCTAAAAAGCTTAGCATCTGCTTTATTGTGTGTGGCTTAGCCATGTTCAATATGGCTTCAGCCCTTTCTGGGGTCACCTTCTTTCCCTCATGTGAGATCAGCTGGCCTATGTACAGCACTTCTTGTTGACAATATTGTAACTTTTCTTTGTCAACTTTATATCCGTTCTCAGCCAGTATAGTCAATAGCTGAATAGAATCGTGCCTGCATTGCTCTTCTCTTGTGCTGCAAATTAAGATGTCATCCACGTTCTTCAGGACGACACCTTTTAATGCAATATTGCTCAAGTCCATCTGCAGGACTCTGTTGAAAATAGAAGGAGACTCACAGTACCCCTGTGGCAGCCTCGGGCTTTTCAGACGCATTTGTCTGAACGTGAATGACGTCAGATCTTGTGAGTCACGGTGCAACGGGATTGAGAAAAAATCATTTTTCTAGTCAATCACCATGAAATATTTTGCCTCAACGGGTATATTACATTGGATTGTAGACGGGTTAGGGACTAGAGGGAACTCAGCCTCAACAATATTGTTTATTGGCCTCAGGTCTTGCACTAGCCTCCAAGACCCCCCTTTACTTTTTTTTCACAGGGTACACTGATGTATTACATGGTGACTCTGATGTCACTAAGATGCCCTGGTCCATCATGGCAGAAATTGTCTTAAAAATCCCCTCATCTGCCTCTCTGGACATGGGATTTTGTTGTGCCTTTGGTAAAGTAGCTCCTGGTTTCAATGTAATTCTTACTTCTCCAACCCCCTTCAAGAGGCCTATGTCATAGGGTGCTGTAGCCCATACTGAGACAGGCACCTTGGCTATGTCGTTATTAAAATATTCAGGATGATTTAGTGTCAACATCATTATCTGGGGTACCTCTCTCTTAATAATTTTTACCCAAAAGGTGAGACTCACTTCCACCATTGTCTCTCCCATCTCTGCTTGTTCTTCAAACAGATCATCATCGGTGACGTCAGTCACTCGATATCCCTCTTCAATTGCAATTATCGCGCACCATTGTCTGCCCTCTGCATTATAACCGTCAACCAAGGCCACTTTCCCTTGTATTACAGCTGTGTGTATCATCAAGGGAAATACTTGACCCTTCTCCTCGTGCATCGGTATTCTGGGTCTGAATAAGAACTCATCAGGGGTTCTCATGATTTTGTCTGCAAGGCCTGGCAATCCTTTCATAAGCACACGCATACCATATGAAACATTTCTGGGTCTCATGGTATGGCCCTCATGGCTATGTGTCGTGAGTATGCTCTTATCATTTCACATACATTTAAGTGGTGCACTCCTGGAGTGGAACATAGTATGCCGTTCTCCGTGAACGAGATTTCATGTTCAATTTTGTCATTAAATCTCGACCCAAAATATTTACTGGGGTCTGCCGAGAATATAATAAAGGTACATTCATTTCGCATTCTCCTATGGAGTCTGGTAGTGCATTTGTGAAGGGAACACGACTGGTAGCTCCTGTAAAACTCTGAGTATCTATGGCCTCGCCGGACAAGGAAAACCTGCCTTCACGTATGCATGGGCGTGTTGCACCCGTGTCAACTAAGAAGGAATATTCTTTATCCCCTATAACGACGTCCACCCTAGCTTCCCTGTGAGGGTCTGGTGTCACTGATAGAACACATCAGGGTTCCCAGTGAGCTGTCCTAGTTTATATACAAATTTGGCCCACTGTGTGCAGGTGAATTTCCCTCATTCCCATTGTTACTTCCCATTCTAGGGTTCATGGTCTGCGATAGTTGCAGCGGTGCCTGTTGGGATTGTCCTTGTGGAAAATTCCCAATGCTTGGCGGTTGCACCCCTTGTTGTGCTCCTTGTGCTTGTTGTTGCACCGTGTGATTCTGTGCACCACCCTGCTGTAAAACTGCAGGTGGATTTGCCATGCCTGCTCCTTGGCTGTGATGCATCATGCCTTGATTTCTGCATGTGCGTGCCAAATGCCCTGTCATTCCACAAGCCAACAAACTGTCCGTCCCCAACTAGTGCGACTTCTTGTATCCTCTTTGTTCCTACTTATTTCTAATCTATCCAAGCATAGCTCTCTATTCCCACTACTTCGGGTGACATTCTCAGTGTCATACAGCTGAGTGCTCTCCAGGCACTCGTCTTCCCCCTCCCCTTGGGGTATTTGTTCTAGCCCCATTTTATCACATGTTCTATCGATCGTTTCTCCGATGCTTCTGGTGTCAAAGTCATCATCAATATTTGCCCTAGATATGCCTGGCACTGAATCGTACGCAGGAAAGAATTCTTTGATGTCTTCCCAGTCTACAACTGGAGCAGGTTTTTTAACCTCTCTCCCCAGATATTCAAGATCGCATGCACTCTGTCTTCGCTTACGTTCTACGTCGTCATCAAATTCTCTGCGCTTCCTCGTCTCTTCTCTGACCCTATCTTCTTCCTTTCACATTTCATTTCTGCGTTCACCTGCCCTTCGAATTTCCTCATCTCTTCGTCTTTTTATCCTTTTCTCACATATCCTTTGCTCTTCCTCTAACCTTTGCTGTTTCTGTCTGTCTTGATCGTTGGCCGCTCTTGGGTTACGATCAAGCTGTCTTTCTTGCTCTTCGCGATATAGCTGTTCCCGCCTTTGTCTGTCTTTCTTTCTTATCCTTTCATCTCTTAACTCCTCTTTCCCCTTTGTCTGTGTCTCATCTAACCTCTCCTTTTGTTTTGCGTCATCAATGGCTTTGCCATCGAGCTTCAATAAAACGTGTCCTCCCATCCATTTGTCTTTTGCGAATGCTATCTCATCAGTTCTATCTTTGCGATGGATGGGGGTCCAGATCTATTACTCCAACGCCAATCAAGAAGGACAACTCAATGGTTTGGCAAAGGGAGTCCGTTTAATGACAAGTACAAAAAACGGGGAGTCATGGAAATCAGCAGTGATGCGATAGTCCGTCTCACTTCAACTCCAACAACCTTCATACAAACAGTGACATTTATACTCAAAACTCGCCATAATTGACGTATAACACTCAAAAGTTAACATGCAACTCTATTGGTTAGGAAAAGGTAACTTTAATATAGGTACTATATCTGTATATGGTAACGGAGTGAGGGGATTGGGTAAACACTATCAGGTGGGCGTCTAAGCACTTCCTTCAAAAATGACTACTGTAGACGTCACTAAAATTACAACGTCCCATTGGTTCTACTAACTATAGGACCCTAGATTACATGGTCCACTATTATTGGGTTGGCATCAACCCCATGCATAAATGTACACTTTACTTAGCAGCACGCAGAATGGTCAGCCAGGTGCAGAGTGCCCCCCAGCTACCCGGCCTTCCTCCAATTAAGGTTACAATCAATCATCGCTTCAACAACTATTATGTCAATTATTTTTCTGTGGTTTGCCTCGAAACTGCATCTTCTGTCTGGAAAAGTTCTGATATCTCTGTCTGGGCGTATGCCAAGCGTAGGTGTGAACCCGTGCTCCTTCTCACTAGGCTGGTCACATGCTACTCACACTGTGAATTTGTCTAGTTTCTCTCAACTTGTGCATTTAATTCTTATTCGGCTTGCCACCTGCCTATGTCTCCTTATCTCAACCTTTCAAAGACAGGATATTCTGTTATTAAGTTTCAATTATGTGAAGCTACTGTTCGTTCCTTCTATTGGTATGACCTTGGCTATCTTGGCACAAGTTGCATCTGCCGAGTTTTGATTCAGCCGTCTCTTCTCATTTAGCTAGAATAGGAATCTTGTCTTGTTTGGCCTCTAGTAACCTGAGTTGATTCTGCGTTTTGTGTAAAGTGGACTAGCTCTTATAATACTGTGCTTCGTTTTGAGGTAGATTATTTATAATGGCACTTGCTTCTCTATTCTTCTAATTAGCATAGCAATCTGTACTGTTTTCTTAGCTTTCTTGCGGTTACAAACATATGAACAGGCGTTAGCTGGTTGAATATCTTCATCCTGCTTACAGCTTAAGCTTCTTTGTATTTCAACATCGTTCTCTTTTTCTAGGTTCACAATATCCTTATTCATGGCGTTTAGTCTCTTTGTGTCATCCTTGGGTCGTCATTTCTTTTATCTGCGATTTCGTCTGAGTCCTTGTGACGTCACCATTCGTCTTCCATTAAGGCCTTTTTGGTTTCTTCCAGGACGGTACTTAGGCAATCTTCATTTCGTCTCATTTTCTGAATGGGTTTTCTCAATAGATACCTTACTGTCCATGGTTTTCTGGATACCGGTACTTCAATAGGTGTTGCTCTTCTGATAGGTACTGGGCAGAGCCCTACTGCAGCTCTCTGTTGGTTTATTTGCTCATCATATGTCACAAATCTCGGTATGAACGTTCCTGGTACTTCAAAATGGGCGACTGGAGTGCAGGCTTTATTTGGGACCTCCTCTACAAAGTCAAGTTAGTTGAGAAGAAATTATCAAAGTTTGCTATAGAAGGGGCAGTATTGATAAGTGGAGAAGGAGGAGGAATGCAAGGAACAATGTGTGTATCACAAAAATGTATACCCAATGGACCAAAGTAGGTATGGGTTTCGGCCACGAGGAAGAGGTGGAGGATTTAGAGGAAGAGGAGGTGGATTTCAGAACACCCAAGGTGGACTTCAGAACACACAAGGTGGATTTTAAAACTCCCAGGGTGGAAGTCAGAACATTCAGGGAGGATATCATGGTGGTTCTGACAGAGGGCCACCCCCATTGTGTTGGAAATGTGGGATAGAAGGGCATATTGCGCGTAGATGCTGAGGAAACATGCAACAGAATGGACAAAATGCAAGAGGGGGGACAGGTTATCCACTGCTATACAGCACACAAACACACTAGGGCTGTGCCCATGATCACATATCCTATCAGACACAGGTGCCACAAGCAAAGCAGGCACAACAGCAGGGGCCAGTGCAAATGCACGCACCACAAGGGCAATCGCAACAAGCATCTATGCAGACACAACGGAATTTGAACACTAGCGCCTAGGATAGGGGCTGTCACTGTGGTAGGAAGGCACCCTTTTACTGCCACTGGGATGAATTTGTACCCTCAATAGGACAGCTCACATGGCGACTTGATGTGTTCAGTACTATCGGTAACACCAGACCCCCAAGAGGAACCAAGGGTTGATGTGACGATAGGAGGCAAATCTTTTTCTTTTCTTCTAGACACTGGGGCGACTCGCTCTTGTATAAGGAAGGAAAAATACACAATGTCAGGTATTGCCATGAATGCTCAAGGGTTCTCTGGAGCTATGAATTTAGTTCATTTTACTGATAAAATACCTGTTTCTATAGGTGAATGTGACATGTCTATCCCCTTGTTATATTCGCGACAAACACCAGTTAACATTCTGGGTAGAGATTTGATGACAAAACTTAACATGACGATTTCATTCACTAATCAAGGAATAGAATGCTCCACTCCAGGAATACATTATTTAAATGTAGGAGAGTTTATACTGCCATTTACAGGACAAGTGGCTCTATGAGGGGTTCTGGTAGATCTGGAAGTCTTCATGAGTGGGGTGAGCATTTTATTAATATGGTAACCTGGATTAGTAGGGAAAATTGTGAGGATACCTGATGAATTTTTATTTAGACCACAATTACCTATGGGTGAGGAAGAAGGGCAGATTATTCCTATAGAATTAGAAGCAGCTATAGTACGAGGAAAAGTAGCAATGCTTGAAGGAGTAGATGACGAAGGCAGAGCATATAGAACAGTGATAGCTGTTGAGGTGGGATAGAGATTGACTGATATAACAGATGAAGATATGTTCAGAGATGAACGTATAGATGACAAGGTAGTGTTTTTTTATAAGCATTACATATTGGATAAAGATTGAGGAAAGGGAAGTCCCACAGCGAATGGCACTGATGCGGCAAAGACCAGGGTTCTTTCAGGAAGACATAGAAAAGGTGCCAAGTGTCCTTTGACATTGGCCTATTGACGGGAAAAGGGAAGGTTACAATAAAACTCAAGCCAGGAGCAATTTTACAGCAAGCAAAACAGTAGCCTATGTATCGAGAAGCTGATGAAGGCATATTTTAGACTATTTCAGAGTTGATGAAACAGGGAATCCTAGAACCATCGGACTCCTCATGCAATACTGTGGTTTATCTGATGAAAAAATCAAAAGGGGTTGTGGAGATTTATCCAGGACGTGTGCCCTCTTAATCAGTTTGTAGAAACGGAATTTCCATTAGTTCAGAATCCTCCAACAATATTGTGTAGCATCCCAGTTGAAGCTAAGTATTTTATGGTAATGAGTTAATAAAATGTTTTATTCTCGATCCTGTTGCACAAAGACTAACAAGACCTTATTTCCTTTACGTTTAGACAAAGAAGACTAAAACATAGTTGTTTTACTCAGGGGTACTACGAGTCCCTGTCAATTTTGAATAGGGTCCTACAGATGGATTTAAGTAATATTGAACTCAAAAGTGCAGTAATCTAGTACTTAGATGACATATTAATCTGTAGTGAAACAGAGGATGAATGTAGGCAGGACTCTGTTCAGTTAATTACTGTATTGGCAGACAAGGGATACAAAGTAGATAAGGAGAAATTACAATATTGCCAGGAAGAAGTGTTGTACATAGGCCAGTTAATTTCACTAGAAGGATAGAAAGTGACACCTGAGAGAGCTGAGGTTATCATGAAAACACCAACGCCAAATACAGTGAGGCAAATGCAGCAATTTCTGGGCTTATGCAATTATTGTAGAGCCTGGGTTTTCGATTACAGCACATACACAAAACCACTTTTTGCAAGCACTTAAGAAAGCACAAGTTGGTAAGGAAAAGATAGGACGGACTGAAGAAATGGAGGAAGGATTTGAGGAATTAAAAAGAGCAATTTGCACAGTTCCAGTTTTGGGAATTCCCAATTATAATTAAGAGTTGTATTTGTTTTCTCACACCAAAGGATCTTTAATGACAGCAGTACTGCCACAACGAACAACACTCGGGTACATACCTTTAGCGTATTACAGTGGGATTTCAGATCCAGTCTTGAGAGGACAATTTCCATGCAAACAATCTTTGACTGCTGCTGTATTTGTGATTGAGAAGTCCACAAGTATTACTATGGGCTGTGCAATGACGCTACATGTGGAGCATGCCTTATTTGGCATTTTAGAGAAACCCAAAAGTACATTGACAACACAAAATGCTTCTGCATATGAAGTAATGATTTCTAATGCAGTGATTGAAATCGTGAGATGTAAAATAATTAACTCAGCCATGTTTGTAGCTGAACCTATAGAAGAAGGTGATCATGTACATGATTGTACTAACTATGTTGAATATTATGATGATATACCCCATGTGAAAGAAAATGCTTTAGCGGACGGGGAGATTCTTTTTATTTATGGTTCATCAAAAATTGATCAGACTAGTAGGGAGAGGCATTCAGTGGAAGACAGAGATCTACCCATAGCTTGTTTCTTTGAAAAATGACTGACCCTGAGGGACTTAGAGGTGGAGGAGCGAAGAGCTGGGAGGGGAGGTATTTATGGAGGGAGAGTTGAAGGTATTTTAGACCCAGGCCCAGAAAGCCTTGTGGACAATGCAAAGGGTCTTGAAATGTATCCTTGCATCCACAGGGAGCCAGTGGAGAGATTTCAGGGCTGGAGCAATACGATCCCAGGGCTTAAGCCCAAGGATAAGTCTTGTGATCCTATTCTGGATAAGTTGAAAAGGGCGGAGAGTAGAGGCGGGTAGATTTAGAAAGAAGCTGTTGCAATAATCCAACCAAGAGAGAACTAGGTCTCAAGAGACAGTGAGCTTCTCGGGGAAGGAGAGTAAAGGCAGTAGGAAGTTTTACCTTTTAGGACGTTAAAGATGTGGGCTGAGAAAGAAAGCGTGGCGTCACACATGACGCTGAGGTTCTTAGCCTGGCAGGTGGGGGTAGGAGGAGGGCCAAGGGCCAATATGATGCATGTTGTGAAGTGGAAGCACACTATTTTATTCTAACTCTAAAACAGACTGCAAAACATTTTATTCAAAGTCTATGAACTCCTCAGACAGTTTAGTCTAAAGAGCATTGGCAAAGCAAATTTTATCTCTAGTCTAATAATCATTGAACCAAAAGAACATGATGCATGCTGGGTAAAACAGCTCATTGCATGACTAATAATCACATTAGACTTTAAAAGTAGCCCAATGTTCTGTCCTGCGCTGGCCAGATTGTACAATTATAGAAAGCCAGGAGCACACATGGAAAGCAGCAATAAATCAGTGTCTAAAATCTGTGCTCACTACACCTACAAATCCAAGAGGTAAATGTCATACCCACCCCTCTTCCTTCGGTTCATGAGGTAACAAAAGCTAAAAATCAATTGGCATAGTGTCGGGGCAGCTCCTTCATAATAAATGACTGGGCGACCAAGCCTCCCGATGCCCATTATGGAGCAGCCAATGCCAGCCCTGGGAAAGTGCTCCCAAGTGCTAATGAGCTGGCTTTACCTGTCAAAGGGGAACTTGGTTTCCCTTTGACAGTTTGAGTTCCCCAGTGCGCCTATCCAATGGGTGTGCAAGGCCAGGGGAATTTTATTTTCCTGGCCTAGCACTTTGGGTATGCAGTTAGGGGATATGCAGGCCTAGATGTACCTAGGGGACCCTCCCCACCTCCACACACACTTAGGTCTCCCTGGCAGAGAGGTCTTTATGGGAAGGCAAAAGGGGCCCTTCCCCCAGACCACCACCTTGGAGGGGAGGAGTGGGCACAAGGCTTCCCGATCTAAAGAAGTCAGTTCACATTCTTTAGCAAACTTAAATAGAAAATTTCAAGATTTTCTATGGCATGTGGCTGAGGCTCTAAACCTATTGCCTGTCTGTTGTTGATGAGTACATTCTGCTCCGATCTGTGCTGGCACAATGTGGAATACATCATTTGTGCATTCACTACATGTAGCATCCTCACCTTTCCATTTGAATTATATTGGTCATGAGCAATAGCCAAAGTTGAAATGCATGTTGGTAAATTTGAGTGCAGAAATAGTTCTGAAGATAGCTCAGTGTTTAAGCACTCATTGCAGAGATCCGTATTCATATGCAGGAATATGTTTTGTTTAGTTTTTTTGCACAATGGGAGCTTTTATCACCAATGTACCTGTACCAGGGAGCAGCTTCTATGAAACCTAACAAAGAATCATTATGGGGAAGGGATAGACATTGGTGTGTTCAGATGGGGATTTGTAAAACCTAGGAAACACCTCCAATGATGAGCAAAAAGTATTAGTCCGAAAGGTGAGTAAGTTTCAAATTCAAGGCAGAGGAACCAAAGTGTTCATGCTTGTATGTATTCTGGCTTTGCCATCAGACGATACAGTGATTCTGCACTAATCATCATTTGTCACTGACATTCCTACGCTGTGTTCTGTGAAAGGTTTGCCTTCTCACATGCTGGTGGCATTATTTAGTCCATCACCTGATCTTTATATTTATGTACACCATTTGAATTCAAGGGGTTCTAGACAGGAGAGAGCGGACCAGATATCACAGACGTCTGGAAGCATATTTTAAGTTCTGCTCATTTGACACAAAAAATGTTTTGCTCGATTGTATAATTCGATGCACATTTACAAATAACAATTTTTCAAGCCTGTATTTTGAGCTCATTTAAAGCTTTTAAATACAAAAGAGAAACCTAGATGTAATCTTTTAAGATCACAGCATTTTGTATGGTTGTACTTATTTACTTTCCTTGATGGTGGAGACAATAAAGATAGAATCATTCATATTTTGCATAATACGCTTTTAAAACATTTTCTTTTTAAATTGTCATGTTGGGTCATGTGAGTTATGTACTTTCCAAGTCAGTTCTATAAAATTGGATATTTTACTTCATGGTAAGAACAGGAAAAGAAAGATATAACATGCCGAAATCGCAGAGGGGGGACAAACCCCAGCTTCATCTCTTTACCAATGTGTAATCCTGGCCATCACATTTAATCTCGTGTTGCCTAACCGATCAAAATTGTCAGACCCTAAACTTTTCAAAATTGTCGCCCTTCAGAGTGATTTTGTTCTCAGAATATGATCTTGAAATAAGCTGTTCTGATGGTTTCACTGGCTATAATGTTGCTTCCTCTATAATAATAGTGAGCATTGATATATTTCACACCACAGCTGCTTGTTCTTTTGCTCTCTAATGGCAACATTACTTGAAAACCATGTCCCCCTTCTATCTTAGTCTGTGTGGATACAGAAACCTTCCTGGTAGCTTCTACTCTTCATCCACTATCTATGCCAGTGGTCTTCAGACTTTTTATACGGTGTCCAGACATTTGGTCGACCTAAAACTGGTCGAATGACATTTGGTCGACGCAATTTGGTCGAAAACCAAATGGTCGAATTTTTTTTTTTTAATTATATATTTATTTTTTGGGTTTTCGTTTTTTACAAAAATGGGTTTTTAGAAAAAAGAAGGGGGTTGGGGTTGGGACCCCCCCCCCAAAAAAAAGGGGTAAAAAAAAAAAAAAAACATTCGACCATTTGGTTTTCGACCAAATTGGTTCGCCCATTTGTCTGGTCGACCAATTTTTTTCGACCAAATGTCTGGTAACCTTTTTATACCAATGCCCCCTCCACCCCCTGAGTGAAAAAAATGAAAACATTTTCCAGGGCTCCCATACCCCGCCCCTCTGTGTCAGTGTCATTTTCTTTTTATATAGATAGACTTTGGCTGCTGAGTGCGTGGTGCCATAATATTGAAGGGATATTTTGTTGTGGAGACATTCCAAGACATCAGGACACACACTTCCAATCACAATATAGAAAGAATGCAAGTAAATAGAACATTCTCCAATAGGACTTTTATTTTCTTAAAATACATTCCAATTCGTACATTCAGCAAAAGGCAATTTGATTTTACAGAGCAAACAGTACTAATGGCAAAGGTGGGCCTGTCTCTCTGCAGAAAGTGAGTACATTTGCAGTTTTATTTTTTTAGACCGCCACTCTGAGGTTGTCTTCCACTTCCAGCCTTGTGTGGTATTTCGTTTTCAGTACTGCCAATGCTGAAAACCCTATTTCGCACAAGTATGAAGACCCAAAGGGTAAGAGAGACTGTACGGCAGACCTTGACAATGTAGAATATTCCAGGTGTCCCTTTAGCCAAAGGTCACCCTCTGCAATGTTCCTAAATTCAGATTGTAGGGTACTGTCAGACTGACGCTGAATCAGCTCCCATTGTTTTTCAACTGAAAGATGCACAACTTCCTTTGCCAGAAAAGGCTGCACCACCCAGTTATCAATGCCAGCATTTTCTTCAGGGAAGTATTTGTCAAAGCTGGCCCTTAATGTTGTTAGGTGACTTGTGATTGGGGCCAGGACATGCAGGAAATTATACTCAGTTTCCTCAAGTGCTTCTGCAAGCAAAGGGAACTGAACTGCTACCCCAGTCTGAATTGCTCTTTTCCAGAGGTCTACCTTCCACCTGAAGGCAAAAACATTTTATTCATTGTAAATTAATTGTAATTGGCTCCTTGCAAAGACATATTGAGGGTATTTTGCTTGTCGAAAATATCAGCAAGGTATGCCAAGAGCCCAATCCAGCAGGGATCACACCGATGGTTTGCTTTGCCAGTGTCCAAATACAAAAGGAATTGTCACACTTTGTTTCGGAGTTTGAACACACGTTGCAGCACTCTTCTCCTGGGCAGCCATCTGATGTCTGTGTGAAAGAGCAAACTATCATGTTCTGCCCCCATTTTTGCACACAGATTGGCAAAGATACACAACCTTGCCAGCTGTGTTTTGATGCAGGGTCAGACTTGGGCCATTTTTACAGTTGAACTGAGTACATCGGCAAGTTCATTGTCCATATTTCAAGCAGCAAACGCTCTACAGTGAATTATGCAGTGTGCCCATGCAAAATGTGGAGCGATTGCCAACACTTTGGGCTTCATAAATCTCCACACATTGAAAGTGCACCATCTGTGCAGATTCCTACGCAGGATTCCCATCTCAAACTGTGGCTGCTCATGAAATCATTTAAAATGTCAAAGTTCTGATGCAGTTGCCCTGGTTCTAATGGCCATGTAAAACAAAACATTGTCCAATACTGTTGATGCCCAACAGTACCTTACATAGGCTATTAAATGAGCCTCTCTAGACATACGTGTTGCCTCATTCAAATGTAATGCAAATAGACTGGTTTTCATCTGTGTGATTAACTGTGCAGTGATATTTTCTGCCATCTCAGACACACAGTGACTGATGGTGGTGTCTGACAGAGGAATCATTTTTAGCTTGTCCGCTACACTTTGAGCACCCATTCTGCTGCACATTGCCATGGCTTCTGGTAGAATGACTTTCTCAGCATCAGGGAAAGGTTTTTTTTAATTTTTGGCAAGGAGGTAGGCAATGTCATAGGATGCTTTCAGTGCCCTGGCTGGAGTAGAAGCTATATTTTCTACTGTACTTATCTGCTGACTGATTACTTGTAACTTGCGAGCAAAGAAGTCTCTGCTCTTGCCAATTAGATCCTGATGTTTTCTTTCTAAGTGGTGACTTAATTTGGTTGGTTTCAGGCTCTCATTGGCTAAAGTTGCTCCACACACCACATACTGAGGCCTAGTTTCACCCCGACCACAATGGAAGTAAATCCAAAGTCTAAATGTTAGGCATCACAATTCCTGGATTTTGCAGTGTTTTTCTCTGTGTCAATGTCTGCATCTGCCTTCCTTTTGACACTACTATTTTTGGCCAAAAAGAAGTGCTCCATTTCAAAATAGGCTCCTCGCCTATGAAAAGATGTACACTTCCATATTAATATCAATGCCTTTTCACGCACTTTGTTGATAACCTGCATTTTACGTACCGAATGAGGTACAGTAGGATTTGAAAATGATTATTCCAAAATTAAAATGTAAAAAATGTTTTAGGGAAATGTATCTGTGACAAAATCACACATGCACCAGAAGGCTGTTAAGCAAAGATTAGGGGCTGAAAAACACATGGTCCTCTAATAGGGCACCACAAGTGCTGCAGCGTTCTGAATGTCCCGTGGATCCCTGTTGGAAGATGTGCATAGTTTCCAGAATCCAAAGAAAGGCAAGGGACATTGCTGACTGCTTGTGCTGGCCACAACCCATTGGGGTATGCATTAAGTGGTGGTCCTCTAAGAACGAAATTCTACCTTTGCCTCCAGTAAGCCTTCAGACCCACCCAAACCCACTCATCGCTTCACAAAGGAAATACCAGGCAACTTTTCAGAAAACTGAGCTTTCATTGCCACAACCCCTCCATTTTACAGCACTCCAAAATAACTGCACAACCGGAAATTCATCAGGATACCCGGCTGTGGCCACCCAGAAGAGCACATGATTGCTGGTCACTTAAAAAACATTCCACACAATGCTCCAGCTTGTTACGACAAACTCCTTACCTGACCTCACTTTGGCAAGACCTACACAGGAGGCCACGTTCTTGGATCTCAGAAATTCGTAGGGATTTCCTTTTTTTGTATTGACTGATGACCCTGGAAAGTAACAAGGACAAGTCAGAGGATTTATCATAGAAAGTAAACTCACAGCTATGGCTCTTGTGAACTCTAGGCCTTCCCACTTCCCCATGAATGCAAACAAAAGTAGGATCAGGTGTTTGTGGGGCGGGGTGGGCAAAGGCCTTGGTAGCGCTGGTATGCCTAGAAGAAGTCAGCCAGAATAGGTAGCATGTGGAATATGCAGTGATATGATGTAGAGAGCAATGCATTTCATCACTACAGTCCATTCCAGGAATCATTACAAAGCGCGTAGCAGATGTAACGTGAGCGTGAGATGCAAACTTTAACTTTTTGTCCATTTACACATTCTACAATATTCCTTAAATGTCCCTTAGATGTGTCCTTTATTCCCCTGTAAACACAGTCACAAAACTACACAGGTAATATCAAATAGCTATGTGTGTTTGGCACCACTTGCCATGAAGAGTCACGTGTAGCTCCTGGAAGCTGCTGGGATCAAGCTAAGCTTAGTTGTGACTTCTAAATATACCTATAAAATTGCCCCACCTTCTTCACCCCCAGTAAACAAAATAGGTTTTTTATTTAAAGAAAGGCTTACCTTGGCCAAGTCCTACTACAGATGTCAGGACTGTTGGTGGTGCCACTGATGCTGGGGACTTTGTCTGATGCCTTAGTTGGGATGACAGGGCCAATTTGTGTTCCTGCAAGTTGAAAAGTAAAGTACAAATATATCGTAGGCCTACCAAATTGCCCTTACCAATAATACGGGAAGACATACAACACTGCCAGATGGTACTCATTTCACTGGCCTATATTTGTGCACCACTCTCTCCCAGTTAGTGCACTGCCTCCCCCCAAGAGCTACTTTTGGCTCCCCAGCGCAACAGTTGCATCAGTCATGCTTAAAATTTTTGACAGTCTGCATGGAGGCTGAACATATTTGGTTGAAAACGAGACAGGGGACATCCAGGGACTCTGGACTCCACTAACCTATAGTTATATTGCCCAAGGTTGCATTGCCATCATAAATACTAAATATTCTAAAGAGCAGATAATATTTCCTGTGTCATTTTATGTAAAAGAAGACAAGTGACCACCCCTCCTCCCCCTCCTCTTCTTCCTCCCCCTTCTCCTCCTGAACAGGAACTTGAACCCTGGACCCAGAAACTAAAATTCAGAAACTCTTCCGACTGAGCTATCCAGGCTTTGACAACACTATACATCTGAAATGTGATTTTAACTTAACCGATTCTCTTCAAATAGCTACATCTTTGGTTCATAAAAGGCATGAAAATGGGTGCACTGAACAGGTTTTGGCAGCAGAGCCATAACTTCTTAGCAGTCATTCCGTATTCAGATTAGAGATTTGGAGCATCTAGGACTTTAATGGTCGTACAGATCTGAATCTTTTACCTCATTGATGAGTGCAAACGTGCTCCCCAGTAAAGACATACATGTGCTGCTCCATGCACAAACTGTCCAATGCAGAGCCAAAAACAAGAAAAAAAACCCAAAGAAAAACAATGGTGGGGCCCCGTTTGCCTCCTCTCACCGTGCGGCCTCCAAGGTGGGTCTGTGGAGGGAGAGGGGTACAGGGAGACCAGCAAAGAGGCACCCTGATCCCCACCTCCCTTTTTGTGATTAATGCATATTAAGGTATGTAAATATGTATGTATTCGTGCATTCAAGTGTTTGTGTCTGCAAGTGTGCATGATATGATATGATATTGTATTTATATCGCACTCATACACAGGTGTTTCAGAGCATGAGTGAATGGGGGGTGTCTTGTATGTGTGAGCGAGTGAATGGAGAAATTAATGGATGTATGAATGCGAGCTTCAATGGGAGAAATTGACGAATTACTGGTTATGAAAAGGTGCGTTTCTGTGTGGGAGAGTAGATGGGTGCCACAGGAAGGTTGGGCGTAAGGTTGCACTCACAGCGAGGGTCAGCATTGGGGTATGCCAGGACATGACACTGCTGCATGTCCTTCTTCCCATCAAGAGTAAAGCAAACACGACTCATGTTTGCTTTACTCTTGATGCCCATTTTGTTTTTACATGGCAAGACTGGCCTATGTTGACGCACAGTCTGGTTATACCTTTTTACTGCGGCACAGTCAAGGGCTTGGCATGGTAGTAACCCAGCATGATCCCTGTCCTGCTGTGGGGTCACCGAGCTGTGTCTGTTTGCCCACAACCTGATAGCCTGTATCTGCCGGAAGAGCATGGAGATAAACACAGAAGTCTCGGGAGGATAGCTCAGGGGCAACGTGTTCTCCTTGAAAACAAAACCACATGGAGCAACACAAGTTCAGACCCCCGAGTCCGCACTTAGAAACCTCTGGAAAGTAAGCGCGTTGTAAATAAGCAATAATTAATTAAAAGCGCAGCTTGCGTCATAGTTCTAGACCCTGCCCTCAGGTGTGACCCGCGGTGATAATGAACTGAAGAGAATTGTACCTCATATTTCTCCTGACTTGTGGTACGAAACAATAACAGACGCTGTGCCTTAAAGCAGGGTAAGAACGTGTATCAAGTACACCTCTCTGCTCCAAGCACTAGAATAGTCAAATCAAATTCTACCACTGCAAATCCTTCCGCGAGCAGACGGAATGCTTGACCTACCACCCCCCTCCAAACAGATCCAGGGAAATAGGGGCCCACGTTGGCAATGTTCTGGGTTCGGATTTTAGCAATCAATGGAGATGATAAATCGAATGCAGCCATGTTGCTGCTGGAAAGAGGGTCATTTTTGAAAGCGGAACATTCCGTGCCCTTTATTTGAACATGATCATGTCGCACGACTCTTGACTGCGTTATGCAATGCACTGAAATCATTCACATTTTTGAATTGATTGAGAGGTATTTGCATTCTTTTGGTGTCAGGCATTTAAAGCGTGTAGCAAATCCTTGTGTGAGTGGGTTAGGAGTATCCTCCACACAATTCAGCAACTCTGTGCGTGTGCTTGTGTGTGCTCTCTGCTGTGTCTGGGGCATCTGTGCGTTGCAGATTAACAGCACCAAGGGGCAGGGTAGTGAAGCTAGATACATAGATCATCAGTCGCCTCCCAATCCGCCCCACTCGCTACTAGCCACGCCATCACACAGGGTGAACGTCATCTTGCCGGTCCCGCACCCTCTCTTCTGGGCTCCGATGTATACAGCCACTTGTGGGCACTTGAAGTGCTACGTTTCATTGAGCCCTGGGGGCCCAGAACCCACATTGAATTCTTCCTGGGGAGACTGCTTTTAGTTATCAGGGGGCATACTCTTCCCCCACGCTTCTGCTCTCTGTTCACTGGGTTCCCCAGGTCTCATGGGGTTACCAGTTTCCAGGAACAGCCTTGGATTTTACCTGAATGGCCCTCCTTGTTTAGATCCAAAACCGATCTATGGACTACTCCGCCCCCACATCCTGCACCCAAGCACCTGGAATCCCCAGTCTCGGCAGGGAAACAAGAGATGGAAGCAAGGTCCACCATATGTCCTGCTTCTCGGGAGCCAGCCAGTTTGGGGTTTGGGCCCTTTGACATCCTCACTGACCCCACTGGTTCTCGGAAGCCAGCCAGTTTGGCGTTTGGGCCCTTTGACATCCTCACTGACCCCACTGCTTCTCAGGAGGCAGCCAGTTTGGGGTTTGGGCCCTTTGACATCCTCACTGACCCCACTGCTTCTCGGAAGCCAGCCAGTTTGGGGTTTGGGCCCTTTGACATCCTCACTGACCCCACTGCTTCTCAGGAGGCAGCCAGTTTGGGGTTTGGGCCCTCTGACATCCTCACTGACCCCACTGCTTCTCAGGAGGCAGCCAGTTTGGGGTTTGGGCCCTCTGACATCCTCACTGACCCCACTGCTTCTCAGGAGGCAGCCAGTTTGGGGTTTGGGCCCTCTGACATCCTCACTTAACCCACTGCTTCTCAGGAGGCAGCCAGTTTGGGGTTTGGGTCCTCTGACATCCTCACTGACCCCACTGCTTCTCAGGAGGCAGCCAGTTTGGGGGTTGCGCCCTCTGACACCCTCACTGACCTCACTGCTTCTCAGGAGGCAGCCAGTTTGGGGTTTGGGCCCTCTGACTTCCTCACTGACCCCACTGCTTCTCAGGAGGCAATCAGTTTGGGTTTTGGGCCCTCTGACTTCCTCACCGATTCCCACCCCTGGATACTTGGATTCCATGGGGCGCCAGGTCCAGTTGAGCGCTTGATTCCTCCTTGCTCTCAGGCACACAATTGAATTGGTCCCTGTGAAGCCATGGGACTGGCAGCTGGGCCCCTTGATCACTTGCAAGAACCCAGGTAGCCATATTTGTAGCCCGTACAGCCCATGCTGTATCCAGTACACAAAAAATCTAGGTACCCCAGTTTCAGCAGCACTGTAATCCTCACCCCGTCTCCTATCTTCATGCCATCTTTTGGACATCTTGAGAGAGTGGCGTTGTCCTTCAGTGGTCATACATTTTAGATGACAGGAACTGAATCGGGATTCCATGTCTCTGAAAGGATACTGAACCATGTCATCAAAATGTATGTGTCTGTCGCTTTATTTTTAGTGTATATACCACAGCCTATCACCTTCTCAAATTTCAATCGCAGGGGTAAAATAAAATCCCCTGTTATTTGCTTTCACCAATAGCCACCTGCCAGCGAGCATCCCCCAAAGTCCCACACTCATTAATTTGCCCCACTATTTCAGGATAATCTCCTCGTTCGATCCTGACAGTGGTTTCAGGTTCTGAGTCTTCCTGTGTTTGGTTTCTGACTTTCCTGGTATCCAGGGTACCAGGTGGGTTGGCATTGACTGGTGCATGCTTGTGGACACGAGGGCCCTCAATTCCCAGCACATAATGCATTGGTTGGCAGGTTGCCAACCATGAACCCCTTACATCAACTTCCCCCATGTCGTGGGTATCATTCTTCCTTGGCACTATCCACACAAAGTATCCCTTAGCAGTTTGGGGGGCAATCAGGCATGCATGTCAATCTTGGGAAAAATGCTCCTTGGCGACCTGGCAAAGGAAAGAGCAGTGCCAGCCAAGGCAATGGAGAGAGCTGCACAGCTTAAGAATAGGGTGGTAAAACTGTCATTGATATAGAACTGAAATGATAGCCGGAAAGGTAACATGGCTGCAGCAGATATGAGACAGCACAACATGCCTATTACAAGGCACTTTCGTGGGTGAGGCAGTGAGAAGTTGCAGAGGGAGATGAACACCAGAGACCATATTTTAGAAAGACGTCACCTTTACAAGTGCAATTTTGCATGATATTAGCACTAGGGAAATAATTGCTCTAGTGTACAAAATATATTCATTAGTGCATTTTTTATGCCAGGGCAATTTTTCACAAGTAGTTATTATGTGCAAAATATCACTTGCACAAATGCAAAGTTTATTTAGTACGGAGCTAGGGAGTTGGGGTTGGCAAAAGAGAGGAGAATGGCCTATTTGAGCCACTGAAAGATATTCTTGGAAAACAAGAGGGAAGCAAGGCACAGGCAAGCAGAGGAGAAAAAAAATCCATCTCACACATGGGGACTCCTCATCTTATCTCTACACTCTCACCTTACACATCCTCTCCCATTAATGGTGGCACCAAATGGGAAGTCCTCTTGGTGGGCTTTGCCTCATCCAGGTGTATCATTAATGTCTATCGCACTGGCACTATCTTGGTTCAGGGTCCTCAACCCAACCTCCTTCTCTTTCATCAGTGCCTGCCATCCCTCATCAACTTCCTTCCCACACCTGCTACTTCTTCCTCCACTCTCTCTGTCCCCCCTCCTGCGACTGGTGTACCACGCTGCTGGACCCCTCCTCAGAAAATCTTTGAGGGGGGGACCTCTTGCATCTTGCCACACTTAATGCTCGTTTTGCCATCAAACACTCTGCCGACATCTCCCTCCTCCTTGAAGACATTGAACTCGATATCCTTGATCTTACAGAGACGTGGTTCAATGCCAGCTCTGTCACTGCTTTTGCCTCCCCTCTCCCCGATGGCTATAAGAGTATCTCTCAGCCTTGCTCTAACCGTGCTGGTGGTGGAGTTACTCTGATCTTCTCTGAGTGGGTCCCTTCTTCCCTCATGCCCACCCAGATCTACTCTTCCTTTGAGAGCCTGGTATGCAAGCAGGTCATCTCTCCTTCGTCCTCTCTGACCATTGCCACTATGTACAGGCCTCCTGGCTCCACCATCCGGTTTCTCTCTGAATGGGCTGATTTCTCTTCCTCTCTCCTCGCAACTTCTTCTAAACTCCTTGTGGGCGATTTGAACATCCAACTTGACTCCTTAATCATGGCATCCACTCTCTTCAGTGGCCTCTGTACCTCACTCTCTCTCTCCATCCTCCCCTCTGGTTCTACTCGCTTGGCTGGACACGCTCTTGATGCCTTCATCCACACTGATCTTTCACTCTCCTCCCCACTGATAACCCCACTCTCCTGGTCAGACCACTCTATCCTCTTACCTGGGTCCTCTCGGCCCTCTGACTGTACCTCCAGCAGCCCTGCCACCCTCGTTCACGATCATCAATTCAATAAAACAAGTATCAGCTGCTGCCTTCGCATCTACCTTCAGCACCCATTTTTCCCCACTACAGATTCTACTTCTGACTCTTCTCTCTGCAACCTCCTTCTTGCCATTACTAATATCCTTGACATTCTTGCCCCAGTCATAAGGATCCACCTGAAACATGCCTCCAAATGTAACATCTAGTATGACTCTGAACTTGCAGCTCTGAAACACAAGTGCAGAGCTGTAGAACGGAAGTGGCAGACCTCACCCTCTGACAAACTGGCCTGCCGCCTGCTCCAAAGGCAATACTGACTCTCCATCCTAGCCAAGAAAAGGGCCCACATGCAGGATTGCATCTCTGGTGCATCTAACAACACGGCTAAACTCTTTAAAATCTGCAGGAAACTAGTCAACCCTTCTGCAGTCTCCTCCTCGCCTCTTCCCTCACAGGCCCTCTGCAACTCACTGACCTCACACTTCACTGCAAAAACTCAGGACATCCTGTGCACCCTTGCATCCCTATCCCCCTCTGCTTCCCCCACTCCCTGCCTCCTATGGCCTCCCATCCTCCTTCTGCCTTTCTCTCCTCCTTCTCTCCTGGCACACCTGATGAGGTCACCAGAGTAGTCCGCTCCATGAAGGTCTCCTCCCAACAGGTCTCCCTCTGCTCTTCCAGAGTGATTAAGGACACTATTGGCTATTTTCCCCTGCACTTGCCGATTTCTGCAACCACTCTTCTGCTACTGGATCTTTCCCAGCCTCCCTCAAGCACCCCCTCTTGAAAAAACCTTCTGCAGATCCCTCTTGTCCAGCCAATTGCCGCCCATATCTATCACCCCCTTTCGTGGGAAACTCTTGGAGAAGCTGGTCTTCCCCCAACTGACCCAGCATGCTGAACTCGTTGGTTTCCTCCACGACCATCAATCTGGATTCCGAGCATCCATAGGCACGGAAACTGCTCTTCTGAACACTGGTGAGGAACTGCTCGCATCTCTTGAATCCAACTTTCCAGCTGTTCTCATTCTACTTGATCTCTCCTCTACATTTGATACAGTCAACCACTCCATCCTCATAAAACGGCTCCACGATACCCTAGGTATCTCAGACCGGGCACTGGACTGGTTGACCTCCTTCCACAGTGACCATCCATCCCAGGTAAATCTGGGCTATTTCTCCTCCCCCACCTCTATCTCCACCTGTGGCGTCCCCCAGGGCTCCAACCTTTCTCCTTGGATTTTTAACAACTATCGTGCCACGCTAGCACACATCATTTCCACCTTCTCCACAAACTTCCGGTGTTAGGCCGATGACACACAACTCTTCTTCAAACTTCCCTCGGATCCTCTTCTCACTTCATCTATCATTCCTAATGGTCTATCTGCCATATCCAGTCCAGGTGTACTTCCAATTATCTCTGCCTCAATGCCAACAAGACTGAGTTCCTGCCTATCAGGACTCCTGCTCCATCTTTCCCTCCCTCACTCTGGTAATCTTCTATGGGCTCTCCCCCTTCTCCTTCATCTGAAGCCAGAAACCTTCGAGTCATCTTCGACTCCTCTCTCTCCTTCATCTGTCACATTCAGGACCTTGCCAAGAAGTCCCACTTTCAACTGCACCTCCTCCGAGGAATTCTTCCTTTTCTCACTTTCCCCCAGAAGCTCAATGTCTCTAGAGCTCTGGTTCTCTCTAGGTTAGCCTACTGCAATAGCCTTTTCCTTAATCTACCCTCTTCCTCTCTACGGCACCTCCAGCTAATCCAGAATAGGGCTACAAGACTTATGCTTGGCCTCAAGCCCAGGCATTGCATCTCCCCAGCGCTAACAACTCTGCACTGGCTGCCAGTTGCTACAAGGACAAATTCAAATCCCTCTGCATCATCCACAAGGCTGTCTGGGGCCAGAGACAACGCTATCTGCAACTCGCTCTCACTAAATACTCTCCTTCCAGATCTTTAGATTCCTCAGGCACCACGTCTCTGTGTGTTAAATGCTTCACTAAACAGCAAGCTGGTGGCAGATCGCTTTCCTCAGCAGGCTCCCTCATATGGAACAGATTCCCCCTTGCTCTTCATCTTGAGCTGGATCTCCTCAAATTCTGGAAGCTCCTCAAGACTTTCCTTTTCACCTCCTCCTTCCCTTCCTCCCTCCTCTGCTAAACCTCACAGCGGCTTTGATGGGTGACCAGGGCACTTATGTGTCCTCCTGTGTCGTGGCATCCCACACCCAATTGCCTACAGCCTCTTCCCCTCCCAGCTCTTTGCCTTGGCACCCACTGGCTTGTGCCACCACAGGCTTACACTTACCTATTTTATTGGTGGTATACCATTCCACATAGTCACTTCCAGCTACTCAGTCCATAGTACTTCGCACTTGATACACCTAGCACTTGCTCCTTAATCCCCCACCCTTTCTCTTTTTCTGCACTTGCACGTTCAGAATGCTCACAAGCAAGGCCTAGTAGGCCCACCTCTATCTTACAGTGTCATATCTAATTTGACTCCCATGTTTCCTCCCTGTTGCCCTTTGGGCGCTTTGAAACACAATTGACTTGTTGCATAAGTGCCTTACAAATGCAAAATAAATACATAACATTAAAATAAATTAAGAATTCATGGATGGACACAGACAAAACATCCTTGAAAGCTGGCAGAGGACACTCGAAGTCATGGTAGCCGTCCTATAGCAAGACATCATGCCTCACGGAAGGCCTCTTTGAGCACCAGCAATGCGGTCAGAAGTGATGCTTTCAGTTGAAATAAAGAAACAAACACTTTACATAGCTGGGTCCAAATAGGTAAGGACCATCGGCTGGTGACTGGGGACCGCTTTTCTTTCCAGACCATTAAGGGAAGGAAAGAGGGCAAAAAAGGGAAAGCCAGCAAAGGGACAGAGCATGCTGGGAATACAAACTGGTACATTACTTTTGAGGGACTACATATCCTATCCTTCACAGTCTATCGCCGGGTGAGCAACTACAGACAGGAAACCCTGCTGAAGTAAACGCAACAGAGACTACCCACAGCCCGTAAGAAGAGCCCAGGAAGTAGTTCATATGTTTGGTTCACTGTGCACTATGCCTACAGTGAACCAGCAGTGCCACACAACACGCTACGTCTCAGCCATCTCCCATCCTCCATTAATGAGGTATTTTATGATTGTTTCACTATCTCTCCTTTCAGTACCACAGCCTGTAACCTGCAATCTGCTTGAACCGTTCCCCTAAAATAGAAAGTACACCATCTGCAAAGGTTAGTAGACCCTTCGAGAAGCTCCACTACCCAACCATAGGGTCTCCCCTTTCTGCCAGTGGCTACACACGTTTCCTTCCCAAAGATTTAATGTTTCCTGTTTTGCACCACTGTAGATAACACCCAACTGTACTAATTATAGCAATGCCAGAGGGATGAAAGCCAGGGTGGAATTTACTGGGATTCTAACATTTGATTGCAGTTTACACAAGGTCCTCAGTAGAAAATGTTCACCAACCTCCGGTATTTTACCACAAGTAAGGAGACATCCTAAGTTATACTTTGTTTGATCAAGCAGTGTCCTTAGTTTGAGGAATGGGTTAGTAGCTTGGATGGCCACGATACAGAGCAAGTCAGCTTTCATGGAGCCGCCATTGCAGCGGACAAGTCCTTTTTGGCGAGACATAAAAGATGAATTTGGCCAAAATAATGCATTTCTATGGGCTACGCTGTTCCTTGTACAGTCCCCTAATAGTGTACAGTTACTGGGATGTTGATGTAAGGAAGGGTCTTCCATGGCTGATTCATCACCTAGCGGAAAGCCAGTGGGATGCTGAATCGTGTACCTGCAGCCGACCTGGGGGTCCCTTTTCAGAACTGAAAAAGTGAGATGTTCCATTTGCAGCACATAAGTGTGCTGGCCACCAGTTTGTCTTTTCTCGGCATCGAGGTGGACACAGTCTACTAGATGTCTAAGACACCACTGTATAGCACTGTCACTTTCAGGGCAGCAGCAAGATGGTGCCTTTTGAGCACCAGGTTTACACTGGCAAAGTTTTAATCTGAGCTTAATTTTATGGATCAGGGACATCTGCTCACCTGAGTCATTTTGCCACTTTTTTCGCTGGAATTTCTTTGGGGGGCAGGCCACCCATGCACCCTACTACACCCCTCTCCCCTTCCCTGCCAAGCCCACCAGCCTCACCATCATTTTGAAAAGTACCCTAAAACACCACGTTAGCAAAAGCAGTGAACAAATGTGGGAAAACGTCTGTTTCACTACAACTATTTCTAATGATCACACCAGTGTCCACACTTGCACTATGTGTAATGAAACATAAAAACAATAGACCAAGAATACCCTTCGTGGTACTGGGTGTTACGCTTCAGTGTTTACATATCTTTCCAAAAAATGTTTTACAAAGACCCGGGAGATTGGGGAATTACACCAGGTATACATAACACAAAGAACAAGAAGGAATCCCCTCAATCTGTAGGCTTATGCAACATAGAACTTCACATATGATCGCTGTACTTAATTTTAAATATTGTTATCAAAAAGTATTGTATTCCCAAGCATTTCTAATATACAATAGCACACTCATTTGTATACACATTTTTAGAAATTCATTTCACACACAACATAATCATCACAATGTCATCATCTAAAAAAAACGCTGCCACATCCTACATTCACATTACGAAATATCTCTACTAATCCACCTTCACCACACCCAGTGACACAGTGATAGCCACACATATTCGAACTCAAACAGCACTGTGCTTAAGAACACATCTCTAGGCGGCTGTGTATGATCTTCATTTCACAGCCCCTTTGCCCCTCAAATAATTCATTCGGTGGGACGCCTACAGCCAAGTGCACGGGCCCCAAGTTTACCCCCAGATTTACCAGCACCAGTTTTCTAACTCGTCAGGTGTCCGTTGGAGGCCTCGGCTGGTCTAAAACCTAACCCCCATTCCACTCAGCTAGGCAAAGAATTGGCAGAAAATGTGCAGAACTGGGTGTTCTGGTGGCAACATATCTGGCGAGCAGCACTCATCTGCCCCCTTTGCTTTTGGAACCAATGATGATGGATTGATTTTGGGACCTCATTGTGATGCCAGGTGATGACCAAGCCAGTGGGTGGAGGGTAATTCATTTTAGCTTGGTGAGACATTTGCGCCGTGGTGTAAGTCCTCAGTAGTCCCTCAGCCTGGCTCCACAATGATATCAATGGCCTGCTGCATACATCATGATCACTGTGATTCCGCTAAGAGTATATGAATGTCAAGAATAAATTGTAAAGGGCTCGTCAGAGGTGGCAGATTTTCAGAAGAATGGCATTAATAGCTCATGAACTAAGGATGTCAAAGTCACAAGAACTATGGATTTACGTACCAGAAAAGTAGCGCCTTGGCAATGCACTCAAGACCCTGTAACACTAGGCGCAAGGGGACAATCCAGGATTTTGGAGAGTGACATGTGGGAATAAACCCCAGGTTCCCGGAAGATGAATGGTGGACCCACTTTTTGGAAATGGAAGGCAATGAAGTGTAGGTCATAGGAAACAGTCAGTAAATATAGCAGCACACAACGTCAAGGACAAGGCGAGAGCCAACAAGCAATTCCCAATAGGTGTTTGATATTACAAAAAAGATGGTCATTGGTTGGACCACAGAAAGCACCAAACAAGACACATGGTGGACATCCCATTACCTTAAATGTTCGTTTAGCTGCTTCCAAAAATGAACACAGAGGCTTTTTATAGGAAAGGGCCAATACCTGCGTATGGGTTATCCTTGGGTCAGCTTGTCACCGTTAGTGGGCACCCGAGGAGAAGCAAATTCCCTGCACCCCCCCCCCCAACAGGTCACTCCGCTGATTTATGTGAATATGAATTTTGCCTTTCCTCATTGATGTGGGCAACCCAATACCTTTCATCTAAGATTGTCATTTTAGTTGGTTGCGGATGAGTGTGGGATTTTGGTTTCTGGTGTGCAGCAGTGTGTTCCATAGTCTATAAAGTACCTGCTAATGTTGCAGTGCAGGCCATGTTCGGTGGGAGGCTATGCAGGACTTTTTCCTGTGTGGCCATGACATTATTATATGAATCCTTGTAATCAAATAAGTATTAATGACTTTCTTTTAGGGCTCATGCAGAGGGCCTTACAGGAGGGGTACAGTCTGGCAGCACTAATGGGGCCAAGGGTTTTAACACGGGCTCAAAGGTCAACGCAAGTGAACCTGGTAAATTAGGCTGAGGAGATTCTCACACAATACTATAGACCTACTAGTAGTAGAGGGTTCAAAGCCCCCAGGATAAATCCCACCACTTCTGTGATGAATCAACTTCCGGGGTACCAGTGGTCCAGGGATGAATGTCGGTTTCTAAACCATCAATCAGCCCCACACCTCTAATACACCAGAAGGGATCCAAACAGATTGAAAACACAAGCAAATTATAAACCTCCTTGTCCAATTTTGGTAACATGAACGGAACAACAGGCTTATCTCTGCAAGGTCATTGATCGTTGGATTTAGGGATGCAACAATTTGTGGGTGAACCCACCCATCAGTTTGGGGGCATTTTAGATCTTATTATTTCAGCTATTCCAGGATTAGTCGTTCTTTACGCTGCTCCGCTCATTTGGACAGATCACTTTCTGGTCCCCTTCACAGTGCCTCCTCTGATATATTTGTGGCCTCACGCTAAGTGCACAATCCTTAGGAGGAATTGCCGTAACGTGGATTTATCTCTCTTTGCATCTGCTCAATTTTAAATAACTAAACGTGTAGTTCGCCAAGCTGGACGCAAGTGTCACTTCTTTTAAAACTTGATCGATAAAGTCACCTATTCTTCTCTATCTAGGAAGTACCATTCGTTAGTTAAAACTATGAAACAGCTATTGTTCAGTAATTGTATTCAAGCTGCCCTAAACCAGTCTAGGGAACTCTTTTCAGTTGTTAAATCTTTCTGTTCTACTGCACGCTTTCTTCCCACAGTTGTGCCATCCCAGTCTCACTGTGAAGAGTTAGCAGACTTCTTTCATGCTAAAATCTCTACCATTCGTGATAACATTGAATCCACACATTCTGGGCTATTGTTTACTGACATCTGCCCACCCATTACTGTTGGTTGAGACATCCGTCCGGTATTTACGGATGTGACTGTTCTGCTTTTTCTCGTATTAAGTTGGCAGCACCATCCGATCCAGTTCCTCTATCTATTCTACAGGATCTCTTGCCTAGGACTATTCCTTTGGTGACTCAAGCTCCCTGATGAGCTTAAACAAGCCATTGTGGTCCCTTTACTCAAGAAGCCACCATTGGATGCTTCCGTGCTGTCTAATTCTGCCCTATTTAATTGCTCCCTTTTTTATGAAGCTTCTAGAAGCCCTGATTTCTCCTCTTCTCTATTCTTTTTTGGAGTCTTCGGTAGTGCTTAACCCCTTTCATGCTGGCTTTCGGCCAGGCATGGGTACAGAGAGTGTCCTGGTCTCGGTATTGGACAATCTTGCCGGGCTGGTTGATAGTGGAGGAGTAGGTGCACTGATATTACTCAATCTGTCATCAGCCTTTGTTACTGTTGATCATACCCTCCTCCTCTCCCGGCTGGCTGCGCTTGGAATATATGGACTGATGTTGGACTGGTTTACCTCCTTTCTGACCGACTGTGGCCAGTCTGTATCTCTTTCTCCCTTTCTTTCTTCCTCTCATTCTTTGTTCTGTGGGGTTCCCCAGGGATCCGCCTTGTCCCCAATGTTATTTAACATCTAAATTTGCTCCCTGAATGCTCTTATACGCTCTCATGGCTTTATGTGTTACTGTTACGTGGACGACACACAGATCCTGGTCAGTCTTGATTTTGAATGGGGTGGTGTGTCATCCCATCTGTGTGACTGCCTGACGGCCGTAGGGGAATGGATGAGCACCAGTTGGTTTAAACTCAACGGGGACAAGACAGAGGTCCTGGTGGTGGGCTATTTGGCTTCTTCAGACTCTCAGTCTTCTTCCTTCTGGCCTGCTTCTCTTGGTGATTTTCCTACTCCTGTGACTGTGGTGAAGAACTTGGGGGTCTGCTTATCGGCCTCGCTGTCCATGGCAGCACAGGTGAGTGCGGTATGTCAGTCTGGTCACTTTCTGCTGCAAGTTCTTCATAAGGTCTTGCCTTTTCTCCCTGCTTGACTCCGCCCACCTGTGGTGGCGGCGTTGGTTTCGAGCAGGATTGATTACTGCAACGCTTTTTACTTGGCCCAGCCAATGGACTTGATTCGCCGATTGCAACTTCAGAATCTGGCCGCTCGGGTCGCTACTGCAACTCTGTATGGCTCACACATGTGTCCGGTGCTACACCATCTGCACTGGCTTCCCGTGCAACAACAGATTGTTTTTAAATCCTTGTGCATTGTTCACTGGGTTGTCTACCAGATTGGACCCAAATTTCTTTGAGACAAGTTTCAGCCTTAGGCTCCTAGTCGGACTCTCTGGTCGGGCAGTGACCGTTTGTTCCTGGTCCCTAGGTTTTGTCTCCAGCGAGTGGGTGGCAGGGCCTTCTCTGTTGTAGCAAGAAAGCTGTGGAAGAATCTTGTTCTCACACTCAAATCCACTGAGAATCATTTGACCTTCCGTCGTCTCCTGAAGACAACCCTTTTCTGCTGTTCTCCTTTTTTGTGGTTGTAGCTGTTATGCAGGTCCTCACGACAACGTGCCCTCGGGTGTATGTGCACGCTACAAATTCACCTAACAGAACATAAAATAACATAACTTAGTTTCAACACAGCGAAAAAGCAATTATTACCTAATGATAAATGGCACTGTCCGGTCACAGTTGTTTAAAAATATCTACTTTATTATTATTCAACAGACAGTTCTAACACACTACAAAATACAACCCACCCTCTAAAGGAATGCATAGGACAGGTTCAAGAAGGAAAAGCGGTGCACTCTGGATATTCACAGGAGGGTAGTCGGTAAAGTAATTAATCACAATAGTTCAAGGAAACTTGTTTTCAGCACAAAGGGAGCAATGGGTAGTAAAATGTCACTAGGGGCCTTCAGAGAAGGGCCAGGGTGACAGAACCACAATGTACCTTATGCTTGTAGAAGTTCTTGGTGCTTGACAGAGTTGAGTCCGTTTCAGAGCGCTTTGCAGCTTCTACAACAGAGCTTAAGATGGGAGACAGCTATGGGTATCAGGCAGCAAACAGTTCAGCGAGCAAGGCTGGATAGCTGGCTGCAGGCTCACCTTCATGGCAGCTCAGGAACAGCAATCGTTGTTTCAGTGCTGGTTGGCAAGTCTGAAGCACTGGTCGAGGCGTCTCAGACGACGTTAGTGTCTGAGCATGACAACAGTCAGTAGTGCAGGCGGTTGCAGCTTGTGGGGCTCGACTGGCTCGAAAATGTCCTTTAAGGTGGACGCTGGGTGATGCTTGTTGATGCACTCCTCCTAGCTTCTTCACTGGGCTTGTGTCATCCTTTAAGGCAGATGGCCCAAATCTGAGGAGAGTGTTGCAGGCACCGGCCTTGTCCTTGGTTTGGCTCAGAGACTCTCTGGCACTTCCCACCTAGAAAGCTTGCTTGCATAGCCTAGCAGGGCATGCTGTGTGCTTCCTGGGTACTGGTTCCGGAGCTGCTTGGAGGTTCCTCTGGATTCAGTATCTCCCTCTGTTCCCTGGGAGTTGTTTAGGGGAGGGATTTTCCTTTTGCCTTCCCACTTTGAGATGCCTTGATGTACTCCTGGGTGAGACATTCCAACTAAGCATGACAGGGAGGCCTGTGCCTGTAGGCTGTGTCCATCCAGAGTATACAGGTCTATGTGTATGACGTGCAGTGAGCATAGGAACATATGTGCAGATTAGCCCCACACATTTTCCAGAGGTTGATCTACCATCATTCAATTTCTTATGCAATTTCAAAAAAGCCCAGGTGATCACACACACACCGTGGGGATGGTCAATTTGCTCACAACTTGACCTATCGACCATCAGTCACCTCATTTCATAACTGCCCCATTGACAACCAGTGTTGGCAATTGATTCACCCAAATCACTCCAATGGCTTATGAAACCCCTGCTTCTTGCATGGGTCCTGCAATGCGATGTCATGTAAAACCTCGTCTACACAGATTCTGTCAATTTCCACCTAGCTGTAAAGTTTAAAGCTGTTTGAAGATAATCACTGGGCATGCAGAATGTACATGTAAGGGGGGCGCACCTTTCATTGTCTGAAAACAGCAACTGACTGCAACAACACATTCTATCGTAATGACATTGATCTCAGCTCAGCTCCACACAGTTGATGAATAATCAGCACGCATCCCAGGGCACTGGCTCCTCTCCATGCGGATGCCCCAGGGCCGCATTTAAAACAAGTACTTTCAGATTCTACCTCATCAACAAAACATCAATTTGTGTGACCTGGTATTTGTTTAAATAAGTTGAAGTTCAGCTGGCGGTCGCATGTGATTGTGTTTCCTTGTGTTTCGAGATGTTTAGCAAAGTAGCACGCAGACTCCTCAAACACAGCAAGGTATGAATTACTATCCATTCTCCGGGACAGAAAGGGGTGTTTTCATCTGCCATTCCACTATACTAGACCCCATTAGTAGCAATATGTTAACAGAGGTTTGTGCTATACCAAAGCAATTACATTTCCTAATTATCATCTGTAATTAATTTGCCAAAGAAAGGCAGAACCCAAGATCGGTACACAATTTCCCAGATCTAAAGCACACTGTGACCTAAATATCTCTTGCTTCTCGTGTGCAGCCTCCTCCAACTTCACATTGGTCTAACACTTCACTTCAAACCCTCACACAATGAACACTAGCCACAGAAACAGACTCACACAGTATACCGCTCATAAACACATAATGTTCTGCCTATAGCCCTTCAAGCACCGGACAGCCTTAGGACTGTCAATTCATGCTGTAATAAGTCTGGGATCTGGCATTAAGGCGCTACGTATCCAAGGTTTTAGACTATGGTCTCCCGGAAGCCCTCTTAGGTGCAGGACAGCACCATCAAATGGTCAATCAGCACTAGGAGGCAGGTTAGTGCTTCACAAAAACCAAGTAACATAACACAATACGCATATCTAGTCCCTGGTGTTTCAGAAATGTCTGTCCCTGAGCGAATGGGACGCGGTTACACCAGAGAGAGCCTTTGCACCAGGTGCAGTGTTGCTAAGGCATACAGATTGAAATGAAGTAGACAGCAACAAAGTGCAAACCAAACAGCTGTAGCCACCGATATTAATATGTCCAGTCATGCCAGTTTCACACACTAATGAGCTTCACATATGGTAATGGATGCACAGTGCCAGAAAGTTAAAGTTAGATACTTAATGGGGCAAGATGGCCAGACTGGGAGGGGAAGATGTGAATTGGAAAAAAATAAATACAACTGACAACTCGTTTTTATATAGCTCTTTCTAACAGAGGTTTGGAAATTGTATAGCATATCACGCAATAGCTAATTTGCAACAAATGCACAACAAGCTTTTACTGATGAGCAACTAATTATAAAAAGATGATGTAAAACACGTTCGTAGTTCATAACAAATAACTCAGTACTCAGTAGCACACACATCACACCTGGATCTGCCGCGCTTGTCAGCAGACTGAGTGATCCACTAGTGTCAAAGAGGCAATCTGACTTAAATGTTTCCACTACAAACCTTTGAGATCCCCTGCGATTCCCTTTCACCGTGCTGGTTAAATCGTGTGTACTTCCTAACCATGGAACGCAGCGGTATCACCAACAGTGTACTATACAGGGCTATGCATACTCGATGTCCCTCCCCTAGCTGAAGCAGCTGGATCCCTCATAAATACATACGGTACTCGGGCGGTATCCCCTCTTGCATTTAAGAAAGCGTTTTGTAAGTTTTTACTGAACAAATCAGGATTTGATCAATATCATCCCAATACTTTCTGGGCCATTTCGAACTATAGATTCCTGGCTAAAATAGAAGAAGCTGGCCTGCCCCATACCTTGGCATGAACACTTTTCTAAATGTAGCACTAAACATTTGAGATCACCTTCAACCACTCACTTTAAAAAAAAGGTCATGCAACTTCACAGATGTGCCTCCAGATTCCAGAGATTGTTGAACATCGCCCACGTGGAGGAGATATGGTCGATAGACTTCTCCAAACTGAAGCATTCTTGATAGAGTCTTCTATCATCCCTCTCCTCGTACCAACGTAATGCTGAATAGAATCCTGTTTGCAATTTCTAATTAGTGGCAATCAGGAGACTAGGAACATGGTTTTACCTTCCTGGATAAACATCTGCTTCATTGAATCCAAAAGGGGTCAACCTGGATTGGCAATTGGGGGGCTGCTCGACAGCCACGCACAATGAAGATGCAGGCCATTATTCATTTTGCTGGCCCAGGAGCTGTAGGAATTCTGGGTGAGGAAGGCTTGATGTGGCGGTGAATGGGGCGAAGCTCAGATGAGGCAGAAGCAGGTAAGGATGAAGGGGTGCAGGTGGGTTGGAGGGTGTATGTGTGGGGTTTGGGTGGAAGAAGGTCGGTGTTTGGGGCAGACCAACCATTTAGATAGAGGGATGGGGACGCGAGGGGATTACAGGCTATTGGAGAAACAAGGGTATGGGGGCAGAGCACCTATTTGGAGAGGGGCAGGCATTAGAGGCCAGTCAGTAAATCTGATTCGGCTGGGAAGGAGGTGGGTCGTATTGAAACAGTGGGGAATCTTAGAAGCGTGCCTCTGAGGAAGCAGAGAGAACCAGGAATGGGGGCGTGCATCATTAGTGAAAGTCTGCATTTCATTCTTCCCTCGTGCCACTCCACAAAGCTGTCATTTTATTTCAGCCATCACGACTAGGCCCCACTTTCCTGCCTCTCTATGCTCCCAACTCTCATATAGCTACTGACATGACATGATATGGCCAAGATTCACACAAATTACAAGGATACTCCCATCATTCAAGAAGTACTGACAGCAAATGCCATGTGTTCACACCAAATTCAGGGATCTGCCATCAGATTTCCAGATGGTGAAACCACAGACCAGATAGAGAAATTAATATAAAAGAAAAATCAACACGAATATGCATATCTTGTTTTCAAATGTACAAAGCATTGAAAAGAAGATTCTAAAAACAAGAAATATTTCTAAAAGTCTAATTTGTGTGTTGGAATAGTATACTAAGAACTGGGGTGAACCCTAGAAGCCCAGTCAGGGGGAACTCAGAAACACCTTGTCAATGAAATGTTATTTCTGCTTTATTTGAAAGGCACATTTCTTCCATTTTTATAATCAAATCTGCATTGTAGGTACTTCACCAATATTGTTTAAAAAGTGTGTAGTTTTGTGGCGTGCATTTAAGGCCTTAAGCAGAAACCCCCTTCAACTCAAAACCGCATTTAAACATTGCCACGAAAAACGCTTGTCTTCAGCTTCCCTGGAACATGTGTGGCAAGCATTTGAACCTTTCACCCAAACCAGCTGTGCTTTCTTCCCTGACACATGTGTGGCAATCAGTTGAACACTGCATTGAAGAATGGCCTTGCCTTTGCTTTGGTCTTGCCTTTGCTTTCATCTGAACCACCAAGTTATGTGTTGCAAAATGGCTCTACGTTTGTTGTTCTGTCATCTGAATACCAAAGTTGTGCATTGCATTCAAGACGGCCCTACATTTGTTTTTCTCCTCTCATCTGAAATACCACAAAGTTATGCACTGCATTGAAAAACAGCAATGTGTGCTTTATTCCATCTGAATGACAAAATGTTAGGCAATAAATCCGAAAACAGCCTTGTCTTACTGTTCTTTTCACATGAGTGACAAGGATTTCACATTGCAACCTGACACAGCTTTTGTTTTCCCTTTCACGTGAACGGCAGCACTCTGAAACACTGAAAATGAATGAAAAATGGCTTGGCTTTTCTTCTGTGTCAAATCAAAAGAACCTTGTGCAGAGGGTCTACCTTTCCATATCCATGCACAACAGTAATTGCAAACCCATTTGAAAGGTCATACTAAAAGAAAATCCTGTGACCTACAGAACCACATTTCAAACATTAAATGAGAAATACGGCTGCACGCATGTGAAAGAATATAAAGAAAACATGACGTTTAAAAGCCAATGTGAAATTGTGACATTTGCTTGCACATAAATGTCAGTGAGGGTGGTGGTGGCTACACATGTACATTATGTTCTCCCTCACAAGACTTCAATAACTTTGAGACTCAGAATAAACAGTAAAACCAGTTCTGAGCTCAATTGGAAGATTGGGCTCCCCTTGGAAGTCGCATTTATAAGTGAACTATTCTGCAATGACATGTGAGGGGGCTGAGGGCATGATAATTACAGGTTCTGCCAGACTAAAAGGCAGTACCAGCAGAGGGGACAAAGAAAGTCAGTGGGGCTAGTGCTTGACCAAGAAGTGTGAGTTCCTTTTGCACCCCCTTCCCAGGACAAACTGATGAACTTCAAAGGGCACAATAACAGTCCTTTTTTGCAAGCTGAGCCAGGGGAAGACATTTGGCTGTGGGGGTTGAAGGACCACCTTCCCATATGTGGAAGATCCTCCAAATTGACATTAAAGGATATATGCATTGGAGGCATTTTCGCCCAGCACTCAGAATAAGAAATTATGTTGCTGTATGATATTTTTCCATGTGATTTCCAAGCGGATTTTCAGAGACTAAGTACATGTTTCTAGTACTTTGTGAACAGAAATGGCCAGTCATGACTAATTTCTGGCTGATTTTTAAATGGGACACATCTGCCACTTGTTGGGCAGATGGAGATGTACATTATGAATATGCTTAATTATTTGCAGAGATAACTATTATACATTTTACGAAAATGACCAAAAGGTGAAAAGGTGCCACGCTACCTTGCACGGAGTCAGAAATTGGCTTGTCTAATTTCCCATGACCTCCTGAAAGCACCTATCTATTTTTTATGGCAGTGTCTAATATAAATTGAAAGTTAAGATACATAAGTCTGTTTTGCTAGAAAGTTGGGATGTACATTATGAATATGCTTAGTTATTTGGAGAGATTATGCATTTTATGAAAATGACCAAAAGGTGCCAAGGTGCCACGCTACCTCTCACAGGGTCGGCGATCGGCTTGTCTAATTCCCCATGACCTCCTGAAACCACCTATCTATTTCTTATGGCGGTGTCTAATATAAATTGAAAGTTAAGATACATAACTCAGTTTTGCTAGAAAGTTGGCTAAGAGAACAAAGAACTGTCATAAATGTCAAATAGACAGATGGTGATCCCTCCCCCATCCCTACTCCTACCCTGGAATGGTAGGCTGTCCCATCCCAGGGTTGGAGTAATTCGAGGGTACTTCTCCCAGATTCTAAAATAAATTATGTAATTTTGGGCTATATAAGGGGGGACTGTACTAGACACAGGATCAAACACACACACCAGAATCCATGGAGACAGGAGAAAGAGGACGGAGGCAGCTGATCCCATCCAAGAAAGTGCAGAGACCAGACCCTTGCCGAGCTGATCCCATCCAAGAGAGTGCAGACACCAGACCCTTGCCTAGCTGTCCAGAGAGTCCTGAGGTCCAGTCTGGCTGTCCAGATTCCCATCCAGGTGAGTGCAGAGACCAGACACCTTGCCTAGCTGTCCAGAGGATCCGGAGATCCCGCTGACTTTCCAGAACCCCACACCAAGACTTACATTGTAAGTAGCAAATAACCCCAGCCCCAAATTGCATACACCTCTCTTTTGTAACCTTAATTCAATTAAAAATCCCATAGAAAACCCTTTTGAAAATCCTATTGAAATTCCAAATTGCCAGTATAATTCATTCACCTTTCCATAGAAGAATCTGTATTAGCTTGTGAATTTTAGCGTATTCCTTTGAGAAATCTTCCAGTTGTCTGTATAAGTCCTTAGCATCATTTTTAAATAAATCAATTAATTTCCCAATTAAAATTCACATTCAATATTATTGCCATTCGAAACCAACAATTTTGACGAGTGTTATTACTAATTATAGTCCTTAAAGTATAGCCTTAACAGAGTTAGTCTCCTTGTCACTGGAAAACAAATTTGTATGTGTATTTTGTGCATTCCTATGAATTCCTAATTTACATCTGTCCCATTGAAAAACCTAAACTGTAGTCCCATTGAGAGCAATCCCTTTCTGTTGTAATCCTATCTGTTATGCACCGATGTCCCTGTCCTAAAACCGATTTCTGATTTTGACAGCTCGTCCCTTTTCTTAGCTACCTGTCTTCACAAATCCTGTGTAAAGTGAATTTCCATTTTGCTGTGTGTGTTCTTCTTTTGCATTTACTTTCTTCTCCAAAATAGATTTTCCTACCTTGTTTTCACGTTGCCCTGATGTGCTGAGTAGTAGTCTTTAGTCTTCCTTATCTTATCAAGCATAGCATCAAGAATTTCCTTTCTAGCTGTCCCAACGCGGTTGTGAGCTGCTGTGCGAGTAATCAAGCCAATAAGATTCTGCCGTTTTGCTCAAAAAATGGGTTTTCATTTTCTTTTCGGACTTCCCATCTTGGGGTGGTGGTTTGTATTCTAAATCTGATTTTTCTCTCTTTATCCTTACTCCTTGCCACCGCCTTCCATCCAAAGGGAATTAAGTTTGCTGATATTTGGGTGTGAGTGTTGCATGGGAAGTGCTTAACTTTGAGTGCCATCATATGCCTTAAAACCATGTTTCCTGTTTTGTCATTAAAGATCCATGTGATTTGTGTTGGGATTTTGAACTAATTGTTCTGTAGGCAGCATTGCATTTGTGTTGCCGTCACTCGCTGTTGTAAAATTGTATTTTGAATATTTTCCCTTTTTCCATTAAATAATGCATTAATAAATATCTGATTGATACATACTGGCCTGGATCCTAGTCCATTGTGAAATGGGGTGTTTGTAAAAGGTGGGTGCGAGACGGGTTGGGGCCCACTCAAATAAAGAACTTGTGGTCTTTTAAAGATAAAAAGGTTTTTTATTGTGCGCACATTCATTGTCAGGGGAAGAAGTCCCTGGCTAGAGTGTGCCGCTTTATAAAACTGCAACAGTTAAATGACTTTTAAATGAGTTGGCCCTCTTTCAGGGAAAATGTAATAACCCATTCCCAAACAAAATTGGCACAGTTCATTAATTTTGGTCCTTTTTATGGGCATAGGTAATCTACTCTAACGATCTTGCACACCACAATCTCATTCCCGTCCTCTGGGACAAGAAATATGCTGTGTTGTAACAATAATTCCTTTTATTTTAAGTAGACCACCAAATAATTGACAGCTCTCTCCCTACTCTTATCACAAGGGTAATGCACACGAAACACTCTTCATAAAGACAGGCCAGATAAATTACAATTCCCAAAGAATACAGTCTGTCAGGTTCTATTTAAGCTATAAACCCAGACAACCGGAAGCCTAACAGGGTCAGATTATGCCGAGGGCCATCAGCCCAGACGTTACCCGACCCAGTAAAGCACCCTGGCCAGAGGGGTTTATTGCCACTCGCATCTCAGAATTGTTTTCTGGAATGCAAATAGTTTGTTTTCTTTAAGTTGAGAAACAGCAACCGGTTGCTGTTTAAGCAAATTAAAAAACCTACAAACCAAGATGGCTTGCATGGTCAAGGGAGAAGGGAACTACATGTAGTCCCTTTTCCCTTTCCATGGTGCCCATCAGGGAAGCACTGGAACACAGAGTGTTCCAGGCCCTGGTGAGCGTCCCGACAATTTTCGGCGAGGGACCAGGCACTTTGAGGTAAGTGGGGTGGGGAGGGGTATGAGCAGGAAGGTAGAAATTGGAGTGCAGATGATGTGGAGCGGGCCTGGGAGGACTCACCTTCTTCTTGGCAAGGAAAATGGCAGCCTCCCACTGTTCAGGGGACTCAGGATGCAGGTTTTACCATGAGGTCAAGCCTGCGTTCCGAGCCCCCTGATTGGATGCAAGGTTATCTGTCCCTCCCTGATTGACTGCCTGAGAGGCTGGCTGCCCCGACTTGGGTTACTAATTTGCTAATATAATTTACTAATTTGCTATGAACATTTACCAACGTAATTCCATTTGTAATACTCATACAAAATAAACACACACCCTTCTATCAATGGGTGGATGTTTATTCTGAATACGACTTGATTAACCCTGAATTTTATGTCATATTGTATTTAAAAAGTGTTAGAAAACAAAAGGTAAATCGTCACATACTTGTTCGTCTCAGGAGATCACACATGGCAAAACACCATAATTTCGGTGCTACTTGGAGATTCACTTCAGTTGAAGAGGACATTGATAATTGGTTCTTTATTTCCCTGGAAGCAATGAAGGGCGTCTCTAACCCACTGACAGGTCACTTCTGGAATTTTATTTTCCCTTTCGCCGTACCATTTTCCTTTCAAGGACTGAACTAAATATGTCTATTCTAGATTGTTTCAGAGGCTAATCGATTTTTACAGGGCAATAGACCTAGAAATCTCCACTGAAATGACACTTTAATCACCAAGGAAGTTAATTGATTTCTATTTGGCACAAGCCGATATGTCCTGCACCATGTTAGATTCGTAGAGAAAACCATTTTAAATATTCTTTCAGGGTATGTCACCTTTCTTTTTAACGTTTCTTAAATTGACAATGGGCAGGAGGACTGTGCAAAATTCTGTTAACTCTATTTGCCCCTCTTGCAAATCCATTCTTATTGCTTGGATCAGCAAATCCTTCAGCTATTATCAGGAACAAAATCCACCAGTAATAACTTCTGGTTCAGCTCCTAAGTACTGGATTCTCTCTGCGTGTGGCCCAATCTGGTATGGGCCTCCTCAAAATGCCGTTTAGAGGCCTTTTAAAGGATTGTTCCTTTCGCTCTTCTGGTAGAATCCGTTTGCCACCTCACAATATTCCTGGCATCCTTTTCGGACGATATCTTTCTGCTCTGAATGTTTCCAACATGTTTTCTTTCATTTTAACTGCAAAGGGTAGCCACAAAAAAGCATCTCTCCACCCCTTATTATAAGGGATGTGTGACGAAATTATTTTCTATTGGTTCTCTATTTTGATTGGATGTTTGCCGATTGTATGACACTGCAAGTAACTACAACTCCATGCATCTGCTCTGCCCAAAGCATGCGAAATATTTAGGGATGAACAGATTTCTTAAGTTCTACATTCCCTTTATTTGAAAAGACATCACATGCTCTGTTTCATTCCTGCTCTCAGTAAAAGGACATTACGAAGTGGACAATTTAAAGAAATAAGTATGAGGCTACTACAATTGTATTTGCGAAAACGTCACGTTTTACATAGTAGCAGAATTTAACATTTGAACGTGGGCTTTGTTTAGACATGTTAGATTTAGCCAGGAGAAACATAAATGTAGTTATCAAAATTATTTTGTACATATTAAAATATAGATGAATTTCTATAAAACTACCATATTTTCGAAACCCTCCTTCTTCAGATCAGAGTAATTAAAGCGTTTTTTCTCTAGCTAAAATGGTTGAACAAATGTGGGCATTCTTAAATATTGACAACATCACATTTAACATATCTCAATATAAGCATGCCCTGAATGTTTATTTATTCAGTTCAGCATGTTCCAGCATAAACGCGGAAACATATTGTTAAGGACCCAAATTACAAATCTTTTTTTGAAGCTTAATAATTTATTTATTTGTTGGTCCCCACAGTCTGGCAGGAAGGAATGCTCCCATCATCTGGCATCTTGTAATTTTAAGTAAGAGTATATGCTATTCTCTGCTTCTACAGAACCTGGCAGTATGTATGTATTGTCACTTTGGAATGATTACTCCTACGGTGATCAGGCTTAGATACTTTATTCAAGTATGTAAACACAATTTGGATTGAATTTCCCCTGTTTTTGTGCATTTTCTAAAGACATCTCTTCCACTGGCCTATCCCAGATCAGCTTTACAATGTGCTCTTAATACCTTAACTTTTATGGAAAATACCACATTTTACAGCATGAATGAAAGACAAACACTCTAACTCAGATGCCACTATGATGTCTTTAAGGTTTTAACAACATCGATGCGTGCCTGCGTGAATAACCATACCTATTCTTTTCCTTGGGAACTATGTCATAGCTTTAGGACTTAGTCCCTTGATTAATAAAACACATGTCAAAGTTTGATATTGTTTTTCAAAGCTAGAGAACATTTAAAAAGGGTTTTACTCTTAAATGGTTGAGACCTATTTTACTGCATGCACAGAATAATCATTAGAAAACTGTTTATGGACTGCATACATGTAAATCAAGCATTGTAATAATTAATGTAACCATCACGACCCCGGCGGGGTGCGGACATAGCATGTAACGGCCCACCAGCCCGAGTTAAGGTAGGCCTGAGTGAAGCCAGGGCCTCAGTTTGGGCTTTGGGACATTACCGGCCATGTCCGCCCACCCCCCCGGCAGGGGTGTGAAAAACATTCACACCCATGGGTTTATCTGGGGTGAAAATGTTTTTCTTTTCTTCCCTCCAGAAGAAAAAAAAAAGATGACCTCCTTTGAAACTTTGCACCATCTTCCTTGCACCCTGGTACCTATAAATGCAAATAACTTCAGTAAACGCCAAAACTATTGGCACTGCTAATGCTTGTGTATTTAGGATTCGAGTGCTGCCTACTTTTTGAAGTAATAGGGCTCCCCTCCACCCCATGACACATGCGTGTGTGAGTGTATGGTGAAAGGGTGCACACTTAAAGGCATAGGTGGCTGCCTGTGTGAGTGTATGGTGAAAGGGTGCCCACTTAAATGTTTGCGTGTTGAGTGTATGGTGAAAGTGTGCACATTTAAATGTATGTGTGGCTGCCTAGGTGTGCCTGTATGGTGAAAAGGTGCACACCTAAATGTATAGGTGGATTCCTGTGTGAGTGTATGGTGAAAGGGTTCACACATAAATGTATAGGTGGCTGCTGTGTGAGTGTATAGCGAAAGGGTGCACACTTAAATGTATAGTTGGCTGCCTGTGTGAGTGTATGGTGAAAAGGTGCACACCTAAATGTATAGGTGGATTCCTGTGTGAGTGTATGGTGAAAGGGTTCACACATAAATGTATAGGTGGCTGCTGTGTGAGTGTATAGCGAAAGGGTGCACACTTAAATGTATAGTTGGCTGCCTGTGTGAGTGTATGGTGAAGGGATGTAGAATTAAATGTATGGGTGGCTGGCTGTGCATGTTGAGTGAATGGTGAAAGGGTGCATACTTAAATGTATGGGTGGCTGCCTGGGGTGCCTTAAAGATGAAAGGGGGCACACTTAAAAGTATAGGTGGCTGCCCTTGTGAGTGTATGGTGAAAGGGTGCAGAATTAAATGTATGGGTGGCTGCCTGGGTATGTATGCGGGTAGGATGAAAGGGTGCACACTTAAATGTATGGGTGGCTAACTGGGTGTGCCTGTAAGGGGAAAGGGTGCACACTTAAATGTATGGGTGGCTAACTGGGTGTGCCTGTAAGGGGAAAGGGTGCACACTTAAATGTCTGGGTGGCTGCCTGGTTGTGCCTATAGGGTGTAAGGGTATGAACTTACATGTATGGGTGGCTGGGTGTTTATGTGTGTGTATTGTGAATGGCGTGTGTGCTTGTGTTCAGGGGCGCAACAAAACATAACTTTCATGGGAGGGTTTAACCCTTCAAATGATGGGAGAGGTGCTCACTTCATGCGTGGTGGGAGAGGGGCAAACTTCTTTGTGTGGGGCATCTATCTTCTTTATGCAGCTTCAATGTTACAAGCAGTTAACTCTCTCCTTTAAGTCTGAAAGCACCCACTTATGGACTGCTATGAAAATAAGCGGCCTCCTGTCCCCTCTCTACCCTTTCAATTACTTCCCTGGCATGCAAGTACTAAACCCACATCAAGATTTCAATTGCCTAAAGAATTACGCGTTTGAATGCAGGTACTAAGAGTGAAATGCTTTACTTTAGTAAAAGCTGGGCCTTTGTAAACATCGAAACCCAGGTGTCATTTAACATCTGTGTCCTGTTCTGTCCGACAACGCCTCTGGAGGTTAGCCAGGTTGAGTCAACCTAGCCCTAAATTTCAAGTGGTCAGGGGGGGGGCTGGAGGGGCTGAAGCCCAGTCAGCTCAATGGTGTTGCACTACTAGTTGTGTTTAATCCCTTGGTAATCTTCATTACTCATAGCCCTAGTGTTCCTCATTCCAGTGCTTGTGCATGTGGCCCTTTGACCCATACACAAGTTCTGGGATGAAGTAGAGGGTCATTGAGGTAATGACTGGCTGAGTTACCTTGTCAAAAAAATAGAGTGTACCTGTACTGAATCCCTGGTCCTTCAGGAAATAATACAGAGAAAAAGTAGAACACATGGTCCAGTGGATGGAGGATGGCAGTGCAATAATAAATGCTTAATTTATATTTAAAGCATTATTTTAATGATCTTTTATTAGAAAAAAAATCATATCTCTAAAAATATAATTAAATCAACAAATTATAACAGTGCACAAAGTGCAGAAATGTGCTCACTCTTTTTTCATTCATTCACATTCATACTTCCTTTGTCACACAACATGTCTTTGTTTTATACATAAAATAACAGTAAACCATCTGTCATTATATATTCATATACATTTTTATAGTGGTTGGGTCCCTTTCTTTACTATAGGTAACACACTCTGTATGTAGTTGTTCAAACAGCTCTTTACGTCGGCACGTGTTTCAGTTGCTACAATAGAACATCACCAATAGGGTCCTCTTATTAATGCAACCTTCTTCAGGACGAAAAAAATACAAATGTACTTTCCTTCATATGCACAGAGGTGAGCCACACCTTAAATATAAATTAAGCATTGATTATTGCACTGTCATCCTCCATAAATTGGTATATGTGTTCTACTTTTTCTCTGGCTGAGTTACCTGTAATTTTCATTACTCCTGCTCCCACTCTTCCTCATCCTAGTACTTACCTATGAGGCAAGGAGCCTCATACGTAAGCATTGGAACAAGGAAAAGGGATGTGGAGGTAATTCTGGGCAGAGAAGCCAATTTTGGGGTTTGGGGTAGGGGGTGGGAGGGAGAGGGGATGCATTGGTGGGTGAGGTGGGACGGGGATTGTGCGATAAATCATATTGGTCATCCATGTCCAGGCTAAGCAGGCATGAAATGTGGTATTAGTGGCTAGAGAGGCATTTTGAGAGGCATTTTGGTGCAGCCAGTCTAGCCATGTCTTATTGCAGCATTGTATATTTTTCTGGGCATCTGTGATAAAATAACCATGATATCGGTTTTTGCTTCGACTGGCATATTGGTGCAATCAGTCTAGGTATGTCTAAATGTGGCCTGGCATGCTTTACTGTAATATGTTATTGTCTGACTAGACTGGTCTACATTGTGCAGCCAGTTGGACATGTTTTCTTTGTGGCATGGCATTTTTAATAGCAAAACATTATATTTAATTAAAGCATTAATGTTCCTGTGCACTGTTGGTGGCTTGCATGTGTTGGATTTTTGGATTGCTGTTACCCTACAAAACAATTGCTAACTCTCTGACCTGATAGCCAATTCTTCTCAGAGTGTGTGCTGTATAATGCATGAAAACACATATTTATATCATTCTCGTAGCGCAGTGTGCGGCGTACCCCTGCAGCAGCACGTTTGTACATATTGCGCAAGCGTGGTAATCGAGGACAGGCCAGAGTGTGGCGCGACCCGGGATTTGTTGCCGAGTTGGGGAGGACCTCAGCAGGACTCGCAGCAGTGCCCCCAAATTTTGTGTGACACCACTGAAGTGATGATGTCACAGGAAGTAAACTTAATAGACATTTTAAAACGATTTGCTATAGACTTCATCTGGTCTTGCAGCAAAGTGCATCATCACCTTTAAACTGTGCAACCTGGGTTCGAATCCCAGTCACCGACTGGGACACTTCAAATGGGAAAGTTGTATATTTTTTTAATTCCTTAAAAACACTGGGGGTGGGGGGCCTCGGAAGAAATTGGGAGGACGCTGTCCACCCACGTGTTCTCTTGACTTGTGCCCTGGCCATAGGCTATCAGGGAATGTGTCACAGAGGGCAGATTTGAAACAAAATCTAAAATTCCATCCTGCCCATTGGTGATTTGTGGCAGCATTTAGGAGCCAGCTGTGTCCCATGGTGAGAACGCCGAATCCACACATTAATAATATTCTTGAAACCATGCATCTCTGATTAGAATAATAGAACGTTTTCTTTCATACATGAGTTGCATTTATTCTTATGACAAATGTCCAAAAAGATACCTTTTTTTAAATAACATTATTGAACGATCCAGGCACTTAAACCAGACATTACAAAGTATGCAAAATGCAACAAACAAATTGTACAGCAACATTGGTTATTCTTCTTACCACATCTCTTGTCTTGCCGGTGAAAACACAACTCATCTTTTCCTCCGGCTCTGGAATTTCAAAATAAGCAAAGACAGGCAATACATGACAATTATGTAGACAACTGTCATCCTACAATAAAGAGGATAGCTAATGCAAAACCAAGTCACCATCAAGTTTACCTGATCCAAATGAAAACAAATGCCAAACAGAAATGCAAATAGCATCAAGACTAACACCGTGGCTCGACAATATAACAAATGATGGGTTAACAGCACCTTCTTGGACACTTTGCACGGTGCAGTAGTACTTTGCACAGGAACCGGGACATCATTTCCTGCTGCAAAAATGCATTTAAAGAATAGAGAGTTGCACTAGGGTCATGAGCCTGGAAAACAATAGATTTGTTTTCCTATTCAAGCTACAAACATTTCAAGATTGCTTGAAACTGCAAAATCTCAATTAGGAGAATGACACAGGACAAATTCTAAAATAACGTTGTGCATGTAAACATCCCCCACGTGAGTGGTTAAAGAGTTAAGGTGAATCTTTTAGTAAATGCGGTTCCTCTAACCCTTATGTCATCTTATCTCTTATCCACTGCAACTCTAAGGCAACGAGGCAGCAACAGCTGAAGTAATTGCCAAACCACTCCTCTTACATGTTTGCAGAAGAACTAGGTGTGAAGGGTGGTGAAAAGAAAAGACTTGCACTTTGCTGATTAATTAATCACCAGCTGAAGTCCCGCTCAGGTGACCGGCGGCCTTTTCCATTCATTTCAAAGAGCTGTTAGAGGCCGAATGCTCCAAATTCTTCAGCTAAATCAGTCACGCCAGCTGCAGTGTCATTCTGGCTTGTGTCATTTTGTCCACCACGTCGCCTACATTTCCTCTCCCAGTCTTGCTCGTCGTTTAGTATTGATAGTGGCAAAGAGACATTCCTGCAAATAAAATATAGAGCACTTTTCATAGGAAGAATTCTAAGTAGTTTTAAAATGTTCCACTTCAGTTTTTTAGAAGAGGGCAAAACGCAGATAGCGAAATTACAGAAACCTTTAATATCCAGCGAGCAGAGCATCCGCTTGTCTCATTTTGAAGGCGTGAGTATATGATTCCGTCCTAGATTTTAATCTTTACATTTCGCTATATGTAGTTTTGCTTTTGACACGATAAATATGAGACTGCAAGTCCCAAAATGCAAAGGAAAACTCTGAACTAGATTAGCTAGTCATCCCTGACAATGGGCAAGTTGTGCACATATTGTAGATATGGACTTTATGTGAACTCTATATGAGATACTTTTGACTGCTATGGAAGTCCTTGTAGCCCATCAAGCATCATAGCGCTGAGGCCACAGAGCCATGGCGCTAGCAGTGTTCCATTCAATCATTGGTGTGGCCTCTTTTTGGGAGTCATTTCTGTTTGCTCCTCAGTAGATTGAAGTGACAAACAATATCTTTCATTTCAGATCAGAATTTCAGAATTGTGTACAGTTGTATTTGTTTATTTTATTTATTTATTTTTAGGGCGCCGAAAGCCTGCAGGCATCGGGGCCCACACAAACGTAAGACAGGACAAAATACATAACCATGAAAAGAAACAGAAAGGGAATAAAGAAGCAAAGGGATAGTCTGCCACAATCAATCAGATACCACTTGAAAATTCGACGTAGCTATCAACTTTCCCAAATTGTGACAATGGCTCATAAAGGTTGCTACGCCCACATCCAATAACAATACAGTCTGTGTCATCAGACAAGGACCATTCCAAAGAAATCTAAGGTCCTGGGTCCAGATAAACTCTCTCCAACTCTCCAACTTTAGGTCGTAACCAAACCAGGACTTTGTTCTGGAGAGCACCTCTAGCCTCAGGTATTTCAGGTTTGTTAACATTCACAAGTACATTTCTTCGATCCACAATCAGACTTTTTTGCGGAGGACAGGCAATCTCTGGCATTGGGACTTTCCTAACTCCTTGCTCTCTCCTCTTAGAACGTCCTATCGAGGGATCCATATAATGTCCCGGAAAAAATGTGGCCATGCAAAAATGTAGCCGAAAAATTGCCTTTTTCTGCTGAGACATTATTACATGGAACATGCAGGGGACTCCTCTGCAACCCCTAAAACCTTTTTTTTTTCAAGGGGAGCGGGGGATACACCTTCAACCCCCGTTCTCCCTGTACCTATATATATGGTCCCTTATATAATGTCACCACAAACCTTTCCTGGCAACATTATATACAACGGGGGGGGGGAGACATTATCACATGATACCCTAAAGAGTTAGGCAACAAGTGGCAAGATGCTGACAGTTTAGTTTGATTCACCATCACCGTACATACTGGAGCAGTAGACCCATCCAGCATAAGTAAGTCAGGAGGTAAAGTCTGTGACCTGATGTTGCCTCTGGAAAGTGCCTCATTTGTGACCTGTAAGCTGCTGTCTAAGCTCAAGTCTGTTTGGCAGCTGACCTCTACCTTATTGACTGGGACTTTTGTCATAAGGTAATCTGAGCAAAGTTCAGTTTGACAATCTTTATCTACCTTATCGAGTGGGGGAATAATTCCATCTATCAAGGCCACCCAAGCACTAAAATCCATAACACTCTCACATTTGGTCAGATCGTGGATAATTCTCTGCTTGATGATTTGCCAACTACTGATAACATTAGGTGTTATGCCCCCCAAGTTAGAATTAGTAACTGTTTCCATAATGGCATTAGCCATATATTTTTTGTAGGGGATTGAAAAGCAACACTCAAAGATTGAGTAAAATAGACATTTTCCCCTGGTTTGAACTCGACAATATCCTCATTGAGCTCACTTGGAAAATCCATTTGAAGGTTTTTCTGGCGATTCAGTGGTGTCATTCTCTTGTTTAATAATGGGGATGTTATTGCTTTTCCAGACCTGACTCGTGTTCACAGAGTCAATTTGTTGGCTGCAGCCCTCATTCCCTACTTCCCTCTGTTTGTTGTATGCGTAGTCTCAGTGAGGCACTTCTTGCCAGGAATGTCTTTATATTGTGAGCAATAGGTGTAATGGGAACATACCCAAGTTCCACTGGGGGTAGAAATGGTGATCCCCCTTTATTCCCATCATGAATGGAAGTCATCAGGTTACATGGAGTGGAGCATGGAACAGTGGATCTTGGCAAAGTTTTATGGAAGCCAGCCCTAGTAAGAGGCATTTTGAACAAGACAACCTCTGCATATAAGCAATGACAATGGTCATTAAAGAGTGATCATAGGTCCAGCCAAAACAAATGAAGGCAAGGTGCACAGGAGGTTAACTGGAAACACAAGACTCGCAGGATGAACTCAAAAATTCTTCACCATTTCATAAAAAGCGCCGTAGAGTGCCTTAAATGATCAAACTACAAAAGTCTGATTTGGTTCCCTATCTCCAGGCACACAATTGAGACGAGTTCTCAAGCTCACCAGCGGAGACACAAGACTGCCTTTTGCTCAGTCGGCATGTCGACACTAACTCAAGGGACCGAACAGCCCACGTCAGGGCCCAACTGCGTCTACCCCTCCCCAGCACTTCAGCGAGTCTTTTCCCACACTCTCCAGCCCACTCCCGGGCACACCGGAAAAGTCAAGTGGCTGCATGTGGAAAACACTAGGTAGTCACAGAGGTTGAGTCAGAACAATCAGAGGAAAGGACCAAGCCGCACTGCCTAGTGGCCACTTTTGACAGGGTTTGTGACATTTTTGTTTTGTTTGTTAATCATAATGTAATATTCCGGACCCCCACATTACACAACTGTATAGTCATCCACTATTAAAACAGAGGGATCACAAAAATAACCGTTCTGGATACAATAGCACCCTTGAAAATCAGAAAATGCAAACAGAAAAAACATCTTAATTCATGGTTCCCTCCTCACCTAAAAGCCATTAGACTTGAGAAACGGAAATTCGAGCAGATATGTAGATTATTCCCCTCTGAAACTAACAAAGACAACCTCATAAAACTAGCCTCCCTATACAAAAAAGAAATAATCCTAGCTAAACAAGAATCCTACAATTTGCGCATCACCCAAGCTAATTCTAATACAAAAGAACTTTTCACAATCCTTAAAGAACTGGAAACACCTATCCAAGTCCCAGACACCTGCCTCAAGGACAAAGCTTGGTGCACCAGTATTCAGAGTGCCCTAGCTAATAAAATAACGACTGTGCAGGCTAAAATGATCAACAAAAAAGAATCTCTCCTCCTTGCTCCTAACTCTAACAATATCACAGCCTCTGTTCCCTCGAACACCTCACCTCTTACCCTGCCCGAACTACCTAAACCCCTCTTCAATTTCAAGAAAGTTTCCATTCTAGAAGTTGAAAAAGTAATCTTAACTCTTAAACCCTCCAACTGCCAGGGCTACCCTTTCCCTGCACAAATCATAAAGGATGCCGCAAGGGACCTCTCACCATTCATAACCAAACTTATAAATGCCTCATTCTCTACCAGTACCATTCCTAACAATTTGAAACAGTCATGGGACAATCACTTGAACCATCTGTTCCTACTAACTATCGCCCCATTACGACAGTGCCTTTTTTGCTTAAAATTCTGGACAAGGTAGCATACCTCCAAATTCAACAATACCTGGAATGCAACCACCTCCTAGGAGTACATCAGTCAGGTTTTAGGCCACAACACGGAACGGAAACTGCACTGATTGACGTTAAAGCACAAATAGACACCCTGAGTTAGAATGGTAACACGCACTACTCCTGCTGCTTGACCTCTATGCAGATGATACACAGATCCTCATCCCATTGACGAGAGATTACGACAAGGATTTTGCCTTTGTGAACAGAATATATCTCATCATCCAGGCATGGATGGCTTCTCATGGACGATGCCTGAATGATGACAAAACGGAACTCCACATTCTGGGCACCACGGCTAATCTCAACAAATTAGGCCATCTATACTCTAACTTCACCATAGACAATAACAACATCCCAATAGCCAAGGAACTGAAAACTCTTGGCTTCTACCTAGACTCCACTCTCACCTTCAAAAAACAAGTTAACTCCATGGCCTTGGCCACCGCTTACACATGCAAGCTAATTAGAGCAGCTTAGCGTTTCCTTACACCTAATACCTGCCTCACTCTGGCAAGAGCCTTGGTATTATCTAAACTGGATTATTGTAACGCCCTATACATAGGTTGCAACAAATACATTACCAACAAGATCCAGATCCTACAAAATAACGCTTTAAGAGCAGCCCTCAACATTCCCAAGAAAGACCACATATCTGACATTAGAAGATCTAACAACTGGCTCTCTACTAAAGATAAAATTATCCTCAAATCAGCCTCCCTTACTCATAAATGCCTACATATGGCCATCCCTCAATACCTTACCTCCAGATTCCAGAGACAATTCACCAACCGCCCCTCCAGAATAGCTAATACTAACCTACTTCAAGTGCCTAGATTCAAACGTATAAAGTCTGGTGGTAGCAGCTTCCCGGTTAAAGCTGCCCAAAACTGGAACTCACTCCCACCTTCCTTAAGAGAAGACATGCCCTTCCCACGCTTCAGATCTAACCTTATCCAATGGATTAAGGAGCATGACATTTAACCCTCCATCACACTGCCCACTACTGTGTATAATTGTATATATTGTATATAACTGTTTCTTTATGTTTTAATATTTTGCTCATCTGTATGACATAAGCCTGTAATGCTTGCTAATATTTTGTATTATAATGCACAGCAATGTAACCTAAGCTGAACAATCCTCTTTTCCTTCTTCTGCGCCCCAATACGGTCGGGTGCGCAATATAAATAAATAAACAAACAAACAAACCCTTTTCCCACGGCACTTCTGTCTTCCACCAAATGACCACACAATATTATTTTATGAAGCTTTGGAAAATATATTTAAATGTAATATATGTTTTGAATAAATTTCAAGTGTTTTCAAGGGAGGTAACCCACCTGTTAACATTGCCCCTTACTCCTCTGAATTCATTCAGTTCTGTTGAGGTTGTATGTGTGTTTTCTTTTTAAAGATTCTGCTGTTTGTTTTTACAATTATTAACTTGAGCTTGGAGGCACATTAAAATGTATCACTATCCCAAAAATAAATGCCAATTTCCTATATTTAGTTTAAAAAAAAAAAGAAACAAATGCACACCTTAAACAAAATAGTCTTTTTCCGACCAAAGAGGCAAACTCTTTCTTGAAGTTCCCTCTGCGATTTGATCTAGAGTTTCTTTTAACTAAAGCAATCGAATCAACTTTAAAAACAATTTTGGGAATTATATCATCATTTTAAAAATATATTACATTTCAGTTATTTGTATTTTATTTGAAGAATTGTAAAATAATTTTTATACATTTGAACGATTTCTGTTTCACCCCATTGAGCCCATTGATAAAAATTGTGTTTTTTTCCTGTAGCGGAGCAGATGGATGCATTTGCCCTAGCTCTTGCCCTCTCACCGCCGTCATACTGAAGAAGATCAGTTAATGGGATCCCCAGATCATTCCTATACCGTATCGAGTGTACGAGGGACGCTATTGCCTCAGACAGTCATTCAGAATGTACCCTCGCACTGAAAGTGTGGAAGGATGCTGCGTGGAAGGATATCAGCATGCACCTATGGTATGATATGATAGGGTATTTATAACGCTCTTAATACCCAGAGGTTTCTAAGAGCGGGCCCGGGGATCAAACCTGTGGTGCTCTGTGTCGTCTTGCTTCCAAGGCGAGCATGTTGCCCCTGAGCTATCCTCCCGAGACTGGCCATCATAGAACATTCAAGTGAAATCTGAGGATGGCAGAGTGACGTCATGAAGAAGATATATAAACCTATGTTGAAACAATATGCAAATACTTAAGAAGTAACAATTTAACTGAAGCACCAAGAGAAATATGTAATTACGGCTAAAGTGATCGTGAATGCAAAGAAGATAAAGTAACTTACTGGTCAATAACTGTAAATACGCAGTAACACAAGGTAGAAAGGAAACATACAGAGGCTTGCTATAGAGAAATATATAATGTGGCAAGGGTGGCCATGATAGGAAAATGGACGCTGGCTCATGTCGAATTCAACCAAGCTACCTCAGAAACAGACCAAGGTTCCAGAATCAGGAGAGGCTGGAAAGCTCTGTGTGCCGAACAACAGAAAGGCAATGTTGGCCCAGGATGAATGATGCTATTTTAAGGAATAATTGCAAGGCACAAGGGGAGTTAACCAGGATAAGCTATGAATGAAGTGCACGTTTCTCTTAGATTAAAGAAGAAGAAAACATCTGCAACAGCCAAAGAATTAGAAAATTCTAAGTGTATGAAGCCTATGCAAGGTAGAGTGAGCAAGTCTCCATAGGCCAAGAGGAGTAACAGCACCCTACATACTTGAATCAAAGAGCAGTAAATAAAAGCTCAAAATGGACAAATCCGTGGTCCCTTCACATGTGACCAGAAGTCAAAAACAAGGGCTATTCATTGGAGCCTCAGACGAAGATCGCAGTGCGCTCACACTGCCTTGAATATTCCAGGACAGTGAGTAGGCTACAAGGTCAACTACAGACGGAAGACTTTGGCTTATGGCTGACCGATGGGAGATAATGGACTAATTGGGAAACTACGGAGTAGTCTGAGGGATTCGAACACCTAAGTTTTGTTTCACTTACGTGCTGCTAAAGAGCCATAAAGTCCAAGGTTGGGAAAGCATGCCCACCAATCAGTGGGTTTGAGGGACAACCTAACATACAATGTTGCATAGACCAATCCACTGCCATTTCGTTTTCTATAATCAGTACTATACGTATTTAGAGGTAGTTCAAGGCAGGCCCTACTGATAAGGGGTAGCCAATGATGTACTAACTCCTATATGTTCTAAACTTAGATATGCTCCCTTAACCAATCCCTTCCCTCAATAGGTTTTATAATTTGCCATGTAGAATGACCTCATAGATTATGCATATTGTGGTAAAAGACCTCTATGTAATCAAGCTACTGTGTGAGTGTGCATGCATCAGCCCGATGACGGTCAGTTCTCCCTGCTTTATTATATGAGAATATAGTATATCTTTGCTATATTCCTTGGGTCTGTCCAATTATTTGGTCTGAGATCATTATTTGTAATTCCATCTAGCACAAAAGACACTTCAAGGTGCTAGAGCACATTTGCATAACATATTGGGCCTCATTATTACGAGTCCAGCTGTAAGCTGCTGGTTTTTCCGGCTCGGGAACCACCGGACTCGTATTACCATTCCGCCTCCGTGATTCCCGGAATTACCGGGGCATTACAACCCCAGTGACCCGGGAATTCCAGATGCGGAATTCGGTAAATTCCCATTCCCATTGAGTCCCTTAGGACTCAATGGGAATGGGGACCATGGAAACACTGGCACCATCTCGTGATGGTGCCAGTGTTTCCACGTCTTGCTGCAGGCGGGCAGTGTAAAACCCACCAGGTCAGACCTGGCGGGAATGACACCTCCGCCTGCAGGACTCGAGATCACCCAGTATAGAAACAACGGTGGCGGCAGGTTTAACGCCACCGTTATTTCCATACCGGGTGACTCGTATTGAGGCCCATTGTCTCAAAAGTTGAATGTGGTAACATTAGCGTCTTGATGCCAGTGATGTGTTCTCTCATTCACTAGTGATTGTGAAAAACCAGTAACGCCCTCCCATTGAGCAATTCTCCAATGATCACCAAAGTATAGCATTTTTCTCCCACAGAGTGTCACACATTTAGAGGCTAAATGCCAGTAGATCCCTCCCACTCAGTGTAAACGGCCACACAGAGTGCATTAGTGCATGACCAAATCGATCCCCACTGCTACCGGCTCTCTGCCCGAACCAAGAAGAGAGCCCACATCCAAGTCTGTGTCCCTGCAGCATCTAACAACTCGGCCGAACTCTTTAAATTCTGCAAGGAGCTGACCAATCCTGCTGCAGTCTCTACCTCTCCTGTCCACTCCCAAGCCCTCTACATGGCCCTGGCTTCTCATTTAATCTCTAAAACCCCAGACATCCTGTCCTCTCTCTCTTCCTCTCCCCTACCCCCTCCACGCCTGGCTCTTTCTCTGGCCCTTCCTCAGGCACCTCTCCTTCCTCCTTCTCTGCCTTTCCACTGTTCTCCCCATATGAGATTTCTAGACAAGTCCGATCTATGAAAGTCTTGTCAAAACAGGTTCACTCCTGTTCCTCCAAAACCATCAAGGACCACATTGACACCTTGGCCCCTGCGCTGGCTGACTTCTGCAACCACTCTGTCACCACAGGGGTCTTTCTGTTACGCTCACCTGATATCCCTGGGGGCGTCTGGAAGGCTCTGAGATCTGGAACCCTGGATGCGTAGTTGCCCAGTGCTGAATAATGAATCTTAGTTATTTGTAGGGTGAGCTATCCGTCCTGCGTTTCTTGTGCAGGGGCGCTTGACGTTTGTTGGCGAGCTGCCCGAGTTGCTTCACTGGTGCAGTATGCCTTCCTTGGGCCCAGGCCTGCTGTGACCCCGAATCTGCTGGTAGGCAGGTAGGTTTGTTAATTGTAAGTCTTTGTTCTGTTTATGGTGGGAATTAGTTAATGTCTTTATCTCCTTCTTTTCAGGTGCGAAGGTCTTGATGCTGGCGTGCCAGATGGAGAGGCACATTTCTAGGTAAGAGAAAGCGCGAAGCGCAGCACCTTTATTGTCTTTTAAAGCTAACCTGTGTTTTCTTCTTCTTCTCCTCACAGGCCACTTTGGTGCTGCGAGTGGATGAGAGCGCAATGAGAAACAGGACTCCGTTAAGGTAAGTACAGCGCTGTGCGGTTGTTTAATATTGAAAGCCAACCTGAATATGTCTCTTTTCCTTTGCAGATGTTGCTGTGGTGCTCCAGATAGAAGCATGGCGTAGCGCAATGGAATTCAGGTAAGACTGATGGAATTTGATGTTTTGGAAGCGCACGTTCTAATATTGTTTTTCCCTTTCACGTTATTGCAGGTCACAATGTTCAAACAGCAGCTGTGGTAGCGGTTCGCCGGAAGTCCTTAAGCTACTATTCACAGGTGAATGATGTTTCTCCTTCTCTCGGTTTCCACAGATTGGAGCCCAGTTGAGATGCTGAGTGATGGATGGTGTTTCTCAGGTAAAACAGAATAATCTTGTTCTTGTTCTTGCAGGATTACAGGAAGATGCTGAAGACCAGGAGCTGGACACGGTGAGCGTCACGCTGCTGGCTGCAGAATAACACGAAGCGTGTTCTGCAGTCAGGGTGTGGTTTATATAGCCCAGGTAAAGTAGTACCAGGGAAAGTAGTTCCAGGCCTGCCACACCCAAAACAATAGACCGCATGGCTTGGTTCTTAGAACTAGACTGTGTGGGTACTTCCATGTTGGATTTAAAAGCCCATGTACAGAAATGGGACCTAGTTTGAACAGCCCTTCCTTCCTACATATGAGCCTGGTGCCAAAGGCGCCAGGACTGCCTCCAGGACCCTTTTGCAGTGGTTTTAAGTCCCTCAGGGTTCTGGTGGGAGCCTGCTTGTGACACAACTTGTGCCCCCTCACAATGGTCATGGCACTTTCCTTCCCCCCTGAAGCACTCCCTTGTGCATCTTCTCAAGAAACCCCCTGCCGACGTGTCCTGCCCAGCTAACTATCACCCAATCTCCATCACTCATTTCCTGGGCAAACATCTGGAAAATCTGGCCATCTCCCATCTTAATCTTCACACTGAATCTGTTGGTTGTCTCCATGACCACCAGTCTGGCTTCAGAGTTGCCAGAAGCACGGAAACTGGTCTCCTGAACATCCGTGAAGACCTGCTCTGCAATCTTGATTCCAACACCCCCTGTGTCCTCATTTTACTTGATCTCTCTTCTGCCTTTCACAGTCAACCATGCCATCCTGCTCAACCGTCTCTGTGATAACCTGGGTATCACGGATCAGGCCCTTGTGTGGCTGACCTCTTTCCTCACTGATCGACCCTCCAAGGTCCAACTGGAGTCCTTCCTCTACTATATCTTTAGCTCTACCTGTGGTGTTCCCCAGGGGTCTAACCTCTCTCCATGGCTGTTCAACCAATATCTGGCACTTCTTTCCCACCACATTGCTGCTCTTTGCCCCAACTTTCAGTGCTATGCAGATGACACTGAACTAATTTTCAGGCTCCCTTCAGCCACTTCTCCGTCTCTCATCTCTGACTGCCTGTCTTCTATCCAGGAGTGGTGTGCCGCCAATGATCTCTGCCTTAATGCCAGTAAGACTGGGATTCTCCTCATCGACCCACTTGCTCCCTCCTTTCCTGTTGCTCTCTGGCTGGCCTCTCTTGGCCCTCTTTCTACTCCGACCTTTGAGGATAAAAACCTCGGGGTCATCTTTGATTCCACATTCTCCTTCTCTCCTCACATCTCTGACGTCTATAAGAAGTCACACTTCCAGCTGCACCTCCTCAGAGGTAATCTTCCTTTCCTCTCCTTCCCCCAGAGGCTCACTGTTGCCATATTTCTGGTTTTCTCTAGGCTGGATTACTGCAACAGCCTCTTTCTAAATCTGCCTGCTTCTACTCTCCATCCTCTACAACTCATCCAGAACAGGACTGCAAGACTTGTCCTTGGCCTCAAGCCCAGGGATCGTATCTCTCCAGGACTGAAATCTCTGCACTGGCTCCCAGTGGCTGCAAGCATCAAGTTCAAAGCCCTCTGCATTGTCCACAAGGCCTTCTGGAGCCTCAATACCTTCAACTTTCTCTTCCTAAAAATCTTCCTTCTCAAGCTCTTCACTCATCTGACTCCAACTCCCTCAGAGTCAGTCACTTCTCAAAGCAACGAGTTGTTGGTAGATCTCTTTCTTCGGCCCAGGCCTCCCTCTGGAACAATTTCCCTGCCTCCCTGAAGCCTGAGGAGAACCATCCTCTTTGCTTCTGCTTTCTCTCCTCCTCTCCCCTGCTGAACTCCTGGCTGAATCTGAAACTGCACTGGTCACCTGGCCACACTCTGATCTGGACCCAGGTCCCCTCCCCCGCCAGTTGCACCCTGCACTGCCTCCCTGGAAAATTCTGTACCTGGGGACTGTTTTTTCTGTGTCCCTACAATCCCCTACTAGCACTAGACACCTGATGTCTGCACTTCCCCTTGCACTTGCCACCTGCTGGCTGCACTTTTTACTCATTGCTTTTATTATTCTATTTATTTATTTTATACTGTCGTTTCCATGTACTGCCCCTACCCCTTCACCCCGTACTTTTCCCCTACCCCTGCACTTGCGCAATCTCAATGTCACCTGTCCTAGTAGGATCATTGTCTCTGTCTTCCCTCTGCTCCCCCTCCCTTGCCTCGTCGAGCCTTGAAACACTTGTGTATAGGCGAGTTATAAATGCCATATTATATCATATCATATCAAAGGGGACCTTTGCATACACCCACACCTGGAAGGTACAAAAAGCCCCTCTACACACACCCCTTAAGCAAACTGCCTGGATCGGACCAACCAAGGAACATAGTGCTATACACCCTCACTTGGAATGTTTTCAGCACGCAATGTCTCTGAAGAGCATACAGATGATACTATACTCAGTAACATGGGCGCAATGCGAAGTGACATTGTTGCAGTTGGCACGTTATCAATTACCAGTAGACTAATAAATAAATGTCTACTACACAGCATGGGCTGATAGGATCACACTGCATCTAGAACATGTCCTCCAACACTAATTAAAAAAAGCATTTGAAAGATATATAACAAGGCTGCACTTACCTATAATCCCCCAATAAGGCATTACTAATGAGAAACGTGATTTCTCTGCTGTCACCTGGATGTTATTCATCTTCTTGCTCTTCCCCCTCCTCCTTTGACTACTCCCCATTTGGCTTTCCATATCCCTTGATCTACTCCTCCTCTACTGTCTTTCCTACTCCTACCACCACTCCCTTGCTGCCTTCTTCTTCTTCTGCTCCTCCAAAATCATTATAATCTTTTCTCTCTCCAAACACACCAACCCTTCAAAATGCTGTGCTCTGTGCCAAGTGTCTCAAAGGCAGCCATGATCTGGCCCTCGGTAGAGGTTCCTGCTTGTGTCACTTGTTCTCCCGGGAATCGTTGTTGATCTTCTGGGGAAATACTTAGCCTGGACTTGTATATTTACCCAGGCATAAACCACCCTCCTCCACAGGTGTCTCTCTTAGATATCTCAGGTGTAGCTTATTTCTCCATTCACTCGCTACCGTATTTCTATAGTTCAATGCCTCTCAGTGGACTAAGACTGTAAACAAGGCTGACACTATCTTAGGGTCAGGAGATCCCCGGCAGCCGATCAGTTCTGCGCTGACTCAATGGTTGCTCTTCAGGTACCTTCAAGCTGCTAATCAGTAAATTGTTGTGGTTTGCACCTCATGAATGGCTTTTAGTGCAGACCACTTTTCTTTCCTTTCTTGAAGGTAAGTGTGAGGCTGGAAAAGCCTCATGGAGGGATAGGGCCTCCAGTCCTTGTCCTGCCACTTCTCTGTGTGTGTTTTCCTTAAGTTTTCTGCCACTGAGGTCCAATCTGAACCTCTGGCAGTGCAGCTCTTCATTTTATCTTTTGGTGAACAACACCCATGGGATACCATTATGGCACCCATGGGTTAGCGTACACCCTTGTGTCCCTTATGTGTGTTTTGGGGCCCTTGCATGTTGCCCATAGAGCAGTGTATCAGCTGGTGGCAACTACATACTGACTTGGCAGTGGCTCTGAGTGTCTTCTATTATGGGACACTCAGGCCCTGCCATAGGAATCAATGGATTCCTGATAGAAGGCAAGATGGCCCCTGTGCCCTCTTAATTTCTATTGCCTTTGACCTAGTTTCCCAAAGTCCTGGGAAGCCCTGAATCTGTCCCTTCCTCCTGAATGGCTGTTGGGTGGAGACACCATATATGTCTCTGTTCGCTTTCCCACTGACTGGCTGCTGGGTGGGTGGAAATACCATATATGGCTCTGGGGCTGCCTCCTATCAGACTGACTGGATCTTTGCCAGGGTCTGTGTGTTGTGGATAAACCCTAGGGGTGGGACCTGTGTGAATGGAGCTGGGAATCAACTCACATTCTCTGTTGTGGGTGTCTGATTTCTGTGTGTGTGACTAAGCCAGAGTGAATGAGGGACAGATGTGTATGTCTGGGGACCTCTCACTTACCAATTTGTTCAAAAGCTAAAGTTGAATCTTAGCAGGAAGAAGCTGTTCCTTGAAGCCTAGCTGGATGAGAAGTCTGCTGCTGCAATTTCTTCAATGCAATCCAAAAGCTGTTGTGTCTCCCAAGGACTGATCCAGAGAGGACCAGCAAAGGAGACCTCTCCCCAAGCTACGTAGGACCATCGTGCAAACCTGCTACTCTTCATCTGAAGTGCTCTGGAAGCCAGTCCTGTGTGCCTGCTGTCTGGAAAAGAGGTATTTGTGAGTTCTGAAGAGGAGTGCCCAGATAGGTGGAGTTTAAGAAGTCCATTGGTGTCGCCCAGAGTCCGGAGGAGCATTTTTTGACTGCTGGAAGCCGTTGCTATCTACTGCCCTGCAGAGGGAGTACCCTGGCATAGTGCTGCTGGACACCCAGAGCTGTTCCAAACTGCCTAAGAACATATCAAAGGACATCCTTGCCATCATCACTGACCACTTTTTCCCACAGGAGAGATCCCAGAGTCGTAGGGGACAGTGGAAGGTCCATCAGTGGGCTTCCCGCCACTAGAAGCTAACAAAGACGCCCCCACAGGTCCAGGCTAGGTGAGGGTCTGAGGTCCACTCCAGTGGTCGAGTCCAGGTGACCAGAAGCCGTCCAGATGCCCGTGCTGTGGCTGCAGTACCAAAGAACCAAAAGCCAGATAACCGCATAAATCTGAAACCCAACACCAAAAGTGACCTATACACCTATTGCTGCCCGAAGTTATTGAAGGGTCCCAGGAGTCATACTTTCATCCACCAAGCCTTTAAAGAACCGACAATAAGTTTCATCTTCACAGGACTTGTGCAGTTGGAGAGATCGTTGAACAAAGGAGAGCACTGCAAAGAGTAAAACTGCTGCACTTCAGAAATACTTTTGGTTCCTTTTTATTCTTGGACTCAGCATCCCAGAGGTCCCTTCTTCCAAAGGGTGTCCATCCTTGGAGGGAATCAGCAAGTAAAACCAAGAAACTCCACCAGAAAGGCACCAAAGGTACTGTGACGAGGAAGAGCATCCTCTAGCCCCAGGAGTCATCGAGGGGCCCAGAGTCATCTTGGATCTTGTTCTCATGTGGCCTTACAGGTACTTTGGGGTGGTAGAAACTTTTAAAGAAACTACCAGGTTATTGAACATTATTGGACTGTGCTGTAAAAGACAGAATAAGTTACTCCCTAATGTGAAAAACCTGAGGGTGTTTCACTACTCATGCCCCAGGGATCCCTTATTCAGGTGTCCAGGGAACAGCCATGGCTAATGAATCCCGACCCTGGGGGTGGACAAGTGAGGGAGGATCACCTAGGTAGGGGATCCTTGTGGAGTGGAGAAGAAACACCGAAAGGCGAGACATGGTATCCCCCATTTCCCAAAAATTGTTTACCCCATTTTACCTCTACCTTTATGGGATACTACAACTCTCATCATTTCCCTCCTTTCTGTGTCAGTCCAACTACTGAGATGAGGAAGAGGAAGGCTTAGATTAGGAGGATTACTCCTAGTAATATGCAATGTTCCTGTTGTGGTAATGGGGCCAGGCAGGGTCAGGCAATCAGTCATAATCACACACACCTGAAACACTTTGACGGCTACCCAGAGCATAAAAGGTGAAGCACAGAGTCACACAGTGGGTGAGTTGCAGCCAGAGAAGCACATGCGTTTGTGGTTAAGCTGGAAGGCAAACTGGGTCACCCAGGTACCCTGAAATCTATCAGCAGAGAACGAAGCGCCAAGATGCTGAGAAGCCGAGAGGTGAAAAGGCTGCAGAAAATGTGGCGAGGGAGCCATGTCTCCAAGGAGGCAGAAGAGGGTCGCTCGAGGAAACAAATTCTAAAGTGATGCCTGGTACAGGTGCTCATTCCCCAAGGCGTGCGAGAAGGCCTGGGGGTGTTGTCTCCAAGGATCTAAAAGAGGGTCGCTCGAGGAAACAAACTCCTAAGAGAAAGCCTGTTACAGGGAGCAGAGAAGACCCTGACCTCTACACACATCGATAGATAAAGAGAAACACAGCCAGTGAGTTCCAAGCAGAAGGGAGCCTGGTTTGTGAAAGGCGCAAGGCGCAAATGAGATAAATGTTACAAAGCGAGGACAAGCGTGTGGTGAGAGACGCAATGAAGAAGAAAGCTTCAATTGTCCATTGTTGAAAGAGTGGGATGAGAAAAAAAGTGACGGTGAGGCCGCGCATACGTTTACACGAGTAAAGAGAGACTTTTTGAGATTGTGAATTACAGAGGGCTCGAAGCGCAAGCAAAAGTGAAATAAGAACTGTTACAATTGTGGAATTAAGAAGAGGGTCAGGGATCCGTAATAAGAATTAAGAAGAGTGTCTGGGACCCGTAAAGAGAATTAAAAAGAGGGTCTTAGACCCACTAAGTGAATATTGTGAAAGACAGTGCTGATGGCACAACCAAGTACAAATTGTGAAAGATATTGCCGAGGGCATGACCAAGTGAAATATAAAGAGGAACACAAACTGTATAGATGGCCTTAGTAACAGGGTGTAAACTACCCAAGAACAAAAAAGGAGACTATTACTCCTCTGTGCATACCACTCTTAAATTGAGTATGTTTTACTACCTTGAATTATAATGTATTTTTAGATGTTGTTGCAGCAAGGACTACCACCAACAGACTCAAAGTCCCCTAACAAGCCTGGCACCAGACAGTGAATAAGAAAAACTGTTTGGTCTGTCCACTGCGGATACCCTTCAAAACTTCTATTAACAAGTTCATTTAACACAATTGTTGCTGTAACCAAAAGCTAATATCTAACCACTTATTGATACCAATTATACACTTTTCATGTTTTCTTTCAACATGAAGTTTTTAATTTGTATCTATTCCATTGTGGTGAAAATCACCACAACGATTTCTGTAAGCTTTTTCTGTCCTTATTTTATTGAATTCTATGCCTTTCTTCATGAATTCCTTAAGTATATTGTCAGATGCATTACTATAATATGACGTTTTAAGAGATTTGATAGAATTAAGTAAATCACTAGAGATTGTATTGTATTGTTTTTTCTTCCGGGTGACAAATATTGAATAACAAACCCTCCAAATGAGGCATTAAAAGACTCCCAATTGTTATGGATAGAAGTGTCAGCAGCTAGATTGTGAATACAAAATTAAGAGACAAGGGGCCTGATTCACAGAAACATTTTATTATGGTGCAATCCCATAGGAAAACATTATGTGAATCAGGCCCAACGTCTCCAGCTTTTTGGATGAAAATGGGATCTTTAAATAAATATGCGTTAAATCGCCATTTAGGCGAGAAGTTAGAGCTGGGTATCCATTCAAAAGTGAACAAAACTGGAGCATGATCTGGAATAAATATAGGACCTATTTCTGAATTTTGCAGAGCCGAGAGTAGCTGAGAGTTAACAAAAATATAATTAATTCTTGAAAACAATTGATGTGGAGGGGACAAAAAAAGGTATATTCTTTAAGGCCAGGGTGAAAGAATTGCCAGGAATCAAAGATATTCAAATCCTCTTCAAAATTCAAAAAGCTTTTGCAAGATTTTGAATTGATAAACCTGCCTTTGATTTGCGATCAATTGTGAAGTCGCAAACTGGATTACAATCACCACAAACAATTAACTGATCAGCATTCTTACCAATATATTTTAGCGTCAAGTCATTCCAAAATAAAGGGTGATGTGGGATCATAAATGTTCACAATGATAATAGGAATGTTTTCAATTCAGGCTTCAACAATAATACAGCAGCCATCTGTATCTTGTTCTTCCCCAATTATCGGAAAGTTCATCTGTTTGTTGATTAACATAGCAACACCACCTTTTCCGGAAGCACTGGAGGAAAAAAACAAATGATAACCCATAAACTCTTAAATTTCTTGTTTGCATTTTCAGATACCAAATGCATTTCTTGAATGCATGCTATATCCATTTTAAATTTGTATAGTTGTGTCAAAATTTGCTGGCATTTGATAGGGTGCTTAAGACTCTGGATGTTCCAAGTAACGACTTTAATACTCACATACAATAATTATTAAATATGTATATGAACTGTATATAATACATTGTGTAACTAACAACATTCAAATATGAAGAACAATCATGCTTAAAACCGATATATTAAGAGTTATTGAAGCTAGTAACCACAATATAAAATTCATGAAGTGTATCATTAAAACATATAAGGAAAGACCAAGAGGAAGGGAGAGTATATATCTTGGGACTGCCAGTAGGAAATGAAAGAATGACTGAAATTCCTCCATCAACCTCCGAAGATATGAGAAAGAGTAAGTAATTTTGAGAATTGAGTGTGACCATTATGATGTTAGATATACATAGGAGAGTAGCAATGAGAGATCAAAAAGGTTGTAATAAGGCACAGAAAGGTAGGAATAATCCTAAGGACCAGTATTAATTCTGTATGGAAATGAGTGAAGTTAAGGCCCAATCATCCATCTTAATAGGAGATCTAGATGTGTCTCTTGTTCTTTCATTAGATTCTGGTGAGTTAATAGAGGAAGCAGAATCAGATCTAATCGGAGAGGAGTTTAATTGCCCCTATTTTATTTTAATTGAATTTATATGTTGGTTGTAAGGGAAGAGAGTTATCTTGATTGAGATTGTTGAATGTTTAATGTGGATCAGTTGATGAGATATCCAAAGAAGTGGTTTCAATAGACTGTAGGAGTTTATAAAGGTCATCAGGCTCCTGAAAATCTAGTTGGGCAATGAGTTGTGGCAATAACCATTCTGGACTAAGTAGACCATATCTGATGCCAAGTTTTGTTAAAGTAGGTCTCATATCAAGAAGTCTTTTCCTATTAGATTGGGTGACCTTCGAAAAATCTTGTGAAATTAAGATATTTTGACACGCAAAAATAATAGGCAACAATCTTTTGGCAGGGAAAAGAACTTGTGGAGCCTGTTGGTGTCTTAATAAACAAGCGAGATGTTGAATTGTTAGAGGTAAAACAAGGCTTGATTCTGTGAGATCTCTGAAGTTCAAGAGGAGGCTGAAAAGCAACACAGTGCTCTAAATATACAATTTCCTAAAATGTTTAAAGGGTCATTTATTCTGTCTTTTGTGGAATACCATAAAATCGGACATTGTCTCTTCTATTTCTAACCTCAAGCTCAGTGTCATCTGTTTCAAGCTGTACAATACTTTGGTTGATATTTTCTCGACCCTAAACTTTATCTTCAACAAAGAAAATATTGTCTTCAACTTCTCCAAGTCTTCCTGAAAAAACCTTGATCTCATTTTTGAAGCCATGTAAAGTCTTCCAGTATGGATAATGAACAGGAATTCAACATTGAAATGGATCAACGGATGTTAGAAAGCTCATTTAGTAGTTCGCCATGCCTAAATTAATAGGTAACAAATCACCAGTTGTAGTTGATTTGCACAAATCTTTTTTAGCAGTTGCCATAGTAAAACAAAAATATATTATCTAAATTTAGTAAAATTAGCTTTCAAAAGATGCAGTTTTTAAATAAGGCTGGTGAAATAATCTGACCACTGCAATAAAGAAACATGGCATCAAGTGTCAATAGTGATCAGGCCAAATGAAAGTATCAGCAGCACCCGTCTAGCATAATGACTCACACCCACATGATTACCTCAGAGGTAGCATCGTCTACACATTGTTAGTCAACTTTGTGCATTTGATGCGGGCAGAAGAAACAAGTTTCCCTCATCAGAAAAACAGGTTGCTGGCGCCTGGTGCACAGTTCCAGTGTGATTGGGTACCCTGGAGTTAGGAGGCTGACTTCATCAGGGAGACGAGAAGCTGCCTCATTGATTTGAGAGAGCCCAAATGAGTGGCTCATTCAAAGAGTGGTGGCTTACGGTTTCAACCACAATGGTTAGATGGAAATGGTGAAGGGTGAAGTTGGATTCCTCAGAAAAGAGAGGCACTATCCTTTACAATCCTCTGCCACCATAATTTTAGAAGCCGTTGCCAGGTGACCGAGACAGTACCGTGACTTAGGTTCCGGTCACATAGAACAGCCCCTAAATTCAATATGCAGATTCCAGAAGACATGTAAAGAGGTTAGACACATCTTAAAAATAAAGTTTCTACTGTCCTCATGAGAGATTTAAATGTATGGGTCCATGAAGAGGAGTATATTTCTCTCTGTCAGAAGGACAAAAGTAACTAGTCAGTCATCTTGTGGGATTCTGGCCATGCCCCTTCATTTGAATACACTTTTAAGCAAGTAATAGTAATATCTCCTGTGCAAGGCTAATGCAAGGGACTGCAACAAGTGGCTCACCAAATGTTTTGGACTACAACTCCTATGATCCTTAACCATTCACGAGGCTGTGTAAGTTTGACAGGAGTTGTAGCCCAAAATATCTGAGTAGCCAAAGGTTGCAGACCACTTGCCAAGAATTTGATTCATAGACGTGTTGTGTCAGAAGAGCAGAATTCACTCTAGTGTGCAATTGGGTAGGAAATTAATGGCAACTTTCTCTAGGAGGTTTTTGTGAAATTGGATTAGCAGTGCCAAAGGGGGCCGGAGTGAGGTGAAGTCAACCCTTATTAGCCTCCTGTGTTTTTTAAGGTTCTCCGATCAAGGAAGAAATTCCATGTAAATGGAATTCTCAAGGTGTTTTTATATGTTGGAAATTATATCAAAGTTTGTGGAAAAGTCCCATATGGGAGGCAAGGGGAAGGAAAGTTGGAGGCTCTGGGGTCTAGGTCATGTCCTCTGCAATGTTACCCTTGGAAGTGGTGTAAGGTGGATCCCCCACCGCCTGTCTCCCCCACCATCCTACTGTCCATAGTCATAGATATACCCAGGCACCCATTTAGAAGCTGTCTTTGAATTAGAGTGATGGTCCACAGTCTGGAAAAGCTGACCTAACAATGAAGGTCATGTCTACAAAGAACAGAAGTGAGTGAAATGCAAGCTTGACAGTGGGACTCCTTGCACCCTTACTGTAAAGACTGAAGGGAGTTTCTCTTCTTCTGCCCTCTATATGGTAGGGTAAAGGCACAGAACACCCCAGCAAGACTTTCATTTTGGTAAAATGTGGCAAGCAGCCAGGCTTAAGCTTACAGGAGGTGATGCAGTCAGGTTCATAAGTACAGTGTTTCCCCAAAGCCCCCACAAAGGAATGTCCACACACTATGTTAGGTGATAACACTGCTTCTTTATATAAAAGAAGGGTTCAGGAATGAATAATAATACTTTGTACGTGGAATACTTATTCAAAGAATGACAAATATATACACTCTATGTGGTACCACACATTACGTAAATCCAGTAATAGATTAACTAACTGCAGACAGTTTTAAATAGGCAGGCAGATTCTTAAGTGAGGTGTAACAGCATAGAATACGGAAGTAAGGCAAGATAATGGAGAACAGTGGAAGAATACTTTCATTTGGCTAGATAGATACTTCTAAGTGAGGATCCCCCCACCTGGGCAACCTGTAATGGAAAAGTTAGTGTGTATCTATCTATCTAGCATGGTTTCAGAAGGCAGACCCAGACATAAATGAACATCTTCAAAAACCTTTATTTAACTTTAACAGGTGTTCAGACTTCCTATCTGTACAGGAAAACCTTATTTGAATTAAAATTAAATATTATGTTGGTTTCAATAAAGCGGATAAATTATGAACCTCATATTTAAAACACAAGAAACTAAAATCTACAATTGCATCCATCACTGCTACTTCAGGTAAAAGAATTACCAATAAACCTGGAATTAATAAAGCCTTTTCAGATTTTTACTCAAACCTTTATACTGCTGATATTTACATTAAAATCTCAGAAATAAAACAATCCCCATAAAAAAATATAAAAATATTCACTCCAAGACTATTGGCTTATCTTCGTTTGTTGAGTTCTATCAACTTACACAAAATTAAAAAGGCCATCCAGGATCTTAAAGCAGGGAAAGCCCCTGACCCTGATGGTTTTTCAATTGATTTTTACTAAACCTTTCTAAAACACTCCCCCCTTAAATTGAAAGGACTTTATGATCACTTTTTAATGCAAGGAGACCTATGTGGAAGCTTTGCTAGTACTTTTTCGCAAGCCCGATAAGGATCCCTCTCTCAATAAAAATTACAGTCCAATCTCCTTTATTAACTCAGATTCGAAAATGTTTGCAAAACCTTTGGCCAAATATTTGAGCACCTTATGCCAAAACTGATCCATGTATATCAAACGGGCTATTTTAAGGGAAGCTATGCCACCTCTAACTGTAGACTTATTTTTAATGTTCTTTCAAATTCTCAAAAGTCCCCTGATCCTCTTTTCTTGCTTATCCTTGAAGCTGGAAAAGCTTTTGATTTCTTGTCATGGTGTTTTATGTTTGAATACTTAAAGTTGCATGGTATTGGCGCCACTTTCCTGAAATTGATCAGTTCTTTATGCTACACCTTCCACAAGACTCTCATTTAACAACACACTTTCATGTTGTGTGCCCATATCTATAGGCACCCATCAAGGTTGCCCTTTATAACTGTTGGTTTTCATTTTGACCCTAGAAACTCTTCTACAAAACATTAGATTAAACCAAAACATTTCAGGAATATGAATTGTAGACACAGGTTAAACTGTCAATTTATGCAGATAATATCCTACTTTATTGATCAAATCCCTCATGGGCTATTTCAAAATTGTTATATACAATACATATACATTTTTATTAGTCTCTGGCTACAACTAGTTTATAGTAATTTTTTAGGCAGTTAAAGTTTGTACATACAAAGGTTTCGACACAAAAGCATTGAAAAAAACATTTTCGAATGCATTTAAATTTTTTAATGGGGGGTTCCCCCAAACCCTGTTTTCTTTTTAAAACAAACTTTTTTTTCTATACGAAACTAAAATAATACCTGTAACATGAAAAAAATTCATTCAAAATTTATTTTTTCTAAACTTTTGTATGTAGAAACTATTTTTTTGAAAATATAACTGGACACCCTACAACTTAAATTACAAGTCGGAAATTCTTCCTTTAACCTTAACTGCTAAGCTTTATGCAGATCTATGCACAAAAGGACAACCATACCCGTCCTTAGCACTTAAGGGATTAACCAATGCTTGTTCACCATCAAATGTCCGCCTTTGTGGTATAACATGGTGTCCTAATTCTATGAAATATCTTGGAATCTTCATTTCTTAGGATACCAAATCTTCTATTACTTTAAATACATCATATATTCATGATAAAGTTGAAGCTTTGACCAGAAGGTGGTCTCTTTCATACTTTAAATACATCATATATTCATGATAAAGTTGAAGCTTTGACCAGAAAGTGGTCTCTATCATATCTAACTTGGTGGGGACGTCTTGACGCCATCATCGACTTGTAGCCCAATATTCTTATACTTGATATCAATGATCTATGTCGCTTTTCCTCACACCGATTTCTAAAAAGACTAAATACCTTACTTACAGAATTCCTTTGGAACAATACAACCCCAGGCATTGCATCAAATAAGCTCATGTTATCTAAAAACAATAGTGGAGTGAAATTTCCAGATTTTCTAACTTATCACAGAGCTTTCATATTAAGACAAACTAACATCTTTCTTAATAATGTGAAACATTTGTTTAATGCTATTATTCACTTTAAAATTGAAGCAGAATGAATTGATCCATTAACCTATTGTACGTTCTCTTAGCTTCTTCTTGACCGAATATTAAAAGTCTTCTCCTGTTATTCCTCTCTGAAATTGCCTGGTCTAAAGGTTTAGAAGTCTATCATGTTATAGTTGATGTGGATGAAGAATTTATTTAGTTTAATAACCATGTCCCAACTAAATGGTACTCCAATGATAATCAAGTATTCAATAACTCCAATGCAATTCCATTTCCATTATTAAAATTACAATACAACAAAGTGCCTCAGACTTCACCTTTTATTTGAAACTAATTAATTCGATCACTAGAAGGTCATACCAGTCTCTCCTAGAAGCAACCATCTATGTGTTTGCTATTTATAGCAAACTATCATTCTACTAGTGCAGCAAAGTTTTATTCTTTATTAAATGAGACAGAAAACAGACATGTACTTGAACTTAAAACCAAAACTATAAAAGAATGGGAGAGAAATTGGCAAACTCACCTTACCCCTGAAATTTGGGAGAACATTTGGAAACAATATTGTACTGCTTCAGTTGTTACTAATTAAACCCAAACATATTACTTAATTTTCCATTGAGCTTATCTGACCTCTATGAAAATATCCAACATCTCTGTTAATAACCCAAATCGTTGCTGGTCTTGTCATTCCTCAAGTATTAATTTTATACATGCTGTCTTCAATTGTAAATGTGTTCAAGCTTTTTGGAGTAGAATATTGATTTGCCTAGAAAATATGTTTAGATTTAATGAACCATTGACCTTACCTAACTTAATGATTGATACCCTGGTCAATCCTAAAATGATAAATATTTCTTCCCCATGCTTGTTTTTATCTTGTTGACTGTATAGACTTCCATTTAATCCCTTCTGCCTGCACCATCCCACTTATCAGTCTGGGTGTACACATGTCTTGTGAGGGGAGCCGCTCCACCCATTGTGAAAGATACCATCATAGTCACACTTTTCTGCAGGGTCTTCGAACATCTCAAAATCACCTGGCACAAGCAAAAAATCACAAGCAGAAATACCATTATACCATGATAGGAACCAACCACGGCAGGGCCCACAAGAACATCAGATCAAACCAGTCATTCAGCATTTACTCCTGCTTCCTATTACATGGCAATTCTCAAGTTGTGAAGGGCCCCTATCACATGGGTCATGGACCCATTAGCTGCATCATTTGGGGGGCTGTATCTGCAACAAGAAAAGCCAATGTTCTTGCACACACCCCCTCCATAGCTATGAGCAAATCCAGAACATATCTGTTCTGGAGGGTCATGAGTCTTTTAGACTATAGGTAATTCAGTCTTAATAGAATTAAAACCCTGCTCTGTCTGGTTTACTAATGAAAGCATCTCCCACCTGGTGATCAGCAGCCACTTGGCATTTGCTGCCGTCCAGATACATGGCACCAGTAAGGCGGTCTCTGTCCTAGTGAGCAGACTAAACTGGTATGGGATTGCCTTAATTTTGTCAGCTGAGTCCTGCGACTAGTAACTGAATCTTTTCTGTCAGATGGGAGTCAGGAACTACCAGGATCACTGAATGCAAAGTGGTCAGTGAACAGACAAGATGGTGGGAGGTGGAAGTATGCGTACTCTCCACAGGTTTATAGTCATAATGTCGAAAAAGAAATGTCGACAAACAAAAATGTCGAAAAAAAAATGTCGAAAACAGTAATGTCGACATCCCATACATATAATGGAAAAAGTCAATTTTTCGAAAAAAAAATGTTGACAAAAAAAAAGATCGAATAACATAGGCAGTAACACGAAGTAAATAAACATAACAAAACTATCGTTTATTATTGGGGGGGTCCCCCCCAACCCCCAACCTCACCCTACATCACGAACCATCCCAGCACCCCCTCCCCTTCCCTCGTCCGTAATCACCCACTTGTCTGTTACACTAGATAAAGGTAGGTTACGAAATGGTTAACACACTAGATGACATTCCTGAGTAAAGCACCTTGTTTTGGTAGGAGGAAACCAGTAACGGCTGTGGAAAACCGTCATTACCTGACAGAACATCTCTTGAGAGGGTACTTCAGGCGATTGATTACACTTCATTCATACTCAGAACAGGAGAAAAGGTAAGACACACGACCATTATAATAAAATAAAATGTACTATAAAACACATAGTATAAAATACTACAAAAAAATAATTTTATGTATCGTTTCAGGTGATAAAATGGAAAACAAAGTAGAATTTATAGAAAGTCAAAAAGGAGGAAAGCAGTTAATTTGGAATGGTTACATATTCTATAAGGAACTTCAACGAAAAGAGAGGATTTACTGGCGCTGCGCAGAGTATGCAAAAAATAAATGTACAGCACGCGCAGTAACAGTCGGAACAGAGGTAAAGGGTAATGAAGAACACAATCATATGCCTGATCAGACGAATATAATAATCAAGAAAACCTTAACGGAACTAAAAAGAAAAGCGATTGAACATGAGGGGGAAGCTAGCGGATCTGTACTCAGAGAAGTTTGTGGCCAGTTACCGACACATATAACAGCGCAGTTGCCGGCTGAAAAATTATTGCAGCGCACTGTTAACCGAACCAAACATGCTAATGAAAACCTACCACCTCCACCTATATCCTTTGAAAATATAACAATTCCGGACATTTTTAAAGTTACTGCACGAGGAGAAAATTTTTACTGTGGCTCAATTGAAATGAACAATGACAAAATATTAGTGTTCGCTACCGCAAAAAACTTTCAACATCTGAGTCAAAGCAAAAATTGGCAGAGTGACGCAACTTTTAAGGTATGCCCTCAACCGTTTTTTCAATTTTACACCGTACATGGAACAATCAATGACAAAATAATACCACTAATTTACTTTTTGATGCCAGAAAAAACAGAGGACGCATACAAAATCATATACAATAAAATTAAGGAAACAACACCAGAATCGAAACCGGAGACAATAATCATGGATTATGAAACAGCTCAAATCAAGGGATTTTCTAGCGTGTACAGAGAAACTAAAATAAAAGGATGTTTTTTTCATTTCACACAGAGTGTTTGGAGAAAGATACAAAAATTAGGTTTGGGATCAAAATATACGGAGGACAGTTACTTTCAAATTAACGTTAAGAAACTTTTTGCTTTGGCTTTTGTACCGGAAAATCATGTCATTACTTTTTACGAACATTTAATTGAAAGTCAGTACTATAAAAATCATGAGGATGAGTGTACAAATTTACTAGACTATTTCGAGAACACCTGGATAGGCCAATTAACTAGGAGTGGCAACAGACGCAGACCGAAATACCCAATTGATTTGTGGAACTGCTACCAGGCTACCATGGAAAACAAACCAAGAACAAATAATGCGTTAGAAGGCTGGCAGAGCCGCATAAATAAAAATGTCAGCACAAAGCATCCAAATTTATGGCATTTCTTAAGGGACTTAAAATTAGAGGAACAGCACCAGGAATTGCGAATTTCTCAAACAATTTCATTGGCAAATCAAGCGCCAAAAAGAAAAAAGTACAGGGATTATGACAATAAATTAATGCAACTAGTACACGAATTCAGCTTGGAGAACAAGGAAATTTACTTAGATTCCCTAGCATTTAACTTAAAATGTTAAGAAAAACACTTACAGTTCATGGTCCTCGAGATTCCGTGTTGAAAAGGGTGAAAACTCCAAGAAAATCCCATAAATCCTGGTGCAAAACGAGAGTGCAGTGAACATGAAAAAGTGCCGATTCAAGGCTAAAATCCACACCTTCAGTAAAAAAAATGTCCGAAGTCCAAGTAAAGTATCCGTAATCCGCATAACTCCACGATCCAAATGCCTGTTCCAGGTAAACTCCATACTCCAGGAAAAAACAACTCGTGATCCGTATGCGAAATCTCCGGCTCCAAAAAAAACCATACTCCAAAAAAAAAATAGAAACATCCAGGTAGTCACAGTCTGAGGAATCCAAGTAAACCCAGTCCATCCGATGAAAAAAACCAGAAAAAATAGTGAAAAACCAAAAAAAATCCAAAAATACCGAGGACCGAACTAACGGAGACGCGACCGCGGTAGAAACTTATCGAGAGTGAGCTTTAAAAATGGCGCTCACGTTTACGTTGAAGTACGTGACGTGCGTACAAAAGCAAAACAAAAATATGTTAGTATTGATAAACATGCATTTTTAACACGCTAGCACCATCAACTGGTTATTTAGAATATTACATGTTTGACTGAAATATAAAGTAACGTTACATTTATTTATTTATTTATTTGAAAAAATACATACAAAAGTTATATTTAAAAATATTACCTATATTTAAAAAGTTGTATATTTTAGAAATAGACAGTAAATAACTTTTTACTATTTTATTTTTATACAGAGTTAGTAAAACATGAAACTAACTTACCTTCTATGAGAGTTGCTTGCTTTATTAATTATTGCATGTATTGAATGTATATATGTTGTGTCGAAAAATTAATGTCGAAAAAAACTAATGTCGACATTTTTGTATGTCGACATTATAGTTTTTCGACATTAATTTGTCGACATTTTGACTGTCGACATTATTGGTGTCGACATTATGACTGCACACCCTCTCCACACACCCAATACACATCAATCAATGCCACTGTGCCTTTGATCAGATCAGGAAAAAATAGAGTTTTGTTGCAACACGTGTTTGTGCCTACAAGTATAGTGCCATTTGCTCAGAAGCAAAATGAATAATCTATCGGTATCTGAACTTTTTCTGGCTTCTTGCTTAACTCAATTCAAGTCAGCTTTGGTACATAATTTCCCCATATTTTGCCACAGTTATAATTTATGCATGCCAGTATGCCCTCCGAGAACCCCAGTAAGCCCCCCACTGCACAGCTCACTACTCCTGTCACTCATCTATCACTGGAAAACAATGGGCATTCCATTCTCAACAAGGGTCTTATTTACAACAGGCTTTTTCTTTGATCTTGGCACACTCATTGTCATCACTGTCAATTATGACTGTTTGGACGATGTGCCCTTGGAAAAGACTTTGTAGACTTCCCTGGGCCAGGTGTACTAAACATTGGGCTATGGAAGGCAGTATTTCACGAGGTATAAACAACGTGGGTGTACACATCACGTGAGGTATCGAAGGGCATACATAGGAGCTCTCATTTGACCTTGCTCTTCACACTCACGCATGTGACTATATCACATGTCTGGTTCAGGATAGTGCACATTTGCCACGGTATCTAAAATTACTCCTTATACTGATTGTACACTATCTCTATCTCAGTTTCCCTCCTGGTCCGTTTCATCCCCAAATTCTATACATCTTTCCCATTCCCATGCCCCCTTTATATGCCCCAAGCATCTATATATACAGCTGAATGTATTTATGTGCGTGTATGTTTGTTTGTCCGCCTATACAAATCCACACTGTTGAACCCACGTCTACCAAATTTTGAATGTATTCCTCTTTTGCCTGGACCAAGATCGTAGTCTATGTTTGGATGCAAAAATCTTATATGGATAAAAAGAAAATGTATGTGTGTGTATATGTTTGTCCGGCTATACAAATCCACTCCATTGATCCCACTGCTACCACATTTTTAATGGATTTCTCATTTGTCTTGGGCAAGATTGTAGTCTATGTTTGGATGCAAAACATTTACTCCGTAGACACCCTCATTTACTGATGCTCACTCTGATTCACTACAGTAGGTACTACAAGGAGGCAACATTTTGAAAAGTGTCTGAAGCAAAATGTTCGATATGTTGGTTATTTCTTTAAAATGTATTACTACTGTATACAGTTCAAAACTGTTTATTAAAGAACTTTTAAAGGGAATAAAATAAAAGATTTTTTTTATCATGTCACTCCAAATATGGGAAATAGCAAGCTGACAGTTTACTTACGTTCATTCACGAGAAGAGAGCACAATTAATCAATCTTTCTTGGACATTTTCTAAAATGTGCTGAAGCCATTAAGTCACTGAAACATGCCGTACAAAAATGAATATCGCTTGGAAAATCTCCATCTGATGCAAAGCGAAAATCAATATCAAGAGCTCCTGAAACACAACGACAAACAGCAACACAACTTGCCGACCAGAGGACAAGAGCAACTTTCTCCAGGGCAAATTAGATGCCACAGCAAACTGAAGCAAGAGTTGCTGAAATGAGGACAAGAGCAACATCCTCCAGGACACAAGAGACACCAGAGCAAACTGAAGCAAGACTTTCCGACAAGAGGACAAGTGCACCATCCTCCAGGGCACATGAGACACCACTCAATCAAGACACAGGCAACGCTGGGTACCCCAGCTACTATAAAATAACCACAGTAAACAATATAGAAAATCCAAGGGTAAGATAATATATGCAACATATGATATATATTACACAGCGCTTGAAGTCTTGAACCTGCAGAGGGCTTGAAAGAACAAAAAACATGCAATAAAACCAACACATTTCATGAAGTTAGAGATTGATCACTTGCAGCATCATAATCAGACAGGATGCTAAGTGTACTGTCATTTTATTCAATGGGTACTTCATTTTCCTGAGAATTTGAAGTAGTACTGGGTGCTTTCCTAACATCAGACAAGGAAACACAGTACTGAACCTCCTTCACACAAACCGCAAACAGGGTTGAATACTCTACGGTGCATGGGCCGTGGAACCTGTTCGCGTGCCACCACCTCACAAAGTTCCTAATGTACACCCAGTCTCAGGGATACAACTGTGGCGCTAGTATGCTTGCTGAATCTGTTGAAAATGTCACAGCCATACTTTCTCTTCTAGGAGCGATCTGTCGAGATTAGAGCGTAACGCTTTTTGTTAGTTCCCTCAAATATCCCTGAAACTCGTCCCTCAATACTTCTGCTGCCCTGTATGCATCTGAGGCTGTGTGTGTAGGTGTGAGAGGTGTATGCATTCTTCTCCCCATCATGATCTTGTGCAGGGACAAGTGGTGGTCCTTACTTAGATGCGTTCTCAAGCTAAATATAGCAAGAGGGCGACAATGCAGCCAATTCTTCTGTGACATAGTACAAAGTTTAGATAACATCATTTTCAACAGTCCATTCAATCTCGCCACAATCCAGTTGACCTCAGGGTGTTAAATCAAGCACAGCAAACAAGCACAGCAAACAACAACAGTAAGATAACAGAAATACTGCACCTGTTTAACATGTCCACATAGTCAATGTGGAGTTCCCAGAAGGGTCCAGTTGGATGGAGAATGTACCATGCAACGTACTGATGGTGTGTCCTGTACTATAAAGGTGACAAATAGTAACATTTGCCACAAATTCATAAACATATTCAAGCAATCTGAGGACAAACCAGTCCTCCTGAACATCAGCTGCAATATGCTGCTAAGAAGTATGCACAGATTAATGCGGTTGCTCGAGAGCCCCACAAGCAATTCTGGTGGCATTACTACATTACCTATAATGTTTTGTCTCCATACCAAGTCAGTTGGTGAAAGTGAACACCCCCTTTTCACCCACAAGTCCTTCTCATCCTGGGGTGCCTGACGTGTAAAGCGGTACTGCTGTATACGGTATTGCTAACTGCAGCTGTTGAATGGCCACATCAGGATATACAGTAACATCCGGTTCTCGTGAATACACTGCTTATTTGGTGTCACTGTCTGTGGTATGTTTGCCAAGTGAACCAGGATCTGTATTTTGGGTGAGGGCAGCACATTTCACCACTGCCACTATTGTTCAGCAGGACAAGACATATACTAACCTTTCCAACAAGGCTGCATGCTGTACTGGCATTCCATCTGACCTCCTAAATCCCCTCCTTTTCCATTTAGACAACCCTGAATGTACGGTGGTGGTAACTACATGGAGTCAGAGCAAATGGTTACTAAACACCCTTGTGACGCTCTAATGCTTAAATTAATGCTATCAGTTCCGCTGCCTTTGCCGAATAATGTGTTGGTAACCTCTTTTTAAATAAAACCTCATACTCCCCGTCTACAAGGTGCAGCACTGATGTACCTGTGTGTCTCTGCCCCATCTCCTTATTGATCGTTGATGACCCATCAATGAAAAGGACCTCCCCTTCTTCAAGTGTATCCTCTCTTGCCTGTATTAAGTCATCCTCAGGACCTTCATATGTAACACAATCATGCACTTCCTCTCCTGGCAGAACTGGTATTGCAATACATGTGGCAGGGTTTACTGTACAAAAACAAAGAGGTGATGGCTGGAAGGTTTGGAATGAATCTTAAACACTGGCATTGCTCTGGGCAACCCTCCAGACCACTGTTCTTCGCCTGCCAAGCCATTACAGAAGGGGAACGACCATATGCAAATCAGGCTTGGCCCCACCCCCAAAGGGGCAGTCCAGCCCGAACTGCTAGGTTACATCCCTTCTGCACAAGACCACAAGCATCCCCAAACATGTTTCGCCCTTGTTGGGACTCATCAGTGAGGAGTAGCTTGGGTCTCTAGGCTCAGCAGGCACAGGAAACACGTCTGGGCATACCCGTCCCACTCGGGGTGACAAAGCAAAAACAAAGAGGTGATGGCTGGAAGGTTTACAATGAATCTTAACCACTGGCATTGCTCTGGGCAACCCTCCAGACCACTGTTCTTCGCCTGCCAAGCCATTACAGAAGTGGAAAGACCATATGCAAATCAGACTTGGCCCCACCCCCAAAGGGGCAGTCCAGCCCGAACTGCTAGGTTACATCCCTTCTGCACAAGACCACAAGCATCCCCAAACATGTTTCGCCCTTGTTGGAGCTCATCAGTGAGGAGCAGCTTGGGTCTCTAGGCCCAGCAGGCACGGGACCCACGTCTGGGCATACCCGTCCCACTGGGGGTGACAAAGCAAAAACAAAGAGGTGATGGCTGGAAGGTTTAGAATGAATCTTAACCGCTGGCATTGCTCTGGGCAACACTCCAGACCACTGTTCTTCGCCTGCCAAGCCATTACAGAAGGGGAAAGACCATATGCAAATCAGGTTTGGCCCCACACTCAAAGGAGTAGTCCAGCCAGAACTGCTAGGTTACATCCCTTCTGCACAAGACCACAAGCATCCCCAAACATGTTTCGCCCTTGTTGGAGCTCATCAGTGAGGAGCAGCTTGGGTCTCTAGGCCCAGCAGGCACGGGACCCACGTCTGGGCATACCCGTCCCACTCGGGGTGACAAAGCAAAAACAAAGAGGTGATGGCTGGAAGGTTTAGAATGAATCTTAACCACTGGCATTGCTCTGGGCAACCCTCCAGACCACCGTTCTCCGCCTGCCAAGCCATTACAGAAGGGGAAAGACCATATGCAAATCAGGCTTGGCCCCACCCCCAAAGGGGCAGTCCAGCCCGAACCGCTAGGTTACATCCCTTCTGCACAAGACCACAAGCATCCCCAAACATGTTTCGCCCTTGTTGGAGCTCATCAGTGAGGAGCAGCTTGGGTCTCTAGGCCCACCAGGCACGGGACCCACGTCTGGGCATACCCGTCCCACTCGGGGTGACGAAGCAAAAACAAAGAGGTGATGGCTGGAAGGTTTAGAATGAATCTTAACCACTGGCATTGCTCTGGGCAACCCTCCAGACCACCGTTCTTCGCCTGCCAAGCCATTACAGAAGGGGAAAGACCATATGCAAATCAGGCTTGGCCCCACCCCCAAAGGGGCAGTCCCGCCCGAACTGCTAGGTTACATCCCTTCTACACAAGACCACAAGCATCCCCAAACATGTTTCGCCCTTGTTGGATCTCATCAGTGAGGAGCAGCTTGGGTCTCTAGGCCCAGCAGGCATGGGACCCACGTCTGGGCATTCCCGTCCCACTCGGGGTGACAAAGCAAAAACAAAGAGGTGATGGCTCATAGGTTTAGAATGAATCTTAACCACTGGCATTGCTCTGGGCAACCCTCCAGACCACTGTTCTTCACCTGCCAAGCCATTACAGAAGGGGAAAGACCATATGCAAATCAGGCTTGGCCCCACCCCCAAAGGGGCAGTCCAGCCCGAACTGCTAGGTTACATCCCTTCTGCACAAGACCACAAGCATCCCCAAACATGTTTCGCCCTTGTTGGAGCTCATCAGTGAGGAGCAGCTTGGGTCTCTAGGCCCAGCAGGCACGGGACCCACGTCTGGGCATACCCGTCCCACTCGGGGTGACAAAGCAAAAACAAAGAGGTGATGGCTGGAAGGTTTAGAATGAATCTTAACCACTGGCATTGCTCTGGGCAACCCTCCAGACCACTATTCTTCGCCTGCCAAGCCATTACAGAAGTGGAAAGACCATATACAAATCAGGCTTGGCCCCACCCCCAAAGGGGCAGTCCCGCCCGAACTGCTAGGTTACATCGCTTCTACACAAGACCACAAGCATCCCCAAACATGTTTCGCCCTTGTTGGAGCTCATCAGTGAGGAGCAGCTTGGGTCTCTAGGCCCAGCAGGCACGGGACCCACGTCTGGGCATTCCCGTCCCACTCGGGGTGACAAAGCAAAAACAAAGAGGTGATGGCTGGCAGGTTTAGAATGATTCTTAACCACTGGCATTGCTCTGGGCAACCCTCCAGACCACTGTTCTTTGCCTGCCAAGCCATTACAGAAGGGGAAAGACCATATGCAAATCAGGCTTGGCCCCACCCCCAAAGGGGCAGTCCAGCCCGAACTGCTAGGTTACATCCCTTCTGCACAAAACCACAAGCATCCCCAAACATGTTTCGCCCTTGTTGGAGCTCATCAGTGAGGAGCAGATTTGGTCTCTAGGCCCAGCAGGCACGGGACCCACGTCTGGGCATACCCGTCCCACTCGGGGTGACAAAGCAAAAACAAAGAGGTGATGGCTGATAGGTTTAGAATGAATCTTAACCACTGGCATTGCTCTGGCCAACCCTCCAGACCACTGTTCTTCACCTGCCAAGTCATTACAGAAGGGGAAAGACCATATGCAAATCAGGCTTGGCCCCACCCCCAAAGGGGCAGTCCAGCCCGAACTTCTAGGTTACATCCCTTCTGCACAAGACCACAAGCATCCCCAAACATGTTTTGCCCTTGTTGGAGCTCATCAGTGAGGAGCAGCTTGGGTCTCTAGGCCCAGCAGGCACGGGACCCACGTCTGGGCATACCCGTCCCACTCGGGGTGACAAAGCAAAAACAAAGAGGTGATGGCTGGAAGGTTTAGAATGTATCTTAACCACTGGCATTGCTCTGGGCAACCCTCCAGACCACTGTTCTTCGCCTGCCAAGCCATTACAGAAGGGGAAAGACCATATGCAAATCAGGCTTGGCCCCACCCCCAAAGGGGCAGTCCAGCCCGAACTGCTAGGTTACATACCTTCTGCACAAGACCACAAGCATCCCCAAACATGTTTCGCCCTTGTCGGAGCTCATCAGTGAGGAGCAGCTTGGGTCTCTAGGCCCAGCAGGCACGGGACCCACGTCTGGGCATACCCGTCCCACTAGGGGTGACAAAGCAAAAACAAAGAGGTGATGGCTGGAAGGTTTAGAATGAATCTTAACCACTGGCATTGCTCTGGGCAACCCTCCAGACCACTGTTCTTCGCCTGCCAAGCCATTACAGAAGGGGAAAGACCATATGCAAATCAGGCTTGGCCCCACCCCCAAAGGGGCAGTCCAGCCCGAACTGCTAGGTTACATCCCTTCTGCACAAGATCACAAGCATCCCCAAACATGTTTCACCCTGTTTCGCCCTGCTGGGCCTAGAGACCCAAGCTACTCCTCACTGATGAGCCCCAACAAGGGCGAAACATGTTTGGGGATGCTTGTGGTCTCGTGCAGAAGGGATGTGGCCTAGCAGTTCGGGCTGGACTGCCCCTTTTGGGGTGGGGCCAAGCCTGATTTGCATATGATCTTTCCCCTTCTGTAATGGCTTGGCAGGTGAAGAACGGTGGTCTGGAGGGTTGCCCAGAGCATTGCCAGTGGTTAAGATTCATTCTAAACCTTCCAGCCATCGCCTCTTTGTTTTTGCTTTGTCACCCCGAGTGGGACGGGTATGCCCAGACGTGGGTCCCGTGCCTGCTGGGCCTAGAGACCCAAGCTACTCCTCACTGATGAGCCCCAACAAGGGCGAAACATGTTTGGGGATGCTTGTGGTCTCGTGCAGAAGGGATGTGACCTAGCATTTCGGGCTGGACTGCCCCTTTTGGGGTGGGGCCAAGCCTGATTTGCATATGATCTTTCCCCTTCTGCAATGGCTTGGCAGGTGAAGAACGGTGGTCTGGAGGGTTGCCCAGAGCATTGCCAGTGGTTAAGATTCATTCTAAACCTTCCAGCCATCACCTCTTTGTTTTTGCTTTGTCACCCCGAGTGGGACGGGTATGGCCTAGAGACCCAAGCTACTCCTCACTGATGAGCCCCAACAAGGGCGAAACATGTTTGGGGATGCTTGTGGTCTCGTGCAAAAGGGATGTGGCCTAGCAGTTCGGGCTGGACTGCCCCTTTTGGGGTGGGGCCAAGCCTGATTTGCATATGATCTTTCCCCTTCTGTAATGGCTTGGCAGGTGAAGAACGGTGGTCTGTTGGGTTGCCCAGAGCATTGCCAGTGGTTAAGATTCATTCTAAACCTTCCAGCCATCACCTCTTTGTTTTTGCTTTGTCACCCCGAGTGGGACGGGTATGCCCAGACGTGGGTCCCGTGCCTGCTGGGCCTAGAGGTCCAAGCTTCTCCTCACTGATGAGCCCCAACAAGGGCGAAACATGTTTGGGGATGCTTGTGGTCTCGTGCAGAAGGGATGTGGCCTAGCAGTTCGGGCTGGACTGCCCCTTTTGGGTGGGGCCAAGCCTGATTTGCATATGATCTTTCCCCTTCTGTAATGGCTTGGCAGGTGAAGAACGGTGGTCTGGAGGGTTGCCCAGAGCATTGCCAGTGGTTAAGATTCATTCTAAACCTTCCAGCCATCACCTCTTTGTTTTTGCTTTGTCACCCCGAGTGGGACGAGTATGCCCAGATGTGGGTCCCGTGTCTGCTTGGCCTAGAGACCCAAGCTACTCCTCACTGATGAGCCCCAACAAGGGCGAAACATGTTTGGGGATGCTTGTGGTCTCATGCAGAATGGATGTGGCCTAGCAGTTCGGGCTGGACTGCCCCTTTTGGGGTGGGGCCAAGCCTGATTTGCATATGATCTTTCCCCTTCTGTAATGGCTTGGCAGGTGAAGAACAGTGGTCTGGAGGGTTGCCCAGAGCATTGCCAGTGGTTAAGATTCATTATAAACCTTCCAGCCATCACCTCTTTGTTTTTGCTTTCTCACCCCGAGTGGGACGGATATGCCCAGACGTGGGTCCCGTGCCTGCTGGACCTAGAGACCCAAGCTACTCCTCACTGATGAGCCCCAACAAGGGCGAAACATGTTTGGGGATGCTTGTGGTCTCGTGCAGAAGGGATGTGGCCTAGCAGTTCGGGCTGGACTGCCCCTTTTGGGGTGGGGCCAAGCCTGATTTGCATATGATCTTTCCCCTTCTGTAATGGCTTGGCAGGTGAAGAACTGTGGTCTGGAGGGTTGCCCAGAGCATTGCCAGTGGTTAAGATTCATTCTAAACCTTCCAGCCATCACCTCTTTGTTTTTGCTTTGTCACCCCGAGTGGGACGGGTATGCCCAGACGTGGGTCCTGTGCCTGCTGGGCCTAGAGACCCAAGCTACTCCTCACTGATGAGCCCCAACAAGGGCAAAACATGTTTGGGGATGCTTGTGGTCTCGTGCAGAAGGGATGTGGCCTAGCAGTTCGGGCTGGACTGCCCCTTTTGGGGTGGGGCCAAGCCTGATTTGCATATGATCTTTCCCCTTCTGTAATGGCTTGGCAGGTGAAGAACGGTGGTCTGGAGGGTTGCCCAGAGCATTGCCAGTGGTTAAGATTCATTCTAAACCTTCCAGCCATCACCTCTTTGTTTTTGCTGTGTCACCCCGAGTGGAACGGGTATGCCCAGACGTGGGTCCTGTGCCTGCTGGGCCTAGAGACCCAAGCTACTCCTCACTGATGAGCCCCAACAAGGGCGAAACATGTTTGGGGATGCTTGTGGTCTTGTGCAGAAGGGATGTGGCCTAGCAGTTCGGGCTGGACTGCCCCTTTTGGGGTGGGGCCAAGCCTGATTTGCATATGATCTTTCCCCTTCTGTAATGGCTTGGCAGGTGAAGAACGGTGGTCTGGAGGGTTGCCCAGAGCATTGCCAGTGGTTAAGATTCATTCTAAACCTTCCAACCATCACCTCTTTGTTTTTGCTTTGTCACCCCGAGTGGGACGGGTATGCCCAGACGTGGGTCCCGTGCCTGCTGGGCCTAGAGACCCAAGCTACTCCTCACTGATGAGCCCCAACAAGGGCGAAACATGTTTGGGGATGCTTGTGGTCTCGTGCAGAAGGGATGTGGCCTAGCAGTTCGGGCTGCACTGCCCCTTTTGGGGTGGGGCCAAGCCTGATTTGCATATGATCTTTCCCCTTCTGTAATGGCTTGGCAGGTGAAGAACGGTGGTCTGGAGGGTTGACCAGAGCATTGTCAGTGGTTAAGATTCATTCTAAACCTTCCAGCCATCACCTCTTTGTTTTTGCTTTGTCACCCCGAGTGGGACGGGTATGCCCAGACGTGGGTCCCGTGCCTGCTGGGCCTAGAGACCCAAGCTACTCCTCACTGATGAGCCCCAACAAGGGCAAAACATGTTTGGGGATGCTTGTGGTCTCGTGCAGAAGGGATGTGGCCTAGCAGTTCGGGCTAGACTGCCCCTTTTGGGGTGGGGCCAAGCCTGATTTGCATATGATCTTTCCCCTTCTGTAATGATATGATATGATATGATTTGGCATTTGTAACGCGCCTATACCCAGGTGTTTCAAGGCGCGAAAATGGCTTGGCAGGTGAAGAACGGTGGTCTGGGGGGTTGCCCAGAGCATTGCCAGTGGTTAAGATTCATTCTAAACCTTCCAGCCATCATCACTTTGTTTTTGCAGGGTTTACTGTACGACACCTTACAATGAATGGACGGGCTTGACAAGATAACTTCATATGCAGGAGCACTTTGTGTAATTAGAGTGGATTTGGATCATTCAAGAATTGCAAACACTGCATGCTCTATATATATTGTTGCATTGCAGCCCATGGTGATTGTGAAGGACTTTTCAATTGTGAAGGCTACAGCGGCCAGTGCCTATTCACAAGGAAATGTACCCTGTATCACTGAATCTAATATCCCATTGTAATATGTCAAGGGCTTTTGTCCTATAGATGTTATCTGGGTGATCATTGCTGTCATGAACTGTCCATTGGAATGTGAAAACAAATAGCATTCTTTCTTATAATCGGGAGTTGCCACTACTGGTGCATTACTTATGGCATTATTTAATTCCTGAAAACATGTAATCATTTCTCCTATCCATGTACATGTTCCTTTATTTCTATGTGCTTCCTTGATTCCCTGCAGCTGAGACTTTTTATAATTAAAATAGTCAAAAATACATGTGCTACAATAGTTACACAACCCCAAACACTGCTGCATTTCCTTAACTGTGGTTGGCTGGGGTGAGTTTTGTACTGCAGCTGCTCTCTCTGGGATCACACTTTTTCCTGCTGATGATATAATCTGTTCCAAATACACCACTTCCTTCTGACAATATTGCATTTTATCATTGTCTACTTTGTGTCCTTTCTCTGCAAGCAGCTTCAGCAGTGTCACTGAATCTTCTCTTTACTGGTCTTCTGTCATGCTACAGAATAGGAGGTCATCTACATACTGAATGATAATGCTCTATACATGTATGTTACCCAAATCCATATGAAGTCCTCTGTTGTAAATGCTGGGGGACTGACAGAACCCCTGATGAAGACTTGTGTGTTGGAATCTTTGCCCGCAATATGTAAATGCAGTGAGGTATTGAGAATCAGGGTGCAGTGGAATGGAAATAAACACATTTTTCAAATCAATCACAGTGAAATATGTGGCCAAAGTGGGTATGTTGCAAAGGATCATGGCAGGATTCAGTTCTACTGCAAATTCAGCTTCTACAATATTATTCAATGAGTATAGGTCCTGTATCATCATCCAACTCGACTCTTTAGCTTTTTTGACAAGATATATTGCTGTGTTTCAGGGGGTCTCTGAAGGTAAATATTGTACCCTTTTTCCATAATTCCACAATAGTCTTATGTATTCCCTAGTCTGCATCTCCAGATAATGGATACTGTCGTACTCTGTGTAACACTGTGTCCTGCTTCAACTTGATATGGACTGCTCCTATGCTATTCAAGAGTCCAACAACATGGGATTGTCAGTCCATAACATGCTGGGTACCTTTGCCACATCTTCCTGTACAAATGCAGGCATAGATTTGGCAATGTATTAGAAATCTGTGAATGAAATTGTCAAAATTAGCTTGCTTAGCAGGTCCCTATCTACCAGGTTCACTGGTGTGTCTATTGAAAATAATAGCTGGGCAGACACCATTTGAGTACCTTCCTTGATTGGTAAATCTTCTTTGAAGAGAACTGAAATTATTGCCCCAGAGAAACCCTGTGTGTCCATTACTTTTCCTGATAAGGAGAAGCATGCTTCCTTTAAGTGTGATTTTGTTGCACCCGTATCAACCATAAAAACAAATTATTTGTTACCTATCTTCACACCTACCAGGGTTTCTTCTTCCGGGTCAGCATTGATTGACAGGACTGGGCCCATCAGGGCTCTCTGTGGACTGTCCTAATTTGGATAAGTGTTAGACCATGGAAATAGGAAGGTGTTGCCTCCACCACACTTATCCCTATATAGTGCATTGTGGTGCTGTGAGACAGTGCATTTGTATCCCACCTGTTGTGGTTGCTACTGTATATATGCTGGCACAGCATTTGGGGCTGGGGGTTTCATTTGTTGTGGTGATGACGTCTGACTTCTGATACTGTGGCTGTTGTCCCTGCTGGGTTGCCTGTGTGATTCCTGGGCCATATGGGGCTCTCGGAGGCATCATTCCCGATGGCGGGTGAGATGTAAGTAGAACTGCTGGTCTGCTGGGGTGTGCTGGGGGATAGTAAGAGTATGCTTGTTTCCTTCTACATTCTCGTTCAAAATGCCCTATTCTCCCACATAACCAACACGCGCCTGGCCCTCCAAATTTCAGCCCCATCCATCCAAATCCTCTTTCTCAACCTCCTTGTCCTCCTGGAAACCCCCTCTCCCTCTTTGATAACCGCCATGATTGCCTCTTTTATTTGGATAACCTTGGAATCCTTCCATCTAATCCGTTACCATCCTCGTGTCCACCTGCCCTGCAGGCAGGTTTGTAATCACTGCTCCTTCTATACTCAACGTTGCTAATTTCTTCTGAACTAACTTAGCTACAGCCTTCTGTGCGTTATCCATCACTTCCATCTCCTTCTCCTGCCTCCACCTACAATGGTGTTCTATTATTCCCTAAATCTCTGCCCATCCCTTAACCTCAATCCCCACCACTTTGTACACCCTTTGAGAGTCCATTCTTTAGCATGTGGTAAAATATTGGTATGTTTTTGTCCCATCTCCTGAATGTGGGTTACATACTGTGCAGTACCTTCATCTGACTTCATAGTGTGTGCCACAATGGGATTTATATCTGTGTGTTGGGATACGCTGTGCTTAGGGTAGTCCATACTTTCACCCGACAATTATTAAAGTGTGCTCCGTCATGAGTATCATTGCTCATCTGTACCCCTGGGTATCCAGCTTTCCTCCAAATATCGTCTGATTAGTCTCCTAACAATGCAGCAAACAAACCTTTCATATCTCCTACCGCTAGTGTAATGCCTGCTGTCTGCTTTCCAAGTGCATATAACCACCTGCCTGCTCCTGCTGTGAGTGATGACAGTGCCTCCATCAAATAGTTTCAGCCATGTGTATCCGGGGCATGTATTGTGCTCTTCCGGGGCCTTTGTGAAGCACTGTAAGCTGTGTTCCCATCTGCTTAGCTGATAACATTCTCCCCCCTTGCTTCCTTTTTGCCACCGTCATGCGGTCTGGTTTTGCTCTGAGTCTTGGACCCCAAAAACTCTCTAATCCTGGTGTTACTCTGGGTAGCATCTGTTCCCCCTGCTCCTCTTGTGTTCACCATTCCTCCTCCTGCATCTTTATCTGTTCTAATCGAATCATTATCTAAGCTGTGAACACGCTGCAGTCATGCTCGATGTCTCTCATTTATTCAGCGATTACCCTTAATTTTGTCATGTGCGTCCCTAACCGCTCTATTGTCAAATCAAAATAAATTAGCACCTGCTCCCTATTCATCTGCACCTATAGGCACTCTTCGCCCTTTTCCCTGCTCCACCGTTACTCACGCAAGCTCTGCCTCTGTCCCTCGAAGCACTGTCTCTAACTCTTGCTGTGCCCTGTTCTCTGTCTCCATAACTAATGGGTCGCATGTCGCATTTGCTGCTGAGGTCTGTGGGTCATTTTTATATGTGACGGGGCTCTCTGCGGTGGGGCTGCATTTGTATTTGTATTTGTATTTGATTTATTTATAAGGCGCACCTGGCCCAAGGTCATCCAGGTGTATAACTTGGGATACAGACAATATAGGCAATACAGATAATGTACATGAAGAATTTACATATAATATAAATGACAAGTGACAAATAAATGATAGTTAAACAATATTTATACAGTAAATAGGCAACAGCAATTCCATATGTAAAGACAAGCAGAGGAGAGTTTGTCTAGGTAAGTGGCTGGTGAACAACCTGGCTCAATGAAGGTTCCGGGCCGACAACCAGGCTTTAGCTTGCCTCTTGAACACTGGGAATTAAGGTTCCACTCTTAGGGGGTTAGGTAGCGAGTTCCAGAGTTTCGCCGCCAAAACTGGGAAGCTAGATCCCCCAGATCTCTGGAGGTTGAAGTGGGATATGGCTAGGCAATTGGACTGGGCACTTCTGAGGGGTCTGTTAGAGGTATGGACAGTAAATCTATTGGCGAGGTAACTTGGAGCTTGATTGGTGATACATTTATGCGTTAAGGCAAGGGTTTTTAGGGATACTCTTTGTGTTACTGATAACCAGCAGAGACTTTGTCTAGTGTCAGATATGTGGTGATTCCTAGGGATGTTTAATGCAGCTCTAATTGCATTGTTCTGGATGACATATCACTTGTTGTGGTTACCTTGGTTAGTGCCAAGATAGAGGGCATTGCGATAGTCACTTTTAGAAATTACTAAGGTCCTGGCTTATGTGGTGCAGTTGGGTGGAGATAGGAAAGGGTGGCAGGCTGTGATAAGCTTGCATGTGTAGGCTGCTGTGGAAGATATTGCGTTGGTTTGACTGGAGAGAGAGTGGAGTCGATATAGATGCCTAGGGTTTTGGTGTCCTTAGTGACTTTAATGATGTTCCCATCAATGGTAAAAGGATTAAAAGCAGGGTCGAGTTTGTTGATTCTTTGATGAGTGCCTCGTTTGAGAAGCTCAGTCTTTTCATCGTTCAGACAAAGTTCATGTTGCGCCATCCAGGCTTGGATAACTTGGTAGATAGAGTTAACAGTGAGGGAGTCAGCTATATGGTCTCCAGTAATGGGTATGAGTTTTTGGGTGTCATCCGCATAGTTGGTATAGATGACACCCAGATAGTTCAAGATATTGAAAAGTGGCTTTTGTAAACACATTATAGAGTGTAGGTGAAACACACAATCCTTGTGGTACTCCACATGTGACAGGTGAAGGTTCAGCAGATGCGGTCGGGGAAAAGACACTCATGGACCTGCTGTCCAGAAAGGAGCTAATACAGGCCGTAGCTTTATCTGAGAAATGGGCTGTTAGTTTAAGGTGTCGGCGGAGGATTTGGTGGTTGACTAGGTCAAACCCAGCAGATATGTCAAGTAGGAGTAAGAGGGCAAGTTTACCCTTATCTTTGAGATCCTCGATCTGTGTTTTGGGGTCAATCAGTGTGGTTTTGGTGCCATGACGCGGCCGGAACCCCGATTGTATAAGTCCCAGGAGTTTGTTGGTTTCCAAGTAGTCTTGGATCTGCAAATAGGCCGCACAATCCAAGATTTTTAGAAGGAAAGGCACAGTGTTGATGGGCCTGTAGTTGGTAGGTATGTTGGCATCCAATTAAGGTTTTTTAAGAAGCGGGATAACCCAAGCGCCCTTAAGGTTGTCGTGGACAATCCCCGAGCTGAAGGAGGAATTTATAAATGCAGTGATGAAAGGTGCTGGATTGTGGGAGGCCTCTTTGATAATAGTGGCCGGACATGCATCTCCTTGGCAGTTTGATGGTTTAAGGTTGTTGATAATGTTTTCAACTTCAGGAATAGTGAAGGGCGAGAAGTTAAATGGTTTCTAAAGTGGAAGCTAAGGTTTGTACTGGTATGGTGAGATTTGTCTAGTAGGTCAAACTGCACCCTAGTTTTTTTATTGGCGAGGGCACATATTCAGAATTAGTATAACCTGCAGCTACTTGCATGGGATAACATCTCTTTGGGGGTGGCAGGGCTCTGTCGGTTGTAGGGACATCAGAGGATGCGGGGTTACACAAGGTAAGAAGTAACACAGGGTGCTGGAGTTGCAGTTTCTCATCCCTTAGTGTTTCGGGGACATCTTCTAAATCCTGAACCATCCTCCAAAGCTCAAGAATGCCCTGCCTGCTCCTCAGCTGTCTCCCCTTATACTTTGCAGCTAAATATGTGCACATATGGCCCAACACATCCTTATTATTCGATCCTTCTTCAGGCCAAGGTTTATACATCCATCCTCTCATATCAGTGACCCCCTCATGATGGTACTTTACTATCTTTTCCCAGTACTGCAGAAGCATGGTACACAAATTATACGAGTGGGGCAGTGGTACTCATAGTTCCCTCTGGTTATCCACGTGTTACAACTTTTCGTTCCCTTAAATGCCAGTCCAGCGGCACAGTTCTACCCCACTCTCCCAACACTGTACACCCTCCCCTCTCCCCTTTCCTCTCACCCCACACACTTATTACACCACACCTCTCTTCATACAACTAACAACTGCCACTCCACACTACAACAAATCTATAAACACCTTAAACCACAATTCAATAAAACACAATTATGTGCACAATGGTTTAGACCATTCCTCAGCCTCCTCTTTAAGACGAGGGAATTTGCCTCCCTCCTTAGGCCCCTCTTATGCCAGGCGAAGGGATCCCAGGCACACCATACAATGGACCTACACAACAAAACCACACTTATTTACACAATGGTTTATCCCCTTCCTCTGTCCCCTTGAATTTCCCCTCCTCCTTAGTTGCCCTTTTGCTGAGTGATCCCGAGGGATCCCAGGTCCTTCATATACTGGACATCTACTTTACCTCCAGCGCTCGTTTTCCCCACAATGGAAGAGATCCAGTTTCCTCCCTCTTCTCTTTTCCTCACACTCTACTACTGTGAGGTCATTTTTCCTCTTGACAGAGGAGATCCCTCTGTCCACCTCTATATCAAAATATTTATATATTGCCACTTGATCTTTTACAATCCACACACTCACAATCAACTCACTCCACACGCACTCTCACTTCAATATTTTTTCCTGCAAGGGTGCACTTATTCTATGTGTTCTCCCGAGCGCCCCTGATGCAGTATCCCCATCAATTGCCTGCAACTGGGCTCAGCACCCCGGCCCAAGGAGCAGGCAGGCCTTCTGGCAACACAGAGTCTGAGATCACATCAGGGTCAACAATTTCATTAAGACACATGACCCAAAACCCGTCCGATAAAAATAATCCAAAAAGGCCAAATAACTACTGCACCGCTTTGCAAGGGAAAACAAGGTTTATTATATGCAAAGGTCTCAGAAGGTTCTGTAGAAACTAACTGACACAAAGCTTATCACACCCCAAGAAGTTACAGGTTATGCAGTGGAAAACCACACATTATCATACTTAGGTAACAATGTCATCCCACCACCCTCATTGGCTATCACCTATATAACATGATAATCCCCCCATGTAGTCCCTGGACTGATTGGCCACACCTTATCTAAGCCAATTACCCTATGCATGTGGACCACTACATTGTCACTATTAAATCCTAGTACATGATTGGCTAAAAGGGACATTGATACACTAATAAATCTTAACCATCAAGTGATGTGCACCCCTCTGACCAAGGTACATTCAAAGTAAAACTGGCAAATCCAACTCTGCTTTGAAAAGAAAATGGACCTTCTGATTATACCAGACGCCGCAGCATACACAAGCTACACCCTCAACCTTGTACTGAAATTACTGGCATCACCTTTTCTCCGCCTACTCAAATCACAATACGTTCCAAACACGGCTCTCCCCTTATTCCTTTAGACCCCAGGCGCCCAGTAATGGCATGACCAGGGCACCACTCTTGAGTATGAATTTCAGGGATTTGTTTGCTTTGGTTAGGCATCTACCTGTAGTTCAAATGGGATACCCGCTCCTTGTGTGAGGGCAGTAGTGCTCTAAATCTTCACCTGGCCTGTTGGCATCACAAAACCAAATTCCCTGTTCTCCTGAATTTGTCCTTCAAAGGGCGCATCCCTACCTACCCTCCCATATCTAACATTCCATTCCCACCGCCTGCGAGCTCTGCTGCTGGATACAATTAGCGTTTATCTGCGCCGTGCAGATGCTTCTGACCTTGGCTTCTCTCTTGGGGGATGGAAAGGGGATTTGTCGTGGGACTGAGCCGCAGCTCCACATCAGGGCCTTCATTCTGTTCATCATGTGCTCAATCTTGAAATCCAAAATAGTGACACGCTTGCCATGCCAACCCGCTGACCTCGCTCTTACCACAATACCTTTCTAAATCCATCTTCCACCTACTTCAGCTCTCTTCTCACACCTCACGCAAAATGTAACTTTGTTTACTATTTCTAAATAAAGGATCTATAATACACTGCCCAATCTATAGCCTCTGCCACCACAACATGAATACATTTGTTTCTCATTCTGTGTTGCTATATGATGTATCTATTAGGTGTCAAAACTAACTACAAGTGACACGTGCACCTTCTGCTGCGCAAAACCCAACCTGCTCAAATTGTGGCACTTACTAATAGGTTTTTCTCAGCTAAAACCTTTTTGTTTGGCTGGTACACTGTATGTGCATCCCAACACTTTTCTGTTCTTTTCCTTCTCTCTATGGATAACATACTCCTGAACGACTTAGCCAATCCCAAAGAACACTATAGACACACCAAAATCTAAAACCTCCCATCTGCAACCATCAGCATCAAAGGCTACATATCTACCTCTCCCGTTATTCCATTAAATATTCTCCACATTTTCTTACTGAGCCACGCTCAACAAGTCCAAAACAAATGGCAGAAGGGGGCTATACAAGACCGAACATTGCTATATAAAAGGCACAGTCACACCAGCAAAAGGATAAACCATTAAATCAACTTTCTGTGAGATGAACCTATGATGTGCACAACGCATACAGATCTCAAAAGAGCTCAGCATGGAGCATGTAATCCCTGAGTTATCTAGCCAGCTATTTGTGCATGAGTTCTGGGGGAGTGAGGGAGCAGTTTGCCAAGATGCCACCTGGCCCTTCTATCATGCTTCAATCTGTTCAATCCCACTCCTGTTCTGTCTCTCCACTCTTCTTTCCATTTTGTCCTTCCTGTCTCTTGTCCCATATTACCGCCCTCTCTGTATCGTTGCTCTTCCCTTTTGCCTCCTTTTCTCCTTCTCTGTTGTTTCATTCTCCCTCCCTTTTGGACTCTTCCTGCTCTCTCACCTTTTTTTTCTTCTACTTTCCCCTGCTTACTTTCTCTCTATCTCTCCTCTTGTTCCCTCTCAAGTAGTCTCTATTCACACCATCGAAATTGTCTCGGTTTTCTCCCTTTCTAGCTTGCTTATTTTTTCACCTGCTCTTTTGTCTCTCTCCCTCCAATTCTTTGTATCCTCTCTTCCACCCCATCGTTGTGCTGCTTCCTTTTTGTTCCCCTTTTTGCATATTACTCAGCAACAAGCATGCCTGGCAGGGGTAGGCCCATCAGTTTATTTCCTTTGCCTTATCGTAGTTGCACTTTTGCTTTTTATCATTATGAATGCATGACTGAAAGTCAGAAAATTAAAAACCCACAGGTGATAAACACACACTGGAAGTATGCTCAAAAGAGACAAGAAAGTGCTTCAGGTGTTTGTTCATTAACTGGGAAGTGCCCCCCCTGGACGCCCCTTCACACTGGCTTTGGAACTGCAGCTGCCCAACTGATCTATGCACTTAGTCTATCAGAATTGTCACTGGACCTATTATGATGGCTACAAATGTTTGTCTTCACTCCCACTCCCTTTACTTACCCCCCCCCCAGCACTATCTGAAATGTCGTCAGGCCGAGTACGATAGTTAATTTCACACGCATGTAGTTTAGGGCCTGATAGAATGTCATTGTATTTTCCCTTGTTCCCTCCCTTTATGTGAAGCGCTTTGAAACACATTGTGTATAGGCACTATATAAATAAACGATCACATCATATCATGATATGGGATTCCTTTCACCCCTGACTTGCTACTGGGCCCCACCAGATGGACGTTACCACCAGCTTGAAACCCACTGACCTACGCATGTTGTTCAAGGCCTGCAAAAATGTCATTGTTGCAGGTGGGCAAAACTGTGTAGATCCTTAGCCTATGTAACCAAAAATATTAATTTAATTAATTCCCCATTTGGCAGAACACTACGGGGTGAATTGTGTTAAAATTAAAAATTAACAAAGCTCACTTCCCAGTGTGCGCTGAAAACTGTACCCTATAATTTAATTGGGTAATCCTTGTTGTCCAGCTAACCCTGACTTCTTTAAGGAAGTGGGGTGTCTTTGTTCTTAAATCAGTGCAACCTTTTTATCCAGCTTCCCCAGCACAAGCCTTTCAGTAAGGGGGGCCTGAAATCCAGAATGCCACAAAGCATTCACATTCTTCTGTATGACTCCCCAGCATAGACCAAAGGAACTGTGAAAAACAAAGTGATAAATCGACCTGTGTTTATTTTAAACCAAAAGTGTGGGTGAATTTATAATTGCCAAATGTATTTTTACCAATCATGAAATCCTACTGCTACCCTTTTAAGCCTGCAGGAAAATCAAAATCGCACAACATTACATAAGTGCCTTTGTTAATGATCAGTGTAATTATTTCGTGAAGTGAAATTTGCTGAAAGTAAGAATTGTGTCTGTGTTCTTTTTAACTCACTTTTGTGATTTATTTATGCTGAGAGAATTTGATTGTGTTATGCCACGGATAAAGTGGTGTTTTTGATATTTTCGTGCTAATTTCTATCACTTTTAATTTAAATAAATACCACTATATGTCCCATACACCCGTCTGGTTCTTGGCTCATTGTTAGCTCAGGGGAGAGGGATCCAAGGTGCATGATATGTGTCTGAGATAGGGCTAAACAATAATACTAATCTGTTAAACAGTTTTTTGCATAACCACTTTGGTGGGGAGGGAAAGAACTCCCGTTGTTGAGGTTGGCTTATCAATAAACCGTTACAGAACCGCGGGCATGCTGAATCAAACAAGCTGCTGCAGATATGTCCTTAAATATCTTTCCTGTATTAGCCCCACATTAGGGACCAATTCACCACTCAACAGTGGCAAGACTGGGGGTATGATGAGCACACTTTTCTTCATGGCCAAAATGCGAAATTATGTGCAGTGGAGAGGATGAGTATGGAGTAAAAAGATGTTCATTAGTTAAAAGAAATACAGCTCACGGTGTGCTGATAGGTGAGCACACTTAAAAAGGTGAGACACAAACCCAGAAAACAGCACAGGAGGGACGTGAACCACTAGAGGCCCATCAGCACCAGGGCTCTGCCCGCAGCTTGGTTTAGTCCTTTGAATAAAATTAAATCATATCACCTACATCTGTGCATGTGTGGTTGAAGATGGAGCATGGGCACAGGATTACACGGAAGCGTGACCCTTTCGTGACTGCCGGAAGCTGGTTGTTCATTCTACAATGCACATATGAGCACATGTGTTGCACCTCTCTATTAAGAACTATTTCCCGCATGCAGCCTTCTGTTCTAAAGGAAAGCAATGAGTGCCTGTTATGCTAAATAAAAGTAGTATGTAGAGATCTCAAATTGTGCCGCTCATTGTGAAATAACAATAATAATAATAATAAACCAATCCTGGCTTTCAGGTTCATATCCTATTCCATTCTGGCACATTTATATATTGATGTATTTAATGTGTATAGCGCCCAGAACCGTATGTATCACGGCACATTTAGGCATCCATTAAGAATATGTACAAGAATACAAAATGGCAAGTGATATAAATACCAAGACGTTTGGGACATGATTAGAGAACTGCGTTTCTCCCTATCATATTTTATAGAAAAAAAGTGTGCATGAGGTAGTGATGTTAGGCGAGAAAAGTGAACTGTGTGTCTTTTGCATTAATACTTTTAGCACATGTTCATATCCACATACAAGTTACTTTACGGAACACCTAAAGAGGAAATACACACTCTTGAATTTCTTTCACTCTTACACAACTGCTCAAATAAATACAATTTAATTAGGTAACAACATGTATTATTAATTAAGTAACAGCATATATTATTAATTAGGTAAAAGCATGTATTATTTAAAATGATGTGAATCCACGGGTACTCATTTGGATGCAGTGAATTGTCTCCATTGCCTGTGACAAGTATTTCAGCAACAGTGAATGCTTGATCGAGTCACACTGCAATGGTTGCAGTTAATAATCCAATCTTCCAGCACATCACATTGAACCACAAAGTAAATCTCCTTTTTTTTTAAACTGCTTTGTTCATTTCTCTAATGTCTGCTTGCCAGGCAGGCACACATGGTCTAATTTTCTATGTTGCACTTCAAATCATGTATCATATCACACATGACAAAAAGCTGCAAGCCCTTGATAACGATTTCTACAAGCAGGTGCTGTTATCACGTAGTTTCTTTTGTTGTATGTCTTGGAAGTACAGTAGTAAAACTCAGAGGAGATCGTTTTGGAGTGCACTCTACTTTATGTTCTTATTCAAAAGAAGAGGGAATTTGGTTGAAGTGTATCTTTTACACGCCACCTCTGCCTCATATCTTTTTTTATTTTTTAGGAAAATTGAGAAAACAGAATAGCTGTGCTTTAAAAATATATTATTTTTCTTTTTTAGAGGTGGTCTATAAAACATCTTTCACTATTACAATTTTTTTTTAATCCATACATGATACAGACATTAGCCATTAGTCATTAGTGCCTGAAAAGATTATACTTTAAATACTACACCTTTAAAATTAAACATTTGCTTCTTTTAGTTTTTTGTCGAATGTCATTTCTTTGGGCTTAATTAAGGGTACTACATTAATGGTAAAACTGTCTGGATTTTAGAATTCCGCCTGTTTTGCCGCTATAATGAGGTTTCCATGTTTAAAAACCGCACGTTTGTTCTTGGGGGTACTACTGCCACTTAAAATGGTGGTATTCCCTCGGGGGATTACGGCATGCAGTGATATCCCATACCCCTAATGCTTTCCTATGGAACTCCAAAAATGCATGATAATATCGTTAAATCAATCATAACACACCCGGTAAATTATCGCTACCGTCCGTGGTAATTTACCAGGTGGTTTAGGGCTGATTTAAAGAGATCCCTTTTGTGTCTATTGAAAGAATAGGTAGTTTCCATAGAGTCGTTTCGAAACGGACGAGCAGTTTCCACCTCAGTAAGAGTGATGCCTTTTTTCTGCCCCAGGGATTTAAAAAAAATGGAATGATCGTTTTTGTCTGAGTAAATTCTGATGGGAGGTTTTTCGATGGCTTTTCTAACCTATTTGTAAACATTGTTTTTTTATTTTTATTTTACTGCCAGGCCACTCTTCTTACAGCCACAAATTCACTTTGTGACTGAAAGAGTTGTGCTGTGTGTTGCGCTTTTGGATTTGAGTGAGTTCTGCTACTCTCCATGTTGCATCTGCTCTGTCATATCCTTCCATTCCGTCTTGATGCCATCCTGCGAAGGCTCTGTTCTTAAGGCCTGCACTATCTGGGGAGCCGCCCCTGCTAAGTACCCTGGCTGTCCCTGGGGGTAGAACTGAAAACAATGGTGGCAGGCAGGCCATGCCAGAGATGTGCTTAGGGTGACCACGTAGTTGCTGTACTGGTTCTATCTCCCCCTGGGCACCCCCGTATCGATGCCCTGCTGATTGGTCTTTCCACAGTTGGTCTGCCTGACAAGCGCAGTCAGATGGTGATTGTATCATTGGATACGGTGACCTCATGACCACTCTCCTCAGTGCAGACCGTTAACCCTTCACATCGCGTCCTGTTCCACACCTTGAGGTGTCTATGACTGCACTGTATTTGCACACACACACGTCTTGGTTCCAAGTTGCCACCAACTGGAACACCCTTCCAGCTTTCCCAAATCACACCTCATGTTCCCCCTTCCTTACTTGAGTCAGTTCTGTGACATATAGTGTTATTAGCTTCAAAAATGCACACCTCACCTACCGCCTCATTATCAAGGGTGGAATGAATTAAGAAGCACAAGATTTCTGGTTGTCTCCAATGCACCGAATCCATTTGCTCCAAATGCGGTCTGTTTGCAAGAATTGTCCCTTCCTGTTTTCTGTAGAAGAGCGTTTTTCACACGTCCCTCGGGTGGGTAGCCGCCATGCAGGCCAGACCTGCCATTCAAGACCCACAGGTTTGTGCACTCGGTCGCTGCATGCATTTGCTGCACAACCACTCTTTTGAGAATGTTTGAATAGGCCTGTGGGCCTCGCAACTGGTTGCCACTTTCTTTGTGGGTGAGAGTTCTCGTTTCTGTTTGTTGTGGGTAACTAGCGAGGCCCGATTTGCAATTAATTAAGCCACCAGTATCAAAAGACATCCATGCAAACAAACAAGAAGGCACCCTCTTGACATGAAGGTTGCAGGGTTGAGCCATGTGATTTTCTCAAGCACATGTTTTGAGGTTGGTAGACAATGATACAACTTCGTTCCAGATCCCTCCCGCTACCATGTTCCGTTATCACCCAATATATTCACCTCAAAAGGATAGGGAGGTTAAAACATTCCTGCTAGGATTTCAATTTTTGTCCTGTAGACTGAACCCTCATGTCTAGAATGAGTGCTTAACTCACTGAACTATTTTGCAGACAAGAGATTGTGGGAGAAATGCTGATGTGCCACTCAGGCAGAGTTGCTAAATTCAAGAATAACTTGCAAGCGAAGGCATGAAGACTGCAGGTGCATATTCAAGAGTGGTCGAAGTGTACGAAAAGAAGCAGTGGAGCTATGTTCCCTAGTGGCCTGCTCCCGCTCCCCACAAGACCCATCGCCACACCCACACCCAACGCACAATGCAAACCCCCAAACACATGCGCCTGCTGTTTAAGGGAACGTTCAGTGCAGTGCACCGAAAGTGCATTTTTCTTTCAACTTCTTCCTACATTTATTTGAAAATGAAACCATTCGGCAATGTTTTTAAAATTAAAATAAAACTATAGGAACAGTAAAACGTAAGTTAAAAAAGTAGCAGAGCACCGCTCCCAACCGCTCCTGTTCACTTCGACCGATTTGCAAGGAAGTTTATATGAGGATAGCTGGTTTACTCCAGATTTAAGCATGGAAAGGGCAGTTGGATTTACAAAGTGACAATGGGCCTCATTACAAGTTTGCCGGTCCAGTAACAACGGTGCGGGTAGGCTGCCAGCACCGTTGTTACCGGGCCGGCAAACTATGAGGTCTGTGAGCAGGTGTCCTCCTGGCCGCAAGGTCTGACCTCCAAGAACCCCAGTAAGCCCCCCAATGCACAGCTCACTACTCCTGTCACTCATCTATCCTTGGAAAACAATGCGCATTCCATTCTCAACAAGGGTATTATTTTACAACAGGCTTTTTCTTTGTTCTTGGCACACTTGTCATCATCTCTGTCAATTATCATCGTTTGGACCATGTGCCCTTGGAAAAGACTTTGTAGACTTCCCTAGGCCAGGTGTACTAAACATTGGGCTATGTGAGGCAGTATTTCACGAGGTATAAACAACTTGGGTGTACCCATCACGTGAGGTATCCAAAGGCATACATAGGAGCTCTCATTTGACCTTGCTCTTCACACTCACGCATGTGACTATATCACATGTCTGGTTCAGGATAGTGCACATTTGCCACGGTATCTAAAATTACTCCTTATACTGATTGTACTCTATCTCTATCTCAGTTTCCTTCCTGGTCCGTTTCATCCCCAAATTCTGTACATCTTTGCCATTTCCATACCCCTCTTTATATGCCCCAACCATCTATACATAAAGCTGAATGTATTTATGTGCGTGTGTATGTTTGTTTGTCCTGCTGACAAGAGGACAAGAGCACCATCCTCCAGGGCACATGAGACACCACTCGATCAGGACACGGGCAACGCGGGGTACCCCAGCTACTATAAAATAACCACAGTAAACAATATAGAAAATCCAAGGGTAAGATAATATATGCAACATATGATATATAATACACAACGCTTGAATCTTGAACCTGCAGAGGGGTTGAAAGAACAGAAAAACATGCAATAAAATCAACACATTTCATCAAGTTAGAGATTGATCACTTGCAGCATCATAATCAGGCAGGATGCTAAGTGTACTGTCATTTTATTCAATGGGTACTTCATTTTCCTGAGAAGTTGAAGTAGTACTGAGTGCTTTCCTAACATCAGACAAGGAAACCCAGTACTGAAATTCCTTCAGATGAACAGCAAACAGGGTTGCATACTCTACGGTGCATGGGCCCTGGAACCTGTTCTCGTGCCACCACCTCACAAAGTTCCTAATGTACACCCAGTCTCCGGGATACAACTGTGGCGCTAGTATGCTGGCTGAATCTGTTGATAATGTCACAGCTATACCTTCTCTTCTTGGAGCGATCTGTTCAGATAAGAGTGTAACGCTTTTTGTTAGATCCCTCAAATAGCCCTGAAACGTCTCCCTCAATACTTCTGCTGCCCTGTGTGCATCTGAAGCTGTGTGTGTAGATGTGAGAGGTGTATGCATTCTTCTCTCCATCATGATCTTGTGCAGGGACAAGTGATGGCCCTTACATGCGTTCTCAAGCTAAATATAGCAAGAGGGCGACAATGCAGCCAATTCTTCTGTGACATAGTACAAAGTTTATATAACGTAATTTTCAACAGTCCATTCAATCTCGCCACAATCCAGTTGGCCTGAGGGTGTTAAATCAAGCACAACTTGTGTTATAACGCTAACAGGGATGCAATTTCCTTAAACAGAGTGTTAAAAAAGTGAGTCCCAATATCTGACTTTAGAACTTCACATATACCCCAGGGAGGAAAAACCTTGCATACTAGAACTGTTGCTGCTGATTTAGTGTCTGGTTGTGAACAAGGGCCAGCCTCAATCCATCAGGAAAATAGACAAACAACAACAGTAAGATAACAGAAATTACTGCACCTGTTTAACATGTTCACATAGTCAATGTGGAGTTCCCAGAAGGGTCCAGTTGGATGGAGCAATGTACCACACAACGTCCTGATGGTGTGTCCTCTACTATAAAGGTGACAAGTAGTAACATTTGCCACAAATTCATAAACGTATTCAAGCAATCTGAGGACAAACCAGTCCTCCTGATCATCAGCTGTAATATGCTGCTAAGAAGTATGCACAGGTTAATGCGGTTGCTCAAGAGCAACCACAAGCAATTCTGGTGGCATTACTACATTACCTATAATGCTTTGTCTCCATACCAAGTCAGTTGGTGAAAGTGAACACCCCCTTTTCACTCACAAGTTCTTCTCATCCTGGGGTGCCTGATCTTTTAGTTCATTAATTTGTGTAAGCGGTACAGCTGTATACAGAATTATTAACTGCAGCTGTTGAATGTCCACATCAGGATATACAGTAACATCTGGTTCTCGTGAATACACTGCTTCTTTGGTGTCACTGACTGTGGTATCATTGCCAAGTGAACTGGGATCTATATTTTGGGTGAGGGCAGCGCATTTCACCACTGCCACTATTGTTCAGCAGGACAAGACATATACTAACCTTTCCAACAAGGCTGCATGCTGCACTGGCATTCCATCTGACCTCCTAAATCCCCTCCTTTTCCATATAGACAACCCTGAATGTACGGTGGTGGTAACGTACATGGAGTCAGAGCATATGGTTAGTAAACACCCTTGTGAGGCTCTAATGCTTAAATTAATGCTATCAGTTCCACTGCCTGTGCTGAATAATGTGTTGGTAACCTCTTTTTAAATAAAACCTCACACTTCCCATCTACAAGGTGCAGCACTGATCTACCTGTATGTCTCTGAGCCATCTCCTGATTGATCGTTGATGACCCATCAATGAAAAGGACCTCCCTTTCTTCAAGTGTATCCTCCCTTGCCTGTATTAAGTCATCCTCAGGACCTTCATATGTATCACAATCATGCACTTCCTCTCCTGGCAGAACTGGTATTGCAATATATGTGGCAGGGTTTACTGTACAACACCTTACAATGAATGGAGGGGCTTGACTAGATAACTTCATATGCAGAAGCCCTTTGTGTAATTAGAGTGGATTTTGATTGTTCAAGAATTGCAAACATTGCATGCTCTACATATAACGTTACATTGCAGCCCATTGTGATTGTGAAGAACTTTTCAATTGTGAAGGCTGCAGTGGCCAGTGCCTGTTCACAAGGAAATGTACCCTGTATCACTGAATCTAATATCCCATTGTAATATGTAAAGGGCTTTTGTCCTATAGATGTTATCTGGGTCATCATTGCTGTCATGACCTGTCCATTGGAACGTGAAAACAAATAGCATTCTTTCTTATAATCGGGAGTTGTTACTACTGGTGCATTACTTATGGCGTTATTTAGTTCCTGAAAACATGTGATCATTTCTCCTATCCATGTAAGTGTTCCTTTATTTCTATGTGCTTCCTTGAGTAGCTGCAGCTGAGACTTTTTGTAACTAAAATAGTCAAAAATCCATGTCCTACACAACCCCAAACACTGCTGCATTTCCTTAACTGTGGTTGGCTGGGGTGTGTTTTGTACTGCAGCAGCTCTCTCTGGGGTCACTCTTTTTCCTGCTGATGATATAATCTGTCCCAAATACACCACTTCCTTCTGACAATATTGCATTTAATTCTTGTCTACTTTGTATCCTTTCTCTGCAAGCAGTTTCAGCAGTGTCACTGAATCTTCTCTACACTGGTCTTCTGTCATGCTGCAGAATAGGAGGTCATCTGCATATTGAATGATAATGCTCTATACATGTATGTTACCCAACTCCATATGAAGTACACTGTTGAAAATGCTGGGGGACTCACAGTACCCCTGAGGAAGTCTTGTGTGTTGGAATCTTTGTCCGCGATATGCAAATGCAGTGAGGTATTGAGAATCAGGGTGCAGTGGAATGGAGAAAAACACATTTTTCAAATCAATCACAGTGAAATATGTGGCCAAATTGGGTATGTTGCAAAGGATCATGGCAGGAATCAGTTCTACTGGAAATTCAGCTTCTACAATATTATTCATTGGGTATAGGTCCTGTATCATCATCCAACTCGACTCTTTAGCTTTTTTGTCAAGATATATTGCTGTGTTTAAGGGGGATTCTGAAGGTACTACTGTACCCTGTTTCCATAATTCTACAATAGTCTCATGTATTTCCTAGTCTCCTTCTCCAGATGATGGATACTGTCGTACTCTGGGTTACACTGTGTCCTGCTTCAACTTGATATGGACTGCTCCTATGCTCTTCAAGGGTCCAATAAATTGAGAATTGTCAGTCCATAACGTGCTGGGTACCTTTGCCACATCTTCCTGTACATGTGCGGGCATGGATTTGGCAATGTATAGGAAATCTGTGAATGAAATTGTTAAAATTAGCTTGCTTAGTAGGTCTCTACCTACCAGGTTCACTGGTGTGTCTGTTGAAAATAATAGCTGGGCAGATACCATTTGCATACCTTCCTTGATTGGTAAATCATCTGTAAAGAGAACTGAAATTATTGCCCCAGAGAAACCCTGTATGTCCATTACTTGTCCTGCTTCCTTTATGTGTGATTTTGTTGCACCTGTATCAACCATAAAAACAAATTATTTGTTACATATCTTCACACATACCAGGGTTTCTTCTTCTGGGTCAGCAGTGATTGACAGGACTGGGCCCATCAGGGCTCTCTGTGGGCTGTCCTAATGTGGATAAATGTTAGACCCTGGAAATAGGAAGGTGTTGCCTCCCAACACACTCATCCCTATATAGTGGATCATGGTGCATCATGGTGCTGTGAGACAGTGCATTTGTATACCACTTGTGGTTGCTACTGTATATACGCTGGCGCGGCATTTGGGGTGGGGGGTTGCATTTGTTGTGGTGATGATGTCTGACATCTGGTACTGTGGCTGTTGTCCCTGCTGGGTTGCCTGTGTGATTCCTGGGCTATATGAGGCTCTCAGAGGCATCATTCCCGACGGTGGGTAAGATGTAAGTAGAACTGCTGGTCTGCTGGGGAGTGCAGGGGATAGTAAGAATATGCTTGTCTCCTTCTACATTCTCGTGCAAAATGCCCTATTCTCCCAGATAACCAACATGTTCCTGGCCCTCCAAATCTCAGCCCCATCCCTCCGAATCATCCGTCTCAACCTCCTTGTCCTCCTGGAAACCCCCCTCTCCCTCTTTGATAACCCCCATGAATGCCTCTGTTATTTGGATAACCTTGGTACCCTTTCATCCAATCCGGTACCATCCTCTTGTCCACCTGCCCTACAGGCAGGTTCATAATCACTGCTCCTTCTATACTCAACGTTGCTCATTTCTTCTGAACTAACTTAGCTACAGCCTTCTGTGCGTTATCCATCACTTCCATCTCCTTCACCTGCCTCCGCCTACAATGGTGTTCTATTATTCCCTAAATCTCTGCCCATCCCTTAATCTCAATTCCCACCACTTTGTACATCCTTTGAGAGTCACATGCTAGAAATTGCTATGTTTTTGTCCCATGGTTTCCCTGTCTCAGTCCTCCACATCTCCTGAATGTGGATTACATATTGTGCAGGACCTTCATCTGTCTTCATAGTGTGTGCCACAATCGAATTTACATCTGTATGTTGGGATATGCTGTCCTTAGGGTAGTCCATACTTTCACCTGACAATCATTAAAGTGTGCTCCGTCATGAGTATCATTGCTCATCTGTACCCCTGGGTATCCAGCTTTCCTCCAAATATCATCTGATTGGTTTCCTAACAATGCAGCAAACAAACCTTTCATATCTCCTACTGCTAGTGTAATATCTGCTGTCTGCTTTCCAAGTGCATATAACCACCTGCCTGCTCCTGCTGTGAGTGATGACAGTGCCTCCATCAAATAGTTTCTGCCATGTGTATCCAGGGCATGTATTGTTCTCTTCCGGGGCCTTTGTGAAGCACTGTAAGCTGTGTTCCCATCTGCTTAGCTGATAACGTTCTCCCCTCTTGCTTCCCTTTTGCCACCATCATGCGGCCTGGTTTTGCTCTGAGTCTTGGACCCCAAAAACTCTCTACTCTTGGTGTTATCCTGGTAGCATCTGTTCCCCCTGCTCCTCTTGTGTTCACCATTCCTCCTCCTGCATCTTTATCTGTTCTAATCGAATCATAATCTAATCTGTGAACAAGCTGCAGCCACGCTCGATGTCTCTCATTGTTTCAGCTATTACCCTTCATTTTGTCATGTGCGTCCCTAACTGCTCTATTGTCAAATCAAAATAAAATAGCACCTGCTTTCTATTCATCTGCACCTATTGGCGCTCTTCGCCCTTCTCCCTGCTCCACCGTTACTCACGCAAGCTCTGCCTCTGTCCTTCGAAGCACTGTCTCTAACTCTTGCTGTGCCCTGTTCTCTGTCTCCATAACTAATGGGTCCTAGGTCACATTTTCTGCTGAGGTCTGTGGGCCATTTTTATATGTGACGGGGCTCTCCGCCGTGGGGCTGCAGAGGGCACATATTCAGAATCAGTATAACCTGCAGCTGCTTGCATGGGATAACATCTCTGTGGGGGTGGCAGGGCTCTGTCGGTTGAAGGGGCATCAGAGGATGCAGGGGTTACACAAGGTATGGACTAACACAAGGTGCTGGAGTTGCAGTTTCTCATCCCTTAGTGTTTCGGGGACATCTTCTAAATCCTCTAAATCTTCTAAATCCTGAACCATCCTCCAAAGCTCAAGAATGCCCTGCCTGCTCCTCAGCTTTCTCTGCTTTCTCTGCTTATAATTTGCAGCTAAAAATGGGTACATATGGCCCAACACGTCCTTATTATTCAATCCAAGCCAAGGTTTATGCATCCCTCCTCTCATATCAGTGACCCCTCGTGATGGTAATTTACTATCTTTTCCCAGTACTGCAGAAGCGTGGTACACATATATACGAGTGGGGCAGTGGTACTCATAGTTCCCTCTGGTTATCCACATGTTACAACTTGTCATTCCCCTAAACGCCAGTCCAGTGGCGCAGTTCTAGCCCACTCTCCCAATACTGTACACAGTCCTTGTTCCCTCTCCCGTTTCCTCTCACCCCACACACTTATTACACCACACCTCTCTTCACACAAATAGCAACTACCAATCCACACTACAACAAATCCATAAACACCTTAAACCACAAATCAATAAAAGACAATTATATCCACAATGGTTTAGACCCTTCCTCAGCCTTCCTCTACTCTACCTGCAGTGCTGCCTTTCCCCACAATGGAAGAGATCCAGTTTCCTCCCTCTTCTCTTTTTCTAGCACTATTCTACTGTGAGGTCACTTTTCCTCTTGACAGAGGAGATCCCTCTGTCCACCTCTATATCAAAATATTTATATATTGCCACCAGATTTTTTACAATTCACACTCTCACAATCAACTCACTCCACACGCACTCTCAGTTCATTGTTTTTTCCTGCAAGGGTGCACTTATTCTAGGTGTTCTCCCGAGCGCCTCTAAAGCGGTATCCCCATCAATTGACAGCACCCTGCTACAAGGGGCAGGCAGGCCTTCTGGAACACAGAGTCTCTGGGATCACATCAGGGTCAACAATTTCATAGAGACATGACCCAAAACCCATCCGATAAAAATAATCCATAAAGGCCAAATAACTACTGCACTGCTTTGCAAGGAAAACAAGGTTTATTATATGCAAAGGTCTCAGAAGGTCCAGTAGAAACAAACTGACACAGAGTTCATCACACCCCAAGAGGTTACAGGTTATGTAGCGGAATACTACACATTATCATACATAGGTTACAAAGTCATCCCACCACCCTCATTGGCTATCCCCTACATAACATGCTAATACCCCCATATAGTCCCTGGACTGATTGTCCACACCTTATCTAAGCCAATTACCCTATGCATGTGCACGACTACACTGTCACTATTAAATCCTAGTACATGATTGGCTAAAAGGTACATTGATACACTAATAAATCTTAACCATCCCGTGATGTGCACCCCTCTGACCCAGGCACATTCAAAGTAAAACTGGCAAAGCCAACTCTGCTTTGAAAAGAAAATGGACATTCTGATTATACCAGACACCGTGGCATACACAAGCTACACCCTCAACCTTGTACTGAAATGACTGCCGTCACCTCTTCTCCGCCTACCCAAATCACGATACATTCCAAACACGGCTCTCCCCTTATTCCTTTAGACCCCAGACGCCCAGTAATGGCGTGACCAGGGCACTGCTCTTGAGTATGAATTTCAGGGATTTATTTGCTTTGGTTAGGCATCTACCTGTAGTTCAAATGGGATAACCACTCCTTGTGTGAGGGCAGTAGTGCTCTAAATCTTCACCTGGCCTGTTGGCATCACAAAACCGAATTCCCTGTTCTCATGAATTTGTCCTTCAAAGACCGCATCCCTACCTATGCTCCCCATATCTAACATTACATACCCACCGCCTGCGAGCTCTGCTGCTGGATACAATTAGCGTTTATCTGCACTGCACTTCTGACCTTGGCTTCTATCTTGGGGGATCGAAAGGGGATTTGTCATGGGACTGAGCCGCAGCTCCACATCAGGGCCTTCATTCTGTTCATCATGTGCTCAACCTTGAAATCCAATATGGTGACACGCTTGCCATGCCAACCCGCTGACCTCGCTCTTACCACAATACCTTTCTGAATCCATCTTCCACCTACTTCAGCTCCCTTCTCGCACCTCACGCAAAATGTAACTTTATGTACTATTTCTAAACAAAGGACCAGAGGCGTTGCTAGGGAGGGCTTAGTGTGCTATAGCCCTGGATCTTTTGGTTGTAGCCCCGGATAGAATCTCAGCGTCTACAACCAAAAGGCTAGATAGCCCTGAGTCCTGACAATCCCGATATTAGAGTAGCCCCAGATATTTTCCAGACCTAGCAACACCCCAGCAAAGGACCTATAACACACTGCCCAATCTATAGCCTCTGCAACCACAACATGAATACATTAGTATCTCATTCTGTGTTGCTATATAATGTATCTATTAGGTGTCAAAACTAACTACAAGTGGCACGTGCACCTTCTGCTCCGCAAAACCCAACCTGCTCAAACGGTGGCACTTAATAATAGGTTTTTCTCAGCTAAAACCTTTTTGTTTGGCTGGTACACTGTACGTGCATCCCAACACTTTTCTGTCCTTGTCCTCCTCTGTATGGATAAAATACTAATATAGACACACCAAATTCTAAAACCTCTCATCTGCAACCATCAACATCAAAGGCTACATTTCTACCTCTCCCGTTATTCCATTAAAGATTCCCCTAATTTTCTTACTGAGCCAAGCTCAACAAGACCAACAAAAATGGCATAAGGGGGCTATACAAGACCAAACATTGCTATATAAAAGGCAGTCACACCAGCAAAAGGATAAAGCATTGAATCAGCTTTCTGTGAGATGCACCTATGATGTGCACAACGCATACAGATTTCAAAAGAGCTCAGCCTGGAGCATGTAATCCCTGAGTTATTTAGCCAGCTATTTGTGCATGAGTGCTGGGGATTGAGGGAGCAGTTTGCCAAGATGCCACCTGGCCCTTCTCTCATGCTTCAATCTTTTCAATCTCACTCCGGTTTTATCTCTCCACTCTCCTTTCCATTTTGTCCCTCCTGTCTCTTGTCCCATATTACCGCCCTCTCTGTATCATTGCTCTTCCCTTTTGCCTCCTTTTCTCCTTGTCTGTTGTTTCATTCTCCCTCCCTTTTGTACTCTTCATGCTCTCTCACCTGTTCTTTCCTTCTACTCTCCCCTGCTTACTTTCTCTCTATCTCTTCTCTTGTTCCCTCTCAAGTAGTCTCTATTCTTGCCATCAAAATTGTCTGTTTTCTCTCTTTCTAGCTTGCTTATTTTCTCACCTGCTCTTTTGTCTCTCTTCCTCCAATTCTTTGTATCCTCTCTTCCCCCCGCTGTTATACTGCTTCCTTTTTGTTCCCCATTTTGCATAGTTCTCAGCAACAAGCATGTCTGGCGGCTGTAGGCCCATCAGTTTATTTCCTTTGCCTTATCGTAGTTGCACTTTTGCTTTTCATCATTATAAATGCACGACTGCAAGTCAGAAAATAAAAAATAAATAACCCACAGTTGATAAACACACACTGACAGCATGCTCAAAAGGGACAAGACAGTGCTTCCAGTGTTTGTTCATTAACTGGAAAGAGCCCCTCCCTGGATGACCTTTCACACTGGCTTTGGAACTGCAGCTGCCCCAACTGACCTTTCATGATATGGGATTCCCTTCACCCCTGACTTACTGCTGTGCCCCACCAGCTTGAAAACCACTGGCCTACGCTCCCAAGCTACACCTCAGTGATGATGTGCAAAGACACTGAAACATATTTGGTGCTGCTCATGGTCTCATAAAAAGGGATTTAAGCTAGCAGTTCGGTCAGATACAGCCTCATTTGTAAATGCTTTTTACTTTCCTATAATGGAACAGCAGGCTGAAAGACAATGTGTTTGCAAGGTTGCTTAGAACAGTGACTAGGACTGATTTAAAATATTCCATCCATTAACCTGTAGTAATTAAAAACTGCAGTTCAAGGTACAGTGCATTGTCACAAGAGTCTAATCAGGTTTTGGCTCTGTGTACTATACCTAACTTGCCAAAGTCTATGGACCATTGATGAACTGTGGGGTGCATGTAAAGGCCCCAAACAGAAGTCCATAGCAAGATTGTAAACACTGAAACAACAATGGCCTGGCAATTGTTTTTGTTTTTCAAGTAACATTAAAGAGCCATTTGGAAAGGGGCCTACCTTTCATTAACAATGGATAAGCAGCATTTTAATTTACACAAGAAGGAGGAATCAAAGATCCCTGTCACATGGAAAGCAGGATTTCTAAACATTGGAAACAAAAACGGTCTGCATGTGTGTGTGGAAATAAAAATGTTTTTGAAAAAGTAAAACTGAAAAAAATATCACTGCTCACAGATAAATGTAAGGAAAACAGAACATGATGTGTGGGTTGACAAAGAGCAATGTATATTATGTTTCACCCACAAAACTCCAGTGACTTTTGAAGAGCCACTTTGTCTTCATGAAAAAAATGTCAGCCCAAGGCAGACCCTTTCACTGGCCGTGGGCAAATCTTCACAAGTGCATCTCCCACTTCCAGCCTGGATGTCACATCTCCCATCTAATGAGCAACAGCAATAAAAATGTCCTGCTAAAGGCATCGGAATTCAGTGTTCTCCAGACCTGCTGGCTCTGAAAGCATGGACTTCAAGAAAAGTCATAATTGGCTGGAGCACGACCAATATGTGTGAAAATGGGGGCACCCACTTCAAAGAGCATGCTTCCAACACAAAGGGGACTGATAAAGGTACAGGCTGACCCAGTGAAAAGAAATGGCCAGAAGCAGGAGCAGGACCATTTGTCCCACATGAAGATTCACAATTTATTTAAAAGGACTATTATCATTAAAGCCTTTTCCGCAGTCATCATGGATTTCATCTATGTACCATTTTTTATGTAATTTCCAGGCGATTTTGGGGATATGAAATTCATATTCCTGTGACTCTGAGAATTGTAAGGTCAGTTAGACTAGGTTTTTGGCTGATCTGAACATGTTCCAAATGTGAGAGTTGGTGAGTGGATGGAAATTGAAATTAGGGATCTGCATAATAACTTATATTATATATTCTTAACTGTTGTGCTTTTCATGGAAATGGCAGAAAGGTGCCACATGGCCGTGCTACATAATACAGATTTGGTGGTCAGCTCATCTAATTCACCGTGATTAGCAGAGACAGAAAATATGTTTAGTATGGCATTTCCTATTAAAATTATGAAGTTGTGATACATAACTAGTTTTTAACAAAAAGTTGAAAGGAGAACAAAGGATGATGACAAATGGGAATTACCATATGTTGCTCCATACCCCTAAACCAATCCTGACTTGGAGGCTGGGTTTGGGTGGAGAGAGAAGGGGAACTGTCCAATCCTAGTGGCAGAAATTATTGCAGGATACCTCCCCAAGATTGTAAAATTGGTGGTGTCAATGCTGCTATATAAGGGGGACTGGACTAGGACAGGGGACACACAGAAAAAGGAGATAGACAGGAACAGACAGACAAGAGACAGAACATCAGGAAGGCTGCTGTAAGGAGACACCAGAGGAGATTGCTGAGAGTGCATTTGGGTGGAGCTGTCTATTTCTAAGAAGGCCTCAAAGAAGGCCTCAAAGCTGACTGGGTCCTGTGGTGGAGAGCGAGAGGCCATCTTTGATAGTGGAGTGACCAGACCCCTGCCCTATGTTTCCAGAGTGTCCTGAGATGCTGGTGGCTTTCCTGAACCTTAAACATAGACTTACTATGTAAGTAGAACTGAGCCCTGAGTCTGCTTGCCTTGAATCCCTTCGCTTTATAGTGGGCAGGGGGGCATAACTGTGTAGATCCTTAGCCTATGTAACCAAAAATATTAATGTAATTAATTTCCCATTTGGCAGAACACTACAGGGTGAATTGTGTTCAAATTCAAAATTAACAAAGCTCACTTCACAGTGTGCGCTGAAAACTATAGCCTATAATTTAATTGGGTAATCGTTGTTGTCCAGCGGACTCTGACTTCTTTAAGGAAGAGGGGTGTCTTTGTTCTTAAATCAGTCCAACCTTTTTATCCAGCTTCCCCAACACAGGCCTTTCAGTAAGGGGGGCCTGAAATCCAGAATTACACAAAGCATTCACATTTTTCTGTATGACTTCCCAGCATAGACCAAAGCAAGTGGGGTGGTATGAAAAACAAAGTGATAAATCGACCTGTGTTTATTTTAAACCAAAGGTGTGGGCGAATTTATAATTCCCATACATATGTTTACCAATCTTTAAATCCTACTGCTACCCTTTTAAGCCTGCAGGAAAATCAAAGTCGTACAACAATACATAAGGTCCTTTGTAATTTATCAATGTAATTTTTTTGTGAAGTGAAATTTGCTGAAAGTATGAATTGTGTCTGTGTTCTTTATAACTCACTTTTGTGATGTATTTATGCTGAGAGAAGGTGACTGTGTTGTGCCACAGATAAAGTGGTATTTTTGATATTTTCGTGCTAATTTCTATTACTTTTAATTTAAATAAATACCACTATATTTCACGTACAGCGGTCTGGTTCTTGGCTCATTGTTATCTCAGGGGCGAGAGATCCAAGGGGCATGTTATGTGTCTGAGATAGGGCTAAAAAAAAATAATATGTTAAACAGTTTGTTGCATAACCACATAAGTGGGGAGGGATGGAACTCCCTGTGTTGAGGTTGGCTTATCAATAAACCGTTACAGAACTGCAGGCATGCTGAATCAAACAACGTGCAACATAGATATGCCCTTAAATATCTTTCCTGCATTAGCCCCACATTAGGGACCAATTCACCATTCAACAGTGGCAGTGCGGGGGGGGGGGTATGATGAGCACACTTTTCTTCATGGCCTAAAATGTGAAATTATGTGGAGTGGAGAGGATGAGTATGGAGTAAAAAGATGTTCATTAGTTAAAAGAAATACAGCTCACGGTGTGTTGATAGGTGAGCACACTTAAAAAGGTGAGACACAAACCCAGAAAACAGCACAGGAGGGACGTGAACCACTAGAGGCCCATCAGCACCAGGGCTCTGCCTTCAGCTTGGTTTAGACCTTTGGATGGAATTAAATCATTTCAACTATTTCAGTAGATTTGTGGATGAATATGGGGCATGGGCACAGGATTACACGTACATCTTCTTGGGAAGCGTGCCCCTTTTGTGACTGCAGGAAGCTGGATGTTCATTCTACAATGCACACATGAGCACATGCGTTGCATCTCTCTATTAAGAAATCTTTCCCACATCGAGCCCTCTGTTCCAGAGGAAAGCAATGACTACCTCCTCTGCTAAATAAAAGTAGTTTGTAGAGATCTCAAATTATGCCAGTCATTGTGAAATAATAATAATAATAATAATAAACCATTCCTGGCTTTCAGATTCATATCCTATTCCATTCTGCTACATTTATATATTTATTTATTTCATTTAAATAGCGCCCAGACCCGGCGGTATCACGGCACATGCAGTCTTCCATTATATGTACAAGAATACAAAATGGGAAGTGATATAAATGCCAAGACGTTTGGGACATGATTAGAGAACTGCGTTTCTCCATATCATATTTTATAGAAAGAAAAAGTGTGCATGAAGTAGTGATGTTAGGTGAGAAAAGTGAATTGTGTGTCTTTTGCATTAATACTTTTAGCACATGTTCATATTCACATACAACTTACTTTGCAGTGCACCTAAAGAGGCAATACACAAACTCTTGAATGTCTTTAATCCTTACACAACTGCTAAAATAAATACCAAATAAATACCATTTAATAAGGTAAAATCATGTATTATTAATTAGGTAAAAGCATGTATTATTTAAAATGATGTGAAGCCACTGGTGCTCATTTTGATGCAGTGAATTTTCTCCATTGTTAATAATCCAATCTTCCATCACATCCATCACATGAAATTGAACCACAAAGTAAATCTCCTTTTTTTAAACTGCTTTGTTCATTTCTCTAATGTCTGCTTGCCAGACAGGAATACATGGTCTGATTTTCTATGTTGCACTTTAAATCATGTATCATATCACACATGACAAAAAGCTGCAATGACCTGATAACAATTTCTACAAGCAGGTGCTGTTATCACGTAGTTTCTTTTGTTGTATGTCTTGGAAGTACAGTAGTAAAACACAGAGGAGATCGTTTTGGAGTGCACTCTACTTTATGTTCTTATTCAAAAGAAGTGGGCATTTGGTTGAAGTGTATCTTTTACACGCCACCTCTGCCTCATCTTTTTTTAATTTATTTTTTAGGAAAATTGAGAAAACAGAATAGCTGTGCTTTAAAAATATATTCTTTTTCTTTTTTAGAGGTGGTCTATAAAACACCGTTCACTATTACAATTTTTTTTAATCCATACATGATACAGGCCCTCATTACGACCCTGGCGGAAAGTAACTGACCTGACCGCCATAGCGTAAATAGCGTTTCCGCCATTGCACGATGGAGTAAAGTGCGGCTAATTCTGACCCATCGGGCACGAGCATTACGCCATGGCGGAAGTGCAAAGTCCGCGATGGCGGAAATGTCCCCAAAACGCCCCTCACCGCCGTCGTACGGCGCCGAAGGTGCAATTCCGCCACCCATCATAGCGGTCACCGTAATGAGCGGTAATCGCAAAATACGGTGACCGTAAATATACGGAAACGGAAGTAAAAACATGGGGCCGGAACGGGAAACAGCACGCCGTACACCTATAAAATCAGAACCCCAACACAACCATCAAAAATCCGACCCTGAGACACATCCCAACCCGTTAGCCACCCTAGTTAAAACAATCAAAATGGGAAAAGTTGCTAAAAAAGCATGCGACCGCAAGCGGCAGGTCCACTTCTCCCATGAGGAACTCACCGTGCTCACAGAGACCCTCCAGGAGAATGCTGCCGTCGTCTTCTCGACGCAAATGACCAGGACGGCACTTGCGAACAAGAAGGCCATATGGGCCCTGGTGGCACAGCGGGTAAGTGCGGTGGGGACCGCACCCCGCAACCCACAGCAATGCAGAAAGCGATGGGACGACTTGCGGATACGCGTACGGAGCATACTATCAGCCAACCGTAACATTGCCACAGCTACCGGGGGAGGATCGGAATCACCCATCAAGTTGACCCCCTGGGAAGAAATCTGTGCCTCCACCATTGGAATGGAAAGTATAGAGGGAGTCGGAGGGATGGAGAAAGGAGTGCAGACATCCGAAGAATCAGGTAGGTGGGCCAAATAAAACAATGCTAAATCCACAATGTCCAATCATGTGAAGTACCATGTGTCCACATAGTGCAACAGAAACACATGTCCAGGAGAACGTCCACATACATTGGCCTGATAGCGCACTTTAAAAGTCACATTAAATACATAAATAATTACAAATCCTAAAAACACCCTCTACACGTGCAGCATGCACACCCTAACTGCAGGCTGCAAAACAACTGCATCCTCAATCCACACAAAAATGAAACCACCTCCAAGGCCCTGACCCAAATCACCCTCAGGTACCACCCCAATGCATTTGATACATTGCCATTCCAATTTCCACAGACCCATAAATAACGCTCGCCCTCCTTTACTCCACCACAGGGTCCGATTCAAACGACGAGCTTCAGGACACCCCTACCAGCACACCTGCAAAGAGGGCCAAGACCAACGGCCAAAGACCCTCCACCTCAGCTGCACGGATCAAGACACGGCAGCAGCACAAATCAAGTGGCAGCACACAGGAGGGGACTTCAACAGGCACCCCAGCAGCCAGCATGCCCACAACAGCAGCACCACAGGTCCCCCCAATGGATGCCACAGAAGGCACTGCTTCTGGTGGCAGCAGCACCATAGGTGACACTGCATTAATGCCAGCATGCTCCGACACAGAAAACGGTGCTGTCGATGTAGGACCCATCCATGACCTGTCTCAATCCCCCTGTTTGTTTCATCCCGTACACCATGAGGATACCACGCAGGGGCACCCACAAGACGACGACTGGCCATCCCCCACAAGCCCTGTGGCAAGGCAACATGAGGTGATCAGCCCCTCTGTGACACCACCGCAAATGGGCATGGCCCAGCAGAGGCATCAGTCCCTCGACCAGGTGATCGTGCAACAGCAGCAACTGGCCACGCTCCTCAAGGAGCATGCTGATGAATGTGGGGGTTCTAAGGCAGCCATAGAAACATCTACTGAGACACTTAGGGCACAAATGGAGCGAAGTACAGAGACACTAAGGGTACAAATGGAGAGAAGTACAGAGACACTAAGGGTACAAATGGAGAGAAGCACCGAGAGCCTGAGGGGGGAACTGCATGCGACGTCCAAAGACGTATGTGGTGAACTTGCCGCTGTGCGCCGTGTGCTCACTGAGCTCTCACAAACCCTTAGGGACATGCATGGACCTGAGCAGGCAGAGACATCATCCGTTGCAAGTTCCGTCCAGGGCAGCCCCCAACGTAGATCTGGGAGGAACCTGCACTCCACAGGCAGGGGTGCCCCTGATAACCGGAGAGGGGGCTTGCAATAGCATCTGCCCACTGACAATGAGCATCTTTGGACACTGGTGTTCGGGGGGGAGGTAGGAGGGTGGAGGGGGGGTGTTGGGCTTTCTTGGGTGGCGGGTCGATGGGGTGTGTAATATAATTTCACATATGCTATAAACATTTCATAATCATCCAATGAGATGTGTGGACATTGATCTTTGTGTACGAGGCCTTTATAGGCGTACAGTCCACATTGTGCATGTTCCAGACACACACAGTGCCACAAGTCCCGTGTCCATGTTTCAGCCACCAGGCGTGAGTGCTAGAAGCCTGAATCTATGATATTCTGACGAATTTCACGGGCCTCCTTTGCCTCGCGGACTCCTTCAGGTGCTGCCACATCCCCACCCTCATCATGACCATCTTCAGGTGCTTGCAGTTCTGCGTCAGAGGGCATGGGCACATTTCTACGTACGCACATGTTGTGTAGCATGACACATGCCATGACCATCTTTGCAACCTTCTCATGGCGGTACAGGAGTGCCCCGCCAGACCTGCTGAGGCAGCGGAAACGAGCCTTCAGTAGGCCGAATGCCTGTTCTATGACTACACGGGTACGTGAGTGGGCATGGTTGTAGTCCTCCTCATGCTGGTTCTGTGGGTTCCGGAGTGGTGTAAGGAGCCATCTCTTCAGTGGATACCCGGCATCACCTGTATGTGGACAATAAAGGATGTTTGTGGAATGACATTGCTACGTACGCATCCCCCCCCTTCCTGCCAGGTCATTGCCGCATCACATACCCCACATTATCATGCATGAAATGAGACTCACCGAGTAGCCAGGATCTGTTCCCTGCGTGTCGCTCCATGTAGCGTGGTATTGTAGAGTTCCTCAAGACCATAGAATCATGGGTTGATCCAGGAAATCGGGCACAACAATGTGTAAAGATCCTGTTGGAGTCACACACCATTTGTACATTAAGAGAATGATATTGTTTCCGGTTGCGGTACTGGACCTCCATGGCATGTGGGACAACCAATTCCACATGGGTGCAGTCGATGGCACCAATGCAACCCGGTATGCCGGCAAGTGCATGGAATCCCACTTTTGTGTTTGTAATCTCCTGCTCCGAGCGTGGTAAAGAGATGTAGTCGTCTGCGTGCTTCAGGAGGGCATCGAGCACTTGCAATAGTGTCCGTGACAACAGTGGCTGTGAAATGCCATGCAACTGTCCGACTGTGTGCTGGTAGGTGCCTGTGGCCAGGAAGTGGAGTACAGACACCACCTTCAGTAGGGGTGGGATGGCGGTTGGGCTATCTATCATGCTGACAAGGTCAGCGTGTGTCATGTTCACAATGGCGGTTATGGTGTCCCGGTCCAAACGGTAGAGGGTGTGGATCTGCTCAGCAGTGAGGTTGAACGGATGAGCTCGGAGGCGTGGGATTGCGGGCTGCCTGCGTGGTGGTAGTGGCTGTGCTGGTGGGCCTTGCTGGCCCTGCCTTGCCCTCCTCCTCCTCCTCCTGCGTCTCCTCTGTGCGGCCGGTTGTTGTAGTAGTTGGTGTTCGTCTTCTTCTTGAAGTTGGAGTACTTGCAGTGCTATCAGGTCCCCCATGGCCAACATCGCTAGTCCTGCCGGTAGCATTTTGGAGTGGGTGTGGTTGTGGGAGGGGGTTGGGTGTGCAATTTATGTGTTTTCAGGCTGTATAGCCTCCACCTGTGGTGATTCATTCCACCTGTGCCAGCTGCAATCCCCTTTGGGCGAGCACGTCCCGCACACAACGCTGCAATTTGGCGCATGGCATCTTGCTATTACAATCATGTATTTAATCCCGATGGCAGTGAAATATTGGTTTATATGTTCATTCTGCTATGGTCCCATTGTTTCACATACTATCTTTGCAGTTGCGAACAAACTTGTGAAGGGTCAGTGGAATGTAGTACTCGATTAACGGTGGACCCTCATGCAGCACTGTACCGAGGTTCACCGACGGGCGGGGTGTCCCATTTGTGAGTGAAGCCAGTTGCCATTTTCACACACTGCCGCACTACATGGATGAATTTGTGATTTCAAGCGGTCACAGATGCCTTTTCGACGTGATGTTGCAAATGAGGAATTCGAAGGACAGCGCTTTCGGTTTTCAGCTAGCGGCGAGGAGACGCCCACAGGTCTGACTGCAAATATTACGTTTGATTGTTTAATGTCCTTCGGACAGGGGCCATGGCGAGAATGCAATGATCGATATGAATAGTATGGGATGCGCAATAGCGTAGTGGACGATAAGGCAGGACGTTCCCAAATACATGTTACTTCACAATACTAGAATTCCGGGCTGGAGCACAGTGGATTTTGCAGACTGCATTACGCACAGACTCTATGGAAATTTCAAATGTTATGTGAGTAAATAATCAGGCGTTTTTATACCGGGATGAGGGAATGATGTATGGATGCATGGACAGATGATTTAATTGAGAGTTTGCCATGTACATGGCTTTTTGGAATCTATCCCCTTCCCCTGCGCTATGTGATGCAGAGCTGCCATAGTGGGACCATCGTCTATCTGCCCTTGTTGAACCCTCCCTGTCTCGACGCGCCTTCAAACACTTATGTCTATGCACGTTACTAATCCCATCTAATGGATTCTGTTTTAACAGACGCATGCACACAAACACTCGTTTGTAATAGTGTTTTCAACTCGATTTATATAGTTATGATTCGCAAGTGATTTTTGGGTGGAAATAATCCTTTTGAGTGGGCTAGCATGCATATGGCTGTAGATTTAGTGTGATCATTGAAGTGAGTAATACAAATGAAGTTCTGATGCCCATACTATTCTTTTTCATTTCATTTGGGTGACAGGTATCTCCTCCCCTTTTGCCGCTGCCATCTGTATGCCACTCCTGCAGATGGCTTTTACTCCCGACACCTGCTGCTTCGAGTTAATCAGTGGAGCACCATTACGATCTTATGGGACGATCGCCAATGGGCCACATGCCCTTACGCAGTACTAGTGGCTAGGAGCAACATATCAACCTTTCAGCTGGACTAGTGCCTACCTAATGGGACGGCCCTGCGGTTCTAGGCGCTTCCATGTTGCCTTTTTGAACGTGAATGTAGCCCCTGTGTACCATGAAGGAACAGGGCGTCACACAAGAAGAAGCTGGTCATTTATTGCGGATGCAGCCCACAGTAATGAAAAATATTTTGGAGTTTATGACCTAATAGCTGTATGGGCTTGGTGAATTTGATGTGCATTAAAATTTTATTCTGATATTAACCGTGTAGCGTTATTCTTTGCAAGTAATGTAGCATATTCCTATTTGTGGAGCGATGTATTGTGAGAAGATCTGCATTGGGTTCCGGCTTCGGAGTATAGTTGTGTGGTACTGTACTGGCCGCGTTTACCTACGAAGCCCAGTAAGGTCAGGGATAGGGGCTGCCATTATGACTGTTTTAATGATGTCATGCTCAGGGGCGGGGGATTAGCTTTTGTGTAACAGATGCCGGTCAGCCAGGTGGATTGGTGGAATGATGTGATTATCAGAAAATGGCTGGTCACAGGTGCCTGTGTTTGCGTGCGTTTCTTGGAGGGAGACTGAGGTCATGTCCATTGGAATAGCTTCTGTATTCGTGCCATCTGTGCCCTGCAGCTCCCATTGGCCCCTCTTGAGATGAGCCTGGCTGCTCAGTCACTCTGCCAACTTGTGTGGTACATGCTTATGCTGATGGTTGGTTTGTTTACTGGCAAGAGTACAGGGCTGGTGCAGTCTCCCTCAGGATGCTGTGAATGTTGCCTTACACTGGTGTCAAGCGATGGGGGCCTGTTGTTGTTTTGTCTCATATTTCAGTTCATATTGCTGTACTTGAACCTTCACATGCCTGTGCTGCATCAGTACGGCAATGGTGACATGCCAAATATGGATGGCCACTCACAAGGCACTTGGAGCCCCTACATTCATTTGTTCGTTGGCATGCATGGGTGACTTGTACATTTCACTGGTTGCATTGTGTAACTTCATTGCACCTACGAGGAGTTGTGCAATGTGGGCAGGGAGTGGTGTACAGGCACTCAGTAGGGCCATTTACGGTTGGTTCACGATGCCGTAATTCTCACCATGGCGGAATGGTACTTTCCGCCATGCTTGATGGCGTTAAGTAAATGTCCGCTAGGGTCAGAATTCGCGTACCGTTGCGCCATGGTGGTAATTACGGTTTTGCATGGCGCGCGTGCGCGTACTTGGTGCAGTTAGCGTTGGCGTTCACTACGGTGTCGCTAATGGCATCGTACTTTACGGTGACGGGTCATAATCGCACCGAGCGGTATTCGATGGCGGTATTACATTTCCGCCATCGTTTTTCGATTTCCGCCAGGGTCGTAATGAGGGCAACAGACATTAACCATTAGTCATTAGCGCCTGAAAAGATCATACTTTAAATACTACACCTTTAAAATTAAACATTTGCTTCTTTTCGTTTTTTGTCGAATGTCATTTCTTTGGGCTTAATTAAGGGTACTACATTAATGGTAAAACTGTCTGGATTTTAGAATTCCGCCTGTTTTGCCGCTATAATGAGTTTTCCATGTTTAAAAACCGCACGTTTGTTCTTGGGGGTATTACTGCCACTTAAAGTGGTGGTATTCCCCCTGTGGGATTACTGCATACCTAGTGTTATTAGCTTCAAAAATGCACACCCTACCTACCACCTCATTATCAAGGGTGGGATGAATTAAGAAGCACAATGCACCGAATCCATTTGCTCCAAATGCGATCTATTTGCAAGAATTGTCCCTTCCTGTTTTCTGTAGAAGAGCGTTTTTCACACGTCCCTCGGGTGGGTAGCCGCCATGCAGGCCAGACCTGCCATTCAAGACCCACAGGTTTGTGCACCCGGTTGCTGCATGCATTTGCTGCACAACCACTCTTTTCAGAATGTTTGAATAGGCCTGTGGGCCTCGCAACTGGTTGCCACTTTCTTTGTGGGTGAGAGTTCTCTTTTCTGTTTGTTGTGGGTAACTAGCGAGGCCTGATTTGCAATTAATTAAGCCACCAGTATCAAAAGACATCCATGCAAACAAACAAGAAGGCACCCTCTTGACATGAAGGTTGCAGGGTTGAGCCATGTGATTTTCTCAAGCACATGTTTTGAGGTTGGTAGACAATGATACAACTTCGTTCCAGATCCCTCCGGCTACCATGTTCCGTTATCACCCAATATATTCACCTCAAAAGGATAGGGAGGTTAAAACATTCCTGCTAGGATTTCAATTTTTGTCCTGTAGACTGAACCCTCATGTCTAGAATGAGTGCTTAACTCACTGAACTATTTTGCAGACAAGAGATTGTGGGAGAAATGCTGATGTGCCACTCAGGCAGAGTTGCTAAATTCAAAAATAACTTGCAAGCGAAGGCATGAAGACTGCAGGTGCATATTCAAGAGTGGTCGAAGTGTACGAAAAGAAGCAGTGGAGCTATGTTCCCTAGTGGCCTGCTCCCGCTCCCCACAAGACCCATCGCCACACCCACACCCAACGCACAATGCAAACCCCCAAACACATGCGCCTGCTGTTTAAGGGAACGTTCAGTGCAGTGCACCGAAAGTGCATTTTTCTTTCAACTTCTTCCTACATTTATTTGAAAATGAAACCATTCGGCAACGTTTTTAAAATTAAAATAAAACTATAGGAACAGTAAAACGTAAGTTAAAAAAGTAGCAGAGCACCGCTCCCAACCGCTCCTGTTCACTTCGACCGATTTGCAAGGAAGCTTATATGAGGATAGCTGGTTTACTCCAGATTTAAGCATGGAAAGGGCAGTTGGATTTACAAAGTGACAATGGGCCTCATTACAAGTTTGCCGGTCCAGTAACAACGGTGCGGGTAGGCTGCCAGCACCGTTGTTACCGGGCCGGCAAACTATGAGGTCTGTGAGCAGGTGTCTTCCCGGCCGCCAGGTCTAACCTGGCGGGCGGAACAGCACCCGCTCGCAGGCCTTTGTGGATGCACGGGCACCGTTATTAACGGTGCTGGTGCATCCGTCCTCCCCATTCCCATTGAGTCCTATTGGGAATGGGGAGTAATATTTTCCAGCGCCCGGCAATGGTCAATTATCGGGACCGCTGAGGCTGTAATGCCCCGGTAAATCCCCATTGCCGGGCACTGGAAAAAAATGACTCCGGCGGCAGGGCAGCCGTGCCGGTATTTACCGGCACAGCTACCGCCAGACTCATGTGTAGCTCTGATCCACTCCTGACAATCTGAATGAACAAGAAGTAAATTAGGAGCAAGGCACAGTTACTCATAGCAGTCTCTTTGTGCTTTGCCTCTGAATGTTCAAATCAAGGGTAAGTCTGACCTGTTCCTTGTGAATCGGCCCCTTATTCCATCTGTGAGCCTTAACTCCTGTTTATTTGATGTAATTGTAGAGTTTTGTGCTGAGGAATGCTCAGTGTGATGGACAACAATGTCTAAGTCAATTGCCTAGAGTGTAAGGTCTGTAGAAGGGCCAGTGCACAGTTGTGTACATAGGACCTTTGGTTGCTTTCCCTTGAGATAGGTTTGCCAAAGTGTTATTTTTGTGAGTTATAATTACTATTCACAATGGATACAATAAGTGTAAAAGGAGTACTTGGAGCGAAAATAAACCCGTGTACCCCTTGCCCGATTTCCTTGATTTAACCTAAACTTAGCCAACAGGGCTTGTAAAGATTTATTTATACTAGTTCCGCTTAGCTTCAATGTGACATTTTTTCAAAGATTGTATGATTGATTTAGGAAGTCATTCATAAGATCATAGAGTTATATTGTTTAAGCTGGTCCCATGTATTGAGCACTATACTAAAGCTCGGTTCCCTCGTCTTGCTTTAAACTATTAGTTACACCAGAATTAAATAATATGGTCTGTGGTGCATGGAAAACGCGATACATGGCTGGTAGATAAATGTAGCACTGGAATAAATATCATTCAGGACCCTGAGCGAGCAAGCTTGATCCTTTCTGTCGCATTAAAAGTGGGAGGTTTGCATTTTCAGGACTTAGCGTAGACAGTAAACATTGCTATTGTCATGCTATGTCAGCAGTATGTAATGCAGCATTGTCATGCCAGTATGTCTATTGCCTGCAAATATGTAATGCAGGCAATTCTAATCATAGAACTCAGTGCAGAAGTAGCACACGCGCCTGGCGCAGAGAGGGAGTGTGAGCACCACACAGCGCAAAACAGCATTTTGGCGCACCATGTATTCATGGATTTCCCGAGCCATTTGAAGCCGTGGTGCAGCGAAAATCCAGCAGCGCCAGTAACACCCCCAAGAACGCCCCTTGCGCCATAAAAAGCCATAGAAATCCCCAATACGGCGCAAAGGGCCGCACTAACCCCAGACCAGCATACAGCCCCCTACACGCAATCGTGTGAAAAACAGTATGTACCCCGCTCGCACCAGCCAAAACATGTGAAAACCTACCAGCGCACCCCTTTAAATACTTTAAATATGCGTACCCTGCTCGCGCCAGCCAAAATGCATGAAAATCTACCCGCGCACCCCCTTCAATACGCGTACCCCGCTTGCACCAGCAAAATCGTGGGAAAATCTACCCATGCACCCCTTGAATACGCGTACCCCGCTTGCGCCATCCAAATCGCATGAAAAAGGCCTACCGTAACCCCTTCAATACATGTACCCCTCTCGTGCCAGCCAAAACACGTGACAAGCCAAATTGTGTGAAAAGGGCCTACCGTAACCCTGCGAATACACAACCCATGCTTGCGTCAGCCACATCACGTGAAAAGTCCTTGCGCACCCCCTTGAATATGAGTACCCCACTCGCGCAAGCCAAATCCTGTAAAAAAATCCTACCGTAACCCTGCAAATACGTGTAACCCGCTCACACCAGCCAAATCACGTGAAAACTCCTTACGCACCCCCTTAAATACGCATAACCTGGTCGCACCAGCCAAAACGCGTGAAAATCTACCCGTGCACCCCCTTGAATACGTGTAACCCGCACGCGCCATCCAAATCATGTGAAAAAGGCCTACCGTAAATGCTTCCATACGTGTACCCCGCTCACCCCAGCCAAAACGCATGGAAACTCTTCACACACCCCTTCAATACAGGTAACCAGTATGCGCAAGCCAAATCGCGTGAAAAGGGCCTACCGTAACCCCACGAATACGCATACCCGCACGCACCAGCCACATTGCGTCAAAACTCCTCACGCACCCCCTTGAATATGTACCCCGCTCGCACAAGCCAAATCCCATAAAAAGAACCTACCGTAACCCCGCAAATACATGTACCCCGTTCACGTCAGCCAAATCGCATGAAAACTCCTTGTGCACCCCCTTGAATATGAGTAACCCGCTCGCGCCAACCAAAATGCATGAAAATCTACCTGCACACCCCCTTGAATATGCGTACCCCACACATGCCATCCAAATCGTGTGAAAAAGGCCTACAGTAACCCCTTCAATACGTGTATCCCGCTCATGGCAGCCAAAATCCATGAAAACTCTTCGTGCACCCCCTTGAATACATGTAACCCGCACGCGCCAGCCAAAACACGTGAAAATCTACCCACGCACCCCCTTGAATACGTGTACCCTGCTTGCTCAAAGGAAATCATGTGAAAAATTCCTTGCATGCTGGCAGCACCGGTGAACACACCCTGCAGGCATCCCACACCACAAGGGACCCCCCAAACACCCATGACCATGCCTGCAGGCAGCCCACACCACAAAGGTCCCTCCATCACCCGTGACCATGGCTGCAGGCAGCTCACACCACAAGGGATCCCCCCATCACCCGTGACCATGCCCGCAGGCAGCTCACACCACAAGGGACCCCCATCACCCGTGACCATGGCCGCTAGCAGCCCACACCACAAGGGACCCCCCATCACCCGTGACCATGGCTGCAGGCAGCCCACACCACACGGGACCCCTCCATCACCCGTGACCATGGCTGCAAGTGCCCACACCACAAGGAACCCCCCCATCACCCGTGACCATGCCCGCAGGCAGCCCACACCACAAGGGAACCCCCCTTCACCCGTGACCATGGCGGCAGGCAGCCCACATCACAAGGGACCCCCCCATCACCCGTGACCATGCCCGCAGGCAGCCCACATCACACCACAAGGGACCCCCCCATCGCCCGTGAGCATGGCTGCAGGCAGCCCACACCACAAGGGACCCCCCATCACCCGTGACCATGGCCGCAGGCAGCCCACATGGCACCATACACTGCATGAAGGCCCCGACTCATATCCCACCACCCCACCAGTGATGGCAACCTGCATGCAGGCCCCGACTCATGTCCCCCACCCCACCAGTGACGGCAACCTGCAGGCAGGCCCTGACTCATGTCCCCCCACCAGTGACAGGAACCTGCAAGCAGGCCCCGACTTATACCCCCACCCCACCAGTGACAGGAACCTGCAGGCAGGCCCCGACACATGTCCCCCCACCCCACCAGTGACGGCAACCTGCAGGCAGGCCCGACTCATGTTCCCGCACCCCACCAGTGATGGGAACCGGCAGGTAGGCCACGACTCATGTACCCCCACCAGTGACGGGAACCTGCAAGCAGGCCCCTACCATGCTACCCCTCCACAGTGCAACTCCACACCCATCCATTGGCCCCCCTTCCCAGTACAGGCCCCATGGCATCTTATTCACAAAAGCACATATGCATGCACCCAAAGACATGCCCAACATGGCCCCACGGCAGTGACACATGTTTGAGCCAATTATGATTGCCACATACCCCAAACAAATGAGATCAGACAACACATAGATTGAACTGCATGCAAATGTATTAACAAAAGCAAAATACACCAAATGAAAATCAAACATGAGAAAGAAAATGAAATGAATGCAAAGAGAAATGAAATCCAAATCCAAAAATAAAATCCAAAAACGTGAAAATCCATAAAGTGTTCCTTGTCCAAAGTAATGTTACCCGTTCCAAATTTAGACCATAAAAAACCATTACTCCATGTGAACAAAAAAATCAAAAAATCAAACCAAGCCCAAATATATACAATATAAGGATGAAGGGTCCATGATCCCAAAAGTCTGAAAAATCCATGAAAAAACACCACAAAAGTGTAGCAATGTCCATGGAATCCAAAGAAAAAAGAAAAAGAAGGGAAAACTAACACTTAAGAACTATTTACAATGGCGGCGGGCTAGTCCTATGGCTCACTGTTGTTACAAAGAGTTTTGGCCAGGGCATCATTGAACTGTGTGTCAATAGCATGGAGGCGGGACTGTGCTCTATCCTCGAGGGCTCGCAGGACGCCGCCATGCTCTCCACCAACTCCCTGCGAGTCTCCTCGAGGAACTCCACCCACCTCTCTGCCCGCCGCATGGAGTTCTCCGCCCTGACCATGGTAAGCCGTGCCCTCTCTGCCCACCGCTGCTCTGCACCTATTTGCTGGCCCATCCACTGCCACACAGAAGACACACTTTGTCCAGGGTCCTCCTGCCCTTTGGCCGATGCCTGCCCCCATGATTTAGTTGGCAATGAGTCCTGACACCTCCTACGTTGAGCGTGCTGCTGCCTTGATGCCATCTGCCTGTGCCACCATGATTGCCTCCAGGAAGATGGCAACCCCCAGGGCCGTCGTGCACGTGCCCTGCTCGAAGGTGCCTGCACAACCTCCATTGCCAGGGGTCCTGGTGCTGGGAGGACCACTTCTGTTGAAACTCCGATTCCTGACTGTGGCAGGGATGGGATCTCCACCAGCCTGGCCGCGTTGGCTGGGGCAGGTGACAGGGGGCCCTGGTGGCATTTGGCCAGAAGACGGCATGGAGAACAACTGGCGCATAGTGGGTGAAGAGGAGAAGGGGGTCACAAGAGCACCCAGCACATGGAGGAAACCCCCGACAATGAGCCGTTTTAGCCAGTTCATGATGGCACAGACCTGTTTGTGATGACGTGCGTGGTCCTGCCAGGAAGCATGCACATCATCACGAATGACGCGTTTGCACATCGCGACACCGACTAGGACGGGCTCAACCCTGTCACAGATTGCCTCGTCTGCAGGTAGAGGAATGTCAGTTGCCGTGGACCCCTCCCCTACCTTCAGACGGGCCTGGACTGAGGCATCCATGCCGGTGCGCAGTGATGCAGTCTCAGTTTCAGGGACAGGATTAGGCACAGGCTCCCTCCGCGGTGGCCTGCACTGCCTCCTGCCCTTGGACTGCACCACTTGCACCGGTGGCATCACCCCCTCCGGGCCCCATGTGCGGGTCTGATGTGGCCTTCCCCTACTCCTCAACCACCACCGACCTGGATGCCTCTGCACTGTCTTCCCCATTGTCCTGCCCCTGTGGGGGCTCACCTGCCCCTATCTCTGTCGAGGAGCCCACGTCCAACCTCGCCCTCCTGGGCATCCCCTCGGCAGCTGCAGGCGGATCCGTGGATGTGGCCCCAGTCCCCTCGCTCCCAGAAGATGATATAACCTGGGAGGGTGACAGGGCCTTGCGTCTCCGGCTGGTGGAGGCATCCCTGCCGCTTTGCTCCACAGCGCCGTCTGTGCCCTCTTCCACAAACGCCGCTGTAGATAGGGAGATATTGAACACAAGCATCAGGGTAGTGAACAGTAGTCTGCTAGCCACAATGCAAATGCACATGAGTGGCACTGTCAAACGTCACAACCATCATCACCCTCCACAACACTCGGGTCAGTGCAAGCAACACACATCCTCAAACAAGCATGGCATGTGCAACAGACATTTGCATCCATGTCCAAGGCACTGTGGGAACACCTGAAGGGGGGCTGAACCTTACATGCATCATGGGACATGCACATCACATGCACACACACCATCTGTGCTGCATCAGTCAACCATGCATCGAGATGAACATGTGTCATGCATCGATGGCGATTCCCAGTCACACACCCACCACTCAGACACACGCACATGTACACTGTGCACATCCATGAGGGTGAGATAAGCATCCATGTATCACACCACAAACATGGCTGAGTACAGACACAGGCATGCAAACATGTGTGCATAGTCACATGCTAGTACACATCATGCATTGCAACACAGACACCATTGATGTGGAACATGCTTGAATGGACTCGCATGTAGCACTGTCATGTCCCTGCACACAGACATCCATACCTGGGGCATGCCAGACATACGGCCAAGGTGCCCACTCCTGCCACACCTCAACATGCAGTACGCTGGACAAGAACACATGGACACTTACCACTCGACTCCAGATGGGTCTGCAACTGGAGGACCTGGTGGTGAAGCGCTGGGCGTGTGCACTCCAGGACCTGCATCTGGATGTTGCTCAACTGGCCCCGGCGCCCCATTTTTCCACAAGCCGCAACGAGGCGCCGGGCCTTGCTGTGGGTCCTGGACTTGAAGTCCTCCCAGCGCTTCAGGACGCATTGGCAGTCGTGGGATGCCACCCCCACTGTGTTGATGGCATCCATGATGTCCGACCAGATCCCCCTTCGTCCTTCCTTGTCGAGGCGCGATGTCGAGAAGAGGGCATCATAATGCCCCAGGACTTGCTCCACCAGGATGCTAACTTCATTGGCAGTGAAGCTGGCAGCCCTCTGCCTCTGTGACTGGGGGTTGGCACTAGCCTCAGATGGTGTTTAGTCCGACATGGCAACCCCCGAAACAGGTGTTGGTGGGCAACTGGGTCCTGGGGCTGGGCTGTGGAGCGATGGTACAGCAGTCGGGAGTCTTGTGTTTCAGCAGAGGTGGTCCCAGCAATAGGACCTCTGGCAATATCTTCTGTGCAGGCACCAAATTGCAGGGCACATTGGCAGCAGGCTGGCTGGCAGCAACAGATGGCTTTTAGGAGGCTGCTCGGGGCTTTGGGGGGCAGGTAAATGGCCTTCTGGGTAGGAGCTTGGTCTTCCGCGTGTAGTCACGTGGCCAGCTTGATGCAGAGTGACTCCGCACGTGAAAAAACAGTGAAATTCGAGGAAAGGCCCTTAGTGCGTAAGCGCGTAAGTGACGTGACATGCGCGGGGGGTTGTCATCGGCATGGGTTAAAGGTCCGCGCGGGACAGCAGTTTGGTGTACGTGCTTTTCATGGAGACCAACATGTGTATTTCTTCTACTTGTGGGTTCACACACGATATCTTCACAACGCTTAGAGTTCGTACTTCTTGTTTTGGCGGGGGAGTTGCCTACGTGAACATGCACGTGTGTTTTTCTTTTCCACTCAAGGCGGACGGTAAGTCGTGCACGCTTATTTTTCCCAATATGGTTCCCCCTGTGTGCTTTGTACCCCGTTTTCGAGGTCAGAGTAGCCTGCGTGTTCCACGCGTATGCTTTTTTTGTGTCCCTGGGTGCCATGGCGTACTGCAGGAGGTTTATTCCACGCAAGTGGGCTACCGGGGGTTGCATGCACGTGTGTTTTGTTATTTTGGGGTGCCTGAGCGTTGTGTCATTGCGTGACCTGTCTTTTTTCACCGGGGGTCACAGACAGCCTCGCAGGAGCACAGGGGTACATCTACCATCACATACCCTGCCCCCTTCACCCCAATTTGCCAGGACAATTGTTGTGTGCACCTCCCATTGGCAATAGTCCATCTGTGCCATGGTTGGGAGGCCACCAAAAGGTAAGGGTGGCAAAGCTGGGTGACCTCCCAGGGCTGGGCCTGGTGGGGCACGTGGCCAGAGTGGCCAGGGAGTACAGGGAGTCCATGGAGTCCAGGGGGGCCAAGGTGGACGTGGAGGGGGACGTTGCCAGTCTGTTCCAGAGGGGCAGGATGTCCAGCCAAATGCTGGGACAGTCATGCCACCACCCCCAGCAGCTCATGGAGATGCTGCTGCTGCAGACATCCCCGACGCACTTATGACCCCACAGCCAGTGTCATCTGCTGGCACGGACCACCAGGTAGTGAAAGCTGCAGGTGCAGCTGCGGCAACCACCACCCATGCTCATGGTCAGCCAGCGCAGGCTGCCTTGGCACAGGAGGACTCCCAGGCAGATTTTCAGGTCAGGAAGGCCAAGCTACGTGTGTCTAAGGTAGCTGTGACCAAGGCATATGTATCTGGGGCAATGGTGATATCTGCTGCCCCAAGCAGCCAGGTGGTGGGAGCTGCAGGGGCAGATGCAGCCAACACCACCCCGACAGTGAGTCTGCCAGCCAGGACTGTGCTGGTCACAGCCCTTGGAATTGAGTCAGTTGTGCTGCTGTGTCCTGGCAACAGCACCCAGCAGCCAATGACTCAATCCAGGCCTTCCGTCCTCATGCCATTGACTACTCCCATTGTCCAGTCCACCATTGCCACTGCCCCTACTGACCAGAGCGGCGTTAGCCACTCAGGGTCCGCACAACCGGCCAAGAGGAGGAAGTGTGTTTCTGCACAAGAGGCTGGGACCCCAGACACGGCTCCGGCCTCCGGCACGGCAAGGAAAAGGCTTTCAATAAAGATGAACTGGACTTCCTTGTGGCTATGTGGCGGCACACGAACGCGATATGCTGGTGGGCCCAGGGTGCCATACTACACCTGCCCAGCGTCAGGTCCACTGGCAGTGCATTGCGGAAAGAGTAAGTGCCATGGAATTTGAGAGTTGCACAGCTCATGATTGCTACAAGCCTTGGACTGACTTCCAACGCTGTGCAAAACAAAAGCGGGCCTCTAATTACACCTTGACTGGTGACTGGCAGTGGGCCACCACCAGAGGAGGATGAATTCACTCTGCACGAGGAAATCGCTACAGAGTTCATCGATCAGGGACTAATCCAAGGAGTGGGAGAGATGCCGGATTATGATGCAACGTCCGGTGAATGTTGATGCGTGTGTGTCCAGCTCATGTGTGTTTTGCTTGTGTGTTGTGTTGCAATTGACTGCCAGTTCAGGCTATGTATTCATGAGTGCCATGTGTGACACATGCAATGCTTGACTGATGTGTGCTTGTCGTGATGCAGTCTGTATGCAGGCCATGTGCTGCACACGGGGACAGTCCTCATCACCACACATGCACCCTACTTACATGCAAGTCACTCAGCAGCCTCTCCTGTCTATGTTCAAGCTCACTGACATGTTTGCATATAGCCTGTGGTGTTGTTCCACCCAACACTCGGATTATGTCGTCACATGACTGACGGCTATGTGAGGTCACCCTGTAAGATGCTCCTCCTCACTGGCATGCTTCCTTGCCTCTCCGCCACCCTGCAGCTCACTGTCTCCATGGTACTGGTGATTTCGTTGTTGGACTACTGCAATGGCCTGTTGCCCTTTCCTGTGTACATGCACACTTCCCTGTGCAACCCTGCCAAACCTGTACTGTGGGGTACTTCCTTTGTCCTTGATGCAGGGTGTCTCACTTGGACCGTGCAAATGGCACAGGCTCAGAGTGGACATGAGTGTTCATTCATGGACCATTGCATTCGCTGCAAGCCCCTATGGGTCAGTGGCAGGCTACTCATTGTACTACATCTCCGGTATTTTATCTGTCTGATGGTATTTGGTCATCCACATCTTGCTCACTCGCGGTCACTTCCTCATCACGCACATGTTTAGGGTGCCCTTGTCTGTGTCGAGCACAGGCCTCCCTCTGTTACAGCAACCCTGCCTCTAGGCAACTGGTGTTGTGGTTTCTGCATGTATAGATGTACTTGTGATGGTTCCTCATGTGTCCTGCTTTCTGTCCTCCTCTCATCTACTGTAGTCTCAGTTGACTGAGATGATGCAATTGACACCTGTAACACTATCTGCAACTTTACAGTACTCTGGTCAGCCATTCAGAGCCATGAAGTACCTCCCTGCCATTCCCTGGTGGTGGGGGGAGGGGTTCACTGCATCCCTGCAACCCAGTGCCAACACTTTTCACATGATGACTGAACTTGCCCTTACACTGCCGTCATGTCACAAGATTGACATCACTACGTTTTTATTTCTGTTGATAGTTGAGGTCGTAAACATGTTCTGCACTGCACCCACGCACTTCTGGCCATGTTTCACCCTTCAACATGCCTATTCACTTGTGTGATGTCAAAATGACCTGGCATGTATGTATCCATGTGCCTCCTTTCACTGTATTTCAATGCACTTGCGTTGTTGCGTCCTGTGACACATGTACTTTTTCAATGTTTATTTTCTGTAAGTGCATGTTGACATGCATTTTACATGTGTCATGGACAGTTCTATTTGACTTACTGCTGTGGCTATTTGGGAATTCTGCCATGGCTAAGCTACGTGCCATCTCTTTGTTGCCATCTGTCATTTTCGGCTAAGATCTATGCCTGCCAGAACGTTGTGTGTGATGCAGGTGATATGCAACATGGAGTACATGTGTGGGCTTCACATTTCACAAGTATCCATGTCTGCTTTCAGGGTCCCATTCCATTTCATTGCCACTGCATGCATGCCGGAGTCTGTGTCATGTGTGACATGGCTGCTTCATGTGTTGGTTGTCAATATTGTGTTCTCCATGTGTATGTTATGTGCTGCTCACATGTGTGCTCATGTGTTTTTTTATTTTGTTAGAGGCGTTGAGTCACCGGAAGCAGAGGAGGAGGAGATGGCAGACAGGGTGGAGGGTTCAGGTCAACAACCATGAACCAGTGGTGGTGTGGTAGGCCGCGAACATCCATCAGTGCTCCAGGCCATCCTGTCCAGGGTTGCCTCTGGGTACGGCTCTGAGGATCTCTTTGACTCTGATGTTGAATCAGATGCTCATCAATCCATGCCATTTATGGTGAGTGATTCTGCAGTGGACGCTGTTCTGTCTGCAACACCTGCAGTGGGGGTGGACCCCTCAAGGGGCCAGTCAGTGTTGGAATGTCCGCCTGTGGTGGTCACGGGTGCAGGGTCATGCTCCTCTTGCTGGGGCAGCAGATCGACGGAGGAATGCAGTCCTGCAGCCACAGGCAGTGCCAGCACACCAAGGACCACAGCTCCTTGGGCCCAACAGGTGTGGTGTCCAGCAACGCGGTGGCCGTGCGCCACCGGGGACCACTGGGTAGGAGAATGCCATGTATGCCATTGCACAGCAACAGGGCGGAGCGATTGAGATGTTGGCTCAAGGCATGGAACGTGTGGCAGATTCCATTCTCCCCCTGATAGGCAGGTGGAGGTCCAGTAGCAGGCAACGCAGTCCACGTGCCGCTCACTCAGGCTGGGCACGGCGGCCTACAACAGGGCCCGCCGGGCAGAACTGGTGGCTCTGCACACAGCTATTGCTGCTGAGGCACAGGCCCACAGGGAAGCCCTGAGGGAAGATAACACCTCCCTCAGAACTACTCTGGCTGCACTCATTATGAGCCAGGGGACACAGGCAGAACAGAGGATGGAGCATCTGGAATGCACCATCTCGGCTGAACTCTATGCAAGCCGGGAGGAGGTCCGTCTGTTACGTGAGGCCTCGCAGGCAGAACTCTGTGCTACATGTGAGTCCTTGCAGGATGAACTCTGTGTTACACGTGAGGTGCTGCATGGGGGCCTCTGTGCCATAGTCCTGCAGAACCAGGCTCACCAGGCCTGCATGCTTGCCGCCGTGGAGGGGCTTGCTGGGCTATGCATGGTCAGGCACCTTTGCCATGCGCACCTCCAGATGTACAACCAGGCGGTGACAACGACGACAAATCTCTCACTCAGGTCGGGCCGTGAAGACCATGAGCCCATGGAGGATTTTTTATTTTAGTCTCAACATCAACGCATGTTAATGACATGTTGATAGCCATAGTCGTCCTCTCCCAAAATGCCCCGGGCTGACTATGGGCATTTTGTTTTGTCTACTGTGGATTCATGTCACACTGTGGTGCTTTGTGGCATCCGAAGGCACCCACTGTTTGCTCCGGCAGGGCCCATACAGGCTTGTCTCGTGTTTGTAGCTTGGGCTCCAGACACATATGCCACTCTTGCTTCCCCTTTCCATGGGCTTGTAAGGATGGCACCATGTGACAGTAACTTACACAGAGGCATTGGGCTTCCGTCATATCTGTGGCCAGTCTGAAGTCCAACATGTGTATACACCCCTAGTGGGGAGTCATGATGGTTTCTCCAGTACATGATTGGACTGCATTTTGGTGAGTATATTGTTGACTGTGCACGATTTCATGTTGCTTATTCATGTATTGCCTTGCTGTATGCGGTCCCATGCCCCTTTGGCTATCGAAGCCACTCTCATGATGGATGGGAGACGTGTAGTGCCAATGTAACATTGTGGCACTTGTGCTATGGTGATTCGTCACTGTCTGACATTGTCACTGTTGGGTCCTGTGTTCATGATATGTTATGCTAGTAAATTGATAGTCCTGTGTTGGTTCTGCTTATGATGTGTCACAGGATTGGCAATATGTTTCCGTTGCAGATATGTCCACGATGGAGTACTTTACAAGGAAAATGTACGCAACACTGAAGGTTCATGCATTTCCCATGCTAACATGCATTGAATAGCCCTGCAAACACACCCCCAAAAAACACTCGACACACCCCCTCCCCACCCCTGCCCCGACACCACCCCAGCATCCCCCCTGGCACACACTACTTGCCTTCTGAGACATGCTGTGTCCATGCTGCACAAGTTCACTTTGACTTTCGGGATCGTGAACTGGCGCCTCAGGCTCATTTATTTCCTTTGTTTTTTTATACAGCTGCAGGGGTTTCCAGGCCACAAACGCCACTCACTGTACTGTTTTGGACACCCCCGCAGCACCCGCATTTTTTGGGGGGAATTCCCTGAAATGCATGCCACCAAAGGTTAGAGGATTTGGTGTTCACACCTTTGGTGGCATGCAATTATGTACTTTTAGTATAGGTTGGATATTTTTTCTCACTCTTTTCTTCAGAGTCTGTGTCTGAGGGTATTGTCTGTGGCTTGTTACCATTTATAATGGTGCGCTTTGTGACAGTTGTGTCGTGTGTGTTGATATTTTTATTGAAGTTTTCACATTGCATGCCATGGTTTGTGGGGTGTGTGATATAGGGTTGAGGGAGGTTTAAGTGACATACCAGCATTTGGATGTGCTGTTTTGCATGGGGGGTGCAATCTCTAGCTTGCATGTGTGCCTTTTGGTCGCATGGGATTTTGTTTGTTTAAGTGGCTAGGGATGCACACAATGTTGCAATTCCAAGGACACATTCTCAGGGTGTTAAGGTTGTGACAGTTGACTGTCCCTTTGTATTCATCGATTGTCACCTGGAATGTGCCAGGCCTGTGTGCACTCCGCGGGGGAGGGGTGGGGAGTTTAGCTGAAAAATGTAGCCACAAGCTGGGTACGTGCTGCCTTGCCACGTGCCCTTTCCCCTCCCATGCGTAGTGCCCATGTGTGTGGTTGGGGATGTGCGGGCACCACCATGTCCACTGGACGCCCCGCCAGGTTGCAACAATGTGCAGGACACATGCTGCCACAATGATCCTGCACACTACTGGGGGCGCATATAGTAGCTGCCCACCAGAGCAGTCAAGGGAGGGTTAACATGACATGAGCACTCCGAATGTGCGCTCCACTATGCCCCGGGTTGCAATATGGGCTGCATTGTATCTTACCTGGGGTGGTGTGGTGGGGTTCCGTATTGGCGTCATCATGTAGGTGCTCAGAGGGTAGGCACTATCCCCTGGGGAGGTGATAATGGTTGTCATTAGTTGGATTTGTGTATTTGTCTGTGTGTGACATGCATGCATGTGCACAGGCATTTGTACCCACCAATGAGCCATGTGTTGGCATGCCTCCCACCTTCCAAGTCCCGGTGTAGGGCTGACATTCTGAATATGAAACTGTCATGGGTGGACCCGCTATAGTTTGCATAGACAAAGGTGATGATTCCCTTGGCATCACATACAACCTGCACGTTCATGGAATGCCAGTGCTTGCAGTTGCGATAGATCTGCTCAGTGGCCCTAGGTGGACGTAGGGCCACATGGCTGCAATGAATGGCACCAAGCGGTTTGGGGAAGTGTGCCACCCCGTAAAAGTCCTGGACCACGGCCTGCCTTTTTGCAGGTGTTCTGGGCATGTATATGTGCCTGCGGACTGAGGGGCGTGCAGTCATGATTGCCAACACCTGGTGTAGGCAGCGTGACTGCGTGGCCTGTGAGACGCCCCCAACTATGGCAGTTGTCCGCTCAAATAACCCAGTGGCCAAACAATGTAGGACATTGAGCACCTTTTCCAAGGGGCTCAGTGCTTGGGAGCACAAGGTGGGTGATGTGAGGTCATCCTCTCACTCAGTGACCAGGTCTAGGATGATATGAGGTGGAAACCTGTACCTGCCATAGACCTGGTAATCAGGCATTCCAAAAAGGCTAGTCCTGGGTAAGAAAATGCGGGGCCTGGCTATCCTCCTCCTCCTGCGGTGTCCAACGATCACTGTTGTGAGAAATGGGACATTCATCGTAGCTGTACATGGTTGTTTGTTGTTTGTGCGCACTAGTATGCTGCGCGGGGGCGCTTTGCCTGCTTTTGTGTGGCGGATGTGTTTCCGGCTTTGTGCGTCTTTTGGTGTGCGTGGGTTTGCCCTATTCCATTCCATGAATACGTGTTTTTAGCGCACATGTGGGCGTGGCAGGGATTTCGCTGCTGAACTTCCCCTGTTACGCCCACATTTTCACGTGTTGTTCCCCATTCTGCATATTCTGCCCCCATTTTAGGTGTGTGCGCTGGATGCTGTGCACCTTCACTCGGTGACTCGCGCACAGCTTTCGGGATGTCGCAGTGACGTGTGCGCCACGCGCGGATTCAACGCAGATACCAGGTAAGCCAGCCGCAGTGCCTTCCATGAATCGGAAAAAGGGCGCACACGTGCGTTCCGCACGCATGCGCTGCATTTTTCACGCCTGTGCCACCCATTTCGCCGCACAATGATTCCATGAATCACCCCGCAAAATGTAGTTGACAGATTTCGTATGGACAAGCCAGTTCAGCATGTCCAACTTTGATTAGTACAGGGTGGCTAAAATGATTTACACCCATGTAGCCTAGCATTGTTGATTTACATAATTCCAATTTCAATTATGCCAGGTTAGCCCAATCCTTAAGGCCATATTATATTATGCCTATTTCGGTAAAGATAACCAGAATGCATCATGTCTAGTTAGCCAAGCATTGCAGGTGACAACATGAACATTTTCATTATGCCCAATTATCCAAGCGTTATGGGCAGATTCCTTTGTACCCAATTAACATACTATGAGTAGATTCCATTGCACCCAGTTAGCCCAACATCATAGACATTTCTTATAATGTTCATTTAGCATACCAGGACTCGATGCCATTATTCCTAGTTAAGCCAACATAATGGGCAGATTCCATTATGCCCAGTTCCCCAACCATCATGGCCGGAATAAATTATGCCAGTTAACCCTTCACGGCCAATAAGCCCACTTTCCATTGTGCTCATTTAGACCAGTATCACCAGATTCTACTACATGGTGTTAGTGTTTCTAAGATTGCTGTGCGTTCATTGATTCCAGGGTGGCTGCAATATTCATTAGGTACACCTAGATCAGCATGGACATAGCCTGTTGGCCAACAAATCGTAATCCCATGTGCAATTTATTGATTTATTTAATTTATTTATTTTTTACATTTGTAAAGCGACCAAACCCTTGGCCACCAGGGTGCTGTTGCAAGACTAGTTGCATGATGCAATATTAAGCATTACAAAGAACACAGTGGACTTTTCCCTGCTAAGGACAGACAGAGTGTATAGCAGTATAAGAACAGTAAACAGTGTTCAGAACCCAGGGTGGTTGGTTAACCGTTAGACGAAAAGCCAAGTTTTTAGTGTCTCGCGCAATGTCCAGTAAGAGCTCTCAGCTCTCAGTTTATTGGGGAAAGAATTCCAGTGGATGACTGCTACAGTTGGAAGTTACTCCCTCCTTATTTTGCTCTTTTGGTTTTAGGTAAGGAGAGACGGTGGGCATAGGTGGGCCTAACAGATATATTGGGCTGGGAGGATAGCTTAGGTGCAACACGCTTGCCTTGGAAGCAAGACGACATGGAGCAACATAGGTTCGATCCCACGGGTCCATGCTGAGAAACATCTGGGTATCAAGCGTGTTATAAATAACCAATTACAACACAATTACAATTGGTTTTAGCTCTCTCAATTTTCTGGGTTGGGTATTGCAGTGCCAAGTTGCTCAAGCATTTGCAGGCAATCGATAAGGTTTTGAAAATGATCCTTTCTTTGATAGGGAGCCAGTGCACCTTTCTTCTGGTGGCTGTTATGTGCTCCCTCCTTGGAATGTTTAGGGCAGCAGGAAGGGCATTGTTTTGGATTATCTGGAGCTTATTGGTGTTTTTCTTTGAGGTTCCTGAAAAGAGAACAATACAATAGTCCAGTTTTTCTCCCGTGGTTGCTCTGGCCATGGTCACGCAGATCTGTAGGGTTAGAAATTGTCTTGCAGCATTGATAAGTTTGGTTGTGTAGTCTGCTGATGAGGCGAATGCGTTGACTTGTTTGGTAAGGGAGAGTGCAGAGTCTAGGTAGCCACCCAGTGTTTTTACTACAGCTGAGATTGAGATCTGGAAACCGTCTATGGTGAAGAAGGTGTTTTGGGGACCGAGATTCTGCAGAAGTGCAGGTAGGCCTGCCAGAAGGATCTCAGTCTTGTCATCGTTTAGACATAGGTAGTTGCTTGCCATCCACGATTGTTTTGTGGAGTAGATTTTTTGGAGCAGGCGTGAGTCTTCTTCATAGTGGCCTGACAGGGGTAGGAGGATTTGGGTGTCATCGGCATAGTTGGTATAAGATATGACAATTTCATCCAAGATGTCAAAAAAGTGCTTTAGTGAATATGTTGTAACGGGAGGGGGAGACACAGGAACCTTGGGGGATGCCACAGGGGATAGGGATGGGGGGCACTATCTGTGTCCGAGAAGACTCTCATGGTTCTACCTTTCAGGCAGGAAGCTATCCAAGATGTGGCATTGGGGGAGAAGTTAGATGAAGTGATGAGATGGTGTATAGGGTGAAGTGGTCTACTAAGTCAAATGCGGCCGAAAGGTCTAGCAGGAGAAGGATGGATGGTTTGCCCTCGACTCTGAAGGAGTCGAGTTGTATTTTAAGGTCTAGCAGGGCTGTTTCGGTGCCATGGCCGGGCCGGAAGCCTAATCATTGCATACCTAGAATGTGTTTGGATTCAAGATGGGGTTGAATCTGGTAGTATGCTGCTCTATCTAGGATTTTTAAGAGGAATGGTACTGTCATAATGGGGTGGTAGTTATTAGGCGAGTCAGGGTCCAGTGAGGGTTTCTTACATAGTGGGTGGACCCAGGGTTCCTTGAGGCTAGCTGGAACCGTGTTGTTGGTGAAGGAAGCGTTAATGCATTTGGTAATGCATTGCTCCAGGTGTTCTAATAAGTCTTTGATTGTAGCTGCTGGGCAGATGTCACCCTTGCAGTTAGAGGGTTTGAGGTTGTTTAAGATGTTGGCTGTTTCAGTCTCAGATATTTCTCTGAATTGGAAAGGAGGTGCCAGGTGTACTTTGGTAGGGCATGGTAGGTAACAAGCGCAGTTTTTGTTCTGTTTCTGAGCAATTTCTTTCTGTAATAGGCATACTTTCTCTTGAGTAGCATTCTGAATGTTTATGCACCAAGTTTCGTCTTTGTCAATGGGGTTAGGGGCTGTGGTGGGCGTCTCAAGTTCTCTGAGGATTTTGAACAATTCCTTAGAGTTTGTTGGCTTTCTCATTTCTGGTGTTATATATTTGGGCTTTAGCAGCTGTAATAGTTTGCTTGTATTCTTTGGTGATTTTGGTAAATGCCGTGTTTATGAGCTTTGTGGGCTGTTTTTTCCATAGTGCTTCAGCTTGTCTTTTCTTGCTGCGCAAGTTTTGGAGGTCTGTTGTGAACCAGGGGTTGTGGTGGCAAGTGGGTTTGGCCTTTCTAGGGATGAGCGGGGCCACCAGGTTGATAGCATTGGTAAGGGTGATGGCATATATGTTGGCTAAGGCTTGGGGGTCAGTTACCTCCGGGGGTACTGTGCTAAGGGGCTTAAGTGAGGCGGAGATGGAGTCTGTGGTTATAAGTCTGGAGCTAGGGGCTAGAGTGAGTGGAAGTTTATGCACAGAGGCAGTGGGTTGCTTAAGTGTTGGAAAGGAGAAGCTAATGATGTGGTGGTCCGACCATGGACAGGGGGTATTGGAGGTGATGGTGACCTGGCTGCTCAGGTCTCCTATCCAGTCAAGGGTTCTCTCTTTGTTGTGGGTAGGCAAGGAAACCCAATGTGTGCAGCCGAGGTCTGAGAGTGCATTAGCTGCGGTGGTGGCTGCTGAGTCAGTGAGGTCATGTAGACCTAGGTTGAAGTTGCCTAGGATTATGACTCTAGTGGTGGATTTGATGTTGCTGCCTATTAGGTGGTTGATATGTTCTTCAAATACAGTTGTGGGTCTTGGTTACCGGTAGAGGATCTGCAAAGTGATGGAGTCTGTCAGGGATGTGGTTAGTATCAATGCAAGGTGTTCACAATGTTCCTCTGTGGAGCTGCTACTGAGCCTGATTTGAAGGGAGTCCCTATAGATAAGGGTGACGCCACCCATTTACATTAGACATATGTATGGAGATGTTACTGTACTGGAATGGAGTGGGGAGGCCTGCGTTCTGGCTTGATAGGGTGCACAGCTGTAATAGGCACAGTGAGCACTTCTGATCACTGAACATGACATTGGACAGGATACAAGACTAAAGCAAGTGCATTCCAGCTCAGCCTGCAAGCAAAATTTGGCCATGAAGCCATGCCCTTCCATCACCACTAGCTTTGTGGCATCTGGCACAGCTGAGTCTGTATTTCTGATTGTGTGTGTCCTTGAGTATTACTTTGGGCCAATGTGATAACTGTTTTCTATTGGGTAGCAGGGTGGTGGGGGGGGGGGGTGGATCCTAGCATCTGTATTTACCGCCATACCACTGCAGCCACATGAAGAGCAGTATTGGAAGCGCATCATAGGTTAAGAAAATACCTATCCAACATAAGGAATTAAAAAAGAAAAACAGCCTACAGGATTTGCTTAAAATATACAACTAGGAAAATCTTCTGTCAGATGTTGGACATTAGTCCGCAGCTATTGTGTGCTACAAATATAGAATGAAGAGGTGATAATACTGGCCCTGATGAAGACCTATGTATTGAAAGGTTGAAACACGTGTTGGTAGCATTATACTATCACTGATAGAAATTAAACAAGGATCTAAACATGAAGAGTTTAGTGAGATCTCTCATTTGCAAGAATTGCAAGAATGGGAAACAATCACAACTGTTAATCATAAAACTGTTTATTGGGAAAAAAATGTAAATTTGTCCATGTACAGTGGATAGACCTTGGCCTACTTTTATGGCAAACTCCCAGGTAGGTCGAAGGCTACGAGGAATTTTCGGACTCAGAACTCATGGAATGCCTAACTCCTTCCCTTCCCAAAAGGAGCCAGGCAGGCCCAGACAGACAGCAAATTCAAACTGGGGTTTATTACAGCCAAAACCAACAGGGACCAGTACACGGATAGAAGAAATCCAGAAACATCTCAGTGAGCACTGGCTCGCAGGCCAGTTTCATCAGAAGATGCGTCATAGTGATGTACCAACTTGGGACCTACTCCAGAAAACCTACCATCGCCTGGGATTGGGCGTTGAGTGATAGTCCCCCATAGAAGTCCATATACAGGTTAATTAATTGGCTCTTGCATGTCAGGTGGCTGCCCTGGCCATTCCCAATTACCTAATATTCTACAATGTTGCAGTGTCAGGGTCTTGTAACGTTTCCGGAGACCGTGTTTTCGAGCTCTGCAGCTCTGAATCATACTGAATTTATGGGGAATTATTCATTTTTTGCTATGGCTGGTGTTACTACTGTAGTACAGGGAATGAAATGTCACTCATATATTGGTGGCCTTGGCAGCCGTACCTGTCTTACATGTTTGCTCCTCTCTGCAGGCTGAATTCAGCTCAACTCAGCTCCTGCCGAGTGTCTTGGTCTGTGGTGTTTTTCCTAAGCAATAGCATGGCTTCTACAAGTTTGTGTTATTCTATAGTCCTTCATATGTTAATAATACGTTAGCTCTGTCAGGTCCCATAGATGCTCCTGCAGTTCCATTAGGTTAGTTGCAAGTAAGCATCTGCAAGCATGTTCAGGGCCTCTTGCTTCTTGCGGTTTCTGCGTCACTGCGTTTAAGCTAATGACAAAATAACAAAAAAAGGCAGTATGTATATGTATCCATCCTCTAACTTAGAACTGTTCCACATGTGTTCTTTGTGTACTCGGGGGGCGTGAGTGTGTCCCAGTATGCAGATGGCATGTGTACTTCGTGTCTAACATTGCTACATCATGGTGTCTCTAACGACGTCAACAGCACAGCTTCTTGTCGCTTTAGTCGAGACTGTCAATGGCACATGTCCTTAGTTGCATCCTGAGGCTCCTCGTCCACTCTAGGTAACATTTGCACTGCTCCTGGGCTATACGGTTGGCGGAGTGGGTACCTTTCTGCATACCTGTCTGCCATGGGAGCACTACGAATCGGTCTGAAATGGTGTGGGCGATCATGGTATTTGCGGTTCTTCCTCTGGGCCATGTGTCTTGTGAGAGAGGGAGCAGGGGTGGGATTCGACCATCCCTCTTCAGTCCCCCCTCTGGTCGACTTGTCAACCACATCTTGAAATGCCCAATTCTTTTCTCTGGGCCGCCATATCTTTGTTACTCCTCTGAGGTGTCCATAATAGTTTGTGTGGCCATCCAAAGAACAGTTCATGTAACAGCATACTCCTTCAGGGTTGTACCAGACCCACTTCCCTTCATACGCTCTAAGATCACAGGGGTTATCCAGCTTTATTGTTCCTGCTGGAAAAAGGTCACATTGCGCAATCTTATCTCTTATCCTTTCTCCTTCTCTCACAATGTCATCCTTTGTTCCCTCTATGTTGACATCCATCAGGATCTGCATTCCAATCGCCCCTTCTGCTGTTTTATGGCACCTTCTGATGCATACCTTGGTCCCAAAGGCTGATGCTGTTCCCAGTATCAGTACTCCTGCTATCACCTTCAGTCCATCAGACAGCCATGATGGCATCCATGACCATAGATATGCTAGCCACCTCTTGTCTTTTCCTGTCCCATGTGCATCATCTTCCACATGCATGTATGCCAATTGTGCAACTGTGTCTGAGAGTGTTCCATTATCTTCATCGTTAGCCGGTGTGAATGTGCAACACGAACTCCCGATCTTGGCGCAAACTCCTCCTTCCATTGCTGTGAGGAGATCCAGGATGTATCTATTCCGGAGTGCCACCAACCTAATCGTCCTGAGTTCTTCTTTTATGGCGTTGAACCCGCTTAATGTTGAGTTAATTGCTACCATCGAGTGATCTGTAACCATTTGGCATTTGTGTATGCCTGTATTTATGGTATCAGTGATACAAAGAACGTTTGTGTTCAGCTGAACAGTCTATGTTACGCTGGGATTTCATCCAATGACGCTTCTGACTTTTCTGAGAAGTAATTCTCTCATCGTTTCACTCTTCTCACTCCTGCTGGTTTCTCTGCTTCTTTGTGTTTAGTTGGTGGTACAAATTCAATTGACCTCTCCTTCATCTGTTATTCTCCATCTTTGTGAATTCTTAGAGCTTCACATCCTTCTTGGGTACTACCAATGAAGGCATGATGATGTGTACCAGGGAGCATACGCCTCCCCATTCAGGTGGCAGTTTTTCATACACCTTTGATCCACATGCTCAGTAGTGATCCATTAGTACTGCCATTCCTACATTAATTGCTAGAAGTTGTTCAATCATCTTGCATCCTAAATTTTCACCAACTTCAATGTCACCATTGTTCTGATAGCACAAGGCTGGTGTTTCCAGGGTAATTGTTGCCATCTGTCCAGCTTCGATCTCTACCCATGTCAGTAAATCTGCGTTTGTGTCCCACTCGTTCAGGCGCTTGTCATTTTCTTCCTGCACCTTATTCACTGCTGACTGTGCCAGTGGCAGTGCTTTTCTTCCCACCACTCTGTCTTCCCATCCGTCATTAATATATACTCGTCCATAGATCAGTATCTGTGGTCTCTCCCAGCATCCAGGCTCTCCTCCTATCTCTTGTACTCTTGTCCATGGGCATGGTAAATCCTTCAGTGTGTTTTCTTTTTGTCTCTCCCTTCTCCGGTCTGTCAGTTACGTACTGCAATCTTTCATGTAGCTGCTAGTAATTGTCCATCATGTCTAGTGTCTTTATGTAATTATCTTCATAGGCAAAGGTGTTCTTGGACATCCATCTCAGTGTTGCGGTTCTCCCTTGAAATCTTCCTCGTGTCTGCACCATTCCGATACATCAGGCACTGTGCTCTGGCTGCAGGTGTGGACCAATAGGACAAGGGATGGCTCATTTTATGCATTCATCTTTTTATATATATCAATAATTGCCACAGTCCAAATTCAATTTAGTTTTTTATTATCATACAGAATTATATACTCTTATTTCATAAAAATATTAAAACATTTATCAAAATTCGACACACATACAATCATTCCTACCATTCATTAAATCTCACTTGCTCTTAAATATGATACATTTCATACCTATATTCATGACCGTGTAGTCATAATCAGCAATCTGTAATTGCGCTCGCGTGACTGTGCCCTGATCCCTACATCAGTATGTCAACGAAAACACATGTCTTCTAACATTCCAAACTCACTCTATGCAGCTCTCATCTAAATTGGTCTCACCCAGGAAAGTTGCATCTAGCCTTCCCACATGCCATTGGTGACTGCCTTTCTGCCTAACTGTGTGTTAAAGTGCCCCACATCACCACTAATATTCGCCTCTCTGCCTAACTGTGATTCTATGTGCCCATTGCATCATTGTTGACTGCCATTTTGCCTAACTGTGTGTTAAGGTGCCCCATAGCACCTTTGATGTACGCCTCTCTGCCTAACTTTGATTCTAAGTGCCCATTGCAGCATTGTTGACTGCCATTTTGCCTAACTGTGTGTTAAAGTGCCCCATAGCACCTTTGATTTTCGCCTATCTACCTAACTTTGATTCTAAGTGCCCATTGCACCATTGTTGACTGCCATTTTTCCTAACTGTGTGTTAAAGTGCCCCATAGCACCTTTGATTTTCGCCTATCTACCTAACGTTGATTCTAAGTGCCCATTGCACCATTGTTGACTGCCATTTTTCCTAACTGTGTGTTGAAGTGCCCCATAGCACCTCTGATGTTCAGCTCTCTGCCTAGCTTTGTACCTAAGTGCCATTACACCATTGTTGATGGCCATTCTGCCTAACTTTGATTCTGAGTGCCCATTGCACCACCGCTGACTGCCATTTTGCCTAACTGTGCGTAAAGCGCCCCACAGTTCCACTGTGGATTGCCATTCTGCCTAACTTAGCACCCAAGTGCCCATTGCACCATTGCTGATTGCCTCTCTTGCCTAGAGCAGCAGCCAATCCTTCTAACCAAACCATGATCATACTCCAGATCATCACCACCTACTTTCATGTTGGACTGAGCTCACTTGGCCTCCTGCCTATGCCCTTCAGAGATACCAGGTGCCCCCACTTGCCACCATCCTTCAACAAGAGCGTCATGCCAAGCACGACCAACATGCTGCTAGCTACACAGAAGAGGCTACCTGCCCAAGCTGGCATACCACCCACCCCATTCCTGCCACAATGCTTACTAAAAGCCTCTAAGCCTTCCTCTAACACGCCAGAGTGCCCTAACAATCCTTACCTCAATGCACCAGACCTATGGATTTAAGACTTTACTAATAAACCTACACCCAACCAACCTTGCCCTCTCAAAATAAGAAATTAAAGGTTAGGTTCAAGACTCCCGCCATCTCCGCCTTCACCAAAAGAAAAAACCTCCCTGCCCAGACTTCACGTCACCTCCACAGCCATCAGCACCACTAGCAATCCCACAACCTTAATCAAAGGTGCATTGATTAATGCCAGATCCCTGCCAGCCCACGCCATCGACATCTCCGACACCATAACCTCACTTGACCTCGACTTCCTAGCAGTCACCGAAACGTGGCTTCATGCTGCTGCTGCTCCAGACAAATACTCTATCATAAGACTTGATAGACATTCTAACCGAGCCAAAGGCGGAGGCATCACCTTTATCTCTAAAACTACATTAGGACTTAGACCTATCTCTAACCAAACACTAGCCTCAGCCAAACTTTTGTCTGTCAAATTACTAATTTTGGGCTCCCGCACCACCATCATTCACCTTGTTTACAGACCACCAGGGCATGTACCTACATTTGAAGAGGATATTGCCTTATCCTGTCCGGCAACACCAAGCCAGGATCTCAAATTATTTTACTTGGGGACCTCAACCTGGGGTTCCAAGATTCTAAAGACCTTAAAGCCTCTACTCTCGCCAGCTCAATCTCTGAACTAGGTTTCACACACCGAATCTCAGAACCTACCCTCAACAAAAGCAGGATCCTAGATTGGCTTGTTGACCTTAATTGCAACATAGAAATCCTGTCCAACTCACCTTGTGCCTGGACTACCATCACTTGATATCTTTCATTACAAAGGAAGATAGTAACCAGAACAACAACCTCAACCTCGCCCCTCCTACTCAAACCAGGAACACCCGCAACATAACAGTGGAAAAGCTGCTCCCATTACTTCAACTGATATTCAATGCCACTGACATGAAACATTCAGATCCGATGGTATTAGTAGACCTATTTAACCAAACAGTATTTAACGCCTTAAACATCATTGCCCCACTCAAACTGCACAAAGCCAAACCACTAGCTCATTTAAACTTGTGGTTCACCCCATAACTTAGATCTCTGTGCAAAGCTAAAAGAACTGCAGAAGCACGCTGGAAGAGTCACTCTACAGCTTCTAATGAAGACAATATCCTATCGGCCTCCCTAACCTACAAAGAAGCAATCCTACAATCAAAAAAAGAAACTTACAACACATGCATCATGCAAGCTAAATCAAACACGAAGGAACTCTTTAATGTACTCAGAGAGTTGGAATCACCAGCACCTCGACCGGTTACTTATATTAAAGACGCCTCATGGTGCTCTAATATACAGGCAGCACTATTAAACAAAATAACCATGCTGCAAAACAAAATTCAAGCCAAAGACTTCCAATCCTAAGACATCGCCTCCAAGCCCATGACCTCAACGCCTGGGACTAAACCGTGCAAACCCTTCAACTTCTCGCCTCTTACCACCAAAAAGGTAGAGGACATCATCTCCAAATTAAAACCCTCTAAATGCCAGGGAGACATCTGTCCGGCGCCTCTCATCAAGGATGCTGCCAAAGAACTCGCACATTTCATCACGTCCCTCATTAACTCATCCTTTGAAACAGCCATAGTGCCTGGGTCCTCGCACTACTCAAAAAGCCTACTCTAGACCCTGCTATCCCCACGAACTACAGACCCATCACCATAGTCCCATTTCTTTGAAAATTATTGATAGAATTATAGAGCAGCTTATCTTCAGGCCTCAGGCAATCAGGCTTCAGACCTAAGCACAGTACAGAAACAGCCCTTATCGACTTAAAAACTCAAATTGAAGAGCTTAAAGACAAAGGCAAACTAGCCCTCCTCCTACTCCTAGATCTGTCGACAGCATTTGACCTAGTAGATCATAAAGTCCTCTGCTCACATCTTACGTCAGCAGCACTTTTCTCCCACAAAGCCACAACGTGGATACAATCCTTCTTAGATAATAGATCAATGAAAGTTTTCTCTCCAACAGCATCTGACAATCCCGGGCCAGTCCCATGCGGTGTCCCACAAGGCTCCTGCGTGTTTTTCACCCTTTATAACGTATTCACAAAGCTCTTGTTTGACAACCTTGAAAATCTGGGTGTCTCCTACACTAACTATGCAGATGATACCCAGATACTCATACCTGTCACCAGTGACTATGACACTGAAGCTAAACTGCTTACCGATATCTACAGCATCATCCCAGCCTGGATGGCTAAACATGGACTCTGTCTTAATGACGAGAAGACAGAGCTCCTCATTCTAGGATCTAACCTCAAACTTAACAAACTAGATAAGCATTTTGATGCTTTCAACATTGATGACAACTCTATCAAGGTCTCCAAAGAGGTGAAAACTCTTGGCATATACCTCGACTCATCACTAAACATATCAAGACAGGTCAATGCATCAGCCTCATTTACAGCTTATACCTGCAATTTAATTACTGCTTGCAGCCCCTTTCTCTCCACACCCAACTGCATTACCATACCTAGAGGGTTAGTACTCTCCAAGCTAGATTACTGCAACACACTTATCTTGGAACTAGTCAACAGAATTTCAGAAAAAAAAGTTCTTCAAAACAACACCGTTAGGGCAGCTCTAAATATCCCCAAATCCCATCATATCTCAGAGGTTAGACGCAACCTGAATTGGCTTTCGGTCAAGCAAAGGATCGCCTGCAAAACCCTCTCTCTGACCCATAAATGCCTCGCCAATCTAGCTCCCAGATACTTGACCAAAAACTTTGCACACAATACCTCAGACTACTCCATGAGATCGGCGCAGGTACACTGCCTCAAAGTTTCTGGCTTCAAGCTTCAAAAGGCAGGAGGGAGTTGTTTTCTGGTACTCGCAGCCAAGTTATGGAACTCCTTACCCTTTCCACTAAGATCTGAAGCTGCCATCCATCCATTCAGAAGGAATGCCAGAACCTGGCTTCTTGCGCAGGAATCCTAGATCCTCCTGCCTACCGGCCTGTAACCAATAACTAGCTGTATCCTTGTATATTTTTGTAAATTTATGTTCTCAGTTACAAGATCCTTATATCTATGTAAATGTTTGATCCCAGTTATATGAGTTCTGTAAATCTGCATTTTTTCCAACACTGTAATTATGTAATTGCTGTATATATCAGTGTTTCATCTGAAAAATTATCCTTATAACATTTGGAACTTGTTATCCTGTCACTGTACCGCTGTAATCCCCTTTGTAAGAAATGCACCCAGATGCCCATGGGCTTGGACCGCTATACAAATAAACAAACTAAACTGAACGAAACTGTCAGAATATATTGTCACCCGCTTCTCTACGCCGTGTTATAGTGCCAGTATGAGAGCCACTAGTTCTGCTGCTTGTGCTGAATAATGGGACTGTAATCATGCGCTCACTACCACCTTACTTGTTCCATCCTCCTTCAGTTTTAACACTGCAGTCCCAGTCCTTCTGATCCCATCAGTCTGGTCAACTGTTGATGAACCATCATTGTACAGTACGTCTCCCCCGTCAAGTGCGCCCTCTCCACCTTGCGCATGCACTGAACAACTCCATGTTCCTTGTACAGTCATGGCATAGTCTCCTGGTTGGTGGACATCTGCCAAGAATAGTGCTCGGTCAACTGTCCTGCGTCTTACTATCTTCAGTCCTGGCTTTGATAGTATCACCTCATACCCTGATGCTCTCGGCGTAGTCAGAGTGCTCTTTGGCTTATGCAGAATTGCAAAAAGGGTGTGCTCCAAGTACAGGGTGGTGGTGCACCCCATTGTTACTGTAGATGATTTTTCCACTGTGAAGGCTGCTGCAGCCAATGACTGTTCACAGGGGTAATGTCCTCTCATCACTTAGTCAAGGTGTCCACTGTAGTAAGCAATTGGCTTCCAGCCCATGCTTGTCTTCTGAAGCAGTACTACTTTCATCACTACACTGGGAGTGTATGAGAACAGGAAGAACTCCTTTTTGTAGTCTGGGTTTGTAGTCTGGCGTCCCTAACACTGGAGCTGTACATATTGCCTGTTTCAGTTCCTTCAGTCATGTCTGTGGTCCATGTCAGTCTCTTGGTTCCCTTCTGAGCTTCCTTGAGTGCAGTCAATAATGGCCTTGTATATGTGCTGTAATCGAAAACCAATGCTCTGCAGTAAATGCAAACCCCAAGAATCATTGCAATTCCCTCACTGTTTTGGGTTGGGGTGTGTTCTGTATTGTTTCTGTTCTCTTGGGGGCAATGTGCCTGCCATCCTTAGATATCACCGGTCCAATGTAAAGTAATTCCTTCTGACAATACTGCAGTTTGGCATAGTCCACCTTGTACCCCTTATCAGCAGCTAACACTGTCAGAATGTGTCCTGAGTCCTGTCTGCACTAATCCTCTGTCTTGCTGCAAATCAAAATGTCATCTACATACTGTAAAACTGTGCTTTCTGTCTGAATGCGGCTTAGATCCATCTTAATCACCCTGTTGAAGATGAATGGTGACTCGCAGTATCCTTGTGGCAAACAAGTATGTTTCTACTTCTGGTTGCAGTACATGAAGCTGGTTAGCTCGTGTGTGCCTGGTCTAGTGTATGGTACTGAAAAAATGCATTCTTTAGGTCAATGAACGTGAAACTGGTGGATTCCGCTGGAATACCACACAAAACTGTCGCCGGGTTGGCTGCTACTGGATACGCTGCTTCTACAATGTAGTTGAAAGGTCTTCACTCCTAAATAAAATGCCATGACCCCCCCTTGCCCTTGTGCATGGGGTACACTGTAGTGTTGCATGGAGATTCTGATGGTACCAGTATGCCTCTCTCAATAAGGGCACTAATTGTTTCATTGATGTCCTCATCTGTCTCTTTGGTTAGGGGATACTGTTTTACCCATGGCAAAATTGCTCCTGGTTCCAGTTTAATTCTCACTCCACCTATGCTCTTTATGAAGCCCACGTCATACGAACTCGTGGTCAATAAGCTGTCAGGGACCTTGGCCATGTCCTCCTCCTAGAATGTGGGCGGTGCCTCCAGCGCCATCGCCATTCTCTGTGGTACTTCTCTGTAATGGATCTGTAACCAGAATGTTATACTCATTTCGAACATCATTTGCAATTCCAGTCTCTCCGCCCCAAAGAGTTCATCATCTATCACTGTTGTAAGCCTTCAACCTTCAGCAATTGCGATAATTGCTCTCCATGCCCTCCCTGTGTCATCTGTTGCATGTACTGCAATCCAATCCTTTCTGGCCAACACCGCTTCAATCTCGATGGACACTATCATTCGCTTTGGCTCATCTAATGGTGTCTCTGGCCTGAACAGATACTTGTTCGGTACTCACCATACCTTACCTGCAATGCCTGGCTTCCAGGCGATGGCAATGTCTGTCCCATACTGAAACTGCGTGGGGTCCACTGGCACCCCTATCTGCACTGTACGTCCACAATATGCCTGTACAATCTGTCTTACATTTAGCATGTGTATACCTGGTGTTGAGCATAAAATGCCTTTGTCTGTGAAGGAAATTGTCATGTTTAGTTGGCTCATGATGTCTCGTCCCAGTATGTTCACAGGTGTCTGTCGAGAGTAAAGCAAGGGTAATGATAAGTCATGATCTCCTATAGATAAGGAGATGTTATCAGTGAAAGGAGCCACTTCTCGAGCCCCAGAGAATCCTTGAGTGTTCATGGCATCGCCTGACAACTTAAATGTTCCCTCCCTGATACATGAACTAGTCGCTCCAGTGTCAACAAGAAAGGAAAAAGTGTTGTCACCTATCGCCACCCCTATGCGAGGTTCCTCCGCAGGATTGGGTGTGATCAACAGGGTGGGACACATCAAGTTTGTTTGTGGGCTGTCCTATTGGGGATACATAGATAGTTTGTTCCTTGTAAAGGGGTTGTTCCCCACTATGGTAACCCCTCCCAATTGTCTGACAGGCACCGTCGCCACTGTATCCTGGGCTCTTGTGTGTTATCATTCTGTAGTTGAGCAAGGGGTTGTTCCCCACTATGGTAACCCCTCCCAATTGTCTGACAGGCACCGTCGCCACTGTATCATGGGCTCTTGTGTGTTATCATTCTGTAGTTGAGCAAGCTGCTGTGTATTTCCCTTGATCTGTGGTGATTGCAAGTACCTTGGTATTGGTGCTGCCAGTTGTGGTGCCTGCATCTGTAATTGTGTCTGTGCTGGTGACTGTGCTTGTGGCATCTGCTGATAGGAGCATTGTATCTGTCCTTGCTGTTGCTGGCTCAGAACATAATAATCTTCCTGCCACCCTTGATGATTCTGCTGCCCCATATCTCCCCAATGCTGTTGTGCTGATATGATACGGCACGCTCTAGAAATATGTCCCAGCTGTCCACAGGTCCAACTCTGTGGTGCCCCCCCCTGTCCTGGGGCGCCCCCTGTCACATTCCCTGGGCCTATCCATAGCCCCAAAATCCCCCTTTGTCCCCTGCTGTCCATAGGGTGCATCTGTGGCCCAAAGCCAAGCCCTCTTTGAAATCCTCCCCTTCCTCGAAATCCCTGGTGTGAGCTGCCCCGCTCCATGTATCCTCTGCACATGGTTGTGGTTGTTGATACCTCTGCTGAGGGGCTGGTACTTGTGGGGTGGGGCTGGTTATAACTGCCCCTTCCATTGCATACTTTGATAGCTTCGTTTGGACTAACTTGGCCTCATCTGCCTTTCTCTCTTCCACTTTTTGCTTAACCTTTTCCTGCCATAGCCTACGGTGGTGTACTATTGCAAGTTGTATTTCTGGCCATCCCTTTGCTTCTATCCCCACCCGTTTCCTCATACTCTTCTGTACAGGTTCTGGTAACCTCTGCACTAATATATGGTAAAATACTGCTTTAGTTTTGTCCCACGGCTCTCGAGTTTCAAGTCACCAAAGCTCTTGAATCTCCTGAATGTACTTCACTGGGTCTTTGTCATCCCTCATTTTGCGTGACATAATCTCCCCAGTGTCTGACGTGTCTGGGTACTGTGTTCATAACGCTTGCCACACTGCTGTTCAGCAATTAGCAAATGGGGACCCGTCATATGCCGTGTTCTGTATCGTCACCCCTGGGAGCCCCGCGTCCTTGCATATGTCATCAGCTGCGTCAACCAGTATCAAAACTAGTAATCCCTTTACATCACCCACTATGACGTATCTTCTGATGAAAACTGGCCTGCGAGCCTGAGCTCACTGAGAGCTTCCTGGATTTCTCCTATCTGTGTACTGATCCCTGTTGGTTTTGGCTGTTTTGGCAGCCTGTGACTCGCTGTCAATTTCTCCATCTCATAAATTCATTTCCCCACGCCTGCTCTCAATGATGGCAACCTGCATTTCACATTCTCTTTATTTGGGTGTTTCCAAGGCACATATTGAGGTCTCACCCCTCCCCTCTCTAGAAATGGCATCTGTGAGTATGTTGCCCTTTCTTCCGGGGTCCTTCAGTATTGTCTGATCTGTATTGGCCCTCTCTCGTCCTCAATGTCTGTGCATATGTCTACTGGTTCTATTCTAGGCGCGTGCTTGCTTTCATCATAAGCACTCGACAGTCACCCTCTTGAGCAAACTATTGCGGTTTCCTTCCTCTTTTGTCCTGGACGGTCTCTAAGTCTGTTGACATACGTGTTATGTGTGGTGCAACTGTCATTCGCTTGCTGGGTTTGTTCCTCTTCCTCCTCCTTCTCCTTGTCCAGGGGACCTACACTCCCATGATGCCCAGCCATCTGTACCCATGGAATGGGGTCTGCTCTGCGCCTCCCTCTCCTCTCCACTGTGTCTGTCATCATTGTCAGATCCTGTGTCCATGTTGCTAAAGAAATCATTTGAAAAGATTGATCTCCTTGATGTTGAGTCTATGTTAGGTTTCATGCTCAATGTCAATGATCAATGTCTATTAGATTGAATTTGCTACCTCCTGCCCAAACCCCTAGGCCTAACCTGCTGCCTCCTGCTGCTCTCCTGAGTTTGTGCTGTCTGATTCAACCCGCCTTTCCTCCTCACGCTTATTCCTTTCCCACTCCATGGCTACCTGTGTTTTTACCGCCCTTATTGCTCGCTCATCTTTTTCCTTAGGTGCTCGTTCTATTGCCAGTCTATCCAATTCAAATTCCTTTGGTCCTTTTCGGCTAACTTACGTTTTGCTTGCTCTGCTATTTCCCTTCATCTCTCTGCCTTTTTATATTTCTCTCTCTCTCTTCTCTTTCATCTCCCCCTCCGCTCTCTTCATTTCCTTAAGATCGCTCTCTATTCTCTCATTGCGCTCTCTTTCTATCTGCTCTCTTTGCTCTTCCTTCCTCTGCTCCCTGTCTTCCCGTTCCAGCTTCTCCTCTCTCCTCCTCTCTCTGTCCTCACTTTCTAACCTCACACCCCTCTCCTTTATCCTTCTATCCTCCTCCTCCATTAGTTCTGCTCAGTCAGGTGTATTGCGATCCTATTCCAGGCTCTCAATCGCCTTAGTTGCCCTTTCTGCCTCCCCCGTCGTCTTCCCTTTGAGTTTACCGAGTATCTGTGCTTCTATCCATTCGTCCGTGCTTATGGCCTCAAATTCTTACTTTGCGCTCTGCAGCACCTCCTCGCTCGCCTCTGCACCGCTAGCTGCCTGTTCTGTGCCTTTCTGCTTGTCCTCTTTAGTATATCGTGGTGGTTTGTATGTTGGTTTGGAATAACTCTCTGCTGCTTTCAATTCCCTAATTGGGTACATTCCCTGTTCATTGTCTGTGTCATCAGATATTACACTTGGAGTGCCAGGGGGAGGTGCAGAGGGATGATTCCCTTCCTCCTTCACTTCGTGTTGGTTCAGCATACACTGGCACATCGCCGCTTCCCCCTCTCCCTCCTGAAACATGTGCCACAACTCAAATATAGCCATGTGTTTGGTCAATGTCTTGCCCTTGTAAGTACCCTGTACATATGTCCTTAGTGATTGCTACATGTCTTTAGAGAAACTGCCAAAAGGCGGGCATGGCTTTGTCAGTTTACCTTCAGTACCTTTGGACCATTCTATGCTGTACTCACAAAGCTTTTCCTTGTAAGGTGGCAATGTTTTACACAAATGCTGAAGAGAAGTAACCCACCACTGTTCTTTTGATACTTAATAGTACCTCCTTCACCTGACCTCGAGTTGAGGATTTCGATAGTCTGCTGTTAAATAAATATAGGGGTTACAGGACACCAACAGTACTTTTCAATTTGTACAAGCCCCTCCGGCTCTGCACCTTGTCAGGCATGCTCTGCGCACTGCCCTCCTTCACAATTGCTGCCTCCTGCGGCACACTACCATAATCTTGCCATGCGCCTTCCGCGCACCGTCACTGGTTCACCTCGTCTGCCAATCCCAATTTCACATCACAAGCTCCTCACCGTCAAAACTCTCCATCCTATGCACCAACTTAAGGGTGACGACACCAAGCTAAAATTACAATACAGGTAGATGGACAATCGTACACACTCAACAATGACCCAATGCTCCAATCCCACAAAAACCCCACAGCTGTCTTCCTGCCTCTCTAGGTGAGAGTATACCAATATTCTCTTGTGATCGAACTGCACCTGTTGAGTTGCCTAACGTGTGAAATGCCTCTCTCCAGGAGACTTAACCAGTCAACTCACCTTCCGCAATCTAGGATAGCTCCAGCTAGCCGTCACGGGAATGCCATCATCTATGATCTGAGCTAAAACACCAAACCTACAGGAATACTTTGTTACAAATTCTTATCACCCGAATCCTCTCGGCTACTTAGTCCGCACTGCTCATCAGAACCTTTGCCTCGAAGACCAAATATGCCCTACCCTGGAAACATAGAGAAAGAACTTCTACCTCCGCTCCTCGTCCATACTCACTACACCAATACTAGACGATACTTTGACAATACACAATAATAGTACACAATACCTCCCAATACTCAACACCCTCCCTTATACCCACAATTGCTGTCAGTCTGGATCAATACTTAAGTTCCCAGTTGCACTGACGCTGCTCAGCTGCCGACTCCCCCGTCAAGACGCTCACCTCCCCATCCTAGTCTGCCTGGACAACTCGCCGATCTCGGGTGGAATGATTTCCAAATGGCTCCTGACGGCCTTTGAAAATGGGTACGCGTTCCCTGTTCTTCTCGAAATACACGCGAGTGTCCCATGGCCTCTTAGGTTCAGTGGCAAAGTGGTCAGCTTTGTGCTGGCACAGAGGACCATCCTGTGCTTAACAACTTGTTAGGACAAACTCCCAGGTAGGTCGAGGGCTATTAGGAGTTTGCAGACTCAGAACTCATGGAAGGCCTAACTCTTTCCCTTCCCAAAAGGAACGCAGGCCCAGACAGACAGAAAGTTCAAACTGCGGTTTATTACAGCCAAAACCAACAGGGACCAGGCCAGTTTTCATCAGAAGATACATCATAGTGACGCACCAACTTGGGCTCTACTCCAGAAAACCTACCATCGCCTATGATTGGACTTTGAGTGGTAGTCCCCCTATAGAAGTCCTTATACAGGTTAATTTATTGGCTCTTGCATGTCAGGTGGCTGGCTTGGGCCATCCTCAATTACCTAATACTATACAATGTTGCAGTGTGAGGGTCTTATCATTGGTTCCTGCCCATTTGTTACCCACCCCTACTGTCCCGAACTTGATTGGCTAGAGCTGGTCTCCCCAGAGCAGAGGAATCCTACTGAGCCTTCTGCAGAGCTCTCAAAACGTGGCTGTTCGTATAACTCAATTTGATTTGTGAGCACCTATTTGAATGATGCACTATCGTCAAGTCCAATCTGTATGTAACTGCCATGATTTCGTCTAACCATCACTGTGTTTGACCATCTGTGGGCTACATGTAACCAGGGTTTGTGTGCGCTATACAAATGCTATAAATAAATAAATAAATAAATAAATAAATAAATAAATAAATAAATATAGTGGAAATAGGATGTTGTTCTAATTGGCTGGGTATAGCTATTTTCTTTTTGTCTCCTTGTGATCTAATTTGGTTTCAAGCCTCTCGATGATGAGACTCATAGATGTGTGCAAGGCAACATAATTGGAGAGTTTTGTTGGGGAGAAAGATGGCCTCTAAGTGTTCATAACGGTATGGACTTGTCCTTGATTTGTAATGTGCATGCCAGAACTATTATTTGATGCTAAGCATCTTCGGAATTGAATGGGGAATGTTGGTATGTATGTGACTGCAAGGCATACGTTGTAAGGTAAAGGGAGGTTGTTTCTACTGGATTCAGTACAATGGGCCTCATTACGAGTCTGGCAGTAACCGAGGCGGTAAAGCTGCCTGGTTACCGCCGGACTCGTATTACTATTCAGCCTCCGTGATTCCCGGAATTACCGGGGCATTACAACCCCGGTGACCCGGAATTCCGGAGGCGGAATGGTGTAAATCCCCATTCTCATTGAGTCCTATAGGACTCAATGGGAGCAGGGATCCCAATTGGAAGGATCTCAGTTTTTCTGCCATTGAGGCAGAGGTCGTTGGAGGTGCACCAGACCTGGATGGCAGATAGGCAGTCAGGGATGAAGAAAGGTGCGAGTGGTTCAGCAGGAAGTCTGAAAAAGAGTTGTGTGTCATCAGCATAACACTGGAAGATGGGAGAGAAGGAGGAGATGAGGAGTGCCAGTTGAGCAAGGTAGATATTAAAGAGCCAGGGAGAGAGGATAGATCCCTGGGGGATATCACAGGTGGAGAGGTAGATAGAAGAGGAGAAGGTGCCCAAGATCACTTGGGAGGAGGGGTCAGTTAGGAAAGAGATCAACCATTCCAGTGCCCACTCCGAGATAACAAGGGTATAATGGTTGACAGTGTCAAAGTCAGAGGAGAGATCCAGTAGGATTAGAGAAGCTGGGGAGTTGTAGTCAAGGGATGCCAGCAGTTCTTCACAGGTGTTCAGAAGAGCAGTTTCCCTGCCTCTGGATGCTCGGAATCCAGATTGATGATCATGAAGATTATTCTAAAGAATATCTATTATAATAAGTACCTGGTGAGGGCGCAATCAGAATCTGATTGGCCCTCGCCGAGGCATTACCCGGCCGGGAATCCCTCGGCCGGGATATCATGCCTTTATCCAAGGCGTGGGGCGTGTCAGCCCCTCAGCCAATGAGGAGGCTTGCAGCGGGGCTCTCCCAGCTCCGAGCCTCCACATGGCTGGAGGCCGCCTTCGTCCCCCGCTGGGGATTCAGATATGATTTTTTTTGTTGTCCTCCCCCTCCCCACGTTCTCACCCCCACTTACCTGCTGCCTGCTTTGTCCCCGGTGGGGGACGATGGCAGCCTCCAGCTGTCTGGAGACTCGAAGCGAGCACATCCCCGCTCTGAGCCTCCACACAGTTGAAGGCTTCCATCGTCCCCCGCTGGGGACCCAGGTACTTTTTTTTTATTTCTTTTTTTTTACCCTCTCTCCCTCTCTACTGCCCTCCCAACCCCACTTACCTTCTTCTCTGACGTCTTTCTGGAACAGACTCTGTTTTCCCTTTCCCGGCAGCCATTTTATTGGTCGTTTTATTTTAAATTTTTTGTTGTCCCGAAATGCTGCAGCATTCCGTGACAAAGAAAATGATTTTAGAGCCCCGGTCACGCATATCTTGCGGGCCGGTGTACTAATAGCTATTTGCCCCGAGCGGCAGGGGCATTACCGACTCTAGTAATGCCCCAGGGCCTGCGTTAAGGCCCTCGTTTCGCTCGGGACTATAACTATGGGCCCCACGGAATTACCTGCTTCGGTAATGCCCCCGCCGCTCGGGGCATATTGCTTAAATTAAATAATATGTTTCTACATTAACACAAAAGAAATTGTCAAACCATCAATATGATTATTAGTCTGTGGAAACCTGTTCACAAACAATATTGACTCTACTTATAAATGGAGTGAGTCAGAACATAATAAATACACACATATATTATCTGCTCATTCAAAATTTTGTTTTGAAATGGCATGTGATTCAGCTTAAATAATTGGAAAGTATGAAAGAATATTCTCTAACTAGGAATTTCAGGGTTGTTCTACAACAAGCATGAAGGGGTGCATTTCACTAAGGAAAAATTAAAAGGGAATTTAAAATTATTTTGGTTTTGAGGTCGGAATACATTGAAGGGGAATTCAAAAGGGTTTTTGTTTTGTTTTTTCAATGTACACAAAAATCTAAATGGATTTGGAATTAAGGGCAAGTGAGATGGGAATATGTTTCACCCATAGAATACGAGCATCCTAATTCCTTAACAATGCCCTACCCCAATTTCTAAGACCTGGAGAAAGAGATTCGATTTTGAGATATTCATTTACTATGATTGTAACAGTGTGCAGGTATTTTACTTTAAAACCATTGGTGTGAGCCTTCTCGACAGTTTGGGCCCAGCATTCCTCTTGTACCTCTCGCACCACTGTAATCTGACAAAGCAATATTCTATTAGATAGACCCTCTGATCGGCAGGAATTTCACTTAATCACACCCAGAAAGGCATCATCTGGGTTCCAATTGGTCTCAAGGTTCAGAGTGTTGTCAGAAAGAGCACCTCATTTCTATTCAGCTCTTCATGAGGGAGATGACTTTTCAATTAAAATGTGTATTCTTGTATAGCTACGACTGAGTGTGATTGTGCTAAATAACGTATTGTTGTTTAACATAATATGCTTATTCAAACGCATCTTCTTTGAATCTTGGGGGCCACAATAAACTGGCTTTGTTGATATTTATTATTTATAGAAAGAAATATAAATTTGACAAGCAAGTGTTCATATTTCTATGATTAGGATTGTCATGATGAATCAGAATTTGTATTTCATAAATTGTTGCGACATACAGTTTCCAAGTTATTTAACAAAGAAGTGTCTTTACAATGTATCATTATTCCTAATCATGCACATTTTAAATTGTTAGTTTGTAGGGGCTTGGTTCTTGATATGAGAGGTCATCAACCATCTTCTGTGCAAATTACATTGATCTTCTTCACTTATGGGAAACCAATACCTGTGTTCCAAGTTAAAAGAATAATTCAGCTTATGGGTGAGTTTTTCCAAGTACACATATACATACGGGGAACCGTCATTACTTTCATGAATGACTTTTAAGTCAAAGGTTAATGTGGACACTCATCATCATCTTTACATATTTTGATTTCTCCATTAACAAACTGCAAAATAAATACGGAATCCCATAATCCAAATTAGTACCCGGCACGCACGGTGCAATGGGAATACAGCATGGTGATTGGCTCATTTGCGAGCCATACCACATGGTATTCCCTTTTACGCCGTGCGTGCCGGCTACTCTGTTCCCGGCAAGGGGCGTGGCAGCCCCTCAGTCAATGAGGAGGCTCGAAACGGGGCAATCCCCGCTCCGAGCCTCCCCATACCTGGAGGCTTCCCTCGTACCCCACTGGGAACTCGGGTAATACATTTTTTTTCCCTTTCCTCCTCCCTCCTCCTACCCCACCCCACTTACCTTCTATCTCGCAGTCTCCGGCGGGGGACGATGGAAACCTCCAGCCGTGTGGAGACTCGGAGCGGGGCCATCCCCGCTCCAAGCCTCCACACGGCTGGAGGCTTCCATCGTCCCCCGGCGGAGACCACGGTACGTTTTTGTATTTTTTCTTCCCCACCCCACTTACCTTCTTTTTTCTTTTTTTTCTCGGGAGCGGACGTGCTGAGAACAGAGTGTTCCCAACGCGCCCGCTCCCGATGGCTGCCATGGAAAGGGAAAACGGACTACATTTTCCCTTTCCCGCCGGCCATTTTTTTTGCCGTTTTTTTTTATTCTGTTCCGAAACGTGTTTCGGAACAGAAAAAAAGCAATTAGTACCATTAGTACCACGGTCTAACGGGCCGGGTACTAATGGCAATAAGCCCCTTGAGTGTGGGCCAATACCGCCCGCAGTAATGCCCCCCCCCCGGGGCTTTGTTACGGCCCAAGCGTGCTACGTGGGGCGGTATTGGCCCGCAATCTCGTGGCTTATTGCCACATTAAATACATGCAAAACCAGGTTCCTCCAATAATTAAAACAATATGTAAAATCACTATATGGCTTATTTCTGTAAAATGTATAATAAAGAAACCCACCATGAGAGCAAGATACCTGGAGGCCTATCCAGGCAAATATGTATTTCAACCTAAACATCACAGTTAATTGCATAGAACATAACCTCAATCAAAAGCTGATTGCATCATCTAAAACTACCAATTATCCTAATTTCAAAGGATTCATAAGAGACAAGGCTGTACATAAACATCTGATCCTCACACTTGTTTGAATAAAACATAGCTTACTTGCATGTCTATATTCTGTTTTGCAGGAAGAGGGGTCTCAATAAGTGCTTATGCAGACTAAGTAGCGAAAACTTATTAGCAAAAAGTGCTCTCATATTGCAGGCACACTTTGCAGATCCACCCACCCACCTTCTACATTGATAAGGGGGAGTGCATTTAAATGGACAATTAGCAACAACCTCCTTCATTCTGAAGATCTATATCGGCAGATTTTCCCTTGACGGGTTGTATGTAAGCATACATCTGCATAAAACGTTAACAAGGACAGGTACTGAATATTTCAAATGTCTGTCTCTCTCGCCCTCTTGCCAGCTCTAATCTTAATAGCTGTTTTGAGGTGACTTAATGAAACAAAACATGTTAGATCCCAATGCTCCCCACAACAGGCAGACCCTTAATACCACCGTTATACCAATCAAATGTATCTATAACTGACGAAAACACAATTTCTGATACTAATGCAATCATATGAGTAGCACAGGTGTACTTTTAAAAAGTAGATTAGGAATATGGACTGGGTCAGCACAGCTAAAGTCAGTACCCCAGTTAAGATCTAAATGCATTACAAGGAGAACAGAGGGAAGGTCCAGTATTCGACACAAACCTGTATCCTGCACCACCTGTAATAACTCAGAATCTGAGTGTCCCAAGATTTTACTGCCATATACAATTATTGAACAATGTGCCCCCTACAAGAAATTAACTGAATCTTAAATGCTCTTTGAGCCTAAGAGCGGCCCTCCCACTAACTTCTTTATATGTCGAATCCAAGTGCCACTCTTCTAAGAGAGTAGGCCAATACAGGCGTATAAATCAACGTCCTCAATTCTACTTCCATTAAGAGACCAAAGATGGGGTTCCCCCAATTCCCAACTTACTTAATTTGTGTTTTGGTTTTATTTAGTTTCTAGCTATGGTTATGAAAGCAGCCATTAGCATACTCTAACATTGCTGAAGCCCCACCCATGTTTGAGCCAAGATAACTGTATCATCTGCATGAAGGAGCACACTGTAAGAGGTTTCCATCAGAAATAGTGGATACGTTTTCCTACCAGAGATATGAGGGTCACAATCTGAAAGGAATAGGATAAATAGATGCAGTGCTAATGGTCATCCTGTTTGACCCCTTTATTAGTGGTGAAAAACAGAGTATAATTACCCATTCTTGATTAATGAGCCAAAGTGTCTCAGCACAGTTAGACAAGAATTGATAATTCATTTAGAACCCTGTGATGTGTCAGAAGAAGGACATGGACTTGGCTTAGACATGTCACCATTAATTTTATTAAAGAATAAGAATAAGGTCTATCATTCCCTATGCTACAATTCGTCCCTACCATCCACAACTTACTATGGTACTTGTCAGTCATCAGTGAAAAGCCCACATTAATCAGTTATGACAAACGGGGGTGTGGGGGAGTGACCATTCTCAGCCTGAAGCAGGAGGCTTTCTAAAATTAAACATAAAACAAGACATGCCGTAGGTATGCCTAGTGGGAGTTGTGGGGTCACTGGTCCCTGAAATGTTCCACCCTGTGCCAATAATGACAACACTGATGCCACGCATATGCTCTCAATGCCTCTCGAAGCAGTCGCTCAGCACAGTTCTCGTTTTGTGTTGTCTTTTAAGAACTATCTCTTCCACAATGCAAGAGCAAGCAGCCAGTAACCACCGGACTTTAAGAAAAACAACCGAAAATCACAGAATGTAGCAATGCCAGCAGATTGTGAAATGGCAACAACACCCAGCTGCATCCAACACATCAGAGAAGCAAACTACTCACCCTCCAAGCAGAAAAACGAACGCTCAGTTTACAGCATGGCAGCGAAACTCCTAACTGCTTGTAAAACTATTCTGGAAAAGGAGATAGCGAAGAAAGGTTTTTACAGCCTATCAGCTGTGTAGCCCCCCTCCTGGGGAAAAGGCAGGCACTGATTGGTGCAGGGAATCAGCTGAGCACTGCAACTAATGGAGAGGGTGGGGTTGAGACAGTCCCTGCAAACAGAGTCCTGCACTATAAAAGCAGACAGCAGCAGAGGCAGAGTGTTGCGTGTACCGGTGAGGTCACAGGTGGAGTTGGGGGAAAGACCAAGATACCAGGTGGAGGAAAGATCGGAAAGCAGACTGTTGGAGAGGTGAATTTTGAACAGGTGAGGTATTTGAGAGTAAGTTGTATCAGTAGTGTGTACTGTAGTGTATTGCAGTGCATGAAGTGGCGAGGGGGAGTTTAGGAGTTGGGAGTGACAGTGAGTGAAAAAAAGAGTAAAACTGAACATAGTGTGGGAGATAGTTGTTAGCATGAGAGGGAGTGAGTGTTAGCAGAGAGTAGAAGTCGAGTGGAAGGGGCAGGACATATTAGGAAAGTGGGGAGGGGCTGATACTAGTGAGAATGGGGATGGTCAAGGGTTGAGCAGGGCACTATATCCTTGAGTTTCTTTTACTGTGAAGGGGTGAGCAGGGCACCATATCCCTGAGTGTATTGTCTTGTGAAGGGGTGTGCAGGGCAACATATCACTGAGTTTCTTGTATTGTGAAGGGATGAGCAGGGAACCATATCCCTGGGTTTCTTGAGTAGAGACGGGATGAGCAGGCTAACATATCCCTGAGTTTCGTAAGTATTTTTTATTTATTTATTTTTATTTTATTTTATTGTTTAAAGTGTGGACCTATCTTGAGAGCAGCTGAGTGCTGTACAGAGTGTGGGTAGCCGGCATTTGGGCTGGCATCCTTTAAGAGTAATGCAGTAAGAAAGCCTTAACTAAAAATACAAACAACCATAATAAATCACCAAAACAACACAAACCAAGCACCATCCCAACTCAAGTCAGCACACAGACTATTAAGGGCGTGTTAATCAATGCCAGATCGCTGGTAGCTCATGCGACAGGCATTGCTAATCTAATCACTGCTGACAACCTAGACTTGCTGGCCATCAGAGAATTCTGGCTGCATGCTGCAGCAGGACCATCAATCCTGCTTGCTGTGCCACACAATTACACAATTGTAAGAGAGGAGAGAGCAGATGCCAGAGGTGGCAGAATTGCCATTAAAGCCAAATCAAACCTAGACCTTAGACTAGCCACCTAACATAAATTCTCATCCTGCGAACTACTGACTGCCAAAATACCAACCGACAACTCCCACACCATAACAATACAGCTAGTATACAGACCCCACGGGCCTATAAGCACTTTCACTGACGATCTGATGCTACTAATGACAATGTCAAAACATCATCCCAAATCTTAATACTGGGTGATTTTAATCTGGGACTGAACGACCCCAATGATCCTCAAGCACTAATAATCACCACAACAATGACAGAACAAGTCTTTAAACTAAAAGGCACCCAACCTACCCAAAACAAAGGCAGGTCACTTGATTGGGTAGACGACCTTAATTGTGACACTTCAATCACAGCCACCACTCCCCAATCTTGGACAGATCACTATCTCCTGTCATTCACCCTCCCAATAAACCCTCAAAGAACTAAACTAAACCTAACAGTACCTCCATGCCAGACAAGAAACAAACATAACATCACGATGGAGGCCATCCTGCCACTTGTGATCCACGCTAAATGCATCAGAGGATATCACTGACCCTAACAAACTAGTATAGATATAGAACTCTTGTATGACCAAAGCCTCTGGATATCATTTCCCCCCTCAAATTGCGCAAAGGTAAACCAAGAGCGTATTTAAACACTTGGTTCACCCCTGAATTTAAAAATCTGGGGGGGGGGAAAGAAAGCTAGAATCCATCTGGAAACTCAGCCCGTCCGCGGAGAACAAAACGAATCTAAGGAATATATCTGCAAAATACAAGGAAGAAATACTGAGCACTAAACGGGAATCATACAATAATAGAATCAATCAGGCCAGCTCCAGCACCAAAGAGCTATTTGTGATCCTTAAAGAGATGGAGACACCTATTACCCCAGTGGATACATGAGTTAAGGGCCAACTCTGGTGCACGAACATTCCGAATGCTCTCACCAATAAAATAGCCACTCTGCAATCTAAAATTTCTCAAAAACGGAAAAATGTACAAACATAGGCAGCATCCAACAAAACATAAAACCGAATACCAATCCACCTTAGGAATTTAAATTCTCTAAAATGTCTGTCTTGGACGTTCAAAAATCATTGCCTCCCTCAAACCCACATGTTGCCAAGGTGATAGCTGCCCAGCGCAAATAATCAATGATGCTGCTAGAGATCTAGCACCCTTCATATCCAAACTAATCAACGGCTCATTTACATCGGGCATAGTACCTAGTAACTTAAAGGAATCATGGGTTTTACCACTACTTAAAAAACAATCTCTGGACCTGACTATCCCGACAAATTATAGGCCATTTACGACTATGCCTTTTTTCTTAAAGATTCTGGACAGAGTAGCCTATCTACAGATCTAAGAATATCTAGAGATTAACCACCTCCTAGGGACTCACCAATCGGGATTTAGATCTCAACATGGGACCGAAACGGCACTTATTGACCTAAAAGCTCAGTGATTAACTGAAGGACAATGGGAAAATGGCCTTACTACTATTATTGGACCTATTGACGGCATTCGACGTGGTTGGCCATAAGGTACTATGCAACCACCTCGCCGCCACAGCCCACTTCTCCCAGAATGCCATTACTTGGACACAATCTTTTCTAAATAATAGAACTATGAGAGCGTTCTCCCCCTCAGCAGCAGCCAACCCTATTCCCATCAAATGTGGAGTCCCACAAGGCTCCTGTGTATCACCCCAATGTACAACATTTTCACTAAGCCCCTGTCCGATAAACTGGATCGTCTGGGTGTCACGTACACCAACTACGCAGATGACATCCAGATCCTCCTTCAGTTGTCGGGTACTTATGAGGATGATGTAGCATTAGTGAACAAAATATATCTCATCATTCAGGCATGGATGACCACACACAGCCTCTGCCTGAATGATGACAAAACGGAATTGCTGATTGTAGGTTCCACAGCTAACCGAAAAAAAACTTAACTCAGACTACACCTCCTTCAACATTGATGGAAACAAGATCCTAGTGGCCAAAGAGGTAAAAACCCTAGGTTTTTGTCTCGACGCAACACTAAATCTACATAAACAGGTAAACGTTACGGTCTCAGCCACGGCATACAGCGAAAACTAATCAGGGCATGCAAACCCCTACCCTCTAAGGAAAGCTACATCACAATGGCCAGAGTATTAAACTGTCCAAGCTGAATAATTGCAATGGACTCTATTTGGGAGCCAATAAATGTATGCTCAACAAACTACAAACTTTACAAAACAATGCTTTCAGATTAGCACTGATCATCCCAAGAAGAGCTCACATATCTGAAACAAGTAGACAAAAGAAATGGCTATCAATCAAAGACAAGATTCAACTTAAAACCATGTGCCTCACCTACAAAGCCCCCCCTGTACTTAACAGAAATGTTTAAGTTAAACCCATCTACCCGATCCATTAGATCAATCGAATAAACTTGGCCTAATAGTCCCTAGATACAAACTGCAAAAATCTAGTGGGATCAGCTTCCCAGTAATGGCTGCCCAGCTGTGGAACTCGCTCCCACTACCCTTAAAAAAAACTAAATCATTTGCTAACTTCAGAAGTAACTCCATCAAATGGCTAACCGAATAGTATTATCACTCCACCTCTGAACCTCCGATCCGAAACATTTCACTGCAAAACCTGAACAACGTAGTATCTTTAGTATTATTTTTAGTGTAACAATGTAATTATTGAATTATGATTTTGTTCTCTTGTAAATCTGTTGTATATATTATCTGTATGTCTGTAACCTATGCAACCATCAAAAGCGCCCAGATACCCCTGGGTTAAGGCGCGCTATAGAAATAAATAAAACAAGCAAACAAATAGTGCTGTGAGATCTGTGCATCCATTGGAATTAGTCCTTGGTTAGGTGTTGTTGCAAGAGCCATTCAGAGGTTTGCGAAATTAGAGATTGTGGGGCATTCCGAACCGACACGAAGATCGAAATTCAGAGGGTGAGTGCATGACAAGAGAAGGATTGTTTGCAGATCCTCTCTTTGCAGATAAATTGTGATTCAAGCCAATTGGTCAATTTGCTGTGCGAGGAGCATATGCCACCAGATATGTGGAGTTTAGCAACTAGGTACACTGGTGTGCTACTCACAACTGCTTTGTAGGTGATACATGCAGTCTTGAACAGTATCCTGGGTTGTGGTGGAAGCCAATGTAGTTCACGTTGGATGGGGTAATTTGGTCAAATTTCTGTGCCCCTGTAATAAGACATGCTGCAGAGTGGTGGACTGCTTTTAGAGGCGCCAAGTGAGCAACAGGGAGACCTGTCAGGAGAGCATTTCCCCCATCAATGTGTGCAATACCACTGGTGGCTGCACTATGGTCTGTAAGTCCTGAGGCGGGATGATGGGTTTGATTTTTTTTCGAAGGGTAGAGATTCTGAGCCAGGCTATTTGCACCTTTTTGGCTACGTGTTTCTGGAAGGACAGATTGCTGTCAATTGTGAATCCTAAGGAGTTTGCTGAGTGTGAGTTTGGATCAAATACTTCGAGTTGCATATCATTAAGCCATTGTTGGACAAGTTGCTTTTTAGTGGGGGCAGATGAGGATGTATTCAGTCTTGGATTGGTTTAGTTTGAGGTAGACAGTCAACATCCAGGACTGGATGATGGCTAGGTAATCGCAGAGACGAACGATGTCCTGTGTGCTATTTACTTTAAAGTACAACTGAGTATCTTCTGCGTATTGGTGAATGGCTATATTGGGATCTTTGAGGAGAGTGCCAGAGGCTCCATATAAAGGGTTAAAAGGATTGATGAGAGGATGGAGCCTTGGGGGAATCAGCAGGAGGCCTGGGGGTCAGTTATAACACAGGTCCATCTGGACAGCCTGGTGTCTGCCTGAGAGATAGCAGGTAAACCAATTCAGAACAGTGCCAGAGAATCCCATCCTGTCAGCGAGGAACTAGAAGAGGATGCAATGGTCTACGGCGTCAAATGCAGCCAAGAGGTCAAGGATGAGTCGCCCTTATCCATGATTTGGAGACCATCATCCACCACCTGTATGGTGGCTGTCTTAATGTTATACTTTGGGCAACACCCGGACGATAGTCATTTAGGGGGTGAAGTTGTTTGATTCTGGTTAGTAGTTGTGTTGTAAATACTTTTTCCAAGATTTTGCCAATGAACGGGAGGCTTGTAATGGGCCTGTAGTTGACCAGGTCGTCTGATCTAGGGTTGGTTTCTTCAAAAGAGGTTGTATGAGACCAGTCTTAAGGATACTCAGGAAAGATCCTTCTGTGAGGGAGGCATTGATGATGCTGAGGAGCGCATTGAACGCCAGGCCTGGCAGGTCAATTGTTTATTAATGGAGGTTGGAATTATTTTGTCAGAATAAGAATATGGTTTGAGGAAGGCAATCATTTTGAGGATATCCAGGGGAAAGAGGAGAGAATTCTGGTCAGAGTGGCAGTGTGTGAGCCGGGATACTAATGCTGTGGGAGGTTTATTCAATGGTCTCTTGGATTTTGTCTATTGTTTCAATAATAAATGGGTTAATTGCAGGTACCTCTGGGTCGGGTGAGGGTTTTGGTACAATGCTTCACTCCTGTTAGAGCCTTTCGCAATGGTGGTGGAGTAATAAGACGCGTTGGCCTTGGTAATCAGAATCATATGGTTTGCACGCAGAGATTTGAGGTTGGTGAGGTCTCTCAAGTTATGGTTTTTGCACCACCGTTTCTCTAGGGCTCTGATTGGGCATATGATGCAGGCGTGCTTGGGGGTGTACCATGGGGCAGATAGTTTGGTGTTAGCCCAAATGGATTTTAGAGGGGCATGAGTGTCCACCGGTTTCATAGCAGAGTTGATGAATAATTCCAGGAAGCCTCAGGTATTCCCTGTGGTGGGGAAGTCTGAAAGGTTTGCTTCTAACATATTGACTGGGAACGTTTTGAATGAGCGGCAATGAGTGAGGGGACATTTAGCCTGACCTTTGTGAGCCATAGTCGAGTGGGTGACTGAGAATGGGATGGTGGCATGGTCAGACCAGTCAAGTGGGGTAGGGTCTACACAGATGATGGAGGGGGATGATGTGAAGACTTAATCTATGGTGTTGCCTCTGTTATGCACGGGGAGAGCACAATTTGCTTAAGGTCCATGAAAGCGATTATTGCGAAAAGCGTGCTTCAGATGTGGTTGTCAGCCTTTTAAATCAGAGTCATTATTTGTATGTAAATATGTGCTCTTTGGATGTAAATATGTGCTCTTTGTATGTAAATATGTGCTCTGTAAAGTGCTTGGATTAAGGCGCTATATAAATAACACATCATTATCATTATCATTATCATTTTCATTAGAATCACACAGAAAGATATTCATTGAATTTGCTAATTTGTCAGAGGAGTGTAAGTTGGAGATGTCTGCAATGAAAGAGTCACTCCTGTGTGGTGGTCTGTAGAAATGGACGAAGGTCATGGCTTCCTTGTGTGAGAGAAGGAACCGAAAGTTGAGTGAATCAAATGGGCTTGTTCTGGTAGAGGGGATGATGGAGCATCCTGTGGATGATTGCCACCACTCCGCCTCCTGCCCTTCCTGGCTGGTCGGCATAGCAAAGCAGAGTGTTGGAGAGGTGAGTTTTGAGCATGTGAGGTATTTGAGAGAGAGTGGAATCAGTGTAGTGTATTGCAGTGCAGAAAGTGTGGAAGGGGAGTGTAGGAGTTGGGAGTGAGAGAGAAAAACTGAACACAGTGTGGGAGATAGTTGTTAGTGTGAGAGGAAGTGAGAGTTAGCAGCGAGTGAGGATAGTAGGGAGGATGTAGAAGTGGTGTTCATGAGTAAGATGTAATAGGGAAGTGAGGAGGGGGTGAGGCTAGTGAGAGTGGGAATTGTGATGGTGTGCGCTAGACACCATATCCCTGAGTTTCTTGTATTCTGAAGGGGTGAGCAGAGCATCATATCCCTGAGTTTCTTGTATTGTGAAGAGGTAGCAGTGCATCATATCCCTGGTTACTTGAGTAGCGAAGGGGTTAGTAGCGCACCATATTCCTGAGTTTTGTGAGTAGTTGTAATAGGAGTAGAGCTGAAAGACTTGTAGTAGCATGGAGAAGGTAAAGAGTTGGGGCGTAGGAAAGGTAGGTGAAGTTTGTAGGACGGAGGTGAGTAGGGGTGAGGAATAGAATAGTAAAGATAAGGGGGTGATAAAATCCAGAGCCACACATACAACACCCTCTAGAATTAACCTATGTGGTAGTGATAGAAATAGGTAGGACGTCCCTGAGTGAGACAGATATCCAGTGTTTGCGGAACACCCCCTTAGAGCAATTTAGTGAACAGACAGTTGGGGTTACCGATCTGTAGAAACTAACCAGGGCTATCAACACCTGGGCTATGGTGGGATTCCCTCGGGAGTTGAGAGAGACAGAGAGGGACAGCCCTAGTGCCACCTTCCTGTACCCCTTTTCCAGCCGATATGCCTTGTTATAACCTATGTATGTTCTGCAATTCTAAATGAAGCTTTAAAGAACCACAACATAGCCCTACTGTGTGCAATAATAATGAAAACCCTTGAAATAGGAGCAAGACTGTGTTGTATTCAGGCCATTTGTCACACAGTGCACTGTGCAAACTACTCTCTCCTGGCCCTATCCCTAACCTAATAACGAAAAACAGGAGAATGCCTCCCTTTTCCTGGTATGTTCACTTCCTGTAAACTTCAATTCAGCTTGATATTCTCTAAATGCCTCTGGTGACTACTTTTATCAATTCATACAGTTCCTGGACTTTCCTTTCGCTACTGTTCTCTTATAGTTATCAACTTCTTGTTTTGTTTTCTAATAGATTCCTTTATCAGTAGTAGTGATTTCCTTTTTTTCCCCTGATGGGATTATTATGGATTCACAACTCACCTTGATTAGGCTTTCTCTGGGTTTTAGTTTCTCTTCTGTACTTATTAACTCTGGATTTAGCTGAGTATCAAGTTGCCCTCTAATGGATATTGGTATAATACTCTTTTTTTCTCTCACTGGGACGAGTGTGAGTTTTAACATAATGGGCCTCATTACGACCTCGGCGGTAGCCATGCCGGTATTGGCGGCATGGCTGCTGCCGAAATCGCGTCCGGGTCCGGGTTCCCAGAATGAGGGATTAGCGGGCCATTCTGAGTTCAGAGGGCCTGGTAATTCCTCCCTTCAAGGACCCGGACCTTCCCCATTCCCATTTCAGCCCCCAGAGGGCTGAATGGGAATGGGAGAGGGAGCAAACAACGGGCCGATTACGAGTGGCCCTTTGTTTGCTCCCTCTTTCCCTCGCGGGACCCGGTAAGCACGCCTGGTTTTACCTCGTAATGTGGTGGAACAGGTTTAACGGGTCCGCATCCTTTTGCGGCACACTTTTAACCCGTTCCGCCAGGGTCGTAATGAGGCCCAATGATTCTCATTCTCTCTTCCAAATATCAATTTCATATACTATTTATCTTCACTGTGATGAGTATTAGTACTATCACAATGCTTCTCATTCCCATAAGGGTTCTCCTTTATTTCACTGGTTTTCAATATTAAAGTTTCTTTTCTGATACTGGAATGAGTATGATCATCCCCACAAGACTTCTTATTTACTTCACTGGTTTTAAATTTCAACGTTCCTTTTTCTATACTGGAACCAGTATGAGCGATCTCATGCAACTTTGCTGTCTGACTCCTGGGTCTCCCGCTTTCCCTGTTACCTGCGACCGGTAGGGAAATTGTCACTTGGGTTTCCCTTTTCTTCTGCAGTTCTCCTTGATTCATCTGGTGTCATGATTCCTGCCCCTAATGTCCCCAGCGCTCCAAGATGTCAGGCTGGAGCCAGGCCACAATCACCTACATGGCCCTCAAGGGCCTCTCCATCCCTCCAAAGACCCACTTGGAGTCAGATTTGGAGCTTGTGGCACCAGACTCACTCACTCCCATAGGATAACATTGGGGATTGGACTTGTAGTGCATTGATGGGGACAAGATGGATGCCCCCACATATTTCGTTTCCCAGAACTGCATGTGCAGTCTAGTCTTTTGGGTGTGGTTCAGCCCAGAGACACCTGGGATACCCAGAGACTATTTAAGCCACGCCCAGGCTGAGAAACATGCTTTGCGTTTTCTGCACCTGCAGCGTGACACTCACCGTGTTCGGATTGGTCTCCAGTAGGCCTGCATCTTTCTTCTGCACTTAGCTCCTGCAAGAACAAGAACACCGTTTGGAACAGCCTTACCTTGCAGCGCTTCTGCCCATCATTCATCGCTCCTTCTGCTCTGCGGGCATCTTCGGCGGTGTCATTCTCATGGAAAAGGGAAAAGAACAGAAAAAAGGCATTAGTAAGCATTCTGCAAATCTTCGCTTATTTTTAAATACTGTACGAGCTTCAAACGCTTACCTGAATCCGAGCCGCTCTGGGGGAACTCTGTCTCCGGAACTTCTCATCCATCTGCAAGAGGGAAAAGACACTCCAGGTTAGCGTGGAAATGTCTAGAGGCGCCGCATACCAAGCTTACTCACTGCATTTGTTCTTCATAACCGGCATCCACGCTGAAAACGTCGCAGCACCTAAATGTCACAGAAAAATAACTCAGTTCAATACAAATACAAAAGGGGTGCATCACGCATCGCGCTCTCACTCACCTTCAGCGCTACTCATCTCAGCAGCACGCTGCCATCCCCTGACGCCGGCCATCATCTAAGGAAGGAAAGGAACGAAGTTAGAGAACTGTTCAAAAGACTCATCATACTTACCTGTCGGACTCTTGCCAGTGAAGTAACTAGGCAGCAACGAGCCCGCATCAATCAAAGCGCCCCTGCGCTGAAAGCAGGATGGAGAGCACACTATCCAAGAAAACAAGGTGAGCTGTGGATCAAAGGCAAGGGTTGGACCCCGGGGAAGAAGGGGTTAAAGCACACAGAGACAATAGGAAGTAAAACTCTACCAATCCTGTGTTTCAGGCCCAGTCTCCAGTCGAATAGCCTCCAGGAAAGGGTTCAAGGTCGTAAGAGGTCAGAACAGGCTGAGTGACGTCCCCGTGGATACCAGGTGAGCGTTACATCCGGTTGCCTTAGGGATTTCTGCATTGTCTCTCCGACTGTCTCCAGACTCGTGGCTTCTCCAGGTTTTCAGTTACCTGACTGATTTGCTTCACCTCTACTGTGCTCTACCACCTTGAAGCATCTCTTGTGCTAGATGTTATTACCAATAAAGATCTCAGACCAAATTACTGGACAGACTCAATGAATATGGCAAAGTGCTGCTTTAATCTCAATTTAATAAAGCAGGGTTATCTTGCAGACGATATTCGGTCAACAGACCTCGGGGAAGGGTACGTGAGGGTGCAGGAGAGGGGTGCGGATGGGTGGGTAGGCTAGGAAATGGCGGTGTTCACTTTTGCAACAGACTTTGAAACCACAGCAAGCACCATTGAATCCGCCACAAGGGCAATCGCAGCACACACCCATGCAGATACAGCAGAGCACACACACAGGACAGTAACTGACTCCTAGGATAGGGGGTGTCACCCAAATTTGGACTTTCGACTCGGCTAGCAGCATGTAAGGAAACTGAAACCCAGGTGCTTGAATCATGTCAGACTACTCCCCACTTTCTCAATTACTCCATCACCTCTCATCAGTCCGGCCATGAGCCAAAGATTCCCATCTGTAGTTGACCTTGTAGTCTGTTCTCTGTTCTAGGACATTCAAAGGGATGAAAGCACATCACTATCTTCATTCGAGGCTTAACGAATAGCCCTTGTTTTTGACTTCTGAAACACGTGTGAAGAGACCACAAATGTGTCCATTTCAGCCTCTTATTTACTGCTTTAATTTTTTTTAAATTATACTGGGTGCCAATGCTCCTTTTGGCCTTCGGAGACTTGATCACTCTACCTTGCATAGATTTTATACATTTTTAATTGTCCAATACTTGGCTGTTGCAGATGTTTTCTTCTTTAATCTTAGAGAAATATGTTTCAGGTCCATGACTCATCCGTCTGCATCCCTTTGTGCTTTGCAGCTATTCCTTAAAATAGCATCCTTGACTCAAGCCAACATTGAATCCTCTTTGTTTTGCACACAAAGCTGTTCTTCCAATGACTCCGGAGTCCCCAACCCTGATCAGCTTCTGAGGTAGTCGAAATTAATATTTACATGAGCCGGCGTCCATTTTCCAATAATGACCGTCCTTGTCATTTTATATATTCCTATATAGCAAGCTGCTATGTATCTTTTCTACCTTGCGTTACTATATATTCACACTTATTGGTCAGCACCTTACCATATCTTCTTCTGTATTCATGATAACTTTATTGTCTCGTAAATGTTTCTCTTGTCACTTCAGTTACATTGTCAGCCTTAAGTATTTTCATATCATTTCAGCATGGCTTTGTATATCTTCATTATGACATCACTCTGCCCTGGTCAGATTTCACTAAGCATTTCATGATGTCCAATGGTGCATGCTGACATCTTTCTGTTCATCCTCCGTCCACACTTTTAGTGTGAGGGTACATTCAGTACGGTTGTCTGAGTGCATATCGTCTCTCATACACTCAATGAGGTATAGGCATAATACATGGAGTCTCACACAGGACCGTTCTCCTGATGTTCCATTATGATGGTGGTGAGGGGGCAGGAGTTGGGGAATATGCATCTACCTGCTCCTCTACATTCGCCCCTCTGGTTGAGTTCTCAACCACATTCTTCTCTTCATTCTCCTTTTCATTCTCCTTTATGATCTCTTCATACGATTGTTTCTTTGGAATCCATATCTTTGTCACCCTCCTCAGGTGACCTGCATTGTTTATATGTTCATTACACTCCAGGTCATGTAACAGCAATCTCCTGATGGTGGACAGAATAACCGCAGTCTCACATATTTTGTACACCTTGGGATAATAGAACTTCATTCCGGGCAGTGCAAGGGTACTTTTCTTCATTTTCTCATGGGTGCTTTCTTCATTTTGCATCTGTTCACCAGTTCCAGCATCTATATCATTCATGATCTTCATCCCAATAGCTTTCTTGGCTGTTTTCTTGCATTGTCCCAAGATGATCCGTATGAGACAATATCCTAGCAATACCAACACTGGTACTGCTCCAAGTAATTTGAAGATGTTTGACAAGCAAGTTGCAATCCATGAAAACAGAGGCAAAAACCAGCCGTCATCCTCAATCTTGTCTACTTCATCCTCCATATTCGTATGCAGGGTTGGCAGCATCATTATTGCTTCTCTCAGAGTCCCATTGTCTTCATCATGAGCAGGTGTAAATGTGCTGCAAGAAGGCCCGATCTTGGCACACATGCCTCCCTTCAAAGCTGTAATTAAGTCCACAACATACCTGTTATGGAGGGCCATAAGCCTCAATTCTTCTTTGATTGCATTAACTACTTTAATTGTCATGTTGATCGGCTGCAGCAGCTCCCATCTGGTAATTTGCTGCCACTTGTCGTTCACTGCAGTCTGAATTCCTTGCAGTCATATAGCTGTAAATATCACTGCTGTTCTGCTGAACAATTTATGCTCATCTGGATATCATAATAGGCATCTATTGATTTTGCTGAGAAGTAATTGCTTCTCATTTGTCTGCTTTGGTAAAACAATCTTTTCTTCCTCAGGTGTGTGTGCATCTTTGGGAATTCTGTAATCTGCAGGTCACTTTGTGGTACTTCTAAAGCTGTTATGCTTATCTGCACCAATGCACAAACTCCACCCCATTGTGATGGCAGCTATTCTCTTGATCCACAGGCACAGTAATGGCCCATCAAGACTGCTGTTCCTTCCATCATGCTAGGTACATTGACAACTCAGCCACACCTACGGTTCTCTCCAACTTTCAGTTCATCATTATTTCTGAAGCATAAAGATGTATCCTTCAGGTGTAATATCTGCAATGGTCCTCCCTCATCGCCGACCCATGCCAACAATATTGCAATCTTAGGCCATTGGGTTTTGCTTTCCATTTCTGCATGTGCAACAACTACTTCCCATTGTCCCGGTTAATTCTGTTGCCTTGCAAACAACCAATCCTTCAGCCCATTCTTCAGGAGTAAGCACTGTTCCTTTAATTTGTAATGGTCCTTTTTCCCAGCATTCTTGTATCACCTTCCCTTTCTTATCCTTGCATTGTCGCATCATTTTCCTCAATCTTGATTCCCGCTCCATTTATTCCAGACTGTTCATATTTTATTATTTGGTGCATTATTTCTGGCTTCTCTCTTGACTTTATATCTTGTACATTGCTGTCTTCTCTTTGAGATGTTGCTTTATTCACCCACACTACAGATGCTGTTTTGCTTTGGAACTGTCCTCTGGTTAGGCAAAGCACAAGATGAGTCCGACAATGTGCCTTTTTCACTGATACTTATGTTGCTATAAATATTTTTGTGGTTCCCAAAGCATAAGGTATAAGGGAACATATGTAGCAGCTTTCATCTGACATTCTCCTTACCACCCTTTTCATTCACTGATACCAAATGTAAATGAGCCGAATTGTCAAGATACATGATTATACCTTCATGATTTTCCCCAACTTCCCTTTTAAATCAAATAAATGCCTATTAAGATTATAGAAGATGCTGTTTGTAATTTCATCAGGGGGAACAGTATATGTTTACTTTTCATTCACCATCTCTGTATTGTTCCTTATAATGTGTCTAAAAGACATAATAATAGAGAATAAAAAACAAATCATAATTCAGAATGACACCATCATTATTATTCCATGGAAACTCATTGATTTTCTTGATGGCAATGAGCCTCTTATATCCTGAAACTTCCTAATTGTTGCTAAAACGTTTAATGTGTAACTCTGAACGTCTCTATGAATCACACCTTTATATCAAGAACTGCAAGATGATTGCAACAATTATCCTAAAAATAATATAATTGTTCTTAGGATTTGATTTCCCAAAAATATTATGACATTGATGAATCTTCTTATTAGAGCTGGATACAACTTTAATATGTAGCTAAAAACAGCAAACAGGGATGTGCATAATGCTATTGCAATAGGTAACATAAAAATGAAGTGTGCTTTTCTTCTTTCAGCTCTGGGTACTTTAATGCAAAGTTTCTTTAGATAGTCTAAAAAAAGTTTCAGGATAACTGCAAGTCTGTTTATTCCTTGTCAAATGTTAAAAAATAACAGCCTTTAGTCCACGGTGCTGCTGTAATCTTCACTTCCCTTGTCTTTACTCTTAGCCGTAGAACGAGTCTGCATACGTGGAACCTCTTCTCTCGCTTCACTGTGGGTAGTCGCAGGAGGGGTCGAGGTTTCTCCTTTATATAGCTTGATGTCGTGGAAATGAAGCCATGGTCTTCGTCCTTTTAACTTGGCTGCTGTGGGTGTAACTTCTTCCACTTCATACGGGCCATCAAAATGAGGAGTGCTCACAGTGCGCACGCATTTACGCACCAGCACCTGGTCTCCCGGGAATCAGCTTGTTTTGTTTTAACAAATCCTCTGCTTCAATGAGATGATCATCTTTGTCACTTCCCTTTGACCCCTGCCCTCTATTCTTGACCTGTTGAGACATGAAATAAACACTTGCATTAATTGTTGTTAGGTAATCATGCATCTCGTCACCTAATGTCTTTGCTACACTATGGGCATCCATTTTTAACCTAGTTGGAGGACCACAGGGAGTTCTCATGAGGCGTCCAGTCACCAGCTCATGAGGAGGCTGATTCCTTAGAGCATATAAGGCTAGGAGTAGGAAATGTAGCCATCCCTTCTTGAAAATTATCTTTGTTGTCGCAATTCTTTCTTTCAATAATCGGTTTAATCACTCACAGGTACCACTTACCTGTGGGTGATAAGCAGAAGAAAACCTCTGCTTAATGCCTAATACAAGAACTTTTTGTTACACAGCCCATTCACAAAGTGCAGTCCATTGTCAGACAGCAACATTTCTGCATGCATAAGGAACTTGGCAGTGCACATGTGACATCCATCTAGTAAAAGTACATATCACAACCAGCATATATCTCTAATCATTGCATGTCTGCCGCATATCTGTATAATCTATATGTAGGTGTGGAAATTGGCCATTAGGTCTAGGAATTGCTCGACTCACTGTTCGCAAAGTGTGCCCTGCAGTAAATTTATGATGCACAATGCAATTTACAATAAACTGTGCCACATGTTCTAACAGATTTGGAGAAAACCATTCCTATGTAATTGTTTCATCTAGACTCTCTCGAGTCACATGAGTGAGGTAGTGGAGTTGCCCCAATGATACTCTTAAGAATGCCAGAGGCATAACTGGCTTTCCAGTGCTAGCCTGTCTCCAATGTGCCTCAGTTGGGGGATAAAGAACACGCCTGTTTCTTTCTTCCATAGATCCTTCTCTTCTTGTGGTGATCACCCTTGTATCAATTAACTGGGCAATAGACAGCCCTCCTTTACCAACATGCATCATCCTGTCATTTGTTTAACACTTTTGATTATAAAATTAGAAATTGTTGGGAAATAGGCTTCTTTTTTGGCTTCTAAAACTGCAGCTATGTTTCTGCAAGAAATTAAATCATTCCTTTTAGAATGTGCTATGCATTTTATGACTGCAAACGTCAATGGGAGTTCTAGTGCTTTAATATATTTATCCAATAGGGAAGCATCTTGCACTGGAGTCCAACTGCTTGGAGGAAGCCCTTCCTTTTCCAATGTGACAAACCTGCATGCACGTATGTTGTCACATAGGTGGAGGCAAAGTACACCATCACTTCCTCATCTTTGAATCTCTGGAGTGCGCTAATAAGTGTCACTAATTCTGCAGCCTGTGCTGAGTAATGCGAAGGCAATCTAGCGCTTGTCACTAATTCAAATTCACCCTCGTGGTTCAGCTTTACTATTGCTGATCAGTAATCCTGGCACCAGTCATTTGGTCAATTTTTGAAGAGTCATCAATAAAAACAACTCCCCCCCTCCCAAGGGTATATTCTCTAGCTTGGGGAATGTCATTGTAGCTCTCAGTTTACGTTGAGCAATCATGTACATAATCATCCTCTCCTACTGGCTCAGCTATGAACGTTACTGGGTTCACTGTCTTAGATCTAACAATTTTAATCTCAGGATTTGATATTATTACCTCGTAGCCTGATGCTCTCTGTGTGGTCAATGTACTTTTGGGTTTCTCTAACATCACAAATAATGCATGCTCAACAAATAATGTCAGTGAACATCACATTGCTATACTTGAAGCGTTTTCAATCGCAAATGCAGCAGCAGCTAAAGAATGCTCACAAGGATGATGCCCTTTCATAACTGGATCTAAAATCCCACCATAAAAGGATAATGATTTGTGTCCATCATTTTTTGTTTAAGGACTTCTGTCATGACTTCTCCATTTGAATGAGAAAATAAATAACAGTCTTCCTGATAATTTGGAATTCCCAATACAGGGGCTGTACTGATTGCCTTTTTTAATTCTTCAAATCCTTCAGTCATCTCATCTGTCCATATTATTTTGCCCCCGTACTTCTTTGAGCCCTTTTAAAAGAAGTTGAATATAAGTACTGTAATCAAAAACCCAAGCCCTGCAATAATTGAATTGGCCTAAAAATGGTTGCATTCCCTAACTGTTTGAGGTTCTGAGGTCTTCATAATTGTTTCTGCTAGTTCAGGCGTCACTTTCCTTCCTTTATGGGAAATCAATTGTCCTACATATAAAACCTCTTCCTGACAGTATTGTAACTTCTCTTTGTCTACTTTATATCCTTTCTCTGAGAAGATAGTCATAAGCTTAATGCAATCTTTTCTACATCTTTCTTCTGTCTCACTGCACACCAAAATGTCATCCACATATTGAACTATGGCACTTTCAAGCTGAACATTGCCGAAGTCCACCTGGAGGACTCTGTTAATGATTGAAGGGGACTCACAGTGCCGTAGGGTAATTGAGTATGTTTCAGGTGGTTTTTTCTATACAAAAAGGAAGTCAAATCCTCTGAGTCTTCATGAAGATGAATTGAAAAGAACGCATTTTTTAAAAATCTATGACTGTAAAATATTTGGCCTTAGATGGAATGTTGGACAAAATTGTTGTGGGATTTGCACTAAAGAAAACTCAGCTTTGTCTATATTTTTTAGAGGGCGAAGGTTCTGAATAAATCTCCACAACCCCCTAGTCCGTTTGCTCACTAGATACACAGCCTTGTTACATGGAGAATCAGATGGTACCAAAATTCCTTGCTTCATCAAAGAAGAAATTATCTCAAATATACCGCCATCCGCCTCTCTAGACATTGGGTATTGCTTTGCACATGGCAAAAGTGTTCCTGGTTTAAGCTTGGTTTTAACTGCTCATACTCCTTTTAATAGACCAACATCGTATGGACTTATCATCCACAAAACCTTTGCCACTTTTTCTAATTCTTCCTGGAAAAATGAAGGTGGCTTTTTTACCAACGTCATTCTCTGTGGTATTTCTCTCTTCTCTACATTTATCCAATAAGTGAGACTTATAAAAATATGAATTCATCATCTGAATACTCATCATTAAACCACTCTTCTTCTGTCAAATCTGTCATCCCGTATCCTTCACTGAGGACTATATCGGTTCTCCGTCCTCTTCCCTCATCATCTGTGGCTTGAAGAACCACCCTTTCCTCTCTGACCACTGCTGATTCTAACTCCAAGGGGATAATCTGCCCATCTTCATCATTCATAGAGATATCTGCTCTGAACAAAAACTCATCAGGTATTCTTAATAGTTTACCTATCAATCCGGGCAACATGATAATAAAACAGTTACTCCATACAGAAATACTTCTGGTCCAAAGGGACACCTCATAATGTTTTCTGGCCTGTAAAGGATAATATGGTATTCCTGGAGTGGAACACACTATTGCTTCAACAGTAAAAGATATTGGGCCTCATTACGAGGTTGGAGGTAGCCATGCCTTTAATACCCCCAAACTCGGGTCTGGGTCCTGCAAAAGGGGAATTACCGGGCCATTCCGACCTTGGAGGGCCCAGTAATTTCCGTTTCGCGGGACCTGAGCCGGTATTTCCCCATTCCCATTTGAGCCCCCATCGGGCTCAATGGGAATGAGGAGGATGGTAGCAGCAGTACCATTCATAATGGTACCGTTGCTACAATCCTGCTCTGCTTGCGGGTGCCGCTCTGCATGTGTGGTCTGGCCATGTGTGCAGAGCGGCACCCGCAAGCAATCTCGTACTGTTGCGGTATGGCAACAATGGCACCGGTAGCACTACCGGTGCCATTGTTGCCTTACCGCAACAGGTGCAATGAGGCCCATTGTCATGTTAAGTTTCGTCATTAAATCACGCCCTAGTATGTTCACTGGTGTTTGCCTAGAACATAATAATGGCATAGACATTTTGTGTTCTCCTATAGAGATTGGTCATTCATCTATAAAAGGAAATAAAATCCCTTTGCATTAATTGCAATACCTGGCATTGGGTAATTTCCCTCACGGACACAGGAACAAGTTCCTCCGGTGTCTACAAGAAATAAAAATGTCTTGCCTCATATTGTCACCTTGACACTTAGTTCCTCTACGGGGTCCGGTGTCACTGATAGTACTGAACACATCAGGTCGCTCTGTGGGCTGCCTATTGAGGATATAAATTCATCCCTGTACCTGTGAAAGGATTTCCTCCAACCACAGTCACACTCCCTACTTTTGGTGCAGGTGCTTGCTGGGTTCCTGTAGTCATATTCCACTCTGGCACCATGGCCTGTTGTGTCGGTGCTTGCTCAGTCTGTACTTGCTGTGATTGCCTTTGTGGCGATTGGATTTGTAATGGTGCTTGCTGCATTTGCTATGGTTGCCGTGCATATGTCTGAACCTTCGTGTGATCTTGGGCATGGCAATATTACTGCATCCCTCCTCTGCTTCTATATGTTCTAGCTATATGTCCTATTCTTCTGAAAGTCCAACATTGTTGTGTCTGTCCACCATTAAATCCTCCTCTTCCCTGATGGATTTGAAATCCACCTTGTCCTACTCCTTCATTACTCGTCAATACTGCTCCTTCTATGGCTATTTTTGACAACATCTTTTGGACTAACTTTGCTTCTTCCTGCTTTCTATTCTCAGCTTTCTTCGTATTCTTCTCCTGCATTAATCAGCATTGATGCATGATCGTCAATGGTATTTCTGGTCATGGCTTCGCTTCCATTCACACCTGTTTCTTCAGTTGACTTTGGACAGGCTCAGGCAGTCCCTGACACAAAATGTGGTAGTATAATGCTACAATTTTATCCCATGGTTCACGCTTCTCCTGGTGCCATTTGTCTTGAATATCTTGAATATAAACAACATGGTTTTCGTTCTCCCCATTTTCCTAATCATAATCGAATCCAAGTCTGATGTATCAGGGTATTGCACTCTGAGCGCACGCCATACGTCTGCTCTGCAATTATTAAATGGTGCCCCATCATGTGTCATATTTTGTGCAGTCACACCTGCGTATTCTGCTCATTTCCAAATGTTGTCAGCTCTCTCCCCTATAATCGTTAGTAGTAAACCTTTTATATCACCTATAGGCAACGGCATTGCTGGTGTCATCCTCTCTAATTCATGAATCCATTTTCCTGCACCAGAAGTTAAACTCGTTAATTTACATCTTAAATTATCTTTATCCATTTGTGGCCATGGTATATATTGTGGTTGTCATCCCCCTTTCTCTAATAATGGGAATTGTAAAATTCCTGGCCCATAATCACACCTGCCTACACTCCTCGTCTTCCAGGGGGGGCTAGTCTCGCCCACTTGTCTTTATTCTGCTAGTGCCCTTAATCTGCTTACATAAGGTGCAGATAAGTCCCATGCACAATCGTGCTTGTGGTCGATCAGTATATCGTGTTCACTCTGGTGTTATTTCTTTGGTGTCCTATACATCTGACCATTTTACCCCTTTTGCTATGCTCGATACTTTTGGAAATCCACATGTGCTCTCCCTTCGCTCTCTCTCGTTTTCATCCCTTTATTCATCTGACATAATTATGCCCCAACTTATATGACTATTATCCTTTTCTGCATCATCACGATTGAATCTACTTAAGGGCAGCATTCTATGCTCATCTGTTATGACGTCATATGACCTACCTCCCGGTCCCCTAGAAATGGATCCTTCTACATTCTCTTGGGTTTTATACTCTTCTTTGTCCCTCATTTGCCTTTATAAATTCCCAAGTCATGTCTCGTCGGCCTCTGTATCTCGGACATCAGCCTATGATGGTATTCATGCTACCACTTGCAGCTCCATGCAGAGCTGTTGTGAACCTTTCTCTTCCTCAAGTCCTTCTTGTGCTTCAATCAGCAGAATGCTTCTATGACATGGACAATCTATATTGTTATCCATCTTTTAGTCCCTTCTGTTAATTTCTTCCCTTCTCCACATCTTCCTTAATTCATCGGCCCCTCACCTTCTTTGCCACCTACGTTCTTGCATTCTTTGTGCTTCTACCTCTTCTCGTCTCTCCTCGTAAAATCTCCTCTTTTCTTTCCTTGCCTCGTGTCGTCTTCATTCTTCCCTTAACTAGCATTCTCTTCCTTTCTCTTCTTTATATGCCCACTCTTCTTCCTCTTCTTTGTTTTCCCACTCTTTTCTCTCTTCTCTTTCCCGAACCCCATCAATGCCCTTATCATCAATCTTCTGTAACATATGTCCTCCCATCCATTAATTCTGTACTATTGTTATTCCCTTAGCTTTCTCATTTTCTCTTTCTTTCAGCTTTCTTGCTTCCTCCTCTATCTCCATATCTCCATCTGTTTATCTAGTCTGTCCTTTCTCCCATCATGCTGTTTACTTTCACCGAGTGTCAAGATATATTTGCGTTCTCTGATACTGCTCTTTTCCACATTGTCCTCACTGTTATAGGCTGGGGGTACATATATTGGATTAATATACCCTGCCGCTGCTTTCAATTCCTCTGTCTCTACGCTCTTTTTTTCAGGAGGGGAGAGGGGAGATGAAGACATTTTATCCTGCCCTTTATACTGATTAAGCATCCAGTCCTTCTCAGCTGGATCTTCTTTCTCGCTATGATACCTCTTGCATAGCTCTAAAATAGCCAAACGTTTCTGTAACTTTCCCTTATATGTAGCATGCAAATACGTTGTCATATGTCGCAATACTGTTTTTGACAACAAACCCTCCTGAGGCCACTGCATAGGTGTCTTATTAGTTATGCCTCGGACCCATTCGAAGGATATTTCCTTATCTTAGCTGTGTATCTTGGCAATATCCTGCATAAGTGTAAAAGTGGAGTGGCTCCCATGATGGCAAGTCAATCTCGACTGCTTGTACTTGCCTTATTTTTTATTCTTCTCTTTATATCATCCTATATACCACACTGATCAATTTGAGCAGGCACCATCAATTGTCGTTTAAATTATCCGAAAATCCAAATATTTTATCTGCTTTAAAAAAAAATCTACTCAACAATGTTCATTTTGTTCCTTTGTTTACACCCTCTATCAATGTTTAATCCCTCCTTGTTCTATCATTAATATTTTTTAAATAGCTTTTTCATTTATTTATTTTATCAGTTGTCTTTGATTTCTATCCTTGATTGACATAAATCACTTGATCAAACAATCTAAAAGAATCATCTTAATTTTTTACTATTGTTTTATATCTACTAGTTTAACAAAAGCTTTACACTGACATATTTTTAACCCCACACATGTGTACTTCAATAAATGCTTCCCCTGCGTATGTCTTCCTTTACTATCTTTAGTAAATATATCTCATTTCATTTTTGCCGGATTGTGGAGCTTGATACCCACTCTTCTTGTTGGCTTTGCCTCGGGTATCCTTAAAACCCCTTTTTGGAGTCTTTTTAGTGCATACCCTCCCATCCCCTTGGAACCGGGATTCGTGGAATCTACTTCTCTTCTTCATAATCCCCAGAAATCCCATTACCTTATATATATATATATATATATATATATATATATATATATATATATATATATATATATATATATATATATATATATATATATATATATTTTACAATGCAATACCTCCCCCTTATTTTTGCGACCATCGATGTTCCAGTTACATCCGTGGGTCAGCTCAAGTACCTCTACATCGACTCTCACTCAACCAACCAGTTCGCCTTCCGTCCACGATTCCCCAGCGGGGACCGGACAGGAATTTCATCAAAGGGGAAACGGCAAACTGTATCTCTGTTCACATCATTTATTATGCGCTGTTTTCCAGAGGAAGCTCTGCAATCTGCTGGCTAATGGCGGGAGCAGCCAAAAGTCAGAGAATCTGGATCTGATCCTAGGTTTAGACCTGAACTATCCACACCGCTATCAACATGTGCTCTAGCACCTGGAAGTGTCTCTTGTGCTAGATTGAATTACCAATAAATATCTCAGAGCAAATAACCGGACAGACTCAAGGAATATGGTAAAGTACTACTGTTTTCTCAATTTATCTAAGCAGGGTCATCTGGCAGACATTGGACTGATGCGTGCACACTCACACACAAACAAGATTACACATGGGTGTTATACCCGAATATGCATCATCTATGACGTCCTCCTGCGCGGCAAACCATAAAACCTATTAGGGGTCAGGATTGGATTAGGGCAACATATCTACTTATAGAAGATATACGGGATGGTACTTCATTACCTGTCCCTTATCTGTAAGAAAACCCTTGAACTACCTTTACATAGGTATAATACTGATTATAGCAAATTAATGGGAGCGGATTGGTCTATGCAACATTTCATAGCAGGTTGCCCCATAGACCCACTGATTGGTTGGCATTCCCACCCAACATTGGACTTTCGACTCGGCTAGCAGCACGTAAGGAAACCAAAACCCAGGTGCTTGAATCACGTCAGTTTACTCCCCACTTTCCAAATAAGTCCATCATCTCTCATCGGTCCGGCCATGAGCTAAAGGTTCCCATCTGTAGTTGACCTTGTAGCCTGTTCTCTGTTCTAGGGGATTTAAAGGAGTGAAAGCACATCACTATCTTCATTTGAGGCTTAATGAATAACCCTTGTTTTCGACTTCTGAACATACTGGGTGTCATTGCTCCCTTTAGCCTCCAGAGACTTGCTCACACGACCTTGCAGAGACTGTATGCACTTTTAATTGTCCAATACTTGGCTGTTGCAGATCTTTTCTTCTTTAATCTTAGAGAAATATGTCTCACTTCCATGACTCACCCGTCCGCCTCCATTTGTGCTTTGCAGCTATTCCTTAAAAATAGCATTCTTGATCCCAAGCCAACATCAACACCTCTTTGTTTTGCACATGAAGATGTTCTTCCGACGTCTCCTGACTCTCCAACTCTGTTCGGCTTCTAAGGTAGTTGAAATTAATATTTACACGAGGTGGCGTCCGTTTTCCCATAATGGCTGTCCTTTAGCCACTTTATACATTCCTATATAGCAAACTTCTCTGTATCTTTTCTACCTTGACTTACTGCATATTTACAATTATTGGTCAGCAAGTTACTTTATCTTCTTCTATATTCATGATTACTTTATCATCTCGTACATGTACTATTGTTACTTCAGTTACTTCATTACTCCTAAGTATTTTCATATCATTTCAGCATGGCTTTGTATATCTTCTTTATGAAATCACTCTGCCAAAGTCAGATTTCACTAAGCGCTTCATAATGTCTAATGGTACGTGCTGACATCTTTCCATACGGCATCCTTCCACACTTTCAGTGTGAGGGTACATTCGATACAGTTGTCTGAGTGCATATTGTCTCTCATACACTCGATGAAGTATGGGCATTACACAAAGGGCCTTTCTCCTGCTGTTCCAGTATGACAGCGGTGAGGGACGGGAGTTAGGGAACATGTGTCCACCTGCTCCTCTCTGCTATGGTACTGGCGTAGTTCAATGGACCACCGGTCCACTGCGAAAATGTTGGGGTCGTGGCACCGTTCTCCTTCTCACTCATTCTCTCCCTTCTGACATGCTGCACGTCCCCTTGCAATTCTTTGTGCATCGGTACAAGGCGCTGTGTGCCTCGGTTTGGTTCCCATTCGCTCTCTCGCTCAGGATACCAAGCATCCAGGTTGGACTTACCGGCGTGCAAGCACTTTTGTAACTCGTGGGTTTCTCTCACTGTCTTCCTGGCTCCTCCCCTTTCATACACTTTGTAGCCGTGGGACTTCCCTGGCGCAGGTTCATAGTCCATTTTCTCTTTTTCATTTTGCTTCTCTTTGCCTCCCATAGCCCTCTTCTTTGTCGAAGTCATTCGAAATGCCTCATTTAAAATAATTGTTGGTTTCCTGCTGGCAATAGCACATTTTGATGCTTTCTTCACCCAAGTCTTTATCATACCCATTTACAGAGGTTTCGTTATTGTGCTCTTTAGGGAGTTCCTCATCGGAATTGGAATTCTTGTCCCCAAAGGGGGAGTCTTTACCATTGAGGTCCCACTTGCCCCTACCCCTATGAAGAGTATTGCAGAGCAGGCTGACCTCCCTAGCCTCACAGGGTGGGGCACCTCTGTGGGTAGAAGAGATGTTTTCCCTCGATTTGTCACAACCCCAATAGAACATAGTTTGCGCCATATAATATTTCTATCGATTTAATCAAAGGCTTTTGCTAAATCCAGGAAACCTGTGAATATTCTCCAGCCTTGCAATATTTCTAAATTATGGTGTTCATACGTAGTGATCCACTGTACAATACCTTTGCCTAAAATCATCTTGTGTGGACTTAATGATAATATTACAGGTGGCTCACTCCTTCAGTCTGTGAAGCAAACATTTGGAAAATACCTTGGCCTAAAACAGTGGAGGTCAGCAGAGGAACCGTTTTGAGTACTGACACAATCAGGCTACATTTCCACGAGTTCAGAATCACTGCAGACTCAGTTACAGGTTCAAACAGATTTTAATAAGGGCAACCACCAATGGGGAAACCAGTTAAAACCGTATGACATCTAACTCTCTGGACCCGTGGCTTTCCCATTTTTAACATTTCTAAGGGATCTATAGAAATCCAAATCTCACAGAGAATTTGATATCACTGCCCCTATAATCTCCCAGGTATTTACCCCAAGCCGCACGTGGATCATGAAAGATGTCCTGAAAATGAGCAATGCATCTAGTTTGCGAGATTGCATCATAATGTTCTGATTCATCCTGGTCTGAAGCCTTAACTTCCAATTTCCAAAAGAGTTTAATATCATTCGAGGATACCACTCTGTCCAGGAGCTGCCATTGTTTCACAATATATCTGTCTTTTTTCCCCTTTGAGGTTTGCTTTAAGTCCTTTTAGCACTCTAAACCTGTCCTGCCGTACAGACACCACTACTTATGTCCATATGCAATATCCTTTTTGTGGCTCTGCAGTCCGCATCAAACCACAGTTCATCTTTCTCTATAGTCTGGGCCATCTACTGCTGGTACCACCGTTTATTGGTCACACTGTCCCGAATACAAAGGACTCAAACTGACTTTGGAGTCATGCTACTTTTTAACATCTATAAAGAAGTCTTGTTAGTTGGGAATCAATAAGTTGTTCCAGAGCACACATTAAGTTTCCACGTACCGAACCATCCCCATCAATGTCGAACATCTTCATCATCATGCCTGCCCCTGGATATCTTTACAGGAAAGTGATCAATTTCTATATGATTTAGTAAACAGAATTCCAAAGCGCTCCTAAAAGAAAACCAATCCACTATGGCATAATCAATGGTTGAGGAATAATCCCTCCACACATCAGGAGAGAAATGGGGTATATTGTACAACCATGGGAACCACCCCAGGATAAACTTTAAACAAAATAGGGTTCCAATGGTTCTATGTCAATCCCAAGAGATTAAGGCACTCTCACAAACCTACACTGGAGGTTACCAGAAATTTGAAGACATTTTTCTTAGAAAAATACATATTTTATTTACTTAATAAATCTAAATAACAATCACAAAGAATTTTGAAACAAAGAATTGCCGCACCACTATAATTGCAGAAGGAGTGGTTACTTTCAAATACAAGAATTACAGAATACGTAAAATATAAGAACAGTGTATATCAAACTAAATCCACACCACTTAAACAGCCATCCATATGCATTCATGTATACCATTTCTACTCAATCACCCAACATGTTTAATTCCATCCATTCAATGTTAAAAAAGATTGTGCTGGAAATTCTTCAGGGGAGGTAATGTGTGATCACCACACAATCCTATTTGACAATTCTTGCATCGCAATCAAATCATTATTTGACACATCGTTTACTAAAAACTATTACTGATCAAATCCAGATAAACCACACTTCCTGGTTCTTCTTGATCCCTCCAGTGTCGGTTCATTGTGAGAATCACCTACGGGATGACATATAAAGAGGTACTTAATACCTCAAATATCTATTTCATATTTACTTCATAGCTGATTATCAATATATAATCGCCCTTGGGCACTTTAAATGTGCATAGGAAACCCAAATTCCTAATGTACTCAACTATACACTGTTAAGAAATGCATACTCACCTCTTGTAAGGGGTAGCTGCTGTACACCACACATTTCAAGAGCATGTCCTGGAAAAATGGTTGAGATCCACATCAATGCCATGATAGTCATCCATCTTATAAAAGTAACTCAAAAGGCAAATTTAGGCGTCTACTGTTGTTCGCCACAACACGGTCTTTATTCTCCTAATGTCCACTCTGTTTATCACAAAATGTGTGCTCCATACTTCTTAACTCGTGGTAAAAAATAGTAACTCCCCCTACAATATGGAACAGGACCTGGGGCAAACCAAGCTCCTATAGAACATGCCCTGTTTCGAAAATGCCCTGTTCTCAAAGGCACCACATACTCCCGCACTCCCCATAATCAAAACAGGCAATAATAGTGGAGAGAATAGGCACTGCCGCCTGATTACTTATTTCTGGCTTATAAGCCAAATCTAAGGGTTAGATTTCAAATTCCCACCTGCACCGTAGATCAAGACCTAGGGCAAACCACGCTCCTATAGCACGTGCCCTGTTTCAGAAAGGCCCTGTTCCCAATGGCACAACACACTCCCATATACAAAATGGGCAATTTACCCAAAGAAAAAGGCGCTGACGCCTGATTACTTACTTTTGGCTCATGAGCCGTGCCTTACACCCTTGTTCTGTCGCTACACCATGTTCTCGCGGTTCTCAAAGCACCCGCTCTCTTGTAAATATCGTACTTCACACTATATGTGGCTTCACAGCCTGCACTTAGCGGGAACGGAAAAAGGGAGAGGTTAAGGCAATGGCAACCCGAGTTTGCCAGCGCCGCTCCTTCTCACGCCTCTGCACTGCAAAGCTTACCGTATCCTTAGTGTTACGCTCCTACTTCCGGGTCAATTTCCTTGTGACGGGAGGGTTGTATCTCGTGGTCATGGTAATACTAGGTTCTATCTTCTAACTCACTCCATTGTTTAACCATGGCTAATTGCACCGGTGCCGTATAAATCTATTGCCGCTACCTTACACAGATGACGCCACTCTCACATTGTAAGTTTCGGTGTTTCTAAAAGGTTTATGCTCCATCACGCGTTTTCCAGTCTGGGCCATCATCGTCTCATTTCTTGAAAGGCAACAGACACAAAATGCTTAATCTGTCGCAAGGAGCTCACCCGCCCCAATTCTGCAGATTACTCGTTGTCATGCCCACTTACATGCGATTAACATGCACAGCATATGCCCATCTCAAATAGTACGTTGGGGGATTGTTGATTAGTTAAGGCTCCATATCTTGCATCTTTCACCATGGACCCTCGTCATTTCTCCTCTTTTAAAAGAGCAGGTATCAGTTCTTCATCTGTCACTATAGTTAATATAATACCACTCTCCTGCTCCTTCATTACAACTTCTGGCCTACCATTCTGCAGCCCGTTCATTCAAACCTGTGGTTGCTCTTTTAGTCAAGTAAATTAATTCATTTTCTTTTTCCGAAAGTTTCCTTTTGTCCAAGTTCCTGTCACTACCCGGCTTCACTTGGTACATGATAGTCCATTTCATATCCTCTGCCCTATGTATCATTTCAATAAAGTGGCTAACCATAGGAGCAGTATGGACTCGGTTCTTTATACAACTTTTATGTTCAGTAATACGAGTTTTTATTTTCCTCTCTGTCTTCCCTATATATAACTTATTACCGGGGCATCGGATAACATACACCACTATAATGAAGTTGCTATTTGTCAGGGTATTTAGAATCCAATGTCTAGTTAAACCTATATCAACCATGGTACTCCTCTGTGTTTGTTGGCAACATGTACAATTCCCACTTGGTGTGTGTCCCACTGGCTGAGGAATAGTCCCCCCTCCTAAATGTACAGCTAGGTGGGAGATCACCTACACAACAGCTATTCAATTCCACCAGAGCAAACTCGGTCATAAAGTTATCTACAAGCCTTCGTCTAGCATCGTTTTTTGAGTTTAAAGAGTTCCTTGGAGGAAATCCACTAAGCACCTCCAGGGTCCTTAACCCATTGTCAGTCAAAACCATGGTCCTAGTTTAACGTTAAAGTCGCAATAATCAACACATTATGCACCGCCTCCTGAGTTGAGGCGTCAACCAAAACCTCCTTCAACACACTCAAAAACAGAGAATTTGTTTTTGTAGGGTTTTAAATAATACAAATAAACAGCGTATTGGTGTACCAATCTGCCTTTATCAACGGCAGATAAAGACAACACAATTAAAAGATTACAATCAGGAATCATTCTCTCTATTTGAAACAGTATAACGTGTTGAACCAGTGTAACTAAATCACCCTCATGATTCCCCCTACTGCCTTCACTGAGAAACTTCAGTAGCCCTGGCTAAAAAATCATCCAAAAGCCACATTTCTTAGGGGCAGTCTATATCAATGCTTCTTAAATGGGATAGCCAATTGGCATTGAAAGACGTATTCCATATTCCGGTGACGTTCCATGAAGAATTTGAAGGTAACATGGGGATAGCCCGGTTAACCAGTAAAGAATTCCACAGGGTCAGAGGTCATTTGGCATTTGCCATTGCATACACTCTATCACCTTCTCAGATGCTCTTCACGATAAGATCCCTTGAAAAGGCTCTCTATGCTGCTGGAGAGCATGGTCCAGCTTTGGTTTTGACAGATCGATAATGAAAAGCTGGAAGTCAGTCAAACTCAAGAGAAATGTGTCTGTCTCTTTGGCTCCAGAAATCCTGTTGCCCAATCTCAGATTGCCTTGATTTTACATCAAGAAATAACTTGATACTTTTTTTGCCAAGGCATCACTGCACTGGATTAGGTAAACACGAATATTAGGCTTACAGAAGGAAAAGTGTACATTACATCCACCACAGTACATGCATTCAGATAAAATCTGAATTGAAGTAAACAAATTTAAAAGCCACATCAGTGAAACCTAGAACCTCTCTAATTGCTGCAATTAGTGTTTGTTTTTAGGAGTTCTTATTCCCGTGAGTTATCACTGTAAATGTACAAATTCAATTTAAATGTCACCAATTCTTGAGAGGGTTATCATTCCCTGTATTGGTCATTATACCTCTTTACTCCAGCAAATGTGTGTCCATTCTCTTTGGCGATGTTTGTCCACATCACCCCGGCCACAGGGGGCATATTCAATGGCAATAACGTTAGATGTGTAGCAATCACAAAACGGATTGCCAAAAGAAAGGGACCTACAGAGCACCATAGGAGCATTACATTCCCATAGGACCCCTCCTGCTCCGGTGGAATTCAGTTGGAGGCTTGGGGAGTACCTCCCATATATGAATCCTGGAGGCATTGCACACCTGCAAAGGCCCTCGAGTGGCAATCACTGGACCTCCGAAAGAGAGTAGATAAACTGTGGCCCCTGATATCAAGGGCCTCGGTTATGCCTCCACTCTAAGAGCCCTTTGCTACTGTCTGAGTTAATGGGCACATGGATTAATAGATTGCCAATAATCCCCATGATGGACACTGCCTGTCCGTGAGGTTGTCATCGCTCAAGTCCTGCAATGTTTCCTTAAGGTTCTGAATCACTGCATCCGAACATCAAAAGCATGCTAGTAAGTTGATCTCCACAGGAAAATCTGTCGAACTACCCATCTCCAAGATGGCTTTTACTTTGTGTGTTCTTAATATTAAAGGAGCGACTATCAATTGGAAGGAGCCACTTCTCTGCGTCCCCCACCAAATCCTGAGGGATCTCTAGCAACTCAACCTCCTCACAACTGAAATTAAGGTGTGGTAAATCCCAGGGATTCTTTTGTCGAGCGGTCAGTCCTGCACTTGTGGGTACACAACCCAAGAAGCTCTATCGTGTCTATAATGATAGAGGGAACAGTTGGAATAGGTTGAAACTCCTTGAAGAGATGGACGTGGTATCTCAATCACCTTCTTGCATCCTATGGTGTGGGTGAAGAAGCCCCCATAGTCCTGTTAGGTTGCTTTTCTGATTGATTCTCTTGGATACCCTCTTCCATCTAATAAGTGGTCTTAGACCTAGGCAATTTACTATGTATAGCCAGTCAATAGAAGATTCCTATGACTCTAGTAGAGACTTATCAGTCACTACAATGTGCCCTGATGCTGTATTGGGTAAAGGTACCCCTGTGGGGCATCGGAAAGCAGTCGTAAAACATCCTCACAAGTGGATGTGCAATTAGCCTCTTGTCCCTAGCTGCTGCCGTCGACTTTAGGAGCAGCATCCCTAACAAGAATGAGCCATTCATTCTGAGCCAGGGATAGCAGCTGAATGTTTTCAGGAGACTCCCTTTCCTGTTGTCAAGGGACATCCAAAAATCCTGCCACCTTATTAGCATTGTCATCAGGATCGACTACAGTATTCTCTCCCTCACAAATGACTTAAGGTCCAACCTCTGACTTCACAGGATCCACTTGATTGTAGCGTGGCCCAGGGCCCTCTTTGTTGGCACAGGGTAGAGTTTTGTTATCTTGTCCCACTGGGCTTGGCTTCATGCCCCCCTCCTGCCCACTGTTCTGATTGGGGCCATCAACAGTTCCGGGAGACTCCTGAGTCGTTTTATCTTAAGAAAACAATCATAACCCACATGAGGAGAGCCACATAATTGGTATTAAGCTTGGCCGCTGTTAGGAAAGATTTCTCTTTTAGAAACTTTCCCTCCATTTCTATGGACCCCCAAATGTTTTGCTTCATCTTTTTGAATCTAATCTGAACTTTACGCAGTACAGTGGACCCTTTTGCTTCCATGCACTGGCCTTTGCTCATTGTTATGGGGAAACTGACACGTCCTTTAGGCTGTTAGTAATGGGAAACTTTGTTTCTCATAGTCTAACGACTTTGTTACCACTTGGTATCATGTTATCATTGCGTAAAGTACCTTACAGTATTGCACAATGGGGCCATAGAGTTTTATGGCCCTGGACACAGTATAAGGAATTTTTGATGGTTGTGCAATGTGGTTTAGGACAGACTGGTGGAAGCAGGAGATTTTTCTTATATTTGTGTAACCTTTTACCATGCCATACCACGTACATCGTGTTTGGCCCAGGACTGTGGCTGGTGTCCAATATGGCTGTGCCACAATATCTTTTGTCTGATCCTTTGGCCATTTTGTCCTCTGTCCTTCCCTCTCCTGGTGCGGGACTATCCTATTTGGGCATGCAGTTGCCCGAAAAAGCTGTTTCTTTCGCAGGTCTCTGCAGGTCACGTCTATAGGCACCCAGGAAGTGGGCTGGGACTGTCAGGTCCGAATTCACATTACTGGTGCCAGGGTGTCTGGTGTGCATGAGAGTATGAAGACTCCAATGGTCCCTGATTAGACCACTGCTGCTGTGCATGCATGGGGCAGATCTTCTCATTGGTGGACCAGGTGCAAGCACTGACCTGACTTTGGATTTGAGGAGGGGTCGTTGTCCATTCCAACAGATAAGCAACAGATTTGAACACATCTGTAGAAGGAACCAAGTATCATGAAGAGCGAACATGAACAAAGGTTGATCCTGAGATGCACTGAAAAGGGCTGGCACCTGAATCCTGTTCTTGTCCCGGTCGAGCCATGCATTGCGCTTGATCTCAGAAGACCTGTGAAGGTGTTTCGAACCTTTGGAGTAGTGGGATGAATCAATTTTGACGCTTCCTGGTAACCCTGCAAGTAAGTCTTCTTGTAAGTGTCCCTGGACATGCAGTGGACTGACGAGCCCCTGCATCACTGCTGCATTCGAGTTTTCTTTATTCTTCAACTGAATCGAAAGTAGCAGTTCCTGTCCCATACCAGACCTGTGTCAGCACCTGTAGCAGCCTGTGCATCTGGGAAGGGTGGGAAATTGAACCTCTGATTACCACATCTAGACCTGCCAAGCCTGGAGCAAAATCGAGTGAAGGGCAGTGAGTAGTGACGTCACTTACCAGTGGTCCTTTGTTCATGCAAACACATTTACACACTCAAGGTTATTTTGGTCTTCCTTTTGGCTTGGGTAATATCTGCTTCCTAAAGCCCTCCGAAAGTCAGGAACAGCTTTGATCACCATAGGATATCCTCTTCCAACTTTTGGGACCATTCTCACCCTTTCAGAATGTTTCCCCTAACTTTCTCCTGCATCCTAGGAAGTACTTGGTGAACTTTATGCACAACTGAGCACTTTTATGCATGCATCGAATATTGAGCACAAAGCTCAATTCATTTTAGGGCTGGACTTATAAAGTTAGGGTTGATATCTCTGAAGGTTGTCTGTTCTATAAGAGTTGTTCACCCTTTTCCTGTACAGGTATTAGTGGAGTTACTAACTTTCTTGCACTGACTCCAGTGAATGTATATATTTTACATAGTGCGTTGCTTAAGTGGTATTTTTACTATTGCATTTCATGATTCATTTGTGTTGCTGTTGGGCCTATGATAAATAGCATTTATTTTCATATACGACTGTCTAATTCCAATTCTCTGGTCAGTTACCACAGCGAAACACCAAGAATTAGAAATTAATATATGCTATTTATTATAACTATACACAATTCCCAGTAACTTTGAGAGCCTTGACTGCTCTCCAAGCTACCGGGAATTGGTCTGACTATCTTCCCAAAAGTGATCCCCTGTTCATCTAATGAGGGTGGCCTCCTAAACATCAGACCAAAAGGCCAGGGTTTAGAAATCCATTCTAACAGCCCCCAGCACCCTCTTATGTTCCGGCTGAAAAAGAAGAGAAACACTGACCCACCAGTGCATGCTCAGCCCTCCCCTCCCACCTGCTCAAGTCAACCTCTCCAGCTAACTTGGCCAGGTGTGACTACAGGTGGCGATCTGGGAGGGGGGGCGTCAGGCGTCAGTGGAGGACTGGGAGACAGTTCAAGAGCAGTCATACCTTCGGATGTTCTCAGTTTCAGCCTCTGCTACAGCCTCCACTATCTTGCTGCTGGTCACTGCAGCTGCTTTATCGTGAGCCACAAGCCGTGGCCCACGAGCCTTAAAACTATGGTTGCCTCCTATGCGTAGAGGCGCTAGACTGAGCAGAGGCGATGGTTGACGTCCCAAGCCATGCTTAAGTCACACCCTCTACGGACCACTTCAGAGCACTAAAGGGTTTTATTTAGTGTTAAATGTGGATACTCAATCCATCTGGTTATGAAGCGCCATTTGCTCTGACAGCAGGTCATCATTTATCAATGAAACAATGCAATAACAGTCAACTTCTGTGAACATGACCACAGAAACACCATGTTTTCCAATTTAATTTGATGTTTTTTCGTGAACAGGACAGAACATCTGCTAGAAACACAAGTTAACCTAATAATACACCTTTGAAAATGAATTAGTGTTCCACTAAATTTGACTGAAATCCAATCCCTTTCACTTGAAAAAATAAGACTGGAATCGCTAATCAAAGGTTGAATGCCGTTCTTTTTGCTCACGAGAGAGAAAGGTTTTAGCTACAAAGTGAACAAATATATGATTTAACCTACAAATGTACCATACAATAATGTATGCTTTGGTAAATATATGTTTTGATGCCAATAACTTAGAAATCACAATATAACCATCTTTAGCTTGTACTTTCTCAATATGAAATAATAAAGCATGTCCGAATGGAGCCTTTGTTTAATACGCACCCTGACACCTAACAGCATCCACCCAGGGTAATTTGCACTTCTGTTTCCATCCCAAGGAGGCACACATTTCTACCCTTCAAAGAGTTATTTCGTCCCTTCAGTGTAAATGCAACCACATCAATAGCATGCCTTACAACACTTTGCAGCATTGTAGAACATCTGCTGACATGAAATGGTCCTTCTAGCACGTGAGAAGGTGGGGAGTGCCACTGTTACTGCTGGTTCTGTTCCACCATTACTGCAGTATTTGTCAACACCCTACATGGTGAGAGTGCTGAGCTCAAATCGGAAAAGTTCTAAACCATTTGGAAATACTGCATGTTTTGCCATTCCTCCAAATTCTGAATTTCGATCCTGAAACTCTTCTTTTCGTGTTTACTTTTTGTGGAGTACAAATCCTCCACAGAAAAGCATTACCACACGTGTTATTTATTACTCCTGTGGTATTATCACATGGAGTAACAATTCAATCCTATGAACTCCAAAAATGGGGATTAACAGAAAGGTCTGCATGACTCTTCCTGTTACTGCATGCTTACCGCATGTGGTATTGGCAATTCCATTTAATTCTGTTTTTGGGTGGCATTACTTTACAAATCATCTTTGAAATCAAACTGCCAACCTTGTAATGACCTATTCAGGGACCCATGACACACAAACAGTCGAAGTTTTTCAATAGCTCAGTGTTGGGATGTAAAGGGCCTACCTTGAATAGAAAATGATCTAAGAATAAACATTGACACCCAAAGGTGAAGGAAAAAGTACAGTGCCCCCCAAAAAGAAACATAACCTGTTCATCATAAAAAGGTAAGTTACTCTGCTGTATGCTATGATTAATTATTGTCTCTTCCCTTAGTCGCTGCCACACACACCTGATTGATAAGCATGTTGTGCCAACTATAGTACTGTTTCCATGATATTATCTAGCTGCATATTTATTTTCATTAGCAGCAACACCTTAGCTGCCATTACCAGTACTGCAGCAGAGATCAAACAAGTATTTGAGAAAGCATTAGAGACCAATCCGATGGACAAATGTTATAAATGAGCATCCTTGTGACATCAGGTGCATAGAATTGAAGTTCATTTTATCAAGTTACATGAGGATCTTTTGAGGAACAAGAAGAGACGTCAGGGAGACCTGAGGTTGACCCACTGGCTTCCACAACCCAGGCTCACATCTTTATAACCCCCAGGGCTGGAACCCTCTTCAAGGACAAACATTCTGCTCACTCACATAACCTTCTCACAATGACATCTTGCACTGCATGCGTCTAGTACATCACTATATATCAACAAAGCTATGGAAAGCGAATGAGGCAAAACAGCCTGCCAATGAACTCAGTGAAGATGATGGAGCAGGAGTGCCAATGAATTCCATGATGGTGGTGGAACAGATTTGCAGCAGGTTCCATAAGTACATCAGGATAACAAAGGACTGCAGGAGAGTGCTTATAATGAAGATGTATATTTGGATCAATTAAAGAGGGCCCAGAACCTGCAGGACTGCTCTTGGACACAGAGGATATACTATAAACTAGTGTGAGGAGGCAGGAATGAGACACGATCACAGAGGACTTATGATATGGGTTATAAACTTTTATTCAAACAATTAGGGGCTTGAAAATGCCTCCCTATCCATAATCTAGGAGGTAGTTCTCTACCTCAATCAAAAACGAATGAGTCTGTCCCTTGTCAATATGTCCAAAGCTAAATACGTCCTGTGTCCGAAATCCTATTCTGGCCCTCACACTCCAAAACTAATTATAAGGTGCAATGGGTGTTGGTTTTGGATCTCAAGGTAAAAGAATGTTTGACTTCAACACAAAGATAAAAAATCCAACCAAACGTTCCAAATGACCAATGTTCATTGTTCCAGGGGATGGCATCCTTCCCCATGTTTCACAACAACAACAAGTTCCAACAAAGAATAATCAAACTCCTTCACAGTTCCGGGGGAAACCACTCCCTTTACCAGGTCTCTCCTTATATTTCAAACAGTTCAAAATCCTAGGATTCTCTTCCTTATGGTATTTCAACATGGCAGGGAGCCCCAGGCTCACAGGTCACCTGATATATTCTCCTGTCAGGCTCTTTCTTACACTTCAACACTCCATAATCTCAAGGTTATTGGTCTTCCTTGAGATTCTTTTTGTTTGGTAATTTGTTATGTATTTCACACTTATAGCACTTTGTAATCTCAAGGGCATGGATCTTCCTTGAGATTCTCCTCCTTGTATACACACTTGGTTGTGTCTGGTATATTCTCCTGATAGAACTTTCACAGAGTTACTTACGAACACTTATCTTCACATGGTGCACTATCCTGCCAGGACTTTCACACAAACAAAACACATATCTTCACCTGGTGTACTCTCCTGCCAGGACTTTCCCAAAATAACTATTACATCAAACACTTATCTTCACCACATTTATTCGGTATCAGGTAATATTATCCCCATATATATGGTCGCCGTAAATAATATCGCCGGGAAAAGGTTGCGGCGATATTATATGGGTGACCATATATATGGGACAGGGTAAAAAAAAAAATTAAAAAATTTCAAAAAAAGGTTAGGGGTTGCGGGGGTGTCCCCCGCATGTTCCATGCAATAATGTCGCCACAAAAAACGGCCATTTTTTGGCAAGATTTTTGCATGGCGAGATTTTTGTGGCGACATTATTACATGGAACCGTTTATTCTCCTGCCAGGACTATCAAACACTAACTATTAAATCTAACATGTACCTTCCCATGGTGTATTCTCCTGCCAAATATTTCACACAATGACCGTTAAATCAAACGCTTATCTTCACCTAGTGTATTCTCCTACCAGAGCTTTTCCTTTCACCAATGAAGCGATATTTGCCCAATATTGTTGTATTGTCCCATGGTTGGTTCTTTAATAGCTTTCTCCTTCATGCAATGGCTTTTAGCCCCTTTTTCCCTGTATGTTTATATTTATTTGCCTTTCTTGCTTAATTCTGTCCCTTTCGGTATATGGGCTCAATGACCCCTTTGCGGCATGGTTTACAAGCAGGTTAGCCTCTTCATGTTACTCTAGTCTCACTTCTGCTTATCAGGTGCTTTTAGAGTTCTCTGCGCTTTGATTTCCTCTTGGTTGCTAGCTCGGCGTGCTGTCAACCGATTTGCCATCACTTTGTCTTTCAGTTCCCGCTGCCTTGGGCTCTTCTGCCACCTGGGTCAGCTGGGACACTGTCTCCAGTGACGTGCCTCTCCGCAGCGTACTGGTCGGTATTCGTGTTGGTTGCCGTTCAGCCCTGTGTCTTCAGCTCACTACTGTTGCTGTAGGCTGTGCTGCTTTTAAAGTTCTCAGCAAGATTAAATAACCTCCAACGAGTAGACCACTGTGCAGGCTTATTGGTCTTGGTGATCTTTATTGTTCTTTCCCTCTTTCTCGTCTTCGTGGCTACCAAAGCTTTCGATTTTATTGGCAGTAATCATTACTGCTCCTTGCCTCTTTTTCATCTTAGTAGGTAATGTCCTGGCCTTGGTGTCAGGTTGGGGAACACTAAGAGTAGGTCTGGCAAGGATTTAAGAGAGTGTGTTACAGTATGCCATTTTGGTTCACTTGTCTCCCTATGTGAGAGAGGGTATGCCAAGACGTGGGTCCCTTGCTCATTGTGCCACAGCGAACCAAGCTACACCTCACTAAGGAGGCCCAACAACACCAAAACATGTCTGGGGTGGCGTGTGTTTCCATGCAGAGGGGACCTGGCCTAGCAGTTCGGGCAGGGCTGCTCCCATTCGTGGCAGTACCTGACTGATTTGCATATGGCTAGATTCCTTTTGCAATAGCGCAGACGCCTAAAGAACAGTGGTGTGGAAGGCTGCCCAGAGCAATTCCAGTCATTCATATTAATTCAGAATCTTCCACCCATCACATGTTTCCCTTTTTTGGTTACAGCATGCCATTACGGAATGCGATATGAAGAGAAAATATGCGAAAGGCAATTGGGCTATGTGACTTTCCCCAATTATGTCATATCATTCTGCCAAGGATCACCTCCCATTACGTGATTCTCACTCATAGAGCTTCCCCCAGGGTCAGGATCAGGCAGCGGCTACCCTCCCCTTGCCACATAGGGAAAGGCTACCTAATGGAAAGGAGTGATGACATCTTCAGATTCATAACACTATGCAGCCAGAAGTAAAACATACGCATTCTAAAAAAGCATGTGTTTCCCTCAAGAGACACTGCAGAAAAGGGACATGTGGTGCTCGATTCCTAGATTAAGCAGTTAGGCGAATGACAGGGAGCACTAGCAGGGGTCTTATGTCTGACATCCATTGTTCAATGAGCAGCAACTTGAGGAGGAACCACTCATGCCTTCCACCAAGTCTTTCTATGACTTCCACCCAGCACCTTAAAGGATAAAGCCTAGTGTTCTTAAGGATGTCTTCTGCTTCATACACCTGGCCAGCAACCCTTCGTGCTCCTGTTAGGTATTTCAATCAGGTGAAACACCCTGGTCTCAGCCTAGTATGCAGTGCACAACTGAAATGCATATTTTGTTATATATAGGTTCAATATTTGAGAGATACACCACTCATATTACACCTTTTCAATTACCCCGGGTCACATTGGACCAGGAACCAGGGTGGTAGGTAAAGGTAATATTTATTTATTTATTTAGAAATTCAAGAAAAAGCACACACTTTTTAATATATGGGGCAGCAATCACCAATGGGGTGATAAGAACAATATGAATGTAAGCAATGCACTTAGTTTAACCTTCTATTAACAGAACTTCTAAACACCAGGGAATAGAGATACTTTTGAATTTTTGGAAAGATAGCACTGGAGTTAGAATTTCCCCCTGCAACGTTCCCTCAACCCACAAATAATCAATTTTAAGTGGATAAACAGAATCAGCAGGTAATCAGGAATGACAAATAAGAAACAGAATAGAAATCTAACTTTCCCTCCCCAAACAAGAGAGAAAAACAGATTTAAACCCTGGCAATGCTAAAATGACACTCGGAAATGGATGGATAAACAATGAATGTGTCTAAAACTCTTAAAACAAAAACAATTCTTTACTGGAGCAACACTGGAAAGATACTAGCAATCACAAGCAATGGATTGAGCAAAAGCATACAATTGGAAATTGAATGGAAGATTGAAAACCGTTTATAACCAAAATGACACGTTGTAAAACCAAAACGGTTTTTAATAGAAATGGGTGACATATTGTAAATCTGGATGTGGTTTTTCAGTTGGGAGGTAGCTATGGATCCTAGGTACAATATGAAAGTGAAATTAGGTCGCTATCTGATAAATTGAGTCAGTAATGCAAGATCTAGTGAGGTGCATTTATGGAAAATAAAGGCATGAAAAAGTAACAGAAATCAATTTTAGTTGTCAAATTTTGGATATCGATCCACAATGACAGTAAACAGTATAATCCTGAAATGCAGTTGTAAAGTTTTACTCTAGAAATGCTACTAAGTGCTAAATGAAAAGTTTGTAAAACCAAACATATCATTTTAAATAAAAAATAAATAAGAAATACATTTTGACAAGGACAGTTTTGCTCTACACTAGGGCATTCAGGCTAGGATACCAGCATGAGACACAGTAAGCACTGGAAATGATCCACGGAAACAACCCTAGCACCTCCGTGCCCGCCCTGGCGGACACAGTCCGGTCACCCGAGGGAGGATTAAGGGGTTAGGATTTCACAAGGCAAAATTATTAAAGAAGTTAGCAGGATCAGCAATTGCTTGGCCTTGTGGTTGTGGTCTGGAGTTTAGATGGATAGATGCAAGATGAAAACAGGAACAGACAGGAACAGGACGCTGGCATATGAATCAGGAATCAGTGTGCGCTGAGTGCTAGTCAGGGACCCTTATTTATAATGCCAGATGACATCATTACAGTATATGACAGGGGCAGGATTCACTACCAATGCCCCTAACAACAGGATTGGGCAAGGGCATAGTTTCCTCCTTGCTCACAATTAGTTGGATTTCAGAAAAGTGATCTCATGTTTATGAGGTGATTTTTACTGTATCTAGAAACTCCCACATTTCCTTTACTGAAAATTCGATGTTTGCTAAAAACAGATATTTATGCAGTTGCCACCTCTTAGTAAATCAGATACACAGGTTACATATTTGGTGCAGCACAGATTAGTCCAAACCTCCAGTCTGTGCGACCTTGTTTCGTCTTTCTGACACCTTTTGGTAATTTTACACATTAAATATTTGGCCCACAATTCCACAATTTTATACACAGATGCGAATTGTCCCCAGGGATGTATGTACAACATTTGACATTTGCAACATGGATGCTTTTCTGGTAATACAACATATATCACCATTTCTGTCCAGAGTGCGTCATGATATTCTATGAAGTTTTCAAACACAGCCCACAATTCCACTTTTACGCTGTGAAAATTCCATATTTTTACCAATTTTGACAGCTGAGCTATAAGTCTTTTTAAAGTTCTTTATAACATAGTCTTAAGACAAATGGGAGTCATTGTCTGTCATTTTATTCTTCCTAGCTAACACCAAACCGTAGTTTCTTCCAAGCAGGATGGAGGGCCTCTCTATTAATTGAAGGTTTTATTGCCTTCACACTTGGCAAGCGAGTGTCCCAGGACTGCTAATGTCCCAGCCTGGAGCAAAGACGAATGTCTGATGAGCATGTGAACTGTCATTATCCTATCCCATGCAAAGTTTTTCAGGCTGGTACTTCGCACCTAAGTGTCCTGGATTTAGGGTGTATCTCCCTTCCTAGGAGGAGTTTCATAGCTGGCAACTGGAATTACAGGTTCCTGAGAGCTTGCAACTCCAGCCTATGGGCCTCATTACGACCCAGGCGGTAAGTTACCGCCTGGATCGTACCTTTACCACCATGGCGTAAACTACATTTACGCCATGGTGGTTGGCGGACTTACTGCCCCATTCCGAGGTTGGCGGGGCGGTAAGTCCCCAATCCCCATTTACCCTTCCCCATTCCCATTTTTGCCCCATAGGGCATAATGGGAGTGGGGAAGGCGTTAATTACGCCACCGTAAATTACGGTGGCGTAATTAACAACAAGGTCCCTTAGCGCCATGGATTTTAACACCTGCTAAAAGCAGGTCTTAAATCCTCCATGGCACTAAGGGACCTCGGAATCAGGCGGTAAGGGTCGGCGCTGTTTACGCCGCCGTAAACCCCTTACCGCCTGGGTCCTAATGAGGCCCTATGTGTTTTAAACTGTTTAATTTCTTACTTTTTTTTTCTGTAGTTGCTGCCAAAAGCAGGTTTGAGGTCCTGGTGCGCACAAGAGCAAGGACAGCCAGGTTACTGTTTCTTGCGCATAGGCAGCTCAGTGATGTAAGGCAATGCCGTTGAGTGGGTCAATATATCCCACACTCCCTGCGGCACACACCTATTTCCCTCAAGTCTCGTCCTACCCAGCATGACTCATACATGGAATGAACTCAATGGCACCAATGGAAAATCCCCAATAGTGCTGCTCTCCTTGATAATATCCCTCATGATAGCTACACTCATACCAACAATGCCATTTATAAAACATTTGGCCACACCTGTAACTCTAATTCCTTGTTGCACCCCCACAAATGGCACCCTGTCCCAGTGTCATGTGGTACCACACATCCCTCTCCCTCACCCTGTGTTTCATAAACAGAAGAGAACTTTGGCACTACAATAAAATCCATAATTGTTGGAAACCATATTATCCATATTATCTAGCCACCAACTTGTCTAACTCAGGGGGTGCCAGGACTACTTGGAGTAGGAAAGTATGCACCTTTCTATTCCTAGGTTTAAGCAGGTACCGTTTTTCTGTTTAAGTTTTCACTTCTGCCTCACTCTGTGCTCGGAATACTTAACCACCCAACATGTGTCTTCTTTCGACCCTTTGTCAATTCATAAAGTTCTGAAAACCTATTTGTTTTCCACTGATTTTGTGTAACCTATTATTTCATTTCAGATTCTATTTACTTTGCATTTCATGTGTCTGTGTTTTTTCTACATGTTTATTTTTTGTTTGTTGTACCCTTGTGTTGAGATTTTGGCTATGTTTATTAAATATTGTTGGGTGTCCTGACCCACGTTTGAGCTATCATGCTGCAACATTTGGTGCTGTGGGCTTAGAAAATCCAAGATGGCCAAAAAGCCCACAAGTGCGCCAGAATCCAGGAGAACCACGCAGTTTGTGCGCACACCAAAATGGTTACCTAACTTGCCACCCACCAGTGAAAAGAAAGATCTTTGTTAACAAAATCCACTGTTACTGATGTCAAAAAGTTGCTGAAATCGTGGCTCATTGGACCACTTTAAAGATTCAACCCTTTTGTGGGGTTCCACATAACCATTTTACTGTAAGGAGCCCCATCAAAACAATGTTAAGCAAGGATTTACTACCATGTAAGAACCATTCCTGTTTGGAATGCATTAATCCAAGAAAAATCCCCAAAATGCTTGCATTACCAGTACTCACCACTATCAGAAAGCCGGCGTTTTAAAACCACCAGATTTTTTTTTTGTGTAAAACTGAATAGATGAACCCAAAGCAGGCCAAATAAAGACTTACTGAGAGGTGGATACAATGTAAAGTTATATTCTGAAGTGACTTGAAGGTTTATAACAAGACTGGCTGAGCTGTGGATTTCAGCAGTTTAAGTAAATTTGGACTGAAAGACACTAAAAATCTAACTGTTTAAAAGAAATGAGTGACCTACTTTTGAGTGTCACATAGGTTGCAATTGTTTAAATGTCATAGTTTGAAACTTAGAATCAGCATTCTAGCTGCATATGTAAAAATGGTTAGTTTTATTTGAATGTAGAAAACTGGGTAACTAAAAGTGACATTAGCTGGGGCCTGGCATAAGGAACTGAATTCTGCCCACCAGCTACCCCCGACAGGAGATGAGACTTGCACAACAGCTGTGTTCCCAAGCCTAGCTGCCTTTTGCTGCTCCCACCAAAAGGGATATGACACTTCTCTGATTGAATTACCTGGGCTCTGCAGGAAATTGAACAAAGCCCTGTCCTGACTCAGGCAAATGTTTTATTATGGGGGCCGTAAAAGTGGCTTCCTCCTGGAAGGAAAGGGGAGGAGCACTGCCTGTGAGAGCAAGCTGGCTTGGCAGAACTGGAAAAACCAGAAATTCAACCTTGTGCTGGGGGGAAACCACACCCCTTTGGGGCCAGAACATAACTCTAAAAAGATGAATAACTCATAGTGCGGACTTGTGAAAATTATTTAAATGATACCATAATTCTTGTGATTTTTTTGCCCACATTTTAAGAGGTTTTTAGAACCGTTGGCATGATCTGGGGGCAAACTAGCAGTTAAGAGGGTATTACTTAAAATGTATGCATGTTAAAAATCTGACACTTCATCAAGTAATGTCCATACTCCTTGCGCACATGTGTATAAATTTAAGGTAATGTCCGATATTACGAAACCAGTTAAAAAGTGCAAATGTTGCCATTTCTGAATGCAAGCTCCCAGGAAGAGCAGATTTGGACAGGGTATACCTCCTATGATATGTGATGGGTACATGTAATTGTAAACAAATGTGTACCTGTGCAAATATGTCTTTGGGTCAAAATATAGATTGTGTGTAATTTGACAGGGGTGGGTTCTCTGTACCATAAACAGACCTCATCATGATGACACTTCATTTCATTCCCCCAATCAAGGGGAAGAGGATGAAGTGGCCAATGACAAGTGGAGAGGGGTAGGGCCTAGGAAGCTAGCCTTTCCACCCATTTTCAAAACACATAAAAGCAGACAGACAGGACAGATAGGGACATTTCTATTCCATCTGCTGAGGGACGCTCTGCCGGGAAAATCCATACTTTACCTCCATCAACCTCCAGAGAGCCAACATAGAGACTTCAATCTATCCACCTTCAGAGACCAAGACTTTACTTCAGAATTTGTAGCAGAGAGGTCAACTACAAGCTAAATCCCTCTTTAGCAGGCCTCAAATCATTGCCATTATCACAGCCAGGCGAGCTGTTTGAATTCTTTGCAAGAACTCTTGCCATTTGCCAGAGAGCAGTGTTGTATCCAGAGAGAGACCAGCTGAACCGGAGACCGCTGTATCCGGACCCACAGACCTGATCAGAACCAGAGACCCAGACCAGACCAGCAGAGGAGAGCTGACCCCGACGCTGTGCGCAGAGACCGTCCGTGGCGAGTGAAGAAAACCTGTTGACCAGATCCGTGGCGAGGCCCATTCTATTTCTAAATATATTGTGAGTACCTAGCAGAACTGTGCAGAACCAATCTCTTAGTTAAAATAATATAATTCAATCTATTTTAATCTAACCAGAACTGCCTCCTAGAAGTTGTCACCTGTCATTTGCAAAGCTGTCACCTGTCATTTTTTAGCTGCAAGTTTTTCAAATCCGAAAAACAACCTTCACAAAATCGTTCATAACTCTGTAACCGTTTGTGCTAGGAACTTGCAGTAACTTTTCTCTGAAAGCTGGGAATGTTGGCCTTTCAACGAACCTAGAACCGCATTCCTATTCCCTACACTTTTGCCGCAATCACGAAAAACGCACTCGCGAATTTTACGGCGTTTTGCAAATTTCTCCACGTGTGAAAACAGCAGCTTCCTTGCTTTCCTTGCTAAAAATTCCTTTGCCTCTTAAGAACCATCCCAAAATCATTGCTAGAGTGAGCCTGGACTAATATTAACTTGACACCACTCACCCTGAACCTCTAGAGGGAATTAAAAGCATTTTAGCATATTTTTCACTTCATTGCCAGCACATATAAAAGCATTTTGGGCCTGTGTTTCAAACTTCTGTAGTCTAAGCTTGCTGGGGTGAATGGGATTACATTTGATTGCATTTCTGAGAACTGTGTGCTTTCCTTCCATTTCCTTGCATTGCATAAAAGGGGGGGGTGAATTGCCAGAGAAAAGTGATTACATTGTTTTGGTGAAATCATATTGAGTATTTTCTGTACTGCCTTTCATTCAACATTGCATCCATCTGAACTTATATAAAGCATTCTCTACCACCTTATTCTTCTGTTCCTATTCACAAGTGTGCTAGTGCCAGACTATCCATTATTGATTACTGCTCAGATTCAGTGTGATATTCAATTATTAATTTATTATAAAGTGTGATATATATATCGACTGTTTAAATTATCAAATAAACCTTTTAAACTTGCAAAACAGAACTACTTCGTGGCTCAGTGGGGTCAGGGGGATTCCAAGAGAGGGGTGTTATATAGGGGTAGTCATCCAGAACGCATGAACTGGACATAAAGATATATCAATAAGGGTTTTCATTCAGTATTCTAGACTAAGCGTTGACTTAGCTGTAGTGTTGAATTGGATCCTCTTACAAATTGGGGGCTCGAGCGGGACGTTTGGGTTAGATCTACCATTTGTGCAGATTAATACAGCATGCCAGCTGACTAGATACACATATCCGGTCGGATCACCACGCTGTGTTACGCTGTAAAGCACTCCTCAAAGGAACGCTCTAAGGAAAAGGTCTGTTTTGCAAAAATAAAATACAAACTTCTGTAAGTCAGGAAGGAACTCAAATCTCTAGAATGACGACCTTAGTAGACATGAAAATAGCCAGAGAGCACTTCTTACATAAGTTATTTGTGAGAGGTGAGTGGACTCATCAGGACCAGACGGTCTGGTTGCAAGCAATCGCACCCCAGATCACAGAAACAGGGTCAGATAAATGGAGAGACCAGGGTCCCTTACATGTGGCCCTGAGTGAACTATATATGTCCTCTAAGGCCAAGGATGAGCACAACAAGATTGCCAGGGTAGCGGCATATTTATATTTACATATGGGAGCCATGCAGGACAAATGTGCTGAAGGCCAAGATCTGGCGAGTAGGCAACTGCTGGCATTACAGAAGGCCCAATCGGATCTGGACTCTTCTGAACAGAGGCTGCAGAGGAGCCAGGAGTCAGAAAATGATAGTAGGCAGTATATCATTAAAATAAAAGAGGACATGGATATACTGCAACAGGAAAAGGCTGACCAGGATACTAGATTTCTGGCCCTGCAGAAGGAGCACCAAGACAGTTTGGACTCCTTACTGCAGAGCCAGAAAAAGCTGGAGCAACAATTAGACTTTAACAGGGCATGCACGGAGCAGGTAGCCACCCTGCAAAGTCATCTAGATAGAGTGAAGGCAGAGAGCAACAAGCTCACAAATGCAGGCTCATAGCCAGGAAAGAGGCGCCTTAGGCCAGGAAGTCTGCCATTTAAAAAGAAAAACAGAAGAAAATCACTTGGCCCTCCAGGGGCTGGGTGACCTCCAAAAAGAACACCAGAACTTGTTAGAACACACCAGGAGGGTGGAGGATGCTCTGGCAAGAAAGGAGCAGGCCAATAGGGACACAGCTCAGGAGGTAACCCTCCTGCAGCAAAGACTGGCCCAGTGCTCCAGGACCAATCAGGAGGCACAGAGAGAGAATGAGGCTCTCTGCCAGCACAATGATAGACTCCAACAACAGGTAGCGATGCAGGAGAGACTGATAGGGTCTAGTAAGGCCTTAACTGAGGAACTGAAGGCGCAGGCTCTTGCATTGCAACAGGGAGCAGGGGCGGATAGAGATGAGGTTCGCTGGGAAAGAGAAACTCCTGAGCGTAACCCCAGGAGCCCTAGTACCAGAGGCCTTTATCTCTCTCAGTCCCTGGACTCTGCTACCCCCACATCCCCTGGTGCACATGAGCACAGGGCCACAGGGATGGCAGATTACTATCCAGCCAGAAGCATGGGGCTCATAGGCCAGTACCACCCAGGAATGGAGGGGCGGGCATCCGGGTATGGGCACCCAAGCACAGTGCAATTTGATGGGGAACCCCAGGAGAGTAGGCCCATTAAGGGCATCCTGAAAACCTCTGCCCAGTTAGGTCAGTGGGGGGGGGTACCCATCAAATCCTGGCAGCAAGGAGGGATCTGAAGACTCCTCTGAGTGGTACAGGACACAGGAGACCAGGTCCCCACATTCTGCCTGCCATTCCCAGGCTCGCAGAATCCGGGAAAACCTGGAAGAACAGACGGGAACCTCTGGGAGCAGTGCCTCTGAGTCAGAAGATGAATGGACCAGGGTTACCCGGACCAAAAGGGCCAATAAGGAAAAAAAGGGCCTTGCTTAAGGACCCATTGAAACAGATTAAGGCAATCAGGAGTGTCATCACGCCTTATCATAAGAACGGCAAGTACTCTGTTTGGGAACACTTGGAGCTCTATGAGCAAATGATGGAGACTTTTCATTTGAAGGACAGCCAAAGCTGTATCCAATATGTAAAGTGGACATTCTCCCCAGAATACTCCAGTTTTTTTGCGGGGCTGGAGGACCAAAATCATTTAAGGTGGTCCACCTATAAGGCGGCCATCTTGAAACATTTTTCTGTTCACAGAAATCCTCAAGAGGCTCGCAAGGCAGCCTACAGTTTGCAATGTGGGGAGGATCAGGCCCCACAAGAATTCGTGCAAGAACTGAAACGGGCCTTTGCGCAGACCACCAGGAGGGTGCGCACAGACAGCAGAGAATTCATCAATACATTTTTCCATGCCTTGCCCAAATATATAATGACCCAGCTCGTGAGGGATTTTCATGAGAAAAGATCTTTAGAATGGGTCATTGAACAAGCCACCCGCATCTACGAGGTGCAGAAACCGGTGGAAAACAAAAACCGGCCCAAAAACCCCAAAACTAACAGCACCCCTGCTGCTGCCAAGGTGGCAGAGGTAAAGGTTGCCCCCGTTTTGGATTTGGAGATGTGGGGGCCTAAAAACCTACCTGCACCTAATAATGCTAGGCCCAGAAGGTCCTCGGGCCTGTCACAAACAGGGAGTCAAGGAGGTAGTCCCTCAAATGGGGTCCCTCGCTCTCCTGACTATGTAAGTCCCCGTTACAAGGGAAATCGACCCATCCTGGGTTATGTGTGGACTCCTCCAGCCCATGGGGGGGATCCAGCCAAGCACCTAACCCAGGGAACTTCCCTCCTAACTTCCCACTGGAGGGCAGAAATTCTCCAAATCCTCGGCAGAACTTTTTCCCCAGGTATCCACCCAATTTCCAGCCCCAAAATCCTCCACCCTTCCTTCCCCAATTCCCTGAGCCCAGACAACCGAATCCGGGAGAGGGGAGGCCAAGGGTGGAGGGGTATCCAAATCTTCCCAACCAGGGGTACTACCAAAGAAGGCATAGCTACCCTTCCCAGGATCAGCCCAGGGGAGAAAACAGGGCCCCGTATCAGCCTGAGCGGGTTTCCCAGTTAGAGCGCCAGGTTCAAAACATGGCGCGGAATCTGGGTCACATACTGAGGGCTCAACAGAACCCTCAGATCGGCATGCCAGCGCAGAACGCACCCAACTCTGGACCTGGTGCACCAGAACAATGACGGGGGCAGCACCCCGATAACTCACCGGTTCCCAGGGAGGAGGCACAAAGGGAAGGGGGGTGTAAAGCCTTGGAGGAAGCTTCCTTCCTCACTTGTAAACAGCCCCTGGAAACCCAGGAACCGGAAACAAAATCTCTTGCCCCTGAAAGTCTGCCTCCTAAGGAGCAGAGGGGGGGTAGGAGAAACAAAAGACCCAAACAGACTCAGTTTGAGGAGGAGGTACAGATCTTCCAATTTGAGGGAGAGGGATCCTCAGAAGATCCTGGGAAAAGGATCTTCTCCTTCAGAGATGGGGGAACTCCTCCCAAGGAAAAATGGGTCCCAAAAGATTCTAATATAGACTGGGGAGATATGGAGACTGAGCTACCGCCGGCCATCATCTCATCCCAGAACCCACAATACCAAAATCCCCTGGTTCAAACCCATCCTGATGACTGCCTCCAAAAAGGGGGGGGCGGCCCAGAACCGGAACCCGGGGAACCCACAATGGCTCTGATCTCCAGTTGCCAACTTTTTCTTTCAGATTCCCAAGGCTCTCCAAAGAATTCTGCCCAAATTTCTTCGCTAGCGATGTCCAAAACCAGAAAGTTAGCCCACCAGTTGTCCAAAAATGTGCATTATCTGTGTCCCTTGAGGAGAAGGAGGGAAGATATTATTCCCCGGTACAAGTACAGGGGCAGGGTACAATTTTGGCACTGGTGGACACTGGATCTCAAGCTACCCTTCTGTCCAGAAGGGCCTTTGATGAATTGAATGCAGGAAGGGGAGGGAATTACCAAATTCCTCTCACCTCACTTCCTGGACAACTCCAGAACTTTGACGGGAAGGAAATTCCCGTCGAGGGGACGGCAGATTTGGACATTAAAATTGGGCGACACAAGTTGAAACACCCGGTCATAGTTGTGACTCCAGAGGGCACCCCTTGTTTACTGGGGAATGACCTCCTGAGGAGGTTGTCACCCTTAATAGATTGCGTAAACAAGGTCCTCTGGACCCAGACTAGCCGACCAATAAAATAAAAACAGAGTGTCAACCATGTTAGTTTAAACGGCACCTGCCACATGGTTGAACAAAAATCTGACCAAGTAGAATTTCACTTCCAGAACAACCAAATTCCAGACGTGACAGTAATAGCAGTAGGACAACAGACTGGTGATGGGGGGTCCTCTCTATTTCTGAAAATCAACCTTCCTTCCAGTTTAAGGTGGTATTCCACACTGGAAGGGAACACCCTGAAATTCTTTACTAATCCACAATCAGAAACTCCCACTCCTATCGTCCAGAAAGATGTGAAATCAGCTCAGATCCTGGCTGATATTCAGCAAATTGGAGAGCAGTTGTTCATCCCTGTTCAGTTAAATGATGGGAAAGACTCTGTTCTCGCTCGAGTGTGTGTGAACAACGGTAAGAGCTTCATCAGCGAAGCCATGTTCCGCCAACTCCCAAAGGATCCAGCCATTCCCACCTTCAAACTGATAGACAAATGGGAAATGGACCTGGAAGCACCTAATTCCAAACATCTCCTGCCAAGCAGGTGTATGCTCAAAATCTCCATTGGCAACAAGAGCATAGTCCATAATTGTTGGGTCGTGCGAGACGTCACTGCCGCCTCTTACTTAGGCAGTGACATTCTCAATCGCTTTGCCATTAGTTTGGACCTAATAAACTTCAAAGCTTGGTCCCGATTAGCGGATAATCCCATGGCCTTTGATGATCCAGAAAAAGCATTTAGGTCAGCTCAATTGCTACCTTATGCAGTTGAAATTCAGATCAAAGAGGAAGTCACCATCCCAGAAAGGACCCGACAATTCTCCCTGGAAGTGAAAGTTAAAAGAGGACAATATCTGCAAAACCCTGATGCTTACATACATCTAAACGCTTCTCTCCAACAGCAAGGGTTGGGGGTAAACCCAACTCCATTAGTCAACATAGAACATGACAACATTCTAATAGAGGTGGATAACAGCGACTTAAAGAGTATTACTCTAGCCGCAGGCACCATTATTGGAATGGCGGTTGATGACCGACATTTTTCCATAGATTTAGGTAATGAACTGTTAGGGCCAATCCCCAAGGACTGCTTTGACAGTGACAGTGATGACAATACAACACCAGACAGGATTTTTACCCGGCATGGGGGGAACTTCCTGGTGTACACTTCTTGCCCCTATGGTAAGGAAGATGTGACTTGTGACTTCAGGAGGGATGAGGTGATTTTCCAGGTCCATGAGGGCTGCCTTTCCCACCTGAAGCCTCCAGTCCAAATCAGCACTCTGACCAGGGACTTCTCCACCCAGCTGGAGGAGGCCGCTGAAATAGCCAAACCAGAAGTCTTTCCAGGCTTCAGGCAGATGGTGGAAGAGAGAGTCAACCTAGCTGATGCCTGTGTGACTCTGGAACAAAAGCAAAAGTTGAAACAAGTTTTCTTGGATTTCCAAGATCTCTTTGTGGTAGACTCATATGACTGTGGTCGCACTGAAATCCACACAACAATCCCCACGGACCCTGACATGACTCCTGTGTTTGTGAAGCAATATCGCTTGCCTCTCGCATCAATGGAGTCCCTTACTGAAATAATTAAGAACCTTGAGTCCCGGGGAATAATCCGTCCAGTCCACAGCACCTTCAATAATCCGGTGCTGGGAATATTGAAGCCAAACGGCCAGTGGGGGCTCTGCGCCGACCTCAGGGAGCTCAACAAACGGGTCCATACTTCCCGATGGCCTCTTCCCTACATTGACCAAGGGCTGGCCCAGATTCAGGGGTCACAGGTATTCACTGCAATAGACCTGACCAATGGATACTGGACCGTGCCTGTCAGCAGGGAGGACCAATACAAACTGGCTTTTACCTTTGGGGGCCAGCAGTACACATGGACCCGGACTCCCTTAGGATACCTTAATTCCGGTCATGAGTTCAATATTTTCCTACATAAGGCCATGCCCGACCTGGGTGCGAGGGGTAACCTGGCTTATGTAGATGATGTCCTCATCAAAAGTTCATCTGTGGAGGAACACATAGCGGAGATCCGTTATGTTCTGACGCAGTTGAGGGCCGCCGGAGCAAAACTTTCCTTTCAGAAAGCACAGTAGTGTAGAACCCGTGTTAATTTCTTGGGGCATGAGATTACTCCTCAGGGTCTCTGTCCCCAGGAAAAGAAAGTGGAAGCACTTCAGAAACTGAAAGACCCCACAACTCTGCGGGAACTAAGGAGCCTCCTTGGACTGACTAATTACAGCAGAAAGTTCATTGAGGGCTACGCAGAGATCACCAGACCCCTGATTCATCTCCTGAAGGGGGGGGTCAAGTGGGAATGGGGTCCAGAACACACCGAGGCAGTAAGACAACTCAAAAGAAGCCTCTCACAAGCGCCCTGCCAAGCGTACCCTGTCAGAAACAAGGAGTTCTTCCTGGAGACGGGGTTCTCTAATACGTGCTTGTTGGCAGTATTATACCAAAAGCATGACAAGGTCAATAAAGTAATCTCCTATGCGAGCAAAACTTTATCCTCTGTGGAGGAAAAATTCAACAATTGTGAGAAGGCACTCCTGGCAACAGTGTGGGCATTGAAGAATTACCGCCCGTTTATCCAGGGGGAACACATCATAGTGGAGACTCCACACCAGCCTTTGCAATATCTCCAAAGTGACAGAATCCGGGCCGGAAATGTGAGTAATTCCCGAATTACTTCCTGGATTCTGTCAATGCAAGGCTTTCCTGTGGAGGTCAGATATGGCCAAAACAAGAAGAGTCCCCTCGCGCAAGGTCGGGCTGACTTGCATGATTGTGCCAGAGAAAACTGTCTCGAGGACGAAAGTCTAAAAATCAAGGACAACATGGAGGCATACCTTAATTCCCCACACAAAGTCTTTGAAGAGGACAAGTGTGAGGGAATGCCCACTGTCTATATGGATGGATGCTCTTACCATGTTGACAACGACGGGGAGAAAGAACTGGTGGCTGGCGTAGGGAATGCATGGGTGAAGGAGTTCCCAGAACCCTCAGCTGGATACAAAATTGGTCCCCGAAGTAGTCAGGTGGCAGAATTGATGGCTGTGCATCAGGCCATCCTCACTGCTGTCCAGCATCAACTCCACGAACTGGTCATAATCACAGATTCGGATTATGTACGGAACGGGTTCGTGGAGCACCTGGTTAATTGGAAAACCAGAGGCATGTTATGTGCTAACAACAAACCCTTGAAACATGGGAAGTTGATCCAAAACATTGATGATCTGGTCACCTCGAATGAGATGACCATCCATTGGAAAAAGATCAAGGGTCATTCCAAAGTAGAGGGACCAGACAAAACTGGAAATGACTTAGCTGATCAGCTGGCCAAAACCGGGGCCATCCAAGGGGATCTAATTGAGATTGACTCCCTGTTGGGGGAAATCCAGGTCACTGCTATCACTAGGTCCCAGACAAATGCTCACAATGATCTTTCAATTGCACAATGGAGTAAGGAGACCCCTGATGCTGATTTAATTACAGCTCAGAAAGGGGATCCAATAATTGGTAAATTTTACCAGCACATTGAGGACCCTGAGAACTTTCCCCTGACGGATACCGATTATTTTGGGAAAGAGGACCTAAGAGTGTTGATGAAATGTCCAAAAATGTTCCGAATCCAAGACGGTTTGCTGGTAAGGAAATCCAAAGCTGGCCACGATCAGTGGGTGGTTCCTACCTCATTCCGAAGCCTGATGTTAAGTCACGCCCATGATGCGGCCACCGCCGGTCATAGGGGGTTTCACACAACATTGAAAATCTTAAGAGAGGTTGCATACTGGCCACACATGGGGCAGGACCTCGACCAATACCTGAAGGGGTGTCTTGTGTGTGCACAATTTCAGCCAACATCCCTCACACACCGTGCGCCTCTCCAAAAGAGGGGGATGACCCTGCCATGGTCAGATTTACAAATCGACTTTGTAGGCCCAGTGATTCGCTCTGCTAGGGGGAATAAGTACATGTTGACTGTGACATGCTTGTTTACCAAGTGGGTGGAATGTCTCCCAGCCCCAAATTGCAAGGCAGAAACCACAGCTGCCCTGATGATTAACCACATCTTTTCCCGTTTTGGTCTACCTCAAAGGATTGAGTCAGACAGAGGTAGCCACTTCACCAGTGAAGTGATGACAAAGATGTGGGAGATACTGGGGGTCAAAAGGAAGTTGCATATTGCTTACCGGCCAGCTTCTTCTGGGGCAGTAGAGAGATATAACCGAACCATTGTGAGCATATTAAAGAAGTTTGTGGCAGATTCTGGGCCAAGTTGGGATATCCGATTACCTCTGGTCCTAATGGCCATCAGATCTACCCCTTCATCTGCAACCAAAATGTCACCATTCGAGTTGATGACTGGACGCAAGATGGTGCTTCCTCAGCATTTGCTCTACAGGACCCAAGAGCAGACACTGATAAATGCCTCCACAACTCATGAGTATGTGGAGAATTTAAGGAAACACCTTCAACATGCTTTTGCTTATGCTCAGCGGAATCTAGAAAGATCAGCTGATAGCATGAAGACCCACTATGACCTGAAGACTTCCAGGAAGGAATATCAGGTGGGGGACCGGGTCTATCTATACAATTTCCAAAGGAACCAGGCCAAACAGCGAAAATTTTTGCCTACATGGAAGGGACCCTTTGAGGTTATAGACAAAATCTCCCCTGTGGCCTACAAGATCCGCATCCCCAAAGGCGGTTTGGCAGAGGGGGAAGACAAGTGGGTCCACATTAACCAGTTGAAGTGTTGCCATCCCAGGCACACTCTGCAACAACTGGAGGAATCCTCTGGAATCCTAGAGGGGACTGTCTCAGATTAATTCAGCTCTAACTTAAAATATCTGACATATCGCCTATCAAATCCTGAGTTTCTCAATGTGGGTGTTTTTGTTTTTGAATGCAAAAAGAAATGTGCATGTTCATATGTTTTGACTATAAATTTATATGCCACCCCACTATATCAATGGTGGGGGAGAAATGTCCATAAATAGGTATTGCCGCTCTTCCTTTGTCGTCCTAGGAGAAAGAAAACCTCGAGACTGGCCAAGGAGGACGATCCGGAGACCGGGAGCAGAGACGCGAGGGGCCCAGGGTACCGCCCAATATTTCCATCAGGACCGGCGAGGAGAACCGATCGATCAGTACCGGATGGAGGAAAAGATGCTGAACTGTGCCATTCGCAGAATTGGAAGAAGATTATGCGGACAGACCAGTGTGTGGGTCAAAACCCTTGGGCACCCGACTCCCCATCGACTCAAATTCAAAGGGCAGTCACGTGGGGGGATCTGTTGGGTGTCCTGACGCACGTTTGAGCTATCATGCTGCAACATTTGGTGCTGTGGGCTTAGAAAATCCAAGATGGCCAAAAAGCCCACAAGTGCGCCAGAATCCAGGAGAACCACGCAGTTTGTGCGCACACCAAAATGGTTACCTAACTTGCCACCCACCAGTGTAAAGAAAGATCTTTGTTAACAAAATCCACTGTTACTGATGTCAAAAAGTTGCTGAAATCGTGGCTCATTGGACCACTTTAAAGATTCAACCCTTTTGTGGGGTTCCACATAACCATTTTACTGTAAGGAGCCCCATCAAAACAATGTTAAGCAAGGATTTACTACCATGTAAGAACCATTCCTGTTTGGAATGCATTAATCAAAGAAAAATCCCCAAAATGGTTGCATTACCAGTACTCACCACTATCAGAAAGCCGGCGTTTTAAAACCACCACACTTTTTTTTGTGTAAAACTGAATAGATGAACCCAAAGCAGGCCAAAGAAAGACTTACTGAGAGGTGGATACAATGTAAAGTTATATTCTGAAGTGACTTGAAGGCTTATAACAAGACCGGCTGAGCTGTGGATTTCAGCAGTTTAAGTAAATTTGGACTGAAAGACACTAAAAATCTAAATGTTTAAAAGAAATGAGTGACCTACTTTTGAGTGTCACATAGGTTGCAATTGTTTAAATGTCATAGTTTGAAACTTAGAATCAGCATTCTAGCTGCATATGTAAAAATGGTTAGTTTTATTTGAATGTAGAAAACTGGGTAACTAAAAGTGACACTAGCTGGGGCCTGGCTTAAGGAACTGAATTCTGCCCACCAGCTACCCACGACAGAAGATGAGACTTGCACAACAGCTGTGTTCCCAGGCCTAGCTGCCTTTTGCTGCTCCCACCAAAAGGGATATGACACTTCTCTGATTGAATTACCTGGGCTCTGCAGGAAATTGAACAAAGCCCTGTCCTGACTCAGGCAAATGTTTTATTATGGGGGCCGTAAAAGTGGCTTCCTCCTGGAAGGAAAGGGGAGGAGCACTGCCTGTGAGAGCAAGCTGGCTTGGCAGAACTGGAAAAACCAGAAATTCAACCTTGTGCTGGGGGGAAACCACACCCCTTTGGGGCCAGAACATAACTCTAAAAAGATGAATAACTCATAGTGCGGACTTGTGAAAATTATTTAAATGATACCATAATTCTTGTGATTTTTTTGCCCACATTTTAAGAGGTTTTTAGAACCGGTGGCATGATCTGGGGGCAAACTAGCAGTTAAGAGGGTATTACTTAAAATGTATGCATGTTAAAAATCTGACACTTCATCAAGTAATGTCCATACTCCTTGCGCACATGTGTATAAATTTAAGGTAATGTCCGATATTACGAAACCAGTTAAAAAGTGCAAATGTTTCCATTTCTGAATGCAAGCTCCCAGGAAGAGCAGATTTGGACAGGGTATACCTCCTGTGATATGTGATGGGTGCATGTAATTTTAAACAAATGTGTACCTGTGCAAATATGTCTTTTGGGTCAAAATATAGAGTGTGTGTAATTTGACAGGGGTGGGTTCTCTGTACCATAAACATACCTCATCATGATGACACTTCATTTCATTCCCCCAATCAAGGGGAAGAGGATGAAGTGGCCAATGACAAGTGGAGAGGGGTAGGGCCTAGGAAGCTAGCCTTTCCACCCATTTTCAAAACACATAAAAGCAGACAGACAGGACAGATAGGGACATTTCTATTCCATCTGCTGCGGGACGCTCTGCAGGGAAAATCCATACTTTACCTCCATCAACCTCCAGAGAGCCAACATAGAGACTTCAATCTATCCACCTTCAGAGACCAAGACTTTACTTCAGAATTTGTAGCAGAGAGGTCAACTACAAGCTAAATCCCTCTTTAGCAGGCCTCAAATCATTGCCATTATCACAGCCAGGCGAGCTGTTTGAATTCTTTGCAAGAACTCTTGCCATTTGCCAGAGAGCAGTGTTGTATCCAGAGAGAGACCAGCTGAACCGGAGACCGCTGTATCCGGACCCACAGACCTGATCGGAACCAGAGACCCAGACCAGACCAGCAGAGTAGAGCTGACCCCGACGCTGTGCGCAGAGACCGTCCGTGGCGAGTGAAGAAAACCTGTTGACCAGATCCGTGGCGAGGCCCATTCTATTTCTAAATATATTGTGAGTACCTAGCAGAACTGTGCAGAACCAATCTCTTAGTTAAAATAATATAATTCTATCTATTTTAATCTAACCAGAACTGCCTCCTAGAAGTTGTCACCTGTCATTTGCAAAGCTGTCACCTGTCATTTTTTAGCTGCAAGTTTTTCAAATCCGAAAAACAACCTTCACAAAATCGTTCATAATTCCGTAACCGTTTGTGCTAGGAACTTGCAGTAACTTTCCTCTGAAAGCTGGGAATCTTGGCTTTTCAACGAACCTAGAACCGCATTCCCTACACTTTGCGATTTGCAAATTTCTCCACGTGTGAAAACAGCAGCTTCCTTGCTTTCCTTGCTAAAAATTCGTTTGCCTCTTAAGAAACATCCCTGAATCATTGCTAGAGTGAGCCTGGACTAATATTAACTTGACACCACTCACCCTGAACCTCTAGAGGGAATTAAAAACATTTTAGCATATTTTTCACTTCATTGCCAGCACATATAAAAGCATTTTGGGCCTGTGTTTCAAACTTCTGTAGTCTAAGCTTGCTGGGGTGAACGGGATTACATTTGATTGCATTTCTGAGAACTGTGTGCTTTCCTTCCATTTCCTTGCATTGCATAAAAGGGGGGGTGAATTGACAGAGAAAAGTGATTACATTGTTTTGGTGAAATCATATTGAGTATTTTCTGTACTGCCTTTCATTCAACATTGCATCCATCTGAACTTATATAAAGCATTCTCTACCACCTTATTCTTCTGTTCCTATTCACAAGTGTGCCAATGCCAGACTATCCATTATTGATTACTGCTCAGATTAAGTGTCATATTCAATTATTAATTTATTATAAAGTGTGATATATATATCTATTGTTTAAATTATCAAATAAACCTTTTAAACTTGCAAAACAGAACTACTTCGTGGCTCAGTGGGGTCAGGGGGATTCCAAGAGAGGGGTGTTATATAGGGGTAGTCATCCAGAACGCATGAACTGGACATAAAGATATATCAATAAGGGTTTTCATTCAGTATTCTAGACTAGGCGTTGACTTAGCTGTAGTGTTGAATTGGATCCTCTTACAATATGTACAATGTTCCGATATCGTAGGGTAAGGCATAACTATTTGCATCATATATATAAACAAAATAACTATTCCTGACGGCTGATTAGGAGCCAATATTGAGTGCGACTGAGCTGGTCATTGTTAGCAACTACAAACACTCTCCAGATGAGATAGGTTACATACATATTTAGCCAGTTTAGCATAAAATCAGCCATAATTTTACAAAGTCAACTTAGATGGATCAGCCAACAAGGCATTGCTGTCTCTTCCTCTGAGTATGTTGTTTCTGTCCTTTGTCCACTCAAGGCTCATAGGGGATCCAAGCCAGCAAAGAAAGAATAAGATAAATGATATCTTGAGGATTGTAAGTACATGCCCATGCTCCACTTGTGCAATCATGCCCCACCTGTGCATATTCCTTCAGCACCCATCCCATCTTTCTTCCTGGCTGAAAACCCCACTGGTTGAAACTATTGTACAGCAGTCCATTTACTGAAAAATAGACATCAAGAAATGTAAATAACATGTCAAAATACAGTAATACTCTGTGTTTTCTCTGTCTGTAACAATGAGTGAGGACGGTCAGGACTGTGGAAAAACATAAAATACAAAAATCCTGACAATGGACATTAGATGTGAGAATAAAACTCGCAAAACTGGCAAAGCAGTATAGCAAGGCATAAAAACAAGGCATAAAGCAGTTTACTCATTGCTAGATCACTAAAGGAGGCTGTATACAGATTTTGCAGGTGTAGTGGGAGAATATGCTTCGGCCTCGTGCTTCCCACTCCACCTGCAAAACCTCTCCATTTCTATGCCAGCATGAGATTTTCATGCTGCTGTAAAATGAATGGATTAAAATACACTTGCATTTACCGTCTGTTAAAAACAGACTGAGTCAATATGAATCCCTTGTAAATGTGTAGTTCAAAGTGTAATTGGCAGACGGCATTTACATTATTTACAGAATGGAGAGTAAAATGGAAGAGAAAAGGAGATTTCAACTGTTTGTATTCATCCATGATCCACTCAATTTTGTAAAGGTGGTGAATTGCCTACAGAGTACCCAACATCATGCAAGTGCTAATGTTGGCGGCCCCCTGCATTTGCCGCTTTTGTATTGCTAAATAATCTCCATCGAAGTGTACAGAACACTTGCCACAATCCTCCTGCCTTCAGTAAAACATTAATGAGGGCAGAATCATAAACTCACAGTCTCATGATACTCTTGTGTCAACTATTGAGATCTGATACACCATTGTCCTTCCTCCTAAAAGCACTACAAAGAGAAAGACTATACAACTGTGACCTAAGAAATGACTAGTCACTGTGGCAGAATGCAGGTGTTTCTTATCATATAGAGGACATCTCATGAGTACATCAGTGTTTGCCTATCCAATATAAAGAAGAGTAATGTATGTCCCATCAGGAGTTATACAAGCAACATTGAGCAGTGCATGCCTCTGGCAAGTGTGAGAAGGTTGCAGCATAGCTGGAACCGTATGACCTCAGTTAGCCCAGTGCATACTTCAAAACACATGTGAAAACACATGTGACTGTGAGAAGAATGGAAAGTACAGCGATTTCCATACCTGAAGACTGTGTGCAAGCCAGCATCCACAACATAAAAGCCATTTTAGAGTTGTCAGTGTAATTGATGTCCATGACCACTGTGCGCTCCCCAATGATATCACTGTAAAGTAGGCTTGGATGTGTTTATCAAGTGCTGTATCTGGGAGGGTCACATGTAGCAGTGATATCATTGTATACCTCATGTAAAAGCTACAGTATGCCATACTCACAGTTGTCTTTGCACCACACTGTGAACACAGATCAATTGTTCCTTGAAAGCGCCCACTGTCAACACCCATCCCCAACCGAACATTACTACCACTAAAGGCATGAACACTGAGTGAACCCCACGCAGACTTTATTGATTTTTAGATTGTGAAAAGAAACCATGTAAATGGTTTCTTTGAGGTAGGCAGAGGTGCAGTGAGGTGGGAAGGGCATGCCGATTCTGTCAAGGGATGGTCCTGTGAGCCAGTGGGGCACTGCTTTGTGCAATGGATCAAGTCTGCATAGCAACTGATCATGGGTCCCTCCGCCACTAAAGGCATTACCTGAAGCCGTCAGAGTACTGGCCTTGTGGAATCACAGCCACTCTGTGAACAATATCAAGTTGTTCAGAGGTCTTGCTTTACGATAGGAGCGCATTATTGGTGTGCCAGATATGGCCCTTCTGACTGCATTGATGGCGGCATTTGTGGGGTAAGGACTTGAGGGGATGTATCAGCCTAATGCACACATCATCAGTAATATGTGTTGCTGGACAATTTTCTCCAGAGTGGAATGAATCATTTTCCCATACATATTATTTTAATGCATACACAACAAACTTCTGCATCAAACTTCACAGCAGCTCTGAGGGCAGGGGCCTCCCTTAGTGCCTCTGTAGCCTCAATTCGAGCCTCAAGCATCTCCTCCGAAATAGTGGTCCTCAGAGTGTTTGCAATCTGCAATTTCTGCTGCATCTGCTCCAGCACCTGCTGAATTGGGACCAGTAGAAACCAGATCACTGCAATTCTGCTGTACCTGAACCTGGTCTACTGCCTTGTCTGATACTCGTTCAAGGATGTTCTGTGACACAGGACCATGAAGGTCAGCCTGGGTACCATGTGGTGCAAGTGGTGCAGGTACTGCAGGTGGAACAGTGCTGGTGTTGAGCGTGTTTGTGTTTAGAACATATCTCTTCTTTAATGGTAATCATTTCATCATACCATGTAAAATAATTTATAATCCATTGAATAGTACACATAATAATGGAGCCAACTCAGGTGAATAAAAAAAAAAAAAGAATTCCGATTGTAAAAACTATTCAAATAGATGTAATGTGTTTCATTAAACAAGGTACATTTTGAATGAGTTTATATTTAATTATCATGTTCCTTAATATCAAATATTAAATTTGTCCCAGAAGTATAATGTTCAGAATGCTAATGGTCCGCTTCCCGTGGCTTGCTCCCTTCTGGAAAGAACACACACGTAGAAGCCGTACTCGTTTTCACAGCGTTTTACAGGCTTTCCAAAACCACGCCCTCTGTGCATAGTTCATATTGCTGTAATGAGTTTTCGACACCAATCACCCGCACACTCTCCATATCACTTTACTGAGGCCTTGGGAGGGCTCACCGGCTCCACACCAGGCAATGTGTAATCCTGCGTTGGACGGAACACACCGCCATACTCTGCAAGCACCCAAAACGTAGAGCGAACCCTTCAGCAATACGCTGCTTCACCGCATGACCCAGGTCCTGTCCCTCGAGCACACGAACGCCTGCACCAGGGGCGTTGCTGGGGGGGGGGGCCCCTGATCTTTTGGCTGTAGCCCCGGATAGAATCTCAGGAGCTACAGCCAGAAGATTAGCTAGCCCCCAGTCCCAACAGTTCCGACATCAGCTTAGCCCCGGGTCTTTTCCTGACCTAGCAACTCCCCTGGCCTGCACACATGTTCTCCTCTGGCCCGTGCCTGCCAAGCCAACAATCACCAACAGGCAGCACGGGCAGGGGAGGGACTTAAATAGCACTCATGAGCCTGCATGCGCGACTCCACAAAGACCCACAGAATCATGGGAAATGTGGTCTCTTTCCCGTTTTCACATGGGAACACAGCCTTGAGCCACCTGGTAACCGCTTTATCCTTACATTGCCCCCTTATATCAGAGCAAATATTAGAAATATAGATATATTCTATTGATTGAGGCCATTGCACAATGGCATAATATTTTGCACTGCAACTTATGTTGTTGGGTAACGCATCAATTGGGCTAATGATTGCAATGTTTGTGCAGTTTGTGCTTTACAGTTTGTTCTTTACTAGAGATCTCATTGTGAACACTAATTTTGCATTCAGATTTTAATTTAATGACTTTTCCTATAGCAGTCAGACTTCACCCATTTTGACATTTCTGTATTTTGGCATATTCTATTTCCTCTTGAAAATGTTCTAACAGCAATAATTTTGCATAGTTTCACATAGGGTATTTGCCATTCGTGGATATTATCATTCTACAATTCTGTTTTACCCTGCAGCGCCACAAGACTCCTTCAAAACATTTCTACCAGCAAGAATTTCTTCCCCCATTCGGTATAATTTCCGGCCATATTTTTTCTTGCCTTCCTGCTGTTGACCACACCCTGTGCTACAACAATATCTTCAACACACTGGCAAGAGACGCTGATATATGATAGCTCTACTGGTCAGCATTTCTTCCTCCTGGCTTCTGCACTCCCATTCATAGTCCTTAGCTCATAAAACGTTAAAATTAAAATTATTTTTTACTGTGCAATAGTAAGTAGTCCGTGTTACACAGACAAAACAATCTAAAACAAAATTCACCAGTCACTTGTCTCTAAGAAAACCATGCAATGTTGTGTTTCATTAAGTTCATTCAAGTACATATTTTGTCAAATGCAGTGACAAACCAAATGTGTGTTTTGGGAAAAGTAGTGTTCTATATAAGATAAGGAAAAGTATAGAGGCCAAATAGTTAACATAGTTAGAATAGGTATCATACATTACAGCATACGTCTATATGTGGACAAACCAATGTATTGTGTCATTCCCATTACAAGAAAAAATGATTTAACGTATACATTTCCCCCTTTATTAAAAGTGACTGAAGCTCCTACAACCCCTCAGTCAATTGTCAACATCGTCTGAAGTCAAAATGTTTGATTCTATGTAAAAGTCAGCTTCCTTGAAAACATCAGTGTCCACACACTACTACCCATCACTTTCACTAATCGATAGAAGATTATTGGTGTTTACAGAAGACAAAAGGCCCGGTTCCAACACTACAAGAAGCACATGTAAAGCAAGTATTTTGCCTCAGAAAATATAACCATGCTCTTGTTTTTAAAGCTAATCTATAAGGCTAGCCTTGCATTGATTTGTGGATGCCTGGTCGACATTTAAGTGCAACTGCAAAAATGTGATGCCTTCAAAGGCTCTTCCTCAAAACAAAAGGATTCTGTTTACAAAGGGTTATGCTTAGAAAGGGAGGTAGATGGGCAGGAAGCTTAATTGTAGCAGTAAGTTCATGACAAGGGTTAATTGGAAGGGAACCCTTTAAACTTCCCGGTGGTGCCCTGACAGTTGTAATCTCATGCAAGGAAAGTTCCTTTGAGTGTCTGATTAATATATATTGGCACAAAGGAGTGGGCATTCTCGAGTACTATTTACAAGAAGTTCTTGAAATCGTAGCAGATTGGCAGATAAGGGCATGTTATTTTTGCAGGTGACTTAAATGCAAATTGCTCCATGCCAGAAGTTGACGGTGAAATTTGGGAAATAACACCAGACATGGTTACCAGTGATTTTAAATCTCAAGCGGATAGGAAGTGGGCCCTAGGTCTGGGTTCAATTGGTGTGATCCTTTTGAACGAGAGGATGGGGCATGGTACACGCTTCCAAACCAGTTGGCACAGAGGGAGAAGCGAGTCCATATTGGATTCTATTTTTGATAATGCCTCGCTTCTCGTCCTTGGTTTAGATTTTCATATAATAAAAAACGTGTGGAGTGACCACAGCATTTTCAAGACCCATTGCAAGGTGTGTGTGAATGCGTGTTTGGGTGGGAGTCCCAAGAATGTGACTGTCAATGCTGGAAGGAACACAATTTGTTGGTCGCTGCATAATAATGGAATTCTACATTTTAATTTTGGTAGGGCAATGAGCAATACGGGTCTAGAGTGGAAGTTGGAGGTCTTTAATGTAACGCAGTTAAATTCATTTTTGGAGGGGTTGATGGATAGGGTATTGAGTAAACCCGGACAAGGACTAGGACTAATGTGACAAATCATTCACATATCTTTGACGACCAGTTGGCTATACTGAAGCATACTATGCGGCACTCCATAAGGGCTATCAATCATTCTAGTGATCTGTAGACATGAATGCCTCCAAATGTAACCAGCAAAACAGTGATACAAAAACGTTTGTAAAACTAGGAGTGCAGCACTTCTTCAACGGGATGCAGAGTCCATGTTACAAGTCCTTATTAAAAAGGACTTGAGAGCATTTTGGACTCTGGTGAATGCTCATGATAATAATAACGCTATTGGCCAACTGAATGCAGTCCCTGAACGTGTAGGGGTTAAGTTCTTTGAAGAATTATACTCACCGAGGATGGACGATGGATGATGTGGCATGACCGATCTTGGGGGTGACTCAAAGTGGCTTATGCCAATTGAAGCTGAAGAGGTCCTCAAAATCAGCAAAAAGTGCTAAATATCGAGGGCTCTGAGTCCAAACGGGTTAACAAATAACACTAAAAGTGGACTCTTTGAGGTGGGCCAGAGCTTTGACTGTTTTATTGAGGAGCATTGATGCCCTAATTATTTTTCCACAATCCTGGGAAGACACCCATGTCCTCCCAATTTCTAAGAGAAGCACGAGTATCGAACCAAATAACTATTGTTCAATCTCTTTAATAGATGTGGACAGTAAGATCTTTGTGTCTCTCTTATTGCAGCATTTGGAGGCATGGCCTTTTCTGCTCATAGATTACAAAAAAATCAGACAGGATTTAAAAAGGGCCACTCATCAAATAACAATGGTTTAGTTCTCAGAGTAAATCAGAATCGGTGCGGGCAGACCCATCTTGCAGTGCATATTTAGCTTCAGTACATATTTAACTTCAATAGACCTGTCAGCGATTTTCAACAGAGTCGACTGCAGAAGACTTTGGTGGAAACTCAATGCTTGGGGACTACCGACCGGTATTAGGGTGAGACTGAACAATGCAGGCCTTTTATCTAGAAGAATAGAAACAAATTCAGGTTCAAGACATGGATGCGTTTTGGCACCCTGTCTTTTTAATCTTTATGTTTCTGATATTAATGATTATTTGTTTCCTGCTGCCCTTATTCTTCCAAAACTAAGCAATATGAACATTCCTTTGATGGTCTATGCCGATGATTTCCAGCTCTTTGACAATTCCTGGGTGAGCTTGCAGTGGCTCTTACGTACTTTCTCCTCTTATTTATTTCTTTATTTTTCACTTGTTAGGTACTTCTACAGTCAGCAAATACTGTTTCAAAGTGCCCACATGGCAACAGGGAGGAGACAGAGGATGATAGAAAATGAAATTACAACAATGTTAAATAATTAAATACAACAATATAAGAAGAGACAGTGGGGAGGGGAAGATAGACCTACTATGACTGCTGAGTGTTTAGAACATGCATGTGCAGAGGGGAGAGTGGGATGGGATAGGTGCTGTGGTGCTCAGCGAGAGAGCAGGTGAAGTGCTATGAAGAAAATTAAGTGCAACCTCCAGTGGTGGAGGGTAAGCCGAGGCAAGTGCAGAGGATAGACAGCAGCGGGGATGATAAGATGTGGGAGATCAGGGCCCGAGGATGCGTAAAGGCCCTGCACACCAATCAAGCTACTCTGCGATTAGCAGGAAGGTAGGGAAGGAAGAGGTAAAGAGGATGGTCTTGAGGCTTTTCCGAAACTTAAGGAGTTCTTGCTCAAGATGAAGAGGGAGGGGGAGGCTGTTTCAAATTAAAACAGATTACTTATTAACGTATCCAGGATTATGATTCTGGCATTATCAAAGGGCACAAAAAGTGGCTCACAGTCCTGGTCATTTGATAAAACAATGCTTAAAACCTCATTGAGTATGACCTATTTGGGCTTTCATATTTCTGCCCAGCCAATGTGTTATAGTCCCCAGCAGGCACAGGTCCAAAGTGAAAAGGCGTTATCCATTCAAATGGTAAAGGTTTACCAGAAATATGGCCATTTGTCAATCAGACCCTTAGTTAACATTTTTGAGGGGAAAGTAGTCCCCAAAATACTTTACGGGATGGACCTTTACTTGGACACTGCAGTAAAATGGTTGGATTCATTAGAAGGATCAATGTGGTGCCGACTTTGAAAAATACCAAACGCAGTACCAATCGCCGCCATAAGATCTGAACTGAGTCTTCTATCCCTTCACTCCCATACCCAATCGAGACTATTATCACTTTTTCGAAGCTTAATCTCAACAATCACTGATTCTCTATATGAAGAGATGAAATTGTGCATGGACTATGTTTGTCTGAATGGAGGTTTAATGAATTTTCTTCGACATATAAGATAGACTTGTGAAGTAATTTTGTGTGTTTCAATCATGTATTCAGGAAGAATTCTGTTATGCAACCAGGATAGGGTTAAGGAAACCTTGTATGACAGAGAATGGATAAATACCATTGATTGTTTTCATGAATATTTGTCTATGAACCATATGGCCCATGCACATAAAAAAAGGAATACAATTTCTGGCTACCTCCTGCAGTTTCCTAACTAATATTATAGGTCTATCCCGATGAGATTGCAGCAGAACATCTTGTTAACTAATGGGGTCCTCCTGAGCAGATAGGTGATTACAGCAAACAAGGCCCATTGTAGAATCTGGTTGAATGAAGAATCAATAGAAACAACAAAACACTTGGTAGTGTACTGTAGTGCACTTAATAATCAGAGAAAGATCTATTTGGGGACATTGCCTGGGGTAATGAGGAAAATGTATGGTGAAGATGTTTGGGCAGTGAGAACATTGCAGACAGGCTGGATAGGTCAGCCTTCATAATATCAATTGAGTTAAATATTTTAACCTAACATTTTGTACCCTGCTTTTTATAGGAATTGTTTGGGTCGTTCTATTGTATCAATCTCTATCAAAGTTTTTTTGATCAAGGAATGGTATGTTTATGAGTATGATGATTTTAGGGTTTTACTTATTAATGAATTGTGTGATTTGTGTGTAGTTGATTGTTGAAAAATATGTTTACATGTATAATGTTGTATTCCTCTATTTGTGATTATATGGCTGTAAACTTTTTTTTTAAACCGAACACAATAAAAAAAAAGCATTTTGCCACACACAAATGAAAAGTAACTTGGTAATGTGCAGAACAAAGTCTACATAAGAAGGGTGGAGGACAGTTGACAGTTGGAAATATAATACTAGTTATAATTTCTGAACCATTTCCTAATTGAAAACATAACACAGATCTGGATTCAGCAGAAAAGATAATGCATATAGAAAGAATATATTAAAATGTATTATATGTATTATTTACATATTTAAATAACGTGATAATGCATGAAATGCAAAAGCATAAATGATGTCTCCAAACACAGAATATTCTCTCAAATCTGAATATGCTATTTTTACCAATATCATATGTCCATGTAGAGAATTATTTGAAAAATGAATATTCTATTTCAATATAGGTTTCTCACTCAAAAGGGTAGGTCTGCTTCATAGGTCTAATAGAAGCAATGAGGAGGGCCAAGTGTGGGTGTGAGAAAGGGAAGGAAACCTATCACAGGATCTATCCATCCAAAATGTGGAAAACAGAGAAGCAAGAGAGTCCGTCTGATAGAGGCGTAAATCCTTTTGATTCCAACTGAGTGCGATTCACTATTGCGACATTCCACCATAAAACTGTTCCTGACTCTATAAAATGCATCATGGTAACTCCATTGCTAAAAGAAATCCAGACCAAAATCTTAAGTAGCTAACAACTTGAGACCTATTACAAGTGTACCTTTTTTATTACAATTTGTGGATACAATTGCTACTGTGCAATTCCAGGAGCATTTAGAACATTCTTTTTTTTTTAGGTTCCTTCATGTAAGCTTTATTGTAAGTTGCTTACAGAGTGAACCACTGGGTCCCATCACCCAGGCTAACTGCTTCCAAATGACTCAGGGTGGAACCTTGACACGACATACATAACCAAACATTCCACTAGCTCACATCAACATTCTCTCACTCATACATACAGTCACAAGCACTTCACAATACATCTCCTTTCCTTACAACACCACACACACACTCAACAGCATGTCCCAACACATCTCCCTCTCTACACACACTCAAAAATCCACAAGAGGGTAAACAGGGGTACACACTAACTTTGCATCCTTTCTTTTAAAGAGGGATGCAATTCTTTAAACATTTTTAGGGGGCTATCTCCCAACATACCCTATTCGTTCGGAGGGCGTCCCCCTCATACTTCGTTGCTACCTACTATTCAGTAGTACCTAACCGGTGCAAATATATCCTGCACACTCACCTTACTAACTGAAGGCGTGACCATGCAGACTCTATGACCGCACACACACAGCCACATTCCCATTCCATTTAACTGGAGGCGCGACAACCCAGATTCTAACACTGCACACACACAGCCACATTCCCACTCACTTCTCTGACTGGCGGCGCGTCCATTCAGACCCTGTGACACACACACACAGTCACACTGACCTAATTCGAGAGTGTGACCCTCTAATAATTATATGGGACAGCTATCCACATACCTATACCCACTTCAACTTCAACTTGAGGCACTCCAACTTTACATTTAGATCACTCTGATATTTTGCATCCCAGGCAGCCTGGGTTACGGTCCAATTATGGCACTAAGAGGGCATTGTTGGACCTTCAGACTCAGTTGTTGGGTATCATTGATAGAAGTAGGACTGGGGTGCTGATGTTACTTGTTCTGTCAGCAGCTTTTGATCTTCTTAATCATGAGAGGCTTCGGAGAACTCTATCCATTTTAGGCACCTGCTCTAAGGAGGCCATTGACTGGATTAGTTCATTTGTTACTAACAGGAAATCTAACATTTTCTGGGTAAATGCTGCCTCTGACTCAGCACAAATTACTTGTGGAGGTCCGTGCTTATCGCCAGCCATCTTTAATGTTTGTATTGGACTTCTTTGCAACTTACTTGAAAAAATGGGGGCGTAATTTACAAATTACGCTGATGACACCCAGTTGCTGATCGAACTGAATGGTGATTATACTAATGATGCTAGCAGGATCTTTATCAACTATGAGGCTTTGAAACGTTGGATGTCAGCAAATTGGATATGCTTAAATAGTGCAAAAACAGAGCTTCTGATTTTTGGGTCACCACAAGCCAGGGCAAAATTAAATCATATATTCTCAAGTGTGTATATCAGGGACAACTGTATTGATGTGCTAGATAAAGTAAAGACCCTTGGTGTCTTCTTTGAGCCCTCCCTTGGCACTGACGCTCATGTTGACAGTATTGTAAAAAGATCACATTACCACTTAAGACTACTAAGGTTAGTTAAACCTTTTGTATCCGCAAAAAATTGTGAAACCTTGGTGAGGGAAACAATTATGCCCAGACTCTTGAGTGGTGCTAGTACAAACTGCATTCACAAACTTCAGATTTTGCAGAATGATGCAGTCTGTATAGTCAAGAATGTACCCAGAAAAGTGCATATCTCTGATTTGGGAAGTAACTTCATTTGTTACCTGTGGAAACTACAATTTGTTTTAAGACAAACACTCTAACACATAAATGCTTCTATGGGTCAGCCCCCTCTTACCTTAAAGAGAGTCTAAAACAACACAAATTTTGTAGGTCTACACGATCTTGTAAGACCATGCGCTTAATAAGCCCAAGAGCAAAATGAGTAAAGGGAAGCATCTGCTCCTTCCCTGTCCAAGCAGCTCTTGCTTGGAACAACCTGCCTGTTGACCTACGTAAGGAAAGTAAGTGGTCTGCCTTATGGAAATGCCTAAAGACTTCCTTGTTTGACTAAACTGATTTTTTGTTACTATGGTACCTCTTCCGGTCTTGATGTGTCCTTGGTCATAGTGTGCGCCCTAATGCCTGCAGGCTTTGGAATGTGACAAACAAATAAAATAAAAATGGTGGATCAGCCTCAGGCTGATCCGTGTCCCGATCTGTCCTGGGTCTTTGAAAGGCAGACAAAAAGTGAGCAACTAAGCCCCAGCTGATATAGACACTTTTCCTCAAAATCAATGAAATCACAGATAACTTTTAAACATATTTTGGAAACCCTGATTAAACGCTATATCACTGTAAGAGGGAATGTAGTTCAAGGTTCAATTGCTTTGCAATTTATGAAAACAATTGATACCGTGGGTAGCATCATCATGAAGTGGCTCTCTTCTGCTATTTGGGATCTCTGGAACCTTCAGACATCTCAAACTGTTATGTAGAATAACAAGCCATTTGGTTGGTATTAACTAAAGTCAATTACGTTATTGATATCTCTTCCATAAAGAACAGATGGAACTGAGGTTCTGTGAGGGTTGACCTTATTCTTTTCAAATGGTAAGTATGTTAAGCTATGCTATTCCAACATTCAAAAAGAGCCAGAAATCCTGAGAACCTAATTAATTAACAATTAATTGTGATATATCGAACATTCTAAAAACTTAAATAAAATAGTTTCTGTGCCCAAGCTAGGAACTAATAGTTTGCCATAGATGGTATACATTGTGTTAGATTTATATCGGTCAAAGAATTAGTTAACTATATTTTCAAGCAGGCATATTTCTCTGATGCCAATGCTTGTGCGTAGTTTCTGAGAGAACTGAATTTCTTTTATTTAAAATTGTATTCTCAGAACTGCTTCACCCTTTGATGTTGAGGTGGATTCTACACTGTAGATTGTTTGATTTAATCTTTCTGAAACCATCAGTCTCAATTTGTGTGTGTTCAAGTCAACGTATCTGAGCCACTGTCTAGAATGGTCATTCGTATTTGTTTTTATAGGTATGGATGTTTGTGCAAAGATGCAAAGTATAGTGGAAGTTTTATGATGAATGCAAATGTTAGTGAGACAAACATAGGCAAGCTGCAGTGTATTCATTTTCATTGTATTCTGAAGGTGTCAGCATTAAAAGTTATAGTACTATGTGCATTGCCTTGATTTACTTGATCTACTATCCCTATATATATATATAAAAAGGGACATTTGTGGTTATGTCAGTTTGTCTGTTCTGTTTGAAATTTTCAGCATACTTCCCAACATTCTACAAACCTGACATTTAGCATGTGGGTAGGTTCCATGGTGTAGACAATGTAACACGCATAAAATGTACCCTTTTTCCAGATCTTTTATTTTTAAGCGGTCTGCCATGTTTACCCCTGCCGTAGTTCTACATTCATTGTTCCTGAAGTTCAGCAGTTCATGAGAACTTTAGCAGTTCATTGTTACTAAACTTTCCACACTATCAGCATTCTATCTGACGTCAGCGGCACTCACTTTTGAAGTCATGCGGGTGACACAATATGGTGCTTTTGTAGTAATGCGGGTGACAGGAAACTGTGCATGTCTCTTCAACAGTGTCCGCAATGATGCTGTCTATCACTTTGTGGCAAATCTCTCATAATTACAGAAACTTAATTTCCCACCGAAGTTAATGAATGCATGCCATCTCAACAGTACAAAGCTTACATGCTTCGGCCGTACATGTACAGCTAAGGCACTTCAAATGTACACGCTTCAGCCCTAAACGTACGGCACTTATGTTGAGGTAGCTGGAACCGATTTACGGGATTCATGCTTTTCTCACAGTCAGCTTTATGTGTGTTCACACTAGCTCCTACAGGAAAGACTAGCAATATTGTCTACAAAGAAGCATTGGTTTACTACATTAAATAAACTTCAAACTAGGACTGAAGTAGGAATTACCATGCAAAGCAGGTGTACACCTGCTAGTTATAAAGAAAAGAAAACATTTATGATTAAAATAGCCTGCTTCATTGTTGTGGTGGTACTGGATTGGGCGTAGTACTCTATAATAAAGAACCATCCAAAACTGTAAATATACAGTAACTATACACATCATATATATATCGCTAGACATACCTCATTACATGCCCCTGCTAAGTGTTTTCCATCTCCTCATAAAGGATCCTGGTTGCGGAAACCCATTATATCTGTTTAGATAATTTGACTCAATTGGGATTAGTTCATCAACATTTAAACATCTAAATAACTGGAATGCTTATTTTGAAAAGTCCTATGGAAATAGCCAATCTGCAGAAATGTTAGGCAAGGTTTATTCTTGTCGCTCGCTTGAAGATTATACATGCCAGGTACTCAGCCATGCTGAGCCATACTGGAACGTTCAATGCTCCTTAGAGAATCATTGACCAATGGCAATAGAAAGATATACAGATTAGTCACAAGTGCATGAAATTAATTGAATGAGGTTTCGACCGCGACTGTCCTACACCTTCAGAAAATTTAGTTCACATTGTCAATATTTCATGTGCTTTGGCTAAGAAGGGAATGGAAATGAATAGCTCTCAGCCTACCATTCCTCAGTCCATGAGCATCTTGTAGCCAATCCTGATTCAGAACACCCCATATGATCCGAACGGTGATTAGGGATACATGGTACAACCAGTGGAAGAGACAGTGGTGCTTCAGACGCAGACAGCAGTTTGCTTGACAACAAAGTTACATTCCAAGCCTGGATATTCCACATGTTCCTTTGAGTTCCATTAGCTGTACGTGCCATGATGAGGTTCAAACCTTCTGCCAAACTCAGACAACAGATACCCATAGTTAAAGGTAATTAAAAGAAGTGCTTGTATGCATGCATGTATGTTTTGAATGTTCTGCAATGTGTGTATGAACGTGTGTCCAAGTGTTTGAATGTGTGTGTGTGTGCACATGTGAGTGAGTGAGCCTAGTGTTCATATATGTATTTGGTTGCCTCACAAAAATGACTGTGCCACAAGTTAGTTCAAAACCTTCTACTTTTCATTTTTTTATTTTCCAAGTCCACGTCTGTGGATAAGCCCATTATGATGATGTGTTTCGGCATCACTTGCCTTTGTCAAATCTGGGCATTAATTTTGCAAAAAAAGTGCAATATTATCTTGAAACAACATCTATTGCACATTCAAATCATGACAGAGATGTGGGAGTGGTGGAGGGAGGATATTTAGGGTTAAGTACAAAATTAAAAAAACAACAAACAGAAAGAAATGAAAACAGCTTGTGAGTTCAGCAATCATAAATGCAGTTCCATCATGCACAGTAAAAGGCCTCCTACTAACAGTCCCCTTAAGTGATAGAGGCATGTACTGAAGCTTTACTTCTCTTACCAACTACGTTGGTCTCTCTTATTACACGTATCCGCATATGTACCATGTTGTTGAACATCATACTCAACAGTTCCAATTGCAATTCTTATAATGTTCAATCCACTTAAACACGGTCCCCTGTTCCCTTTATACTTTATTCTTTACTACTGTCATATGCATAAACTTGATGCTAGGTACTCAATGTCCTTATTCAATTTCAATGCACATATGCAAAGGGTTAAACATCTTACCACACATGGTTGTGGATGTACAATAGATGTTGTTTCAAGATAATGTTGCATGTTTTTTGCAAAATTAATGCCCAGATTTGACAAAGGCATGAGATGCTGAAACATGTCTTATCATAAATGGCTGATTGTTAGGTTTGGGTGGGTGCTGCACCAGTGTCATGAAAGGGATATGCAGTGAAGATGCTGGCATACCATGTGGGTGTAACATCATCAAAGTGATTTACAGTATGAATTCTGGACTATGTTTCATGGGTACAACGTTCATTCATCGCCGGTGTTTTTTGTCGCTGAGTTTTTTGCTGAGTAATTTTGACTGAAAAAAACAAATTGAAAAATATGGGGATGGGGAGGTTCAGCAAGGCGATAAGGGGTAAGAGTGGGAAATAGGGAATAAATAATATAGGAGAGGGGGGCTGGGGAGAACCCCCAAAAAAATAGAATACATTTTCGGCAAAAAACTCACCTGAAAAGAAAACTGGGGCTAAATGAACATAGAAGCATTTCATGGATTCAGCATCATAAAATGTATTTACAATTGAAATATTAGCATTTATTTTGGGTACAAATTTCTGAAAGTGATATAAGGTGGAAATTCTGGAATTTGTGGTGGACATGCCAACATCAAAGTGATTTATGGTGCAAATAATGGTATAGATTGTGGGTGCACCATCATGAAAGTGATTTGTACAGTGGTATGGGGAGCAACATCATAAAAGTAATCTACACAGTGGCGGCGCTGGCATATATGGTGGGTGAAGCTTTAAGAAGTGATTTAAAATTGGACTGCCACCATGAAAGTAATTTATATTGGTGCAGTGTGTCAATGTCAGCAAATATGGTGGGTCTAACATGTTTGTATTAAGCTACAATAGCAACACCTGCATATATTGTGGGTGTAGCTTCATGTAAGTGAATTACAATGGCAATGCTGGCATATATGATGGTTTCATGGTTGTGAATTACAGTGGCAATGCAAGAATATATGATGGGTGCTGCATCAAGAAAGTAATTTTGATTGGCAATGCTACATGTATTGTAGACTTATACTTGCACATGGTCATTCCCCTTTTGTCATGGCTTGGCAGGTGAAGAATGATGGTCTGGAGGGTTTCCCCGAGCAATGCCAGAAGTTAAGATAAATTCTAAACCTTCCAGCCATGATATCTTTTGTTTTGCTATACTCACCCCAAGTGGATGGGTATGCACAGACGTGGGTCGCGTGCCTCCTGGGCCTAGAGACCCAGGCTACTTCTCACTGATGAGGCCCAACTAGTGTGAAACATGTTTGGGGATACTAGTGGTCACATGCAGAAGGGTTGTGACCAAGCAGTTTGGGTTGGACCTCCCTTTTTGAGGGTGGGAACAAGTCTGATTTTCATATGGTCATTCCCCTTTTGTAATGGCTTGATAGGCAAAGAACAATGGTCTGGAGTGTTGCCCTGAGCAATGCCAGAAGTTAAGATTAATTCTAAACCTTTCAGCCATCACCTCTGTTGTTTTGCTGTGGTCACCCCAAGTGGGAAGGGTATGCCCTGATGTGGGTTCCGTGCCTGATGGGCCTAGAGACCCAAGCTACTCCTCACTGATGTGGCCCAACAAGGCCGAAACTTGTTCGGGGGAGATTGTGGTCTCAGGCAGAAGGAATGTGCCAAGCAGTTTGTGCTGGACCTCCCCTTTTGGGGGTGGGACCAAGCTGGATTTGCATATGGTCATTCCCCTTTTGTAATGGCTTAGCAGGCATGGGACAATGGTCTGAAGGGTTGCCCCGAGTAATGTCAGAGGTTAGTATTAATTCTACACCTTCCAGCCATCACCTCTTTTGTTTTGATATATTGTGGGTGCACCATCATGAACATGATTTGTACAATGGTATGGGGTGCAGCATCATAAAAGTAATCTATAGAATGGCCACGCTGGCATATATTGTGGGTGAAGCTTTAAGAAGTGATTTAAAATTGGACTGACACCATGAAAGTAATTTACATTGATATACAGTGTCAATGCCAGCATATATTGTGGGTGTAGCTTCATGTAAGTGAATTAAAATTGCAATGCTGGCATATATCATGGACACATGATTGGGAATTACAGTGACAATGCTAGAATATATGGTGGGTGCTGCATCACGAAAGTGATTTACATTGGCAATGCTGCCATATATTGTAGACTAAGGCATCAAGAACATGTAAAGTGCTCATATGCACTGTCTCTGACCCGGCATCTATTGGATTTATTTTCAGTTGTTACTCGCAACAACTGATTGATTAACATTGTATTGCTAATTACTAATTTCTTAACAATTTCTGCTCTAAAATGCATTCTTTCAACCCATTCTTTTAAAAATGTTCTTATGGAGGGACCCGGGCAAGGCACTTACATCACTTAGACCTAGCATGCTGTGCTGATTACTCATGCTGATTCAGACAAGATATTCTTGCCCCCCATTCTAAAAATGTTTCAGCAGACAACAATGATCTTGAATCATTTGTAATGACATTGCACCCTTAGGAGCCAACTGCCCCTCCCCCAAAACCAAAATATGCCTCTGTCACTGTACGCAACTTCCCACCCACAAGTGTTTTCATTGAAGGGATGTCAAGATGGTGTTAGATTTGTTTAACAAATACCCAGATACAAATGTTTTATCAAAAGGCATGCTGGCTATGATTTTGTGTTTGATATCTGGCAGCAGGACATCCGACATAAGATCCATTGAAATGTTCCCACACCAGTCTAAAGTTTGCCTGTCAAAATGCCACAAATGTTATGAAGAGGTGACATTAATATTAAGGACATAAGGTATGTCTATTTTTTTTTTTAATGAACTTTGTTTATTTGCAACTTCATGTAAAACAATAGCACCACAAACAAGAAAGTGTCCCTAATTGGTGGGCACTCAAGTCCCCTGCACACCTAATGTACTGACAAAACAGTCAGTCACATTTTTTTAAAGTTTCAAGAACAGTTGTCCTCTGTAGTAAGTAAACGGGTAGTATACATTCAAATTCATGAACTCAATTTATATCCATTTTATCAAATGTAATCAATGTTTAATCATCACATTTCCATATCTAAGAAATTAATTTATGAAATAGATCCATATGTAATAAAATTAAAACGAGCTCTAAGCATTTCGGGATAAGTTATCCCTTCATAGGGAGCAAATAATTCAAGAAGATCATGTTTTTTTAGGTGTATTTGGTGCGTACGCACCTTCACAAAACAAAGTAAAATAGAGCAACATTTACAACAGCATTAAAAATGCATATAAAAATAGTAACACACTTAATCCTTATACAGAAAAGAGAAAAAGAAGAGGAAAAAAGTGAGTTAAACAATATTGCTTATCTACATCTTCAATAAATTCTTCTACATATTCAATATAACTTTTCACATAATTGTAGAAAAATCCGTCTTTTCAAACTTCAACTAATTTCTTGTTGAAAAAGTCACTAGACGAGTCTCAGGTAGGCAACATGTGTATTTGGACATGTGTTGTGTCTGGTGGATGCCTTCGCAGTTGTAAATTCTTTACAGGTGAGCAGAGGTTCAATCCTACAGGTAAGGGCTAATTCTCATGATGAGGGCCAGAAGTCAATGCCTCTGAAAGATATATGTAGGTACGCAGTACTCAGCATAGAGGACTACATTTACACCGTAAGCTTTCCGTTACACGCTCATAGTACCGAGTACCTACATATATCTTTTAGAGGCGTTGACTGCTGGCCCTCGTCATGAGAATGAGCAATTACATGCTACACATGTTCTCATTTGTCAGGGATGTTTGCAATGGCCTGACCATGTTGCACTTGTTATCAAGGAAGCTTGCACTGTCCCTGCCCATGCTGTACTTCTTTATAAGGAAGGGTTGAACTGGCTCTGATCTGCCATATTTATGAGGGAAGGTTGTGCTGGACTCTCCCATATAGTAAGTGTTTTTGTTGCGTTTGAGAGGGAAGGGTGCATTGTTTTTGTCAGTGATTTACCTGTTCTTTGTGTGTATGTGTGCGTGTGTGTGTTTGTGAGAGTTTCTAAATAGGTGTGAGTGTGTTTGTAAGTGTCCGAGAGTCTGTGAGTGGGCACCTTGCAGTGCCACCGCCTATGCATGTGCCTGTTATGTCTGTAATTCTCTGGATTTACCTGTCCAGAGCGTCTGATTGAAGCTATCAATTCGGCTCCCTCTGCTGCACCTGTTCTTTATGTGGACGGACCCTCAATCTGACGCTGTCCATATTGTACCTTTCCTGAATGTCAGGGAATTTGTTACTTCTTGTATGTGTTTCCGTCATTATTTCCAATCATACCCAAGATGTTTTCTTTTCTATTACTGTCTGACAGGTTTATTTCTGCTTCTGCCAGATCTGATTATTATTGCTATTCGTGCCTACATCCACTCATTAAAGTCAGGCAGATTTTCTAGGTGCTGTTTCCCATGCTCCCTATTCACATCTCACTACGCTCTCGCCAGTCACGCTACAGCTTCCTCCATTCCTTTCCTTTTAATAAAATTCACATCTCGAAACTCTCACTACTCCATCTCTCTTGCACCTCCACCTTCCAACAAAGCCGATGAGCTAAACATACCTCCCCTAACACCTCTCCACCTTACCTCTTCCTCTGACACTGAACCTCTCTACTCTACCTTACTACATCAACTGAACATTGCACTCTGGATTGCTCAGACTGTTTGCAACAAAACTTCCTTTCTCCCTGACTACTTTCACTGCAGCTCTCCTCCCCTGGACCTCCTTGTTATCACTGAAACCTGGATTCTCCATCTGATACTGCCACACCCAGGTGACCCTACATGACTCCAAATTATCCTTCATTAACTCTCCTTGTCAGACTGGCAGAGCTGGAGGCAACGAACACCTACTCTCTTCCTGCCTCAATGCATTGCAAGTCTCCAATGCCAAGTCCTATCCTACCTCTTCTAAAATCACCATCTCTACTATTGCTCCACCTCACTCGGTTCAAATCATCGTCATCTATCACCTTCATGGTCCTACGGACCATTATTTGATGAACATGAGCAACTCCTTGATTCTCTTTCCACTAAATATTACCTAATTCTCTTAGATGACTTTAACTGTCCCTCTCCAACAACTTCTCAGAAATCTGAACTTCAGTCTTTTCGTAGTGACCACGGTCTCCAAGCTATCCATAACCTTCCGACCCACACTGAGGGTAACTCTTTGGATCTCTTATTCATCGCAACCTCTCTCACAGCCACTAATACTACTGTCACACATCTCTATCGAATCACTCCATTGCTTCCACCACCATCTCCTTTCTGCCGTCTGACCTCGCCTTACCACTAGCTTCCTAGAAGGAAATTTAAACTTTCTGCCATCCCTCTCTTTCTCTCGGACTTGCAGTTCTCACTCTCCTCTTTCATACCTGTTGCCTCTTCCACTAAAACTGCCTTCTCCAGCTCCCAATCCTTACTATATGACGCATTCTCCTCTCACTTCGGATCTATGCCTGAAGTCCACGCATAAAAATGTCACACCCGGGCTTGCAGTACAAAAGACTGCATACCGAGGTATGACATTTTGTGCACAGCCTTTTCCCGCCCGTGTTGGAGGGTCCCTCCTTAACCGTCAACTGCTCTGAGGCACCGCCCACCCCCTACCCCACTTACCTGCTGCGGGCTCCATCCTCCTGCTGCCCGCTCCCATCTGCCATCTACAGTGCACAGCTGAAAGCCTGGGGGCACAGCAGAGCACGCTTTTGTGAGTGACCTTTGGTGCCCCGGGGCTTCCAGACATGCTCTCTAGATGGCAATAAATTCACTTCCCACTGCTATCTTTCACCCCAAAGTCTCTGCGTCCTCAACCATTGGTCACCCCATTCATATAATGAGATGGCACAGACATTCATCAGCTGCTGCTCAAATTGAGGAATACCCAATCGCATGAAGAGCTGCAACTCCACCTCTTCACCCTGAACTCTCTCAAGTCCTCTCTTCATAGAGCAAAAACGGAATGCTATATCACTTTCATTGACTCTCGCTCCAACCATCATCGCCGGCTACAGGGCACCCTAAACTCCCTCCTCCCTCCTGCTAAGCCTATAACTATCAACTCTGCTCTCACAGCTAACTATATAGCTGAATATATTGCTGCAAAGATTTTGAAAATTGGACACTCTCTCCTGACCTTCCTCACACTTCCTCCTCCTACATTCTACACTCTGCCTACTCTACCATTATCCTCTGCCTCTATCTCCCAATTTAGTCACACTAATACTGAAGAAGTCCCATCTCTACTGGTGAAAGCTAACCCCACTTGTGCCCCATCAGACCCCGTTGCTCCTCAGCTAGTCATGCCTATTGTCCCTCTAGTGGCCTATCATCTCACTGAACTCTTCAACTCCACTTGCTTTCCCCCTGTTTTCAAAACTGCCATGTCCATCCCTCTTCTAAAAATGGCTGACCCGAACCTACTGTCTAACTTTCAACCGGTCTCTCTCCTTCTGTACTACTCTAAAGTACTCAGAAGGGTTGTGGTCAACCCTCTAACAAATGTCCTACACATCCACAACCTTCAAGACCCCTTACCAGCAGGTTTCCGCTCCTGTCACTCTAAAGAAACTACTATCATGAATGTCTGCAACTTAATTGACTCTGCTAAGCACCCAACCTATCCTCTTTCCTAATTCTCCCTGATCTGTCTGCTGCTTTTGACACTGTCGATCACTGGGATCCCCTTCGTACTCTCTCTTTTCTTGGGATTTGTGATCAAGCCCTTGCCTGGAAAGAATCTTATCTGGCATCTTGCCAATTCTCTGTCTCCTGGAACAACAACTTCTCTTAAGTCACTCCTCTAACTGTTGGTGTTCCACAGGGCTCTGTCTTGGGTCCCAATGTCTTTACACTCTACACCTCTGCTCTTGGGGCACTAATTTCCCCCATTGGGTTCTCATACCAACTCTTTACAAACAACACCCAAATCTTGTTCTCTTTCCTGAACTCTCCTCTGATCTCTCTATCAAAATTTCAAACTGACTCTCTTACATTAAATATTGGATGCCTTTGCAGTCTGTAATTTTAAGCTCTACCAAAACAGAGGTGCTCTTCTTCCCTGCCTAATACTCTCTCTCATCTCTTGCCCTGCCTATCCAGTTCCCACCTGACACTCTTCCCTACTCTTCTTCAGCTAGAAACCATGCCATCATTTATGACCCTTCTCAAACTTACTCTACATTTGTCTCCAAAACTGCAATGGTGGCTCACCTTAACTTCCTAAATATTAGTAAAATCAGGCACTTCCTTCCTTTCAACACTGCCAAGCATCTCTTAACCACTCTTGTCGTCTCTAAACTAGACTATCGTGCCAGCATTCTCTTTGGTCTCCCCACCTATGCTTTCTATCCTCTCAACAACATCATTAACATTGCTACCAGGACTCTCTTTAAACTCCCTCAATACACACCCACCTCCTTGTATCGTCACAAAGCTACATGGCTGTCATGGGTATCAGGCAGGTAGTTGGGGCAAGCTGGGTGGAGGCTTGGCATGCCTGGCATAGGCACACAAAGAACCCATACAGATCCTTCCTTTACTTCCTTCCTAGTGTTTGTAGTAACTTCCTGGTTACCACTTCCTGTTGCCAAACAGGAAGTGCATAATAATGCATGTGTTCTCTAGTGTTTGGGTGTGGCTGGCTATATAAGCCACACCCAAGATTCTTCCAGTGCTTTGTGTTGCTTACTGTGAGCTGCATCAGCAACACACTTGCCGTGCTCTGGATCAGCCAACTTCTGCTTACCTGCTCCGGATCATTCTGCTTCAGCTTACCTGCTCCGGATCATCCTACTTCTGTTTACCTGCTTCGGATCCTCTGCTTCTGCTTACCTGCTCCGGATCATTCTGCTTCTGCTTCTGCTTACAGGTACTCCGTGCTTTCTCCATGCCGCGGCTACTCCGGTCAAGAGGGGACTTCATCACCGGCACCTGTAAGAACAAAGAAGAACAGCGTTAGCACGCGCACTTCAATAACGCTGCGCATACTCACCGAATCTTCCCACAACGCTGGTAACCAGGTCAGTTGTACGAGCGCCCTAATAAAGTGGGGACTATTGCACTGCGCTCCCTCTCATAACGCAGTACATACTTACCAAAGTCTCCGTGCAAACTTACCAGACCACCAAGTCTCGGTAGCACTGAACCTGGACTCGAGGAGCTAATATCACGTAATCCACTCCTGCAAGGGAAGAAAAAGGAGAGACATTACCAGGCGCGCTCGAATTTAAGACGCTGCGCTTACCTACCAGCAGCTGACCTCCACACGCAGCGACACTCACCCACAAAATACCTTGGCAAACAAAGACAATATGGACAATTCAGGACACTAAACATTCTCCACGCAACGTTCACTTGTGGAAAAGACTTTCTAGCCAGAGAAGAAACTGGCGCCTTGAACACTCGGCCTCGCTGTGAAGGCATATAACAGCGTGTGATATCTGAACTCAGCCAACAGACATTGGCATCATTCATACGAGCGAACCGCGCCCCTGCAAATGCAGGATGAAGTGCACACCTTACAAAAGATCAAGGTAAGCCCTTAGGGGACATCACAGCACACCTTATGTAAAGGGAAGGGCCCAGGGGAATCAGGTGAAATCAGGTGTGAGTGTTTTGACAGGAATCCCTCCGGGTGAAAACAGGGGAAGTGAGAACTCGGGGGTCAAGGGAGGTCATCCATCGCTCCTACAGAGACACAGGTGAGTGTGACAGAACATCCTCAATACCTCAGCCCGAGCGATGTAAACCTCTGAGGTAGACCAGCTTTCCCTATTGTTAGGTGAACTATGGGCTGAGGTGCATGCAGCCCGCTCTGAGACGAATGCCCTAAGGCACGAACTGGTAGTCAACAGGGATAAAACAGACGACTTGGCAAGACAGCTCTTACAGACCCAAGCTGGTCTAGAACCCCTACCAAGTGGAGTTCCTCAGGGACAGCCTACCATGGCACCTGTAGCCACACCCGTTCAAGTATTGCTTCCAGGCAACATCCCTTTAGCACCCCCAGAACGCTTCTCTGGGGATCCCACGAAATTTGGAGCGTTCATGAATCAATGCCGCCTACACTTCATATGCAAACCAGACACTTTTCTGAATGACCAAGCTAAAGTAGCTTTCGTCCTCTCCTATTTAGGAGGGCACACGGCAGACTGGTCTATCCCGTTAGTGCTTAGGGGCGACCATTTACTGAGAAATTACCGAGGTTTTCAGCGTGAACTGGAAAAACTATTTACCCACCGGACTCGAGGTCAGGCCCTGGATGATGAGCTACTCTCTCTGCGACAGGGTGGTCTGGATCTTATTTCATATGTTGCCACATTCAATCGCCTAATAGCCGAATCAGGTTGGCCAGAGGAGAAACGAATAACGTTATTTTATTGAGGACTGAGAGGAGAATTAAAAGATGTCTTGGCGCAAGTAGTTAATCCTCCCGAAGATTGCAGTGATTATATCGACCTAACTATGCAACTAGACCACCGGTTACAGGATCGCAAGGCTGACCGAACCATATCAGAGCATAGACCAGCGTATGTCCGACCAAAGGAAATGTCCCATCGACAGGCCTCAGAAACACACTCAGAGCCCATGCAATTGGGTGTTCTCAGGGGACCACTCACCAAGGCAGAGAGAGAACGGAGGCGTCAGGAAAAACTCTGCTTATATTGCGGCAAATCTGGTCACTTCCTCCGGAACTGCGCGGTTAAACCTCCACGGAATACAATGGGTACTAGTTAACACAGGGGAAGACACAGGCGCGGTAGCAGAAAACTCCAACGCCCGGCAGATGTAGAGGTCGGTCTGTCGAGCCAAGAACAGAGCACTCGGATCTCACATTTCAGTATTCCTGTGGTTTTGGCAGACCCTTCACAACCCACCCGAATGCATGCCCTCAAGGCTTTCATAGACAGTGGGGCTATTGGGAACTACCTGGACATAACACTGCAAAGACCTTGGGATTGGCATTCCACCGTAAGGACACCGTTGAAAGCGTGACAGCTGTGGATTGCACACAGCTCCTTTCGGGACCAGTAACACAGTGTACTTCCACCATCACCTTAATCTGCCAAGATGGCCACAGGGAAAGTATTAGATTCAACCTTATTGCTGCACTCCAATTCCAGCTGATTCTTGGGATACCGTGGTTAGAGATGCACAACCCAAAGATAGATTGGCGAGCTCGAACCTTACTCTTTTCCACGGAATGCGCCTCTTGCTACGACAACAAAGGGATCCAAGGAAGCCCACTGATAGCTTCACAGGAAAAGATAGTAGGTTTAGGCTTGGCGGGCACTTTACCAGAGGAATACCAGGAGTTCCAGGATGTGTTCGCTAAGGAGCAAGCTATTACACTACCACCACAACGAGTTTACGACTGCCAGATCGATCTGCAACCAGGGGCACCAGTACCGTGCAGCCGCATTTATGCCTTAACCGAGGATGAAAACGCTCATCCACGGACCTACTTGGACCAATACCTGGCCAATGGCTTCATTAGACCATCTAAGTCACCAGCCGCCTCCCCACTCTTCTTCGTACCGAAGAAAGAGGGGGACTTGAAAAGGTGTATTGATTACCGGGACCGAACTCAAGTCACCATAAATAATAAGTACCTGTTAGCTCTGATACCAGTACTCCTAGACCAGGTGAAACAAGCGACGATTTTCACCAAGCTAGACGTATGCGGCACATTTCACCTAGTACGCATGAAGAAAGGGGACGAGTGGAAGACTGCGTTCCGTACCCGCTATGGCTTGTATGAATACCAAGTCATGCCCTTTGGGCTTTGCAATGCCCTGGCTGCGTTCCAGCATTTTATGAATGATGTGTTACGGAAACTCCTCGATGTCTGCGCAGACGTCTACATCGATGACATTCTGATCTACTCCACCACTCCCCAAGAACACGTAACACACGTGCAAGCTGTACTCTGCAAACTGCGTGAAAACCAACTGTACGCAAAGCTAGAAAAGTGCTCCTTCCATGTCACCGAGGTAGAGTTTCTGGGATATGTATTGACACCACAGGGAATCAAGATGGACAATAGAAAAGTCGAGGCAATCCTCACTTGGTCCTCACCCACGTCTGTAAAGGGAGTACAGAGTTTCCTAGGGTTTGCAAACTTTTATCGACGCTTCATACCAGGATTCTCACATATTGTACATCCAATAACGTCCTTGCTGCGCAAACACCGAAAGTTCGAGTGGCCTGAGCAGCGGAAGAAGCTTTCCGAGCTCTCAAGGAAAAATTCACCTCAGCCCCAATACTGCAACACCCACAGCCCAATTCACCATACAACGTGGAAAGGGACGCTTCAAGCATTGCTGTGGGGGCCGTATTTTCTCAACAAAATCCTGAAACCGGATGCCTTCATCCCATTGCCTTTTGGTCAAGGAAATTTTCCCCAGCAGAATTGAACTATGCGATTTCTGAGAAAGAACTCCTAGCAATCAAAAGTGCACTATGTGAATGGTGACATTACTTCTAGGCAGCTCCGTTGGGCCCTATCTTTAATGGAATACGACTTTGTGATCCCCTACCGCCCCGGAGTCAAGAACGGGAAAGCAGATGCGTTATCCCGCATTGGCACAGGAGGAGAAGTCTACAATGCCCCTAACCCGGTGGAGATCATAACCAGCCATAAAATTCTCGGCCTCTGCACCGGCCCATCTCCGTTAAACACACTGAAGGAAGCAATAAAAGAAAATATGTCTGAAGAAGACCTACTGGCTTGGGACACAAAGGGAGATCAGTTCACCTTTCAAGATAAACTACCATACTACCAAAAACGCCTCTACGTTCCAACTAAGGATCTGCAACAAGCAATCATATCAGACTACCATGACTCGCTGTTAGAAGCCCATCCGGGTATAGCCAAAACCATGAAGAAAGTCAGCAAATCTTATTGGTGGTCAACTTGGCGAGAGGATATTGCCACCTACATATGCACCTGTGAGGTGTGTGCACAATACAAAACATCCAGGCAAAAACCAGCCAGCCTCCTTCAGCCAATCACCATTCCGCCAGCGCCCTGGCGCACAGTATCAATGGACTTCGTCACTGACTTACCTCCTAACTCAGGTTATAATACCATCCTCGTAGTAGTGGACCTCTTCTCCAAAATGGCACATTTCATAGCTCTAAAAGGTATTCCTTCAGCTCAGACTCTGGCGCAGGTTTTTCTAGACCGAATCGTCAAGTTACATGGATTCCCTACCGTAATCGTTTCTGACAGAGGCAGCCAATTTGTATCTCATTTTTGGAAAAAAATTTTTGCCCTGGCAAGAGTGGAAGTCCGTCTGTCTTCTAGTCACCATCCTCAAACGGACGGCCAAACCGAACGCACAAACCAGACCATGGAACAGTATTTGCGCTGTCTATTACACCAAACAAGCCAAAGCTGGACAGAAATACTATGGATGGCAAAGTATGCCTGCAACAACTCAACACATTCATCAACTCAAGCAACACCCTTCTTTACTATAATTTGCAAATGTAAGCCAGGGTTATAGGTACAGCTGCTCTAGTCAGCCACTCGTAGTTCAACACTTATAACTGGACAAAATTATATTGCTTAAAGTATCTTAATCCACTGTGGAATGGGGATAGGAGACCCCTAATTCCACATTTTCAAATTCCAGTCTGGTCACACGCCACTGGATTGACGGTAAGCCGGGAAAGAACACGTCATAAACAGTAGTACAAAAATGAGGAAAAGATCCAGGACACTGCGCCCAATAAAATGGAAAACCTGTTTATTATTAAGTTGGCCCTTTGGTGATAACACGTGTTTCGGCCCTTCCTGTCCTTTCTCAAATCAGGGCTGATATATTCCTTGTACATCCATATAATTCTGGTGTAAAGTATTAAAACAACATAATTCGCAATCAACCACAGGTTCATAGTGTATTGGTTCACACATATATCATATCCAATGCCAGACAGTTATCAATAGCATTAAAAAAATAATATAAATTATAAATCGCACAAGTGCACATAAATATTATTCCATATTCACGTGCAGACCCAAAAACAAATTGTGCGCAAGGACAGAGAAATAAGGGTTGGCATTGGGAAGGATAATACGGGGTAAGTGAAGAGCATACCATCAATGTAGTCAATAAAGCAAAAATGCAAAAAACACATTATAAGGAACAGGGCAGGGAGAAGAAGGGAGAAACAAACAAACAAATAGAACACAAGACAAGTAATTTCTCATTAGTCATGGGTATTCAAATCTTGTTCTAGTGGCTGTAACTATGTTGCAATAGTTAGTTGACGTACCCTCACCGAGAGTCATATATCAGTCTTAAAGAGGTCGGACTTGTATTGGGTTTAGTCCCATCTACATACAATCATGTGCCATGAAGGTCAGGAAAGAAACCCATTAGTTCCAGTACTGCCTTCATCACGGTGTATCATGTTTTGCCTCTGATGTGTTTTTAGGGGTTAAGGTGTCCCTTTCTTGGAGATTCTTTATTTTCTCAAATGCGTTTTGCAAGCATTTATTTGGATATCCTCTCTTTATGAAACGATTCCTTAGAAGCTTACACTCTTGTTGTAATTTCTGGTCATCTTTGCGGTTTCGCTTGCTCTGATATACTCTCCAAGGGAATGTTGTGAATTGTTGAGCGCTGGTGGCACCTATGTGCATGTAGTATTGAATTCACTTCAGTTGGCTTACGAAAAGTCCAGGTTTCTAAATGGTCATTCTGTACGTGAGATCCAAGAAGTTAATTTGGTTAGGATTGTGTTCTCCAGTAAATTCAGTCTCAAATTGGTTCTGATAAATCTGTTAGTAAATTCACAAAATGAAGTATCAGATCCTTCCCAAATTAAAAAGATATCGTCTACATATCTTGTCCAAAGTTTGACCTTATCATTAAATGCTGGATCCTGGTACACTATATATTCTTCCAACATCCCCATAAAGATGTTTGCTAATGCAGGGGCAAACTTCGTCCCCATTGCTACTCCTTTAAGTTGTTGGTATAGGCAGTTATTGAAGGTGAACAAGTTAGAATCCAAAGTTATTTGCAACATTTCTTTCAGCAAGTCAATTTGCAAGTAATACGAAGCAGAGTCATTCCTAAAGGCATAGTCTATAGAGACCAATGCCCATTTGTGTTGAATTGATGTGTATAACGCCTTGATATCCAAGGTAGCCAGAATAAAGGAATCCTGACAGACAAATGTTTGGAGTATGCGAATGAGACTTGAAGAGTCCTGTAAGTAAGATTTAACTAAACTAGCTCGTGGTTTTAGTATGCCATCCAAGTATTCTGGTTTTCCGAGACCCAGCCTATACCACTTAAAATCAGATGACCCTCGGTATAGTATGGTAGTATTTATGGATCTTGGGTAGAAAGTACATAGTTGGAGCTATTGGGATTTTTTGTAAGAAAGTAGGTTCTTTCCTCATCTGTGATCAGGTCCTTTCTATGCCAGGTAAGTATTGATTCTTCAATTTGATTTAGAATTGTTTGGCGTTCTGACAACTTGAGCTGTCGGTAGCATCCAGGTGTTAGTAGATGGTTGGAGGCCATAAGTAGATAGTCTTCTCTGTCCATTATTACGATATTACCTCCTTTATCGGCCTCCTTGATAACTATTGAGGTATCTTCAGATAAGATCTTAAGAGCTTGTCTTTCCCCCTTTGTCAGATTGTCTTGTTCCTTGAGGGCTGATGTGAGTCACGGTTTATGCGTTGGGATAGATTGTATAAATCTTGTGTAACCACTTTATAAAAGGTGTCTATGATGTTACCAGACGATAATTGGGGATTGAACTTAGATTTTGTTTTCAACTCTTTGGTGGTCAAAAGGTCCGGTTTAATCCGTAATTCGAACAGTAAATTGTGGATGACAAAATCCTCATCTTCTGTCAGAGATCTTAATACAAACGTATCCTCTATATCCTGTATTGTCAGGTCACTTATGGGTGTTGGTGCTTCTTTGACTAGGTAATCCTCAGGTGCTTTGGTTGCAAAACATTTTTTGAGCATTAGTTTCCTTTTAAATTTAAACAGATCAATATGTATGTCAATATCATTGAATCTTTTCGATGGTGAGAAAGATAACCCTTTGTTCAGTAACTTCCTTTCAACTTCAGGTATCAGTCTTTTAGAAAGATTCAATACCAAATCATTCTTTACTTGTTTTTGTTGATTTCCATTGAACTGGCCCTCGTCTGCCTTTTGTTTTCTGATGTGTTGTCTTGTCCTCCGCTGCTTGCATCCCCCCCTACTTCCTCTCCTCCTTGGGGTGGGTTGGGTGTATTCACTGTTGGTGGTAGCTGAAAATTGACTGTTTCCCTTCTTTTATCGTTTGATCTGGTTCATATATCCTTTATCCTGTTTGTCTTGTATAGTTTCCGCATCCACAGTATCTGGTTCTGAATCAACTTCTGAGCTTGCAGATGATGTATTAGGTGTGGAACTTCTTGATGTTGATTTAGTGTAATTGTCGTATTTCGTTTGGAAAGTGTACACTATGGGCCTCATTACGACCCAGGCGGTAAGTTACCGCCTGGGCCGTGACTTTACCACCATGGCGTAAACTACGTTTACGCCATGGTGGTTGGCGGACTTACCGCCCCATTCCGAGTTTGGCGGGGCGGTAAATCCCCAATCCCCATTTACCCTTCCCCATTCCCATTTTTGCCCCATAGGGCATAATGGGAGTGGGGAAGGCGTTAATTACGCCACCGTAAATTACGGTGGCGTAATTAACTCCACGGTCCCTTAGCGCCATGGATTTTAACACCTGCTAAAAGCAGGTGTTAAATCCGCCATGGCGCTAAGGGACCTCGTACTCAGGCGGTAAGGGTCGGCGCTGTTTACGGCGCCGTAAACCTGTAAGAGGATTCAATTCAGCACTACAGCTAAGTTAACGCCTAGTCTAGAATACTGAATGAAAACCCTTATTGATATATCTTTATGTCCAGTTCATGCGTTCTGGATGACTACCCCTATATAATACCCCTCTCTTGGGATCCCCCTGACCCCACTGAGCCAAGAAGTAGTTCTGTTTTGCAAGTTAAAAGGTTTATTTGATAATTTAAACAATAGATATTATATCACGCTTTATAATAATTAATAATTGAATATCACACTTAATCTAATATGATAAAGATCAACAACGGAGAATCTGGCACTAGCACACTTCTTATAATCACTAATGAGTTGACATGAAATGGATAAGGTAGCACACTGGTAAATAGGAACAAAAGTATAATGTGGTAGAGGATGCTTTATGTAAGCTCAGGTGGATGCAATATTCAATGAATGC